>NC_063230.1:8990217-9650217 GCF_020740725.1 Corvus hawaiiensis | reverse complement strand
AGATGGAAATTCTTAAGGAAACTTTTAAAGAATGTTTGATTGAACTGTTTTTCCTGCAACATCTTCAAGGGAATATGATGGACTTTTTAGCTTTTAAGAAGAAACATTGTGTTCCTCTGCAAGCATACCTGAGGCAAAATGACTTGGATCTCGAGGAGGAAGAAGAGGAAGAGCAATCTGAGGTCATCAATGATGAGGTAAGAAACTTTTTTGGAATAAAATCGTAGATGAAGTTGTAGCACTGGGATTGTGGAGTATTAAAAAATGTGATAGCACATGAAAAATAATTTCTTCTTGATGAAGTATGGCAGTTTTGCATAAAATAGTTGGCCTGAGAGAATGAACTTCTGCTGGGTAGTGTGATTTGATGGGTCAGTTTGAGTGTGCTGTTAGACTTAGGGATTTAAAATAAAAGAATAAGAAGTGAAAGGAGCTTTCACTGTCCTAGTTGCACACAAAGATGGTATTAGTGTGGAAATGGTTTTAAGCTCTTGGAATGGTTATAACTAGGAATTATAGTTTCAATTTCACTTAACTAGACTTGGACAAACAAAAAAGAATGAGCAAAAGCATTACAAGAGGTTAGCCTGACTCATTTGACTTCTAACCATAGATGTTACTGAAGTTCAGTGTTGCTGCAGCCAACAGAAGGTGTGAATTAGTCTAATTAGTGAGAGAGAACATGTGTAAAGGTCCACAGACACGCTTTAGGTTATTTAGGCTGCCCTGGAGCTCTGTGTATGCGTTGCTGTCTAAAGGATTAACAGCCAGCACTTAACAGACTGGACATTGACAAGTTCACTTTGTTCCTTATGCAAAGGTTTAAATTACTAACTAGCTTGAATTCACTGTTTATTAATGGCAAAGAACTTGAAAGAAGCTTGCCACAAACAGGTGCTGTGCAGCTTTTCCTGCACATTTGTACCCATCCGTGGGTGCTGGAGCACTGGCCTGGTGCAGAGCCTGCCCACAAGCCAACATGGCAAGTGGTTGCAGCAGGGTAGATAGAACTTCAGCCCCTGCACCACTTGGCACTCATAAATATCCTCTAAAATTTGTGAAAATATCTATGGATATGTAGTTGCCAGTTTGTAGAAGAACCAATACTATGTAAAGAACCTTGTGTTGCTTTGAATATCTTTTGGAAATGAGTGCCTTCGGTGAAATTTGATGACTCTTAGGTATGAATCACTAGCAATCATCTTAAACCCCAATTCAGTTGGAATTTGTGGGAAATTTTAACGCAATAATGGCTGAAGTTTATTTTATTCATTGCTTTGTTGTCTAAACTTCTTAGTTAGGAAAGATTTATTTCTGCTTGTGACAGTTATTGACAATTTTGAAGGAATAATTTCTTTATATAGTAACATAAAAGCTAGCCTGTTACTGTAATTTATTGACAATGGATATTCAGTATTTTTGTTTCACCTAGTTTGTGTTTTGTCAAATTGTTTAGGTGTTCTTGTTGGGTTGCGTGTTTGTCAGCTGAAATAACCAGGTATTTGTAACTACCATCTGCACACTTGGAGGGATCTTTAGTGGGTGTAAATTGTACAGGTTCATTGAAGTCAGTGGTGCTGCTACACTTTAAATGAGTTGAGGCTCTACCCCTCTGTGTTTCGGGTTGAGAATTTGCTGTACTTCGCTGCCTTCTCGTGGTGGATCCTCTTTTGTTTGTGGAAGCTGCTTGTCCCTGTAACTGCTGGAGAATTTTGCAGAGTGCAACAGCAAAAGCCTTAATGTGTTTTCAAGTGATGAATTCTTCTGAAAGATTAAGACATCTTTTGAGTATGTTCTTTGTATTTTTTTGTCGTCTTCTGTTTTATTTCCCCCTCCCCCTCTTTATCACTTTCTGCTAAAGCAACATGCTTCATCTCTTGCCTGGAAGGTTGATCTCTTTGGGAATTCAAGGGGAGAGTGAATGGTGGCTGTGCTCATTGCTTAAGTAAATGTTGAAGCTCTCTTACGTTCAAACTGTCTGTCATGCTAATTTGTTGTCCGTTAGCAGCAGCAATCATTAAATTTAAAACACACTTTTATGTTAACTGGATTTAAGAAAACATTTCCAGTGATGAGAAGTCACAATAAACAGTCAAGGCTGTGCTCTGTTCTGCTATAAAAAGTAAGACAGAACTCTAAAAATGGGCTGTGCTCGAAGCAAGCTGCACTGATGGTGGTTTAGTTATTATCCCCTCTTCAGTGAGGTGCCATCAGTACCAAAGGAGTGTGTTGAACAGTTAAAAAAAAAGAAAAACTTTTAAAAAGAAAATGATTCTCCCTTCTTTTTTTTTTCCCAAAATATTTCTCTCAGGTAAAGGTTGTGACAGGAAAGGATGGGCAGACTGGTACTCCTGTCGCTATAGCAACCCAGCTTCCTCCAAATGTTTCTGCTGCTTTTTCATCCCAGCAGCAACCATTTCAGGTACTTTTCAATGGTTCTAAAATGTAGTTTCATCCCAGATTTTTTTTCTTCATTCAGATTTGATATTTCTTAGATGAATTAGAATTTTCCCAAAAGCCCATCCCTTATCATCTAAACAAAACCAAAAAACCTTTGCAGTCTTCAAATGCATCAGTATAACTGAAGCCTTGAGGAAGTTAAAGCTTTGTCTCCAGGTTGCTGGCTTATTGCATTAACTTTCAGCTTGAATGTTTTCACTTTGGTTTGTTTGTCTTTTGTATCCCTAATGCATTTGGTTCATTTGTGCATTCTGCGTAGTGATAATATGGATTCTTTGTCTGTGGCATTGTAATTGTGGATTTCTTCTAAAATTCTTTTCTTTTTTTTTTTTTTCCCCTTATGTATTAAAGGTTTTAAATGTGGCTACAGAAGGTTTTGGATTTGCCTTCCCTGAAATGTGTTAAACAACACTACTAATCCTCTGACAGAATTTGTTTTAAATAATTGACTGCTTTCCATTAGCTCTGCTGTAAATGTTGGGAAGAAGAAACAGAAGTGCTTATTTTTATTATAAAGGTCCTTTTTAACAGTTTTTTTCTTTTTTCATGAGGAATGCTGAAGAAAGTCAAGAAATAAATGTGATCATCAGTTAAAATTTTTGTGTATCAGTGATAATGCAACTTTTTGGTTCAGTGTGGTTTTATGCAGCTGCCTTCAACTCTGACATCACCGCATACATGCCCTGAGAAGTAATACACCCTAATTCCATCTGCAACTAAAATATTTACCTTTTAGCTCAATGACATGCTCAGCAGGTGTTGTGAATTACTCTGCTGTACCACAGCAGCTGTACAGTCTGTGCTGCCTTCATCTAGCTTTGGAAATGGGAAGTTAAATGAAATACAAGCTGGGTTGTGTTCCTGTGTGTAACAAATGGGATGTTCCCTGTGATACTGTACAAAGGAGTTGTGTAGTGAAGGGGATTGCACTGAGAGTTCTTCCTTATGGCCAGTACTGGCGTGTCTTGGAAGTCTCCTTAGGTAGTCAGGCTTTATTTAAGCTGTTTAAAATAGCTAATGTTCTATCAGGTTATTTATTGTAGCGATTAGGGTTATCATCAAGCTGTAGCTGCAGCAGTGATGATACTTTTGAAGGTGTTGTACCATTTCAGACCATTTTCAGAGAAATTGGTTCATGCTAAACATGTACAAAACTCTGTGTGACACTGACATTTTAGCACAAACTGCTAACAGAAAGTGGCGTTTCTTTCCATCAGTCTTGCTTTTTGCAACTGTTTATGGAGAAATAATGTGTCCCAATCAGCATCACCATTCAAATCCCAGTGCATAAACGCAGCACTCAGAGTGATTATTGTGTGCATGCTGCATAATCATGACCTCAGGAGAGCTACATTATTTTAATTAAAGTTGGGGCAGTTTTAGTCTAATATTAGTGGTATGTGACTGCAATTTATAAAGACATAACATGTCTGCTCTCTGAAGAGTCTGACCTAAATTACACGGTGATAATGCGGACAGCTAGGAGGCACGTTCTTAAGAAAATGTCAGTCAAAAATCCTAAAGTAGAGATACAGCCTGAAACTGTGAGTATGCAGTCATCCAGAGGGAGAGTGCAGGTGAAATAAATGGCATTTAATGTGGAGTTTGAGGAATGTACTTTCTTAAACTGATGTCCCAGAAGCATCTGATGCAAATGGGACATAAACTGAATTTGTTAGTCAATTCAGTAGCGTTTACAAAATCAGTTCTTGTGGTTTATTTTGAAAATTCTGTAAATGCCCAGGTCTGTGGTGCTCTGCCAGACACTGGCTGTTGGACCTGAAATACGCTGCATGTCTGCCTCGTGAGAAGACAAATATTTGAAAACTTAATCCCTATTGAGTGTGAAATGGCAGTGAACCATGAATATGAGTCAGAGATTCTTAAACCCCAAATTTACATCTTAAAGCTGTAGATGTATTGCTGAAGTGGCCACAAATGCCCTCAGAGCAGCAAAGAGATTAAGTGTTATTAATTCATAGCTATTGATTGAGTCTGAGGGGCATGAGATATATTCAGGTCAAAAAGGAGCATTTGAAACCCAGTCATTGTAGGTGATGTTGGCTGTGATTATTAATACCATGCAGTGAAGCACTGAAGATGCAGGATGTCACTGCTGTGATTTAACTCAATATAGGCTGGTGTTTACCTCCATGGATTTAATTTACATTGGTAAAATTTCAGTTAAAATCAGAAAAGAAAATACCTGTGAATAAAGTAAAAGATTCTTATGGGAAATTATTGTCTTTGTATGTTGTCCTAAAAATTTTTCGCATTTGCAAACCCATACTGTACCTCAACATGTTTAAGGCTCTCACCTTCAGAAAATTACACTTTGAGAACTAGAGTGCTAAATGAATTCATTTCCTAGGATGCAGAGACTGCCTTACATAAAGTCTGTGTTTGTATTTTCTGATGGAATCTTTTAAGACGTTTTTTTGGGATAGTCCTTATTTTTCTCATGTTAAGTTTCATAGTAGAATATTTGATACAACATGGCCAAATACTGAGGAGAATTTAAAAATGACTTGGAAACTCAGTGAAAGGAATTGGACTTGCACAGACACTGATGGACATTAATAAGTACTTGCCAGTATGCTGAGGCCCAAAGAGCATGAAAATTGTCATGTACACAAATTTGTTTGCTTCAGTAATCCTGTACATGAGACTGTCACCTGTGTTTGATGCTGAAAGGATTTTCTGGGATATGTTCTTGCCATCATTGCCAGTATTAAATGTAGTGATTTAAAAATAAAAGTTTGAATGTGCTGTGTAATCTTACTGAAGCTAAATTCCAACTTGCTGAATCAGAGCCCAGTGATTCCTTTTGCATCTCAGTATCAAAAATGCTCTTCCAGGCTTCTTAATTCATAGTTTGTGTGCTGTTTATCCTCAGACACAATGGATAGTAATTTCTGATGAGCTCTTATGTCACCTTAGCCTTATGGCAATATTGTTTCTCCTCACTGAGTTTATTAATGAAACTCATTTTGCCAGCTGTGCAAACAGGTACAAGTCCAGCTTCTGGAAACCTGTAACTGGAACTTGTGTAACTTGGCTGAGGTTATTTATTCCATCTTCCCAGCTTTCTCCTGAAATATTTCAACAGTAACTCTCACAAAGCTCTATCCTGAGAGTGAAAGTGGTGGAGACTCAAAAAAGCTTAAACTGTTTTCAGGATGAGGATGAATTTGTGTGTTACTGATGTTCCACACAGATGCACTACACTAATGAAAATTTCCATTAATTAAAAAAAAAATTAGCAAAAAATACTGGGCAGGTTTATTTTTTGCATATCCCATTTTCCTGAGTTTGGTATCACTTAACAAAATGTAGGTGTGCATTATATATAACCAACTTCATCACTGTAAAATTTAAACACAACGAAGAGTATCTGTGCATTGTGGACAACTAAAACTTCATAGCAGATATTGAATGAGTCTTGTTTCCTTTGTTGTACAGCTGTTCTGAAGGACTCGTTCTGTGCTGGCCTCCTTAGATCCCTATGTAAATTCTGTCCTGGTGTTAGACCATCTGCAGATTGAACTTCTGTGATTTGTTTTCTTTTCCCTGTAGCAAACGCATACAGGGACTCCAGGGACGGGGACTGTGAGCACCATAGAGATTGAAGCTTTTAAGAGACAGCAGCAGGCCCTTGCACCAGCAGGTATGTTCCACAGGCACAATTCCACTTCAGTTCTCTTTTCTTTCCTTTCCAAACAGTGATTGGAGCCCACTGTTCTGTAACTGTTGAAATACATTTTTGCCTCACCTTGGGAATCGCCAGATCCTTAGGACTATCTACTGTGACTGGTGCTGTGAGAAGAGTGCACTCCACTCCCAGTAGATAGGCCTGGATTTGTCAGGCATGGAGACATTGTTAGGTTGATTGTTCTGGCTGAGAAGATTGGAGATGGCCACCTTGAAGTCAGAGGGACTCTGCCCCTGGAACATGTTCTTCATAAATGCTACACATGTACAGTAGTCGTAGCTTTCGGAGCTGATGTTGGAATCATGTGTAGTAGTTTGCTTTGTGAAATTGAACCCATTCCATTATACCATGCCATAAATGGAATTTGAATATCACAGATTCGTCTAAGAGACCACGAATTGAAGTGGGCCGTCATGGGATGGTTTTTCAGCACCCGGGTGTGGCTTCAGGAGTTCCTCTTCAACAGCTAATGCCAACGGCACAAGGTACTGTGTCACCACATGCCAGTTGCACATTAATTTAACAAGGAGATGTTGGTGATGGGACTAGAAACTTGGGCTTCCGGCCTGCCAAGATCCTAGTCCCACCACACACTTCTCCATGTAAATTAATACTTGGTATGCAATGCCTGGTTTGTTTAAGGAGCTGAGTGACGGGCTCCAAAGGTGCATGTGGGCATGGAAATACGTCACAGGTGCTGATGCAAAATGGCCAATCTGAGAATTCTGGAACTGAGCCAATGATTTATGAAAAGGAAACCACCTAATTGGAACATCGTGACAAATTTTTATTCATTAGTCATGCCAAGCTTTAGAGTACGTGTTAGAGTGAATGTGTTAAGAACCAAGTAGTATTTAGCCTTGATGCTGTTTTTTTAGGTTAAATTCCATTAGCTCACCAGTCCTTTTTTTTGAGTATACAACATTTAGAAGACCTATAATGACATGCTCTTTTATAGTTGCTGTGCTCCAAATTTTAGTTACAGTCCTGTGCATGAGCTACTTTGTTGTTTATTGTAATGGTGATTTATTTTGTGATTGTGATGTGGTATTTTCAAGTGATGGTGTCTTGTGGCAAAGTAAGTAACAAAACCACTCTATTCGCAGTTGATTTCCTCCTTAAATCAACAGAGAGCATTGGACATTTTAATCTCATCTGTGCCGTGTCTCCTCTTGCCCTGCAGGTGGAATGCCTCCCACTCCCCAGACGGTGCAGCTGACGGGGCAGAAGCAGAGCCAGCAGCAGTACGACCCCTCCAAGGGCCCTCCGGTGCAGAACGCGGCCAGCCTGCACACGCCGCCGCCGCAGCTGCCAGCGCGCCTGCAGCCCGCCAACGTCCCCATGGCGTCGCTCCCGGCCACCCTGCAGCTCCCCCAGCAGCAGCCACAGCTCGTGGAGCCTCCAGCCCAGCCACAGATCCAGGTGAAGATCCAGCCCCAAAGTGTGCCCCTGACGGCCGCTCCGCTTCCAGCACCGCTCCAGCAGCAGGTGCCACCAGCAATCCACGTGCAAGGACAGACGCCCAGCCAAGTGTCGCAGCCTCAAGCTACGATACAGCAACAGGTATGGGAGTGTTAGTGGGGTGGCAATGTGTTTGTTTCCATGGCCGGTAAAATCTAAGAACGCTGTCTTCATTTTTTAATTCCACTGGACACTTAAATCTTTTCCTTGTAGAAATGCAGGTGTACGTTTGTTATTAAATTAAAGTCTCTATTATGTTCTGCTGTAGTGTAGACTAAGTATTGAATCCTCAACTCATCAGTAACCAGTGTGTTTCTTGGGCAGACTGTGACTCTGACACGACCACCTGCGGATCCTGCTCAGAGTTCTCAGCGTCTTGCGGCAAATCCACTGCCACCTACCTCATCCATTGCTCCAGCAGCGATCCCAGGCACAACACCGCCTTCTCCATACCCAGTGCAAACGAACAGGACCTCTCCAGCAACCAACAAGTCCCTGTCTCCCATTGCATCCAAGCCTCCTGGCTTAGCAGTAGCAGCAGCAGCACCTAAAACACAAAGTCCAGCTCAGAATGCAGCAGTGTTGCCACAGGAAAACTCTCAAGACAAGCTGGCTGAGCAAGTAAAGCTGGTAAGACGTTTTCTGTGTCCTGCTTTTACACCTTTTCTTTTCCTGTCAGTTAGTTTAATAAAGTAGGAGCAGTTACTGTTTTCCTATGATTCTACAACTTCACATGCGTTCTGCAGCTTCATTGTCATTCTCTGTACTTCTTTTCAAGGAAAATCAAATCCATCAGCGGATAGCAGAACTGAGAAAGGAAGGTTTATGGTCCCCCAGGCGACTGCCTAAACTCCAAGAGGCTCCAAGACCAAAATCCCACTGGGATTATTTGCTGGAAGAAATGCAATGGATGGCAACTGATTTTGCCCAGGAGAGAAAGTGGAAGATGGCAACTGCTAAGAAGGTACTTGAAAAACATTTTTTTAGCTCAGAACAATCAATGTTGATGTGACTCTCTGGCAGCAAAGCTATTGAGATATCTTTTGCTACAGATAGAAGTGATGGAAAGATGAGGTGCTAACTTTTACCTTTAAGAAATCATGTTGTCAGTTTTGGATATGGCATCTGAGACAGACTGGATAATTGTACAGATTGTGGATGCAAATAACAGTTTGTGGATTTTATTCCTCTGGAAATCAAATAGCTTGTTTAGGGACCCACTCAATATGTTGACTGGGTTATATTTAAATAAAAGATAGAGTTATCATGCCTGTCTCACAAATGAGTTATTTCCTCTCAATGAAGAGTAAATGTAGAATTTTGTAAATAACTTCCATTGGGTGTGGTTGTCTGTCTAGTTCTTTTTTCTTAATCTCAGAGAGAAATAAGAGTAAAGAGAGCAGTAAGAACATGGTAGAGAACTTTTTCCATAAGGAAAGAGAGCAGCACAGCAGGAATACAGTAGTGGAATGAAAATTCGTATGGTGTGAGATGAAATATATAAAATCTGTTAATTTACAATGAGCAAGGGTTTTCTATGGATACCAGCAATGTTGCATCTTTTTTTGATACATTTATGACCAGTTTAGGATAATGAAGAAGCAACTGAAGGACATTAGTTTAAATTGCCATGTTGTTTTTTACTGTATGTTCTGAAATGATGGAAACTCAGCAGCAAAGTATTTAAATAAGTGTATTGTTGTGTGCAACAAACATCTGCATTTTGAATATAATTTAAATCTGGATTTCCATTTGTGGCCAATGGTAGGTTTTTAAGAATAGGAGAAACAGGAAGGGCAAATGTGAAATGATCCTTCCCCTGGCACTATGCTTCAAACTTCTGGAAGTCAATGTTTTAGGGACCTCCTGAGCTAAAGGTTGCAATCAAGTCAGTCTTAACAGCCATTGACTGATCTTTCACTCATGTATGTACACTCTTTTTGAACTCATTTTAGCTTTGGTCTCTGACATTTTGTGGTGTGATTTCTGTGACTTCATATGTGCTGTCTGAAAAAGAAGTTTTCTTTTGTGTGTTTGCTGCTAATTTCAGTGGAATTTTTTCTAATTTTTGTATTCAGAGAGTGAATTAAGAGTTTCCTACTTGATTGCTTGGTTATAGTTGTTGTATTTTTTTTTTTTCTTTGAGTTTCATGTCTGTTGCTTTACTGGCATGGTAAGAATTAGAAATATTGGAGGTAAGTGCTATGTGTGTAAAGCTATGGTCGACATCTGGCTGCTGATAACCACTATAATGTTAACAAATGCAGTGATATGTATTTTGAAGTAACCTAATCCAGTATTTCATGGCATTTTAGATGGTAAGAACTGTGGCTCGTTATCATGAAGAAAAGAAACTTAATGAAGAGCGAGCTAAAAGGGAAGAACAGAACAAACTGAGGAGGATTGCAGCATCCATTGCTAGAGAAATAGAGTATTTCTGGTCTAACATTGAGCAGGTGAAGTACCCACTCACTAAGACTTGTGTAATTTGTGCTGGTTTTCTCATCTTCACTAGTTTATTTGTAAAATAAAAGTGCTTTACTAGACTTGCTTTACATTTCAGGTTGTTGAAATTAAACTGCAAATTGAATTTCAAGAGAAAAGGAAAAAAGCTTTGAATTTAAAGAGATTTTCAAGGAAAGGTAATTGTATTCCATTTCATAAGAAATACAGTCTGAATTCTGATGTTATTGTTTTATATAATTTCACTCAGTGCAGGCTAATCTCATTGGCAATAAAATTGTGAGTTGCTGATAGGTTGTGAATAGATCTGAGTGATGAGTTACGGGGTTTTTATGTTTTTGTGCTAGATTTTGTTTATAATTCTTGTGTTTTGCTTTGAATACAGTTAGAAGTTCATGTAAGAAATGTAAAATTGCTAAGTGATGAATGCATGCATCAAGTGTAATAATTTTCCAGGTAAGGATACAAGAGAAGACCTTTATTTGGAAAAAGAAAGTGAAATGGTAAGCCTTTCTGTTTTTTGAAAAACCCATCAGATAAGTTTAAAAGTGACTACATATGTGAAAAAGTTTTGGTAAAGGTGAATTTTTTTTAAGTACATGGTGATGATAAGTAGATTTCACTGTAGTTACTGGCAACTGAATGTTCAGTCACAAGCACAAGCATAGGTTTTTTTTCTGGTCAGGAAGGGAAGTGGATTATGGTCGATACATGGCTTTAGTGGCTGTGAATCGTTCATTTTGAGTTTGAAGACCAAAAAGCTGTACAAATTAATTGCCAGACCTGGGCAGGAGTTTCATCTGCAGTAGCCAGGGCTAGACTTTGTGGGGCATGAAGCATGTTTTCAGGTGTTCAGCAGAGATTTATCTGCTGAGAGATGAAGGTGTATGTTACAGAATGGATCAAACTGAATGAAGCTTGGATATCTTTTTCCCTGGATGAAATGTGTGCTAGGAATCCTTGGCTGTGTTTGTGCAAATGGAAAAAAATGGACAAGGGATCTGAGGCCCTGAGCCATCTGTTGTGGCACAGCTGATGCCCATGTGCTGAAATACTCCCCCTCCACCAAGCAGAATGCCTACATCTGAATTTCCTGCTAGGAACAAGCCTTAGCATGTGTTATCAGCCAAACTGTGGCCCAGCACTGGCTGTGAGAGTTAATTGGCACAGGCTAAACAATTCTACAGAGTGCACTGGACAGCTGAGACAATTGTAGGCCTGTGCCATATCCCTGTTTTATTGACTAGTGAAAAAATTTAGTCCTTGAGCCAGCCTAAGTAAAAGTTTTGTATCACAGCTGGACCTGAATGGTTTGACCCATGAGCACTGGAAATGGCTGATTGCACACTCCCATCAATTCAGAAGCAGAGTTTCTGTTTCTCCATGACCAGGGAAGTGCTAATAGGTGTTAACTGTCTATCAGCAAATGCTTTTGGGACTGCAAGGCATGTTTTGTTGTCTTTAAGAACTAACCAAAGCCCCCTGCTTATCTTTGTTTTCTATGATTTTAAATATTATAATTATTTAATGCTAGGGGGGTTCATCATCTGGAAGGAAAAGAAAGGCAAGCACGTCTTTGACTGATGAGGAAGGTAAGTCACTTCTCAAAATTTTGCATCCATAGCATAGTACATGAGTTGAATAGTAAACCCACAGGTTTTCAGTCTGTTACTTTCTGGGGGCAGTGCTTTTCACAAACCAAATACCAACCTTCATCTATTTCTTAGAAAGATTAGATAGTCAATTAAATAGTAAATTATCCCTAAAAGAGCTTCAGTGAAAATTTGAAAACAACATTTTCCTTGAAATTATACGGCCATTATTATTGGTGGATTTTAATTCTTTCTGTCCTCATTCCTTTGTTTATCAAGCCTTACTAATGGTCTTGAAGTTCTTTTGAAGATTTTAGACTGAAGTACCCATCTGCTTTGGGTCCTTTCTTGTGATAACAACTCCATCATGTTTCTGACAAAGGAACTCCCCTGTTTAAAGCTACAGAACAACATGTGGTGAACATCGTCAATCACCACTTAACTGCCTTTTGTCCTGAGGCAGAAATGCTTCTCTCCTTATCACTTAAGTACTACATATAGTTGCTTTCAGATTATCTTATTTTCCATACATGTTTAATTCTTTTTAAGTCTTGCAGACATAAAATATTCTCTGCTAGTTCACTTCAGGGCTATATAATTACAAGCCTCCTGAATTATTATACAATTTGAATTCCAAGATGTGCATTTGTTTTTCTTGTAGTTGAAGATGAAGAAGAAACAATTGAAGAACAAGAAGCTAAAGAAGGAAACATAAACCATCAAACTGAATTGTCTAATCTAGCCAAAGAAGGTAGGCATGTGGCTTGGTTCTTTTCTGGGCTGGGCTCTGAAACAACAGCTGGAAACACCCAGCAGTTGTATTTGTAGAGGATTGGAGGTGGGAAATTGAGTGTATCCAGATGTTCAGTCCTGTGTAGTCTGTACTTAGTTTTTTCTGTTTGGAAAGCTGCAGCAGTTTATGGGATGATGATGGGCATCTGTACTTTATAAAGCAGTCCTAGTAATCACACAAGGTCGCTTGAGAAAAAGCAGTTCTCTAGTGAAGCACTGCGTTAAAACCTTACACCAAGACTCTCAACCTGAGTTCTGGGAGTGCATGATAAGCACTTAAAACCAGGGTTGTATCAGATTGAACAGGGACATTTTATCATTTACTGTCTTGAGTATCTCAGAAGGGTTTTGTGACCGACTTGGTAGGTCCGAAAGAGCCCTTAAGTGCTAGTCTTGAAGGGGGGGGTATAAATATTTGAAGATAAGGGGCTTTTAGGGACAGTGCTCTGGCTAGCAGCTCTCTCTCATTAGCAATGTAATTGCTGTGCTGAGCTTGATGTGTGCAAAGTACCCCATAGAGATGTGTCACTTACCCTGGTAAAAGCAGATTTTTAGAGGCAGGCTGCCCATTAGGCTGAGCCTGCCTGGCAATTAACATGCGGTTTCCAAATCTGTTTGGTTGGTCTGTTTGGCAGCTTAGTGGCTGCAGTGAACTGGCCAGTTGGAGGGATTATAACCCTTGGCCAGTCAGCCAAGTTCCTAATGAGAATGTTTGCTGATTGATTGGCCACTGCCAGCATGCACATTCCTAGTTTACCAGCTCAGACAAGGGATCCTGGAGTTGCTGGTTAGAGGAGCTGAGGTACAACTCAGTTTTGAAACTTTTGAAGTCTTGAATTGTCTTCCAACCACTCAGCTGGATTTGATGCCCGTACCTTCCCAACTGGGGGTTTTCTGAGGGTTGTAGGGTGTGTTTGTAATACAGTAAAAAGCAAGGTGTGAGAGCAAACTGCTTGGTGTAATGCCAAATATTCTCTGTAATCGAGGTTATTAAATAAATACTGCCATCATTCACCTAATAATTACCTCTGAAGTTAACTTCTGATTAGAGAACTGGCTTTATGCAATTGTGAAGAATGTAATGAGATGAAGATTAATAGTATCTATTGTTTCAAGTTTTGGTATTTTAAGACTTAAATCCTTTAATAACCTTCAGCTGAATTGCCTCTGGAAGATCTGATAAAGATGTATGAAGGTGCCTTTGCAGAAAATTTTCACTGGCCCCAGCCGAAGCCTGACAGTGAAGAGGAGAGCAGTGAGGAAGGTAAATTACTCTTTGTTTAGAAGAAGTTGTGCTGATTTACAAGGTGAAATAAGTTCCTTGGCTCTTCAGGACTCTGTGAAAAGACATTTTGTTCTAGGGGAAAACACATATTGAGTGAATCACATCGAAAATTTCTCAGTTTGTGAAAAGAGGGCAGTGTTTGCCTGTCTAAAAGTGAAGATGTGTGAGATTTTCAAGAACAATACTGAGCCTTAGAAGAGCCTCTCTACACTGAATTAAACAGCACACTTCATAGGTAGCTTTAATTACACCTCTGTTCTGTACTAATGTGATGATAGGTCTACATACTTGAAGACAGGTTTTAAGTAGTATGATAGGACCTCCCTAGAAGCTGTGGAAAAGCTAATGGTCATGTTAGCCTAGCTATTATCGCAGGCCTGGGCCCTAGGGTATATCACTGTGTCCCGCAGCCATAGGGAGGAGGAGGAGAGAAGATCCAGCAGGCAGGAATTGTGCAGCAAGATTGATTTATTTAATTATTTTACAAACTCTTTTATAGACTTTTTTTCTTCATAGTCTAATTGGACAAAGGACCAGCCACCCCTTGGGGTGATTGGCTAAAATCCTAAAACACCCATTGTCAAAATATTTTTCTACTGTACCATAAACAAGACTTTTCAAGGTTGCAGGTGGCTTGGTTGTTTACATTCCCTGCTACCTCTTCTGTGAGAGAGAAAAGTCTCTCACGGACTTAGAAAATAGCAAGAAAATCCTTGCTAGCAGCATTCTACTGTGAATGTCCAGAATGTGTGCATGAACCTCAGCTTAGGCTATCTGCATTTTACTTGAACTAGCTTGAAAATCATAGAATTCTTTTTAAAAGTTAGCTGCCTCCTTTAGACCATGTCTGAATCCTGGTTATTTCAGTTCCTTTGTGTAACTGCTACTGAACCATGTTAGACGCCACTGTAATTTTCCTCTCTCTCCTAGAAATGGAAGACCATATGTCTGATAGGGAAAGTCCCCAGAAGGAAGTTGTCCTCATAGACTCCCTTCTCAGCATTGACCAGTACAAGGGCATGGACAGGTCGAGTCCTCCCAAGAAGCACATGCGAGACATAGCGGAAGTCGCTGCTGCAGCAGAGATGTTGTTACCTAAAGGGAGCTCCAGGATAACAACAGCAGTAAGAGTCCCTATTTTCTGCTACTCTGTGTGCTGATGTTTACATAAAGAATGATTCATTTCTTCATTATTTTGTAGCTTTTAGCAAGAAACTGCGTTTTTTTTTTTTTCAAGTTACCTATAGTTTATGCTTTATGCCATGCTCTGTGAATTTAACTCAGGAAAAAATATCATATTATTCACATTACAGGTAAAATACAACACTCCATCACTGTTGTATGGGTCTCTCAGAGAATATCAGAAGATTGGGCTGGATTGGCTGGCAAAGCTATACAGAAAGAATCTCAATGGCATCCTGGCAGATGAGGCTGGGCTTGGAAAAACAGTGCAAATTATTGCCTTTTTTGCCCATTTGGCCTGTAATGAAGGTAAGTTCATTTGGCTAACAGTTTTAGACAGGTACTGGGCCAGCATTATCTTTGTGAATTGTAGCCTAGGGTCACTTTTTTTCCCCTGCTGAACCATATCAGGCTTTAGTTAATGATGGGAGTAAGATTATGTCAGAATAACTTTCTCATACTTTGTGACATAGGGGTGCCATCTAGTCAAGTATAGTGTCTGATCAATCTGTTACCCCCTAGAGATTCTTCTGAATACTTGTGAATTCTTATTAGAATAGAAAAAGCCTTACAAATTCTTTAATGACCAGGAGCAGATTAGTCATTAGAATACCCCTGTTTGTTGTTATTGGATCTCATTTTCAATGATTAATTTAGTGCTATGCACTTCAAAAATCAAGGGAGAATATAAGGCACATGCATTGTAAAGAGTCTCTTTCCAGTGTTAACTGCTGTGTTTCCCCTTCTGTAGGGAACTGGGGCCCTCACCTTGTTGTTGTCCGGAGCTGTAACATATTGAAATGGGAACTGGAATTGAAACGCTGGTGCCCGGGGTTGAAAATACTTCTCTACTTTGGGAGCCAAAGAGAACTTAGGGCAAAAAGACAGGTGCTGTGTTCTGCAACTCTTACGCTGTTGCCTAAGACCTTTAGCCTGTATTTATCTCTATGTTCCTTCCATGGTGATGTGATATGAGGAGTTTTAACACACTTCATGTTGGTTTACAAAGAGATTCACACCTAATGGTTCTAGATTTTCAAAGGCATTTTTTGAACCCTTTAGCATTGAGCAATACTTGCAATACTTCACCTGCTTTCTGAACTGACAAAAATTCAAAGACCAAGACTTACTTTTAGAATGTGTTGGGTCATAGTGTCTTTTTTAATGAAGAAGTAGCTGGTTGTAAGATATTTGAGAGTTTTGCCTTAACTTTTCTGTCTCATCCTTTCTTTCCTTTTCCATAGGAATGGATGGAACCCAACAGCTTCAATGTGTGTATCACTTCCTACAAGCAGCTGTTCAAAGGCCACACAGCATTTATGAAAATGCGATGGAAATACTTAATAGTAGATGAGATGCAACAAATAAAGAATATGACTGAGAAGCACTGGGAGGCACTTTTCAGTCTTCGCAGGTACAGAGCAGAGAATTGATTTCCTGCTGGGAGTGGGTTTTTCTCTTCTCATGTGACACAGTTCCCTTCTTAAAAGAAAACTGATTTAAAAAAACCTCTTTTGACTTGGCCTGCCCAAATTCCTGAGTAACGTGCACCTATAGAGAGATAACTTTGTTTGAAATCTTCAGGATTCAGAGAAATGCTTGAGTTCTTTTTGTTTCCGCTATCATAACACTGTAATTCTTCTTTGCTGGTATTCTGTGCTCCCAAACAGATCCCCTGATGTTCTGATATTCTGTGATGAAGCAGCTAGTTTGGTGGTATATTCAAGGTTGAAAAGATAATTTATCCTAGGTTTAATTTAAGTATATCTACATGATTCTTCTGTGTATCTGACAAACATAAAGGCGTAGTAATCAGTCAATTAAAAGTCCTCTTTTGTTCACAGCCAGCATCGGTTGCTTCTGATAGACACTCCTTTGCATAACACATTGATGGAGCTGTGGACCATGGTACATTTTTTGATTCCGGGAATCTCCAGACCTTACCTGGATTTTCCAGTAAAAGCACCTAATGAGGAGAACCAGGATTATTGCCATAAACTGGTCATCAGGTTGCACAGAGTATGTTGTCATTTTTTCTCATGTGTCCTACTGCAGAAGTAATGCTGTTGAGGAGAGGGGGAATAAAAATATGTGGTTCAGATCAGAATTTGTGTCCTTTCTTAACACTTTGTTCAGTTTAGACAGAAAATTCCTGCTGAAAGCAGGGGGTTCTGCTACCAGAAGAGTCAGGAGATTTTTTTAAAAAATAATATAGGGCTCAGATTTTGAAGCATGATATGCAGAAATTAAAGAACAAATTAATGTCTATACAACTGTGTGCATAGCAGTATGATTATATATAGCATATGCAGTTTATCACATCAAATCTGTTCGGTGTGAATAGGTTTAGCTTCCTGTTGTAAACTCTTTGAAGTGAGAATTCTTTTCCTCTCAATTCTGAAACGTTTCAGATGATTCAACCGTTTATTTTGCGGAGATCAAAGAGAGATGTTGAAAAGCAGCTCACAAAGAAATACGAGCACGTGCTGAAGTGCCGTCTGTCTAGTCGACAAAAAGCCATGTATGAGGATGTCATATTACAACCAGGGTAAGGGCTTAAAACAGTAAATGTAAAATGCTGTCACTTTTAGTGCTTAGGCAAGTAAATAAATGATTGTCATGGTGGGAAGTGTTTTAGTGTTTCTCTGAAATTTTCCATTATGGCCCATGAATAGAATGTGATTGCCTTATAGACTAGAATTACAGCAGGTGATGCTGTGGCCTTGTGGAAAACATGCATTTACCTCTGGAACCTAAGAATTGAGTTATGATGGTCAGGTCTGCTGCTGCACTGTTTTAACATTTGTCTCTAATGAGTAGTTCTTCATTTTTTTAAAACCCAGAGTTTTTCCTCACCATCCCTCTGTCAGTGGTAATTGACAGGTGCAGGGGTGAAACAGAAACAAAGGAGGGAGAGGACAAGGGAGCTGGATAGGCTGTATTTGATTGTAAGGCAGACCTGGGTCTTTAAGTTCCACTTTTCCAAATTTACTTTTGGTACAGTGCTGCTTAAAATACTGCAGAAGCCCTTGGTGAAATCTAAACTTGTTTTAAGACTTTTGCATAACATACTGCATTGCTCATTCTCACCTTGCTGATTTAGGGACATTTCCATATAAGCTGCACATAAATCAGCTTCTTTCTGTATAATTTATTTGGTAGAACCCAGGAAGCCCTCAAAAGTGGACACTTCATCAGTGTCCTGCACGTCCTGATGCAGCTGCAGCGGATTTGTAACCACCCTGATCTGATAAACCCCCGGCTTTCAAGCTCCTCTTACGTATCAGAAACACTGGAATACAGAACAGCCTCTCTGGTGCTGCGAGCCCTGGAAAGGGATATTTGGAAGGTTGGTAGAAAATGTTTTTTTCCTCTCTTAGTGCCCTGACAGAATTTCAGTACTTACTATGGTTTTCTTACATGTCGTAAGTCTACCTGAAGTTTATAAATAGAAGGAATTCCCTCTTCCATAACTGTGCCTACCAAGTGTGTTCTTGCTGCATCTCTTTCTTTTTTTTGTCATAGTGGTTTGAACTTTTCAAGTGGTTTGTAAACAGTAATTTTTCATGAACTACTTGGTCAAAGGGAAATTAGCTTTGCTTTCATCATGCTCATGTTTTCAGGAATTTTCCAACACTGAAGTCACTCTGGGTAGCGCTGTGCTTATTTATGGCATTCTGCAATTTTCTTTTTGCTTTCAGTAGCTGAAGGAAAGCAAGATTTACTCTTTTTCACCTAAGAGTGAACATTCTGTTACAGTGACTAATTAGTACCCTTCTGTCAATCCATTTGAAGTACCATTATTTCTGTTATTGTTAAACAAGCGATCGCACTCCTTGAGATGATTAAAAAATATAATTAAAAGGAGTATGAGTAATGGAGCAGCTGAAGTTTTTGTTTCATTTTATTTCCATCCTTTATATTTTTCTACTCCTAAATTACAATTTGGCATTTAAGCTTGATAGTTAACCTTCAAATAGTTCTATTTAATTGTTTGGAAACTACGATATATGAAGAATTGTTAAGTGTGCCTTGCTTTGATTTCCATAAGTGGCTAGTGATGTCAGCTCTTTTTCTTCTAATGCTTAAAATGGGACTGTCAGTTTAAGATTTATTTCCAACTTTTCTAGACAGTTTTGACTAATAATTAATAGTTTATTTCTTAAACTATTTCAAGTTAAAAAGTAAATATATATCAATTTAATTCAACATTGAACATAAAGAGGACTTAACTGTTTGGGTCATCACATAAAACAAACTTAATTTTCTGAAATCCCTAGGAATCGGACCTGTCTCTTTTTGATCTCATTGGAATGGAAGACAAAATGACTCATTATGAAGCACAAATGTTGCCAAAACAAAAAGTTACTAGAAAGTTGATTGAAGAAATCTACAGCTCCCCTCCACCACCGGCGAGGCCCAACCCAGTGAAGCTCAAACCAAGCAGGTATGTGCACCTGCACTCCTTAGCTAGAATTACAGCAGCAAAACGTGGTTCTCTTGCAATCTTTACTGAGTTCTCTCTGCATCTCTGCTAATGTGATTTACACAAAAGCTCAGGCTTACCTTTGCATTTAATTATTCTCTTGCTTTCTTGTTTACCTCTGAAAACAAGAATTTTTGTTTTTTGAGGCATGGAGTTCCATTTGAAGTTTGTTAATGGATTTCCCATAGTCCTTACTGCACCAGCAGATGAGCTTTGTTCTTGGATCTTGTTTATGGCAA
Source organism: Corvus hawaiiensis (assembly GCF_020740725.1). Taxonomy (NCBI): domain Eukaryota; kingdom Metazoa; phylum Chordata; class Aves; order Passeriformes; family Corvidae; genus Corvus; species Corvus hawaiiensis. The sequence continues at coordinate 9,630,545 of NC_063230.1, read as the reverse complement.
TGGAGTGTTGTTTTGCAAAATTAACATGAGGATAATTCAAGACTTAGTTGGGCCTACAGTGTCAGCTGTGGTCTCACTGTTATGTAAGAGACATACGAAGTTTTATAGCAGTAAATTTTTTCAAAGTATTTCTCTCCTAGTGAAGTAGTGTTCTCAAAGTAATGTGGAACTGTTTATCTAATGCAAGAGAGCTGCCTGATGACCTGCAGCATATTGATGTCTCTCTGGAGATTATATGGGAGCCCTTTTTTTCAGATATCTTCAGTATCTTTTTCCAGATACTGACCTAGCCTCTTTAAGGTGTTTGCTGTAATCGTGAAGCATCCTGCATTAAACTGGGTGTATGGCAATGAAAGTTTTCTTTCTTGGATTTAGCAAAATCATTTTCTACAATGTTTACTCAGGAAGTTTGTGAAGTGATGAGTCTTGCCAGCTTCAGCCATCTGCAAGAAAGAGATTAGCATCTGACATGATCAGTTTATATGTTCCTCGGGTGACAGAGGTTGTTTCTAAAGGCCAAGCTATGATCTTCCTATAGCCTTTGACTTTTCCTGTTCTTGTCAGGTTGTTCCAGCCCGTTCAGTATGGTCAGAAGCCCGAGGGCAGGACTGTAGTTTTCCCAAGCACTCAAGTCCAACGAACGGTGACCACGGCGACGGTGACTCAGCAGGGACAAGTGCGAGGCAGGTCCCCCATAGCTACGGTGTCTTCAAATCAAGGTAAGGGACTCAGTGCCACCTTGGTCACCTGCACCTCTGCATAGACAGATACAAATTAGTCTGTTTAATAGCACTCCTTTTCCCTCTAGCTTAATGGTCTAGAATACTAATGGCTTAAAAATACCAACAGACTAATTGCCAGTAAAATTCCCCACTAGTTTCTACAGTATGATCTGCCAGTGTAATGCAAAACTAAACTTTGTGTAACCTGTTAGCATATGGAGTAAATATGCCACAGTTGGTATTTAAATCCTGAAGACGTGTAATGTTCTGTCAAAGATGGGATTGTACAGTGCTTCTCTGTATTTATTTAGCCTTTAAACAATGCTTTCCAAGTAGATAATGTTGTAAAAATAGGATGGAGTAAGAGGTGTGGCTAGCAATCCCAGTCTGTAAGGACAAAGCCGTTCTTGTAGCCATTTGATTATCCTGTTGGAAGGTTTCTTTTTAATGCAGGTTGTTTAAAAGAGCGGAGTTAAAACCTCTAACAGCTTGCACAAACAACCCTTATTGATTGCAGCTGCAGCAGCACAGTTTCAGACAACTCAGGCTTCCACCAGTGCTCCAAGACACCAGCCCGCAGTGACCTTCACCACAGCAACTAGCGCAGCCAACCCTGTGAAACCGCGGGGCCAGACCTCTGCGCCGGCCCCGCAGCCGGGCCAGCCCCAGCCACAGCCACAGCCCCCCCCGCACACCATCCAACAGAGTGTGCTGCCTCAGAGGCTCGTACTGACCTCTCAGGCCCAGGCACGGTTGCCTAGTAAGTGGCCTCCCCTTTCAAGGTTTCTCCCACCTTTGTACTACAATGAGGTTAAGTTACTAGGCACCCTAAAATGTGTACAGAATCGTTGTTTTTTTTTCACTCTTCTGATTAGCCTTGCTCAGTATGTTGCTTATGACCAAGGAAAATCGAAAATTGGATAAGAAACAATAGAATTGCTGTGGACATACATTAGCGGTGTCAACTTAATCTCCTATTTCTGCATGTTTCTTCTGCTGGCAAGACTTCCTTCAGACCAAATGTTTTAGCTCTCTCCTAATTATTCCTTTCATGTTAAACACTAATCCATCTGCTAAAGGCCTCTCTGGCAGAGAGGAGTGTCGCCACTGTTAGGCAGAGAAAAGCGATGAGGCTTTGCTTTAAGGTTGTATGTGCACTGCCTATTAGCATGTGTAGAGAGTACTGAGCACTGATGTATTAATTTTATCTCTGGGGTAATGCACTGCCTTTACAAAAGCTGAATTTTGACCAATATTTTTTCAGTATCGTAAAACTTAATGCTGAAATGCCTCTAACCTTTCTGCATTTAAATCACAAAAAGCTTGGTGCTTGCCACTTTGAAGCTTTTTGGTTTGTCTAAATGCAGATTGCTTGATATAAATCATGTTTCATCAGCAAATTTCAGATGTGTATTGACTGTGCCACACATACAAATATTTTAATTTCTTCCTTGAAGCTTCCTTCATGCTCTTGAAAAGGCAGTGAAAATCACTTTAATGTCTATACTTGTTCTGTTACAAAGTGTCACATGAGTTTTCAGGTAGCTCTTAACTTTTTTGCTAATGAAAGTGGTAATTTCTAAAATGTTGATGTTCTTACCCTTTAAACAATCAGCTTCTTTCCAGTTTGTCCAACAAATATAGAAAGCAATACCTGCTTAACTTTTATATGACACTTTTGATGCACTAAGTATAATTATGCATGGAAGGCGCTTCAGCACCAGTTTACTAACCAAAATGTAGAATTGTGAATACTGAAAAACTTGCCTACCACTTTGATTTTTTTTTTAATGCCTGTTTCCCTCCTTAACAGGTGGTGAGGTAGTAAAAATAGCCCAGCTGGCTTCTATAGCAGGAGCACAAGGCAGGATCGCTCAGCCAGAGACCCCAGTGACTTTGCAGTTCCAAGGGAACAAGTTCACTTTATCACACAGTCAACTCCGCCAGCTCACTGCAGGGCAGCCCCTGCAGCTACAAGGTACTTATTTCAACACAGGCAGTTTGCCATTATTCAGAATGCTCATGTTTTGATATGGGCACCACGTTCCTTGTTGCTGTATGTTGTGGAGATTATTCCAGCTCCAGTGGTTATACTGCCCTGCTCTTCCTATTTTCTGCGTGAGACAGGGGTGTCAAGGTAGCTCTGGTTTGAAAGATAAATGCCTATCAAATGAAAGACATGGTTACTTCCTTTTTCTGTATTGTATTTCAAAAATGTTACTATTTGATCTGTTTTCACACCCATGCAGTACAGCTAAAGTAAGGTGAGGCATTATTTGATATGAACTCCCTGCTGAGCAGAAACAGACAAAACTGAGAACATTCTTGGTTTGTTCTGAAATTGTGTAAATAATACTTAAAGTTTGGCGTGCTTCTGAATTTTGACCCAACTGTTGCCCTGAGCTGAATGCTCTACCAACAATATATTTTGTTCTCAAATCTTCCTTGCTGGTGGTGTGTATTGCCAAATTTAGGAGAATCTGCATATCTTGATTCTCTGTGGCCAACAACATAAATAGAGGGACTGTTAAGTGAAGATTTTTTGTTTGATTGGATTTTGTCCAAATTCTGTATAAATACCTAGATTAGAATGATACCCCTATGACATGAAACTCCTCTTCAGCTGTGAGTACTTGGGTGTTTCCCTCCTTTTTAGCAGATTGGTGTAATGAACGTGTCTGGTAAACTTTAACGTAGTTTGAAGTAGTAATGATCTGTTTGCAATGGTAATAGATTCTGCTAGAAAACATGAATTCTTTCCCACTCTCTCCACCCTAATGTGGTTTAAAATCCTCCACTGCAGGAAGTGTCCTTCAGATTGTGTCAGCCCCTGGGCAGCAGTACCTGAGGCCTCAGGGCCCCGTGGTCATGCAGACGGTTTCCCAAGCAGGAACTGTGCAGAACGCCCTGAATGCTTTAGGAAACCAGCACCAGGCAGGTGTCCCAACTTCCACTGCAGTCGCACAGCAAGGTGGGTTTTCCAGCCTGAAGAAATGTCTCTGTCTAAATATTCAATTGCTAAAATCACATTCATATATAACTCAGAATTCTGTAACTTGAGTTCAGAAGTGGGTAAACTATGAGGCAAATTCTTCCAGTTTGTACTCAATGTGTGCTAAAATTTTAAGAAAATTTTTAGTACAAACTTGGGAGAGCATGTAACTTAATTATAGGGGGATTTTTTGCTAGTTTCGCCTTTGGTCAAATTTTTGTGGGAAGAAGTAAATTTGAAATACTTCGTTAATTTTTGCAAGGAAAAATCAAGGGTGATTATTTTTTATACTGGCAGAGAATGTCCAGTAATGCTCTCCATTTTCCCACTCTGATTTTATCTAATTTCTTTCACTTCTCCAGCTGATCAAGCTACAGTTTTCCATTTCTCTCTGTGAATGTTGCTTGGGTATTTGGTGCCTTGCTGTAAATGTGGTCAGTTCCTTGCTTAAAAACACAACCAAGATATTGATCAAAAATAATAGAAAAATTAATGCATTTACAACAAAACAGCAGATTATTAAATGAAGGTAAATATAACACTTGGAGTTCATTCCCTGAAAATGGCCATCTGCTGTAATTTTCTTGGGATATAAACCATTCCTTCAAAATGGTGTGATGTTCTTACAGTGTAGTTAACTGTCTGGGAAAATACCTGCTAACAGTTGAATTCACAAGAATGCTACTGAGATTCCATCATATGATTTCACCAATTTGTAGATAACACTGAATTGATGTGTTTTCTGAAAAATCTGAGATGATTTGCATAAGATAAGTTAAAACAATCTTTTCCTGAATTGGAACGTTTTCTATTTTCTGTTGTGCTCATATTAACATTTTCTAAATGTTAACATGTATTGCACTGTACATGGAATTTTGAATAAAGTACAAATGCAGCACAGCACTTTGCTTTGTACAAAGCAAAGTAAAATTCCTTTGATCTATCTTGGATTTTTGTGAGAACAGTTAGTGTAAATATCTGTCAGAGATGTGGTGTATAACAAAGTACAAATTTACAATACCTAATGGACATTCAGACTAAAAATTTGTCTGCAACAGTGATGTGTTACAGCTATGAAATGTCTACTTATTGAAAATAATAAATGAGAGCAATTTTCAGAAGAATAAATATATAAACACAAGGTTTATCCTCAGTTTGTATTCCAGGTAGAGCTACAGTGACTAACTTGCCATCTGGTGACATGGGAGCAGTGTTAAAACCAGCACCTTTGCATGGACAGTCACAGGTACTCAATTTTTATTTTCTTGTGAGAGCACAACCTTTCCGAATCAATTGTAAGTCCACGTCATAGTTGGAAGCTATAATTTGCAAAGCTGGAATCAATTAAAAACTTTGATGATTACAGAAGAGGTAAATAGCCCAACTTCTGTCCATGTTTCAGGTTGACAGAGCTGATGCATTTATCCATAGATAAAATAAATTCTGGTGTATAAAAGCAGCTGACAGCTTTCTTGTGCTGTGATAGACAGGTTCTTGTAACTGTTACATATTTTAATTGTGTAGTGATGCATAAATAAAGAAATCATAAGTTCTTTTTTGTGTTTTGAACACAATGGCAAATTGGGCAAATTTCTATAGATTTCTAATCTTAACAAGTTTTTAGAAAAGATACTCAAGCAACTTACAAAGCATAGGGAAACATCAAGAATATATCAAAAGCTATGAAAATGTAGTTTTAAAAAGCAAGAAGATACTAAACTAAGGTAGAATTGACTCTTCAATCTGAATTGAATTCAGCTGTAGTCTTTAGATTTTATCTGAAATTTACGCCTTTAGTAATTGGCCTAAGTAGCAGTTCTACTTGAGGATCTATACTCTGATCCTGATAGTTCCATTCTAAAGAACCTCGAACTCCTCATTTATTGTGATGAGCAGCAAATGTGGTTTTTATTCACCTTTTCTTGGCAAAGGAGACATACGAGGAGAAGAACCGGCTCTTGAAGGAGCGCCTGGACAGGATCTTCTCCGGCAACGAGCGCCGCTGCTGGCGGGCCCCGATGTACGGCCGGGACGTGCTGAGTGTTTGCTCTCTGGCTGGAGACAGGAAGGCCTCCCAGCTGCCTTCCAGTGAAGGCAACAGCTGGAGGTGGGCTGGCTTTGTCAACTGCTGCCTTTCCTCAAGTGCCTCTGGAGGCCCAAGTAACCCCTTGCGGGAAATGATCCTGGGTTTGGTTCAGCAACAGGAGTCTGTAAAGGATCTTGTTAACAGGTAATGTGTGACTCTGCCTAGCATCTGGTTATTTCTAGAACACCTTTCAAAAAGGCTTAAGTTTCTCTTGATGAGCTTATTTGGTTTAGACTGGTTTATTTAGCAGTAAACGACATGCAGCATGAAAGTAAAAAAGAAGCCACTTCTGTTTCCTTTTCGTCTTTATAAGAAGTGTTTTCAGGGTCTCTTTCCTAATTTCAAGCCCAAATTCAGCTGACCATACTTAGGCTTACATTTTTATGCTTTGGATTTACTTGAATAGGTACCTCTTGGACCCAGCTAACAAGAGTTAAGACCCAGAGATACAGAGAGAAGCTAGTTTTGTAGCCAAGACTGACTTTTATTGCTATGCCTATGATTATTGATAATCAATTTATGTGTTGCTTTTAAATTGGAATTCCTTGTTTTGATGCTTTTCACAGGGCTCTCTTTGTGTTGCCAGCTGCAGTTGCTGCTCCCCCATGTTTGTATGTAGCAAATCCTCCCCCTTCATACAGTCACAGACTGAAACTCCTTAAGCAAAGCCTAAGGCAGAAGGCAGCTCCACACTTGCATCAGTTGCAACAGCTGACAACTCCTCACTTGCTGCAGTTCCCTGACCTCCGGCTGGTGCAGTATGACTCAGGTAAAGGACATTTGCTGACAATATTTCTGTAATTTCCTGTGTCACATGAATGGAATTTCTGTATAAAACTCTTTATTGGTTTTTCTGTTTGAATTACAGGAAAATTAGAAGCTCTTGCTGTCTTGCTTCAGAAGTTGAAATCTGAAGGGCGCCGTGTGCTGATTTTGTCACAGATGATTCTGATGCTGGACATACTGGAGTTGTTCCTGAATTTCCATTTCCTCACATTTGTGAGGATTGATGAATATGCCAACCAGGAACAACGGCAGGTAAGTGTGCCCTACCAGCTGCCCACTGGTATAGCAGTATGTGCTGCCAAGGCTTTTATACACTACAACAGGGAAAGGAAATTTGCCTTGTTTTGTACTCAGTTTGAAACACTTGACTTGTTTTTATCTGGGTTTTTTTATTAGGCTGTGGTGAATTTGGTTTGGCATTTTATTTTGGTGTGTGGTTTATTTAGTCCTTGCTTTATTCTGTTCATGTAGGAGCTGATGAAAATTTTCAACAGAGACAAGCGCATTTTCTGTGCCATCCTTTCCTCTCACAGCCGTTCCACGGGAGTCAATCTTGTCGAGGCAGACACTGTTGTGTTCTATGACAATGATCTGAACCCAGTGATGGATGCAAAAGCTCAGGAATGGTGTGACAGAATTGGGAGATGTAAAGATATCCATATATACAGGTGATGGTGACAGTCAGTGTCTGCTCTTTAACATGTTTTAATGTAAGGTTATTTCAGACAGTGCTGCCCTGTATGACCTGGAATAAAGTGGAAACAGTGCTGAAAATCACCTCCCTTCAATAAAAAAAATTTGCCAGGATATCCTGTGAAAAAGTGGGGGGGGTTTAACACCAAGTGTAATGAATGAATCATACCTGCATGGGTTTTGTCTGTTAGCCTACATGGAATTTTATAACTTTTCCTTTATGTTGTTGATTTTTTTTTTAATTAACATAAATTATTAAAAGAAAGCCCTACAGTAGCGGTGGTAGTGTGTTGTTTTTCTGGGCCTGCACCATAACTAAAAAAACTCCCAGAAATTATCACATTTTAAGAGTATAGTGTTATTCTCTACGGACAATTTATCTTTTTGTTTCTGAAAGCTGTTTTGGAAATGACTTACCAGATTTCTCTTTTTTTTTCGTTTTTTTTAGGCTTGTCAGTGGTAATTCTGTAGAAGAGAAACTTTTGAAAAATGGCACAAAGGACTTGATCAGAGAAGTAGCTGCTCAGGGAAATGACTATTCAATGGCCTTTTTAACACAGGTAAGTTAATATTCAGAATGCATTGAAACATTCATGTCTCAATGTTTAATAAATTCAAGCATCTGTGTTGGAGTGTTTAGAAGCAGTTTAGTAGAAGTCTGTCTGGGCTAGAATTAATAAGGAAACATATTGGATTTCATGATTGCTTGAACTCTCAGTGTTGGGGCCACATTCTCTAAAATACCATCCATCTGTTTTGTTCTGTTATTTGCATAGTGATGCACAGATATCACCCATGACTTAAGATATTGTGATTTCTTCACCCTGCTGCAAAATTTTGCAGTGTTTGCAAGGATGAAGGTCTCAATAGCTTTAAAAATGTGAAATAAGAAGTTTGTGTATTTAGAGAGAGAGGCTCTCAATTGCTGCTCTGAAGACGCACGAGGCAGTGACTCCACTGGTGAAGCCAGACCATCCCAGCTGGCACTCCCAATATAGAAAAAAAGTAGAATGCTCCCAGTAACTGAATGTATTTCTCTTTTTTCCTTCTATTTAACAAGCAAACAATTCAGGAATTGTTTGAGGTTCATTCTCCTATGGAGGATTCTGGATTTAGAGTGAAAGCAGAAGAATTTGTGGTACTTTCTCAAGAGCCGTCTCCAGCAGAAAATATTTCACCTAAAGTTGCAAGACCATTCATAGAGGTAATGATTAACACATACATTAAAAATACAGCTGTGCAACGTTAGTATTAAACAACTGACTGATCTTGTTTTATTTGGGTAAATTCTGTCTCTTTTTCTGATAGTTTTATGCTCTTTTGTCAGAGCCCAAAAGCCCAAAGCTGATACTTTCTGGGACTATTTCTCTTGCTGCAGCAGAGTCTTAGTCCAGACATTTGTGTGGCATTTCAGTGAACTCCTTATGGAGTTTCTTTCCATATTTTTGAATTCTTAATTATTTTTAAAATGTATCTTTCTGAAAGGCCCTCAACAGCATTGAACGAGAGGATGAGGAGTCAAATGATCACATTCAAGAAATAGGATCTGAGTCAAGCATTGAACCTTTAATCTCAGAGCTCTGCGAGACAAAATACAATGAAGAGCCCTCACAGCTGCAGGAGCTAGTTGCTGTCGTGGATCAGGTACCACATCTTTCCTTGAATATCTGGCTAAAAAGTAATGTTTAGTTCAAATGTTTCAATTTCTTTGCAGTTAAAGCAACTTTGTTGTCTGTTCCATTAAATGGACAGGAGATCTCCCCCTGATTTAAGATGTTAAGATGAGTCTTAAGGACAGCTTTGATACTTCATGTAACACTTGTTTTATTATTCTTAAAGTAACCTTTTTTCACTTTGATACTGCCCTCAGCTGACTCCAATTGAGAAGTATGCTTTGAATTATCTGGAGCTCTTCCACGGTTCATTTGATGACAATGAGCCACGGTTGAGTGAGGTAAAACAAATCTTTCTTTTCCATGTTATTCTGTCACAGAACAACTTTTATTATATTTTCAATATGAAATGGAAGTTTCTCCAGTGATGTGGAATATATTGTAGGCACTTCTGTGATCTTTTCTTGCTATACCTTGTGAACAGCATAATGTCTTACAGAGAGCTTATTATTTTGGGATTCTCTGGTTTAAGCAGGTGTCAGTTCTTAATTTCTTTTTTTATAAAATGGGAATTACTTTCAGCCCAGCTCAGCAAATATTTGTTGTACTCCATTGATAGCGAGGGAAAAAATTTCATTAATTTCGGTGAGCTTGTGTTCTGGTTGTCTTCATTGTTTTTATGCCATGAAGATTTTTTGCCTTTTCTTTTATACCCCTGTTATACCTTTTTACAACTTCTGTATTCTTAGTGCTTTTTGCCTACATCCTTGGACTTGTTTGTTCAGCTAGGGGACTAAACATTTTAGAAGCTTTGTAGTTAAGGGTTAGTGTGCCCCAGACCCTAAGGTCCTCTCCAGAACACATTCTGTAAACCAAGATAGAACCATCCAGGGGAAGAAGGTTCCTTGGGGAGGGGGGCTCATTCAAGGCTCTCATTGGGGAATTTTTGATACATATGCTAATTAGTAAAACCTATAATGTTATACCAGATCATTTGGGGGTTGTGCATTGTGGTGTGCATAGAGGTGCATTTGACCTGGACGTGTGCACCTAAAGATCCTTAAAATAAATACCAAGGTAAAATCCCTTTTTCCCTTCTAACCATGTTTGACTCTTGATTTTAAGACCAGGAAAAGGCATCAGTTTAACTGAAATTCTTGGATTGCTTTATATTGATGGTTTAAAAACCCTCAACAAAGGCCAAGAAATATCTTCTAAATGATTGTGAAAGTATCTGTTAAGAAATTGCTATAAGATTCCCGTGCCTGAAAATGACAAAGTTCAAGGCATTTATATGTTACTGTGTAAAGTTTCTAAGGAGTCTGACTTTCATCTAGATGGAACTGAAAACTGCAAAGAAAGCCTGGGAAGTCCAGCATATGAAGGAGTTAAAGGAAAGAGAGCAAAAAATGCTTTGGGAGGATGAAGAGGAACTTCTAACCTACACTCGGGAGGATGCGTACAACAAAGTAATTGCTGATTAGTCTTGTTTTTCTTAACAGTGTATTTCTTAACAGTTACTCTGAGAATACCTGTTCCTTTCAGACTTCAGCTGGATCATTTGAATTGTGTTCTCTTTTTGCTGTGTAGGAGTATGTCTATGAAGGTCCAGATGGACAAACTGAAATTATGCCAGTAAGTAAAAGTAGCACCAGGCAGCCTAAACAGGCTTTTTATTTTATGAAACCTAAAATAAAGATCAGTGGAGAGTTAACGTTGCAGTAATCACAAATTTTGTTCTGTGCAGCTCTGGACTCCTCCTACTCCACCTCAGGATGACAATGATATCTACATAGATTCTGTTATGTGCCTGATGTACGATACCACCCCTATTCCAGAGTCTAAATTGCCTCCAGTGTACGTCAGGAAGGAGCGTAAACGACACAAAACAGATCCGTCTGGTGAGTGTTTCTTCAAAACTGTTCTGAGATTTATTGCTGATAGTTTAAAAAAATTGGAGGTTTTCATACCTTCTACATGTCTGGTCCAGTAAAGATGGGATTGGCAGATTTGAAGAGATGAAAATTTTTGTCTCACCATGGCCTTGAAGCAGTGGAGTTGCTGCAAGGCCCACTTCTTAGGGTGTGTCTTCTTTTTAGACATAAAAGTGTTCTTAAAAGGACAGTTTTAGAAAACAGGCGTTCCATTTTGTGAGTTAGGACAGGACTGGTCTTACTTTATAACAGGCTCTGTGTAGTTCCTGACCGTGCTTTTCAGAGGCAGGGGGGAGTACTCTGTAAGCGCAGGAGCATTTTGCAGCTGAGGAATCAAAGAATGGTAGTATCTGTCCACCAATAATGCTTTATTTTTTGTCTTGGCAGCAGGTAGAAAGAAGAAGCAACGTCATGGGGAGACAGTTATCCCACCTCGTTCTCTCTTTGATCGAGCAACCCCAGGAATGTTGAAAATGCGCCGAGAGGGCAAAGAGCAAAAGAAGAACATCTTGTTGAAACAACAGACACAGTTTGCAAAGCCTTTGCCAACTCTTGTCAAACCAGCCACTGAAGCTGGACAGGATAATCCAGAGTGGTTGATCAGCGAAGACTGGGCACTTCTGCAGGTCAGATGATAGCTGCAGCTTCTGCTGTCATTGTGTTTTTATTCCTGCACTTTATCTCTTCAAGGTTATTTCTAATTCATAGTGGCATTTTGATGACATAACTTGGAACAGATTGCCTGTCATTTGTGCTCCTCTAAGGAGAAATTAAAGGCTAAACTACAAGATGTACGATTAAGTCCAACTGTTGTTTTAGAAACCACTTACTATTACTCAGAGTAGTTGTGCTGGCTAGACACTGGATAATGCAGCTAAGGTTCTTCCCACCTTTGAGAGGAGAGCAGCACTTGAATAGCAGCTCTCTGTCCCTCTCATACCAATCTCCAAGTGTTTCCCTGCACATCAATCTGCATAATGGCACCTTCTGCTTGTTTATTCTCTGTGACTGTAGGTGAACACAGAGCCTTAGCCCTGAGCTGTCCTACTGTAGTAATGGTGTGTGGGCACATGCAGGTAAGGGAAGGTTCGGAAGATGGCAACGATTTGTCACCTGAAGCTTTTGTACCTTTCTCTGTTGCAGGCAGTGAAGCAGCTGCTGGAGCTTCCTTTAAACCTTGCTGTTGTGTCACCAGCACACACTCCCAACTGGGACCTGGTTAGTGACGTTGTTAACTCCTGCAGCAGAGTCTATCGCTCGCCCAAGCAGTGCCGCAACAGATATGAGAATGTCATAATCCCAAGGGAAGAAGGAAAGGTGAGTTCATGTAGAATGATGCGTCTTGTTTTTACCTTAAGTTGTAGAGTTTTTTTTCCTTATCTCCATAAACACTTGTTTTTTGTTAAACGTTTCAACAGTGTAAATAAATAACTTTTAAAAGACTTTTTAAATTATTCTCATCAGGATTTCCACTTATTTTATGTGATTTCTTTGAAAAGAAAAAGCACCTGAACAAAATCTTCCACAAAAGATCATCTAACTTTCCTTCTTATTTTACAGCTAATGTACGAAGCTAATCCTAAAAAGAAGACAAAAAGTATTTATAAGGTGTGCATTGGTATTCTTTCAAAATCAAATCTAGACACTGTGGTATTTAGCAGCAATGGAGGTGGGCAGATAATTCATATGAGATCCATGTTGAGTGTTACTTGAGTTCTGAAACATCAATTAAAATTCCAAATTTATTTTTCCTTTCTTTGTTGATACAGTGGATTGACACCAGACTTCAGCTTTTGGATTTGATAGATAAATTTTAGATCATGCAAGAAGTTTGTGATTTCACTTAAACTGTAGTTGGCATTTTTCCACCAAACAACCACCATGTATCTTATCCTGATGGTACATAAGATCTGTAAGAATGAACTTCATGCTAGAGTCTAAGTGGATTACAAATATATAGTGAAATTGATGCCTGAAACACCTTTTAGTAAATGAGGATGATAGGATGCTACAGAAACAAAAACAAATTCCATGACTGTGAACGCCTTCTTCCAAACCACACAGCAATTTAGTGACAGAGTTGGGTGGAGAATCCAGACCTTCTGGCTGTAGTCCCATTCTCTGACTGCTAAGGAGGTTTGCCCCTGACTGGCAGTTTCTGCTTAGGAGAAGCCAAATGTTAGAGTGGCATGGTGTGTGGATGTTAACCTAGCTTTGTTGGGAGAGCAGTGCAGTGATGGTTTTATTATCTTACGTGTGCGCTACGCATAACTGTAAACTAATGGGCTCTTGGTTTGGGTACTGAATTAAACTTGCAAAATCTAAACTAAAGCAAAGATTCTTTTTCAAATTAGAGTTTGCCATTTTGTACGTCCCCAAGTGCTGATGCCAGTGTGACCGTGAGAACTGCTCCTTATTTTGCTCTTTCTTTATATATTTCCCATAGAGTTTTGTGTGACAGTAAGTTATCAGTGACACGAGGCAGGAACCAGTCTGTGATAGATATGTTGGAGTATGTTTTTAAATAATCTACGAGCGCGCCTTGTGTTTAAACATAGACAAAATGCCCTTTTGGGTGTGTTTGCAATTGAAAGTTGGTTTGTTTTCTTTTTTTAGACTAAAAACAGTCGCCCGCTTCGTACCAATCAGATCTATGCTCAAGATGAGGGTGCAACCCACACACAGCTTTATACTAATCATTTTGAGATGATGAAAATGATTGCAGGGAAAAGAAGTCCACCTATCAAACCTCTGTAAGTTTACCTGGGATCGTTTGATCTCCCTGTCACCACGGATCTCCTGGAAACTGTGTTCTGAATGGCTCTCAAAACCCAGAATTATTCCACACTCTGTTTCTCTGTTCTTGATCTCTCTCTGTGTGTTGTGTTATTGCAAACACCTCTGTATTTTGTGCATTTGGGTCTCACTGCAGGAATTTGCTCTTTGTCATTAAGAGCAGAACAGCACTCGGGCTTTTTTTTTAATCTACTTTATATTCATTTGCCTGAATTGTAAACAATTTGGTGTCTGCTGTTTAGTAGTACATTCTTTTCTATGTATCTTCCTGCAGTTTTTCTGTATTTACTTAATATTTACTCTCTTTCTTAAATGTCTGTCTGTGTGCAGGCTCCAGTACTGATGGGAATATCATGAAAACTTCACCAAAACTGTAGTGTTATATGCTAAAAGATGTGAAATTAAATACTGGTTTTAAGGTTTTTCTGTCTCCAGTAATACAGTTTTGCTCAATTTCAGACTTGGCATGAATCCTTTCCAGAAGAATCCAAAGCATGCATCGGTGCTTGCAGAAAGGTGAGCACTCCTCATCTTGAAGGATATATAAATTGCATAAAAGTGAACTTTTTTTCCCCTTTCTTTAGGTTTCAGTTATTTTTAAATATTGTGTGTTTTGTCTTCTTACTGTTTCTAGTGGAATCAACTATGATAAGCCCCTCCCTCCGATTCAAGTCGCGTCCCTCCGAGCAGAACGCATTGCCAAAGAGAAGAAGGTATGGTCCCATCTCTGCTGCACAAATGACTGCAGTAATTCCAAAATTAGGCAACAGATGAGGTATGAGCAAAACTGCCTCCTGGGAGCAGTTTGGCAGTACAGTAGGTGTTATGAGCAGCTGCACATGGTTCATGTACAGGGGTTTAGATAGCCAAGGCCCAAAGTGGGACCTTGCCTTGGGTCTGTTGTAACGCTCAAACCCGTTAAACACTGAGGAGCATCTTTTTGCAGAAGATACTAAAACATGTAAAAATCTTGTTTTATTCTTGACCATTCTGTAGCCTCATTTCTTATGTTATTCGGAAAGAGCTACTTATCCTTGTTTGTGGATGGTAAGTTGCTTGTTGTGCTATGCCCTGAGCCATAAAACCATGACTGAAGCTTGTAGTTTGAAATGAGTCAGGTTGTGTAACGTGGACTTGGAGAGTGAAGGTGGCTTTGTGGGCTGTCTCTGGTTAGAATTTAAGGGGTTTTGTGGTCAGAATTAAAGAGGTTTTGTCTGTTGCTTTAATTTGCTTTAAAAAACCCACATCTTGCTTGTTCCATGCTTGAAGACTGAAGGTGTTCCTTGCCTTGCAGGCGCTGGCGGAGCAGCAGAGGGCCCAGCAGCAGACGGGCCCGCAGCCCCAGCAGCCCCAGGCGGGCCAGCAGCCCCCCCAGCAGCCCCCCGTGCAGCAGGCCCAGCCACAGCCACAGCCACAGGCACAGGTAGTTCAGCAGCCACAGGCAGTGGTGCAGACTGCAGTCACTACTGTGGCCAACACAGCAGTATTGGTAAGAAAGGGAGAGCTCAGTGCCTCTGATGTAGTAACTTCAGTTCTTCTGTGTGTGCTGTATTTGTGTCGTGCTTCGTCTGGAAAGTGAGAATTTTAGGTCAGTATAGTGAGATAAAAGGTATTTTTTTCTTGTTTTCTTTCCCTGGTTATGCTATATCCTGGTTTCCTGATTTATTAAGACTGTTTGCACCATTGTAGCAACAGGTCTTGGCAATCTGAGGTGGAGAAACACCATGCAAAGATGATTTTTCCTTTTTCACTTGAGACTTTAGTGAAGTCTGAGTGAATAGATTCACACAGTCAATGAGAAGTGTTTTATAGAGAACTTGCAGAATACAGAGAATAAAAGAGAATGTAGCTGTAAGAACTACGCAGAGCTTAAAAACCGAAGATTTGTTAACCTTTGCAAGGCAAATGAATCGATGCGTCCTACAGGAAATACTGTGGTGGTTTTACTGCAAATTTGTGCAAATTTTTCATATCTTCCTTTAATCTAGAGTCTGTTTGAATGAATCTGATGACTGGTATGAGGCTTTTGTATTTAGAGCCAAGCCAGTTTGCATAGTGATGTGTGAAGGCAGTGGTGGTTTTCCTTTGCTTGATGAAGGGCAAGAGAACAACAGCTTTTGCAGAAAGACACAGAGGATGTGTTCTGACCCACCAGCATTGCTGTGTATGAAGTGCTCAGGGATGTTCCTGTGTGAGTGGTTGTCTGTGGTGTGCCAGAGTAAGATATTGCTCCCTTCTTCTGCTGACAGGGATGTCCAGTGACCTGTGTTTACCACACACTTGGCTGGTCTACAATTGCTCGTTACTGAGGCAGAATGTTGATGCACACATTAGTTGTTGTGATCTGTAGAGTCAATGAACAACTGCAGAAATCTGTGTGTTCCACTGCATTTTTCCTATTTTGTCACTTCTGGAATACAGCATTGTGTTAAACAGCATGGTAGAGTAAACAATGCTCAGTTTCCTTTTATTGTTTTTCTGAACTGTTACCTTAATTGTCTTCTAATTAGGCGGGCACCATTAAAACAGCAGTGACGGGGACGAGCATCCAGACTGGTAAGGAGACTTTATAATTGGGCATTGGAGGTGATGGGACATTGGGATTTTCACTTTCAGAATCTCCCATTTAATTCTGTCTTGCTTTCAGCTACAGTGAGTGGAAATGTCATTGTGAACACTGTTGCTGGGGTCCCTGCTGCCACCTTCCAGCCCATCAATAAACGTCTGGCCTCACCTGTTATACCTGGGACGCTGACTGTGAGTAGATCCTGTCACTAGTTGTGTTCCTGGGTTGATCTGGGTTGCATGTTTTAGCAGCATATCTGTTTTCTTCTTCAGCTTTCCATGTTGTCAGAAATTCTGCTTCTTGCAGATTTCATGTGCATCATGGGGTTCTTCATCAAACCCCTCTCTCTTACCAAAACATCAGAACACACTGGAATCGTTTATCAGAAAAAAATGCTTGATATTGTTAAAAATGGTTTATAGGCAAGTGCTGCTAAAAGCAATGTATTGTCATTAACATTTTCAGCCTGTAACTGTTTAGTGCTTTATTAATTATGATCTTTATTATTATGTTAATGGTTTAAGACTATGGACGATAAAGCAAAATATTGAAAGGCACTAAAACCAAATGTCTCTAATGGAGTGAAGGATTTGGTAATCAGCCTGTTGGAAAAAGATTTAACCGCATACTGATTTTAAGATGCATCCAAATGGACGTGTTAGACAGATTTGGGCCTTTTTGCATTTTTTCTGTTTGTTTATAAAATTGCTTAGTCCATTGCTAGAAGGTTCCATAGCTGTGTATAAAGCACGGGAATGGAACAGTAAAGGCTGTGTTCTCTTGCAGACTTCGGGAGGCACCGCCACTGCCCAGGTGGTTCACAGCCAGCCCCGAGCGGCCGCAGCGCCGGCGGCCTCCACCGAGCTGGTGACCATCGCCTCCACCCAGGGTGTCCGTGCTGTGACATCGGTGACAGCTTCAGCTGTGGTCACCACCAACCTAACGCCTGTGCAGACCCAGACAAGGTCTTTGGTGACCCAGGTTACACCGGGTAATGATCCTGTGTTTAGGGACTTTTTCTGGTAGTGCATGAAGGGCCCCAGAATTCCTGTAGGTTGTTTGACCACCGCAGCCCCACAGTACTGGAAGTCTGGAACACAGTTAAACGGGGCTATGATTTTTAACTTGCTTTATTGTTGGTGCTCAGATTACGTTTTTCTCCTGTATTTCTGGATGAAGTGTTGCAATAGAGAGCTTGGCCCGTAGGCATTGCAATTTAAAAATATCATTAACAATCTAGCAGTAAAATATTAGAATTGACTGTCTTGACTAAAAACCATTGTGAAGAAAGGCCTGTGTATTTTATGATCTACTCTGCTTTTACATCATGCTCATGATAATGTGTTCCTATATGTAGTAAATTCACAAAGTGTGCTGAAGCAGAAAAATAAGCATTTAACAGCTCAACTTCTCAGGTGAAATTAATGAACTAAACTGAATGTTGAAAAGTTTTCTTCTGAGCATTTTGTCTTTTCTTTATTCATAGCTACACCAACAGTCCAGCTGTCAGGCAAAACCATCACCCCTGCTCACTTCCAGCTTCTGAGGCAACAGCAGCAGCAGGCTGCTCAGGTGCAGGTCCCACAGATCCAGGCTCAGGCACAAGCCCAATCTCCGGCTCAAATAAAAACTGTAGGGAAATTGTCACAGGTGAGGCAATGCTCATGAAGTAATGTGGCATGTTGCTGTCATTGTTACTGTAAGCTTCTTTAGCAGTGTGTGTTGTGTCCTGTTTTCTTGGGCTAGAGTGAGATGTATTTCTCTCTTAAATTTCATCCTACTAAAATGTCATGCAGGCAGTGAGTCTGACAGCACTTTCAATAGTAGAGTAGGGCAGGATGGAAAGCACTTACTGTTACACACTGTAAGCCATTGTGTAAGAAAGTTACATTTTAGTTTCTTAATCTTAGCTCTAGTCTGGTACAGAATGTTTCTCCTTTTAAGCGTCTCCATTTTTCTCCTGTAATGTAACTGGTTGGAAACAATGGAAGTGTGTGATTTTTGCAGGAGCAGCTGATCAAGTTGCAGAAGCAGAAGCTGCAGCTCCCCCAGCAGCAGGCAGCACAGCAGACACAGCAAGGGGCACAGCAGCAGACAGCACAAGTGCAAGTGCAGCAGCAGCAGCAAACTCAACAGCTCACTGCTGTGACAGCCCCTCGTCCTGGCGCAGTCCTCACGGGCACTACGGTGACCAACCTGCAAGTGGCTCGCCTGGTGAGTTGGCTTTGACTGGGCAAAAACGGTCTCAAACATTTCTTGGCTGGTTTAAGTGAACTGGGCTCTGATCATTCACACTCACGAGTGTCCTTTGCATTGCTTAGGCAGTTCAGAAGGAGCAGCTGTAACATAAACAGCTTTCCATTGCATTTACCAGTTGATACCATCTCTGAATTGTGTCACTGTACAGGAGCCATTACATTTAGAAATATTTACAGCTATCACTTTATAATCACGTGTTATATGCAGCAAATCTCTCTGTGCTGGTACAATAATCTTCATTCCTTACTGCTTAGACTCGTGTTCCTGCTTCCCAGCTCCAAGCACAAGGACAGATCCAGGCCCAAGCCCCACAAGCAGCACAGGTTGCTCTGGCAAAGCCTCCAGTGGTGTCTGTTCCAGCTGCTGTTGTGTCATCTGCAGGAGTCACCACACTGCCCGTGACTGTTGCAGGCATTAGTGTTGCCATTGGGCAGCCACAGAAAGCAGCAGGTATGTGAATGCAAGTTGGAAATAGGAAGAATTGTATTTCAAAGCAGTCCCCTATAGTACAGAAAGATTTTTTTTTTTTCCCCCTGTAGGAAGATTATTGTTGGAACACAAAGCTAGCTTACTCATGCCCTTTGGTAACAAATTTTCTCCACTGAAAAATCATAGATCTTAAAATCTGTGGGTTGTTAGTGGTCAAAGCTGTGCAGATGTGTAAGTCTATAAAAAGCAGAATCTGTGTTTACAAACTCTAAGTCCGGGGACAAAGCAATAAACTGAAGACTCTTACAGTTGTAATTACTTCTGTAATTTTCAGGAGGCCAGACAGTAGTTGCACAGCCACTGCATGTCCAGCAGCTGCTAAAACTCAAGCACCACCAAGCAGCACAGCAGCAGAAAGCCATCCAGCCCCAGGTTGCACAGGGACAAGCTACTGTGCAGCAAAAGGTACTGTTGTCTGCTCTCCCATTCAGTTATGCAGTGCTTCTGTGGCTGTAAAGCTTTGACTCTGGATTACCAGGACACTCCTAGAGAGTCAGTCAGGATTTTTAGGGGTGAATCTTAAGTATATCTAGAGAGAACAGGTTCTCAGGTGTTTCATTTTTTCTGTAAAGCAGTTGGTTGGTTGGTAGTTTTTAGTAAGTGCATTGTTGTGTGAGTGTTGTGTGTAAGAGAGAACTTTTTCATTAAATACTTTAATTCTCAATACTTGTGTAAATGCATGAAAGCTTTCACCTAGTGCTCATTTAGTTATTGCTAATTCTGGGAGAATTTTTTTTTTCAATAATTAAATGTAATTAAACTTGCTATCTACATACATATTCTTTAAAATACAGGTATTTTTTATAGTCATTGATGCCTTTTTTTCTTTTCTGCAGATAAATGCTCAACAGGTTACAGTCCAGACCCAACAGCAGACTTCACAGCAGCAAAAAGTAACTTATGCTACACAGCCTGCCATTAAAACACAGTTCTTAACGACTCCAATTTCCCAAACCCAGAAACCAGGTGGAACCCAGCAAGTACAGGCCCAGATTCAGGTACAGGTAACGCAGGTTTACACCTTTAAACTGTACTGGCACTGGAGAATTGCAAAGATGACAGGTGAGGTAGAATTCAGCACCCACTCATTTTAATTCTAGTCACACATTCGTTTAAATTGACTTTTTAATAAAATTCGTTGGTGCGGAATATGCAGTCTTACAGCAGGTCAGAGGAACTATGAGCTGTAAGTTCACCTTTCCTCTTTGAAATAAAATAATTGAGTCACTCCTTTTTGTTAGGCAAGGGATTCCATACTGTGTTTACTAAGGAAAATTCAGCCAGAGATTTTCCTGTTTCTGGTGCTGCCTCACAGCCTAATTTCTGGCAGCCAAGAGTAGGTGACAACTCACATATTTTCTTTTCTGTGTAACTGCGTCAGTCTAACCAAGGAAAAAGAAGGGGGTTAGGAGTTGGAAGCCTTACTCTTTCAAAAGTATATGCCAGATAATTTAACCCATTGGAACTTGTGTGCTTTTCTTCAATTTTATAGGTAGTTAGGAGGAAATGAGTATGTTGCAGTTAAAATTGAGAATATGTCTTCTCTTCTTCCCCTAGTTAAGTTCTTCAGTTCACGAATCTAAAATGTTTCCCAAACATTCAGCTTCACTGAAAGTGCCAGGCTGCAACTTACCATGAGCAGGCCTTTGGAAAGGTTTTCCCTTGGTAGAAGTTTTGCTAGGTGTGGTGTTTTGCTGCTATCAGCAGCTTTTTATTTTGATCCAATCTTTCTTTATTTCATGTCACTGCAGGTTGCAAAACTCCCACAAGTGGTCCAGCAACAGGCTACTGTTGCCAACATTCAGCAGATGGTTTCAGTTTCCCAACAGGTAGGTTTTGCTTTTGTCAAATACGTCACTAGAAACATGACCCTTAAAGCAGCTCATTTTTTTGAATGTGTGTATTTTTCACTTTATGTGTGGCATAGGTAGTATTTTTAAAGGATATAACAAGTGCCTTTCTATAAAAATAAGTCTTGAATACTGAATCAGTTGAGGTATATTTTCTAGTCTAAAACTTTGGTAGATGCAGCAATGCTTGTTCATCACTGTAGATAAGCTGAAAAACAGATTTAAAAAAGTGTTTTCTAGAGCTGAAAGGATTTTTAAAAATTGGTTTCTGGTGATGTATAGTCAATATAGCAAATAATTGAATTAATGAGCACCGTCTGAGCTTTTTCTACAAAAACTAGGACAAATTAAAGGTTACAAGTTGTTCTGTTTCAGTTCATAGAGCTGTGCCAAGTGCTCTGTAAAAGTCAGAACAGTGAGGTAGCTTTTCCAAATGTGTGCTGGTAACAGGGCTTAGGCAGGAGAAGGTCAGATGGTTTGATTCCCCTCCCCTAATGACCAAACAGTTTAATTAACACTGTTTAGAACAATGTTGTCCAGATCATTAGCAACAGGCGTAACTTAGGCAGTTGATTAGCAGGAATGATTTAACTTTGGAGGGTGGATGAAGTTCTTGCCTTTGGTGCACAAAATTCTGGGCCTTTTGACTCTTAATCTGCCACAGTTTACAGTGCAGTGTTTTAGTGCAGAGTAAAATCTGTGAGCGTTTATCTTAAAGTGGTGATAAAGTGGTGTAAGCTGTCTGATAATCACCTCAGATGTCAATGCTTCAAGGGCAAAGTAGACAGCAGGGAGTAGAAACCTCATCAGCCAACACAAGTTGAGTTGCCCTCTGTAGTCAGGAAGAGCTCCTAGATCATTTTCAGAAGTCATCAGTGGTGGCATAACTCTAGGACTGTTGAAGTCTGTGGCAAAAAGACAAATAGTTTTCCTCCCATCTACACCAGTGACTTCAGTGGCAGCAGGTTTAGGCCATGATAAATATTTTTAAAACTGGTCTTTATGTGTGTATATGGCTTTCTTTTTACCTGCATTTTTAGTGCTTCCCAGTGGATTCCTTTTGGATCATTCAAGAGTTAATTTTTCCCCTGGAGAAGCCCTTGTAGCTTTGTTTGGCTTCTGCATTGGACAAAGTCAGCTGAAGCTGCTTGGATTTCATTACCTTGTTCTCTGAACAAGGAGACATTGGTTTTTTTTCTCCCTTGCTCTGGGTAGAGCTATGAAAATTAGAGTTCTGAATGGAGTTCAAACTATTCTACCCTAAACTGGCAATAGAGACTGGCAGCTGTACTCTGAAAGAGTAATGGCAGAGACTGGTGGGAAGCCTCAGTGGCTGTATTTATTGTCACAGTATGGGTGCATTTTAACCTTCTTGGTCCTCTGGCTGCCCCTCTGTTCTTTTCTCTGTTCCTTCACTTCTGCAGTACAGGAATTTTTCTGTATATCTAGTTGGGTTTCTATACCTTTCATCTGCCTTCTGGATGTATCTGAGAATATGTCCTTGGATTTGCACTGCAGAGACCTGAGTTACAGGCATCTTGGCTCTTAGTTCTGATTTATAAGGCTCTAGAAAATGTGACAGAATGGTGTTTCTCAATGAAACCACAGAGCCTGTGTTCTCAGAATCTTTGTCTGAGACGTTTGTCAGTAGCAAATACCTAAATAAGTAGGATTCCTTCTGTAGAGCAGACATGTAATGAATGCTCAGTTTAATGCCAAACTATTCTTTTGTAACTGCCTTTTCATCCTGATGTCTAGGTACAAGCTCAGCCCCAGACTGTGACCCTTTCTCAGACGACAGCAGGTCAACAGCAGGTTCAGGTGATCCCTGCAACCACTGCTACTGCTCAGGTCGTGCAGCAGAAACTGATACAGCAGCAGGTGGTGACCACAGCATCTCCCCAGGTTCAGGCTCCAGGTGTACAGAACCCAGCCCAGACACCAGCAACACCTGAAGCCCAGAGTCAGCAAGCAAAAGTACAAATGAGGACACCAACTGTCAGATTAAAGGCACCTACTAAACCAAGTTGAACTGTTGCAATAACAGGGAAACACAGTATTTTGTGTTTGCTGAGACAAGTGAGAAGCTACTCCAAACATCCAAATGAAGACAAAATGCCTCTATTTTTTTTTTTTTTTTTTGTAGCAGAAGGTTTCTTGCTGGTGAACATTTAAACATGGAAACTCACATGTAACTTCAGTGTATTAGCAACTGTTCAGCACTCAAACTCTGTACAAGATGCATTCTGCCTGTGTTCTCTGTGCTCATTCAAACCAGATAAAGCAAGCATTACTTAGGTTTAAATTCTGCCCAGCTTCTCAAAAGTGGAATGGTGATCTGCCATAAATGTCAGTAAAATCCACCTGTGTTGGAATGCCACACCTGCCTGTGGGAATATGCAGCTCCTTGCTGTAGTTCAGTGTGTGCTCAGTACCCACAGTGAAGCCACACAAAGAACCAGGTGTGGCTGATACAGCACGGTATTTTCCATCTGTACAAAAGCTCTGTGTTGTTCTTCCCTGTGGTAAATACTCCTGGAAGATCTAACACAGACTTGAAGTGCTCCCTGCAAAGTTTAGCCAGTAAATGTGAAAACCTGTAAGTATATGTAATTAAAAACGAAAAAAAAGTTTCATTCTCCATTTTTGTAAGTCTTTTAAAATGTTTGTTAGTAGTTTTTGTGTACAGTTTACTGAATCACCCAACCTGTGTGCTCATTCTCATACTTCACTTTAAAATATGGATATTTTAGGCATGAGCTGAGTAAATACTGTGTTGATAGTAGATGTGTATTAAAGTGTAGCCCATTTTTTTTTGTAAAAGAGTTGTTCAGTAGATACAGCTAAACAGATGATCCATAGCTGTTTCTCATGGGACTTCTGTCACAAAAATTCTCCAGCTGATAAAATCGAATCTCTCAGTTTCATTCTGCTCTTGCAACATGTTTAAATGTTCAGTACTTTTTACACGGCTTTCAGCTTGGGGGGTGGGGGGCTGGGGGAAGGGGAGAATAGTGAAATTAAATCTAAGACTTAATTCTTCAACTGTGTAAAGAGTAAGATCTAACTTTTGTACTATTCTTTTACTAAAGCTAACGATGAATGTATCTTCAGGTGGGTATTTTGGATGTGAATAGAGCGTGGCCTCTTCCTCCAAATCAGTTTGCCTTATTGTTACGGAGAAAAAAAAAGCAAAAAGCTGCATAGAACTGTGGGGGGTTTCTTTACTTTTCTTGCATACAATGAATAACAGACTTTGCAAACAGCACTGACTGAGGAATCAAAAAGCCCATGGTGGCTGGAAGGGATTTATTTTACTTTGGCCATAAAACTGCACAACATGTAAAATCCAGACAAAATTACAACATTCCTTTTCTGAAATGGTTTTAAAGTTATTTTTCCATTCTGTGATCTTTTTACTCTTTTACGAGGGGAGCCTCTTTAAGGGCAAGAAAAGCATATATTTAGTTTTTACTTCTGTATGTCCACACTTGGTACTTGGCAATACACATGGCTTAAACAAGAAAGAATTCTCAGCCAGCTCCTCTGCCTTAGTTGTGATAGGTACAGCCCATTCTGTTCAGATCACAAATGTAAACATTGGCTCAGGCAGCGTTCCTGGTTTGTTTTTTTTTTTTTATTTTATACCTCTGTTGTCCTGCATCCTTTTATTCTCTGTCAACAAATACAAGGGCATTTTGATTTTTTTTTAAGCTGTTTTTGCATGCAGTAGTATTCCCCTGACCCTGCTAACCACTGGCATGTGCCATCCCCTAAACTTTACGGCCAGCCAGGGAGCTGGCATTGCTGGCAGCGGAGTAGTTTAAAATGCAAAGCAAATGCAGTGGTAATGGATAGTGACACTGTGTACAGTATAGCCTTGCTCATCCAAAAATATTGCTTAGTTAGCCCCAGTTTTACTTTTAAGTGTTTAGCTTTTATGATGTGCATGAAAGTCGGGGTGGGGGGGAACAGATCCAGCAGTGGGAGAGCTGTTGGCTGCATCGTTGTACTGGTCTGATTTGGTGTCTAAAGAGGCGATTGTTTCTTGTTTAGGTCAGTTGATGAAGATAAAAAGTCACCTTTTTTTTTTTTTTTTCTTCTAATTATTTTTTTTTTCCTTTCGATGTGTCTTTCTCCCAGGAGTGTGTTAGGAAGTCAACCTGTACATAAGTGATGAGCATTTGTACTCGACCCAGTAGGATGATAAGGAATAGTGCTGTATCCTACCTGAAGGTGTAATAAAGTGTACATTTTTATACCGCCGCCTCGTCCTGCCTTCTGTCCCGGGGGAGAAGGGCGGGTTGGGCCGGGTTACCCCGCGGGACGGGCGGTGGTGGGTGGGAGGACGGACCCATCCCGGCCCCGGTCCCGCCTGCGGGCGGAGCGGCCGCGGCTCCTCCTCTCTCCTCTCGCCGCCCGCCTCAGCATGGCGCGGGAGGCCGCGCTCGCCGCCTGCCTGGAGGCCGTGCTGGGCAGCCGCTCCAGCGCCAACCGCGTCTTCGAGCTCCTGGAGCCGCTGGCGGTGCGGGCCGGGCCGGGCCGGGCCGGGCCGGGCGAGGGGAGCGCGCTGAGGGAGGGCAGCGGGGCCGGGCCGCCGCTCTGACACGCTGTTCCCCAGGGCCAGGAGGAGCCGGAGGACATCGTGAGCGCCGCCAGGACCTGCAGCCGGCTGTTCGGGGCGCTGCTGGAGCGGCGGGAGCTGTTCGTGGGGCCGCTGCCGGACCAGGACGCCTCTCTGGCCGGTGAGCACGGAGCGGGGCCCCGCGGCGCTGCCCGGGACAGGCGCGGCCCTGGCCGAGCCCAGCCTGTCGGTGTGTGTCTGTCCTCACAGAGAACTACAGCGCCGAGGACAAGTACAGGATATGGATGAGGCACCGCTACAGGGACTGCGTGGGCTGCCTGGGGGAGCTCATGGGGCACGACGCATTCCAGGTCAAGGTAGGTCCTGAGCCCGCTGCTGACCCACGGCTTCACGGCGGGGGCGGTTCCTTGAGGTTATCGCCCCATATTTCAGTGTGGGTGGACGGGCAGTGCTGTAAGACAGCCCTGGTTCTCTGGCTCACCAGCTGCCAGCCTGCAGCTTTCTCAGGGAATAATATCTTAGTTCATTCTTCCTCTTTTTGAAAGTTGCCTCCTTTGGGTCTGCCCCCTGGTGTCCTTGTTTAGGTGGGTTTTTTTGGTGATGTTGCTTTTTTTTTTTTAAAGGAGTTGGCACTCTGCACGCTCATGAAGTTTGTCGAGTTGGAGGCACAATATCCATTGATCAAAATAGAGTGGAAGGGAACTTTAACTTTTCCTTGTGACCTTCTTAAGGTAAGCTGCAGAACTGAAAAGTGCCTTCTGTCAGTGACCTGATGGCACATGAACTCATGTCCCCTCAACCATCTCACTCTCTGCTCCAGTGGGGTAAGAGACTGACTTGTTGCTTTCCTTTCCAAATCCTTTGTTAGGTAGTTGTTGATGGTTTGCTTCCCATCCACGAGGACGCCTCACTCCTGATCTCCCGCTTTCAGGAGTACATGGAGTACGACGATGTGCGGTACTTTGTCATGAAGGCTGTCACTGCCAGCATTGGGCAAGTCATGCAAAAGACAAAGGAGGTAACGAATTGGTACTGGTCAGGTGGCTCTGGATGAGCTGCTCTGGGTTGTGTATCCTGTGGGTGAAGCAAGGTGGGATTAGTGGTATATGAAAATATTTGGAAGCCAGAGAAAGGAATGTGCCCATTGAAGGCGTTGATTTTTCTTCTTGTGTGTGTCAGTATGCCAAGACTGGCTTTACTCTGAAACTAAAAGTATTTCAAGACACATACTGTTGTTCTTTCTGGTCTAAGCTGTAGCTTCTGTTTTACCCAAATCTCTACAGTTTGGGTGACACACAGAGAACTTTTAATTCTCTTTACTCTGGTGCAGAGGAACAATCTGTTTCCTTTACTGGATCCACCAGTTTTGTCAAACCAGAATTAGTACAGAGACAAGTTTTGTGTTGAAGAAACAAGTAATACTGAGTTAAATGCAGCAATAGAGAATATACCAGCATGTAGTTCAGTCATCAACACTTTCCCTTTCTCTTTCCTAAATATATCCAGTACTTGGAAACAGGGCAATATTGAAGTCCAGCATCCTGCTGTCTGTTGTGGAACTTGCTTCATGTTTGTTAATATGCTTTTTTCTCAGAGGCCGCTGCCTTTTTACCAGCAGAATGTATTTTCCCTCATCTCACCCATTAACATGCCAAACAAAGAGTCTGAGATGGTCAAATTTATGGTCAAGCAAGGTTAGTAAACTCTGCATGATGAACTGTGTGTGAAAAGGAAAATCAGGTTTAAGATTTTTAGTGTGTAAATTTATTATTGTTTGCTGATGAAGACTATCTGCTTCTTTGATCACTTGATTCTAAACAGTGTTAAAAATCCACATTACTCAGTCTACAGAGGGGTCTGTCATGTAAAAAGATAAGTACTTCAGCCGAAACTTTTAGCATAAATAAAGGTCATCTTAATTTTTTAAACATCCATTTCAAGTTCAACATCTGTTTTCCCTTTCTTCTTAGATAACCGTGAGGAGTTGAAACTTTCAAAGCTGCAGGTAACTGTTCCTTTGGTGCATTAGAAGTGAAATTTTATCTGCTTGAAATAGAGCTTTGTCTACAGCAGTGTGTTTAACTGTGTTTGCAATTCTGTTTTAAGGCACACAGGCAGGTGTTTGAAAGAATGTGGCTGACTTTTTTGAAGCACAAGGTGAGTGTTACTTCTGCCACTGATCTGCATCACTCTTTAAGGATTGCTGCTCCCTAGCAATTGTGTCCAGCCTTGCGCGGAGCTGCTGGCAGGACCCCAGTTTTGAATGTTGGATGAGAACATCCCAGTGATCATTTCACTCTGCCAAGAAACACGACCTCATATTTGGCCTGTTTCTTTCCTTACTCTCATCCTTTTTTCCCCACCTTTAGCATGTGTGCCCATAAGGGTGATCTGCAGCATAACAATGTCTGCTCACAAGCTGAAGCTTCCCCAGCCTTTCTCCTGGTGATTTTCCCCATCTGAGTGATGACACTGTTACTTGTGAGCACCTGCTTCTTGAATGAACTTAAGTTGGTGTCACTTGTAAACTCTCCCATTTGGGAACTGCTGCTGCAAGCTGTTCTGTATTGTCCTGGCATGTTCCCTTCTGCTTGTGCATTGTCTTTTTAGCCACAGGTTGCTGCTGCTCTCCGAGTTCTCCCTGCAGTGCTTGTTTCACTGTGTGGCTTTGTCCTTCACAGCTGCCCACTGGCCTTTACAAAAAGGTTCTTGTCATTCTGCACGACTCTGTCCTGCCTTACATGAACGAGCCCACTCTCATGATGGACTTCCTGACAGTGGCTTATGGCATAGGTGAGTGAGAACAGCCTTTTATCCTTTGTGGTACCTGCAGAATGGGACAGATGGACTTGGAAGCTCTGCTGGATGCAGCACCACGGCCTGGATGATGGAATACGTGTACTTTGGGCTGGGATGGAGCTAAGGAACTAGGGTGAACTCCATTGTCTCTGAAAGTGAGATGATTTTACCTGTGTTTGTCAATGTGATTGCTCCTTGTGTATAAGGAAAATCATATTTAAGGCTTTGGGAAGAGTAGAATACTGGAGTGATTTATTTTAAATATAGGGTTCAGCCAGTGCTGCTGATACCTGGGCTGCATCCACAGGTTCCTACAGAAATGTCCTTTCTGGGCAGACCTTTGCCTCCCCAGTGTGGCTTTGTTGAGGAATTAAAACAGCACATTCATGTGTCTCAGTCATTGAACATTTGTTCTGCCAAGCTACAGCTTAATCTTTGTAAGAAACTTGAGAGCCTCTGTAAGGGTGTAGATAGAATTGTTTCACCTTCCAGCCATCACACTGGCTCTAATTTCAGGTGCTCAGTTTTGTGTTCCTTCTGGTAAGATTTTATTATATAAAAAACTTGAGGATGATTTTTTTTTTCTAATTATTTTTATTGTGTTGATATCTGCCTGCTTTCTTACAGGTGGAGCAATCAGTCTTCTAGCCCTAAATGGGTTATTTATTCTGATTCATCAGCATAATCTGTAAGTAAAAAGAGCATTTTGTTTAAAGCAACATGGGTTTATGTCTTTATGTAAGAGGAACTGAAATGGATTCACCACACCTTCAGGCTTTGAAATTCCCCCGTGAGAAAGCCAAACTGCACAAGAGGCTCAGCTGTTTGGATGCTGAGCTTTTTTGGCTGTGTGATTTCTTTTACAACTGAACCTAAATATCCTCTTCTCTAGACTGTGGTTGCTCAGCACTTAAAAATCGATTTCCGTTGATCTGATTACAGAGTGAAGCCATAGTCTTTGGTGTCCCTTTCATTGCATCCTGTACCACTTGTGGTCGGTGGACATGGCTTCACCCCCTGAAGATGGCTGGGCACTGCAAGAGCCATAAATTCACCTTGCAGTTTGTTTTCAAGTGGTGACTGTAGAGCGAAGCCTAAGAGAGCTAAACAGGGCACAGCAGTGGGCTGGGATGGGCTTAATGAAAGCACAAAAACATTGAGACACAGTTCCTCTGTACATCACTAATGGATGTTGTATTTTTCCTTTTTTTTCAACAGGGAGTATCCTGACTTTTACAAAAAGCTGTACAGTCTGTTAGACCCTTCCATCTATCACGTGAAGTACCGAGCTCGCTTTTTCCACCTGACCGATCTGTTTTTGTCTTCATCGTAAGTAGCATCTTTATTATGTATGCTCACATATTTTCCTCCTGCTTTTCTGTTCTTGAACAGTCTCCCACATGTCTGGGTATAATGTATTCAGTGTGCCTGCTGCATTAGATACATTTTTACAGAGAAAACCGAATCCAAGAGTGTTACTTAGTGGCGTGTAATTTTTCATGTGCTATTTTTGAAGATTTGCCTCACAGCCATAGATTTTCAGAAAGGAAGAATTGCAGTTAGTTATCAGAGTTTGAGCTGCAAGGGCTTATGGATGTGTTTTTGATCTCTGTTCCACTTTGGCTGGAAGTTACGAATTTGCTGTCTTGTCTTTGTAAATATGGAAAAGTAAAATTTGCAGGCTTTTTATAGATTACAAAGCTGTTGATAAATGGATGACTTTTTGCAGACGTAAAGCACTGAAGTGTTTGACAGCCTGTCTTGATGCTGTCAGTTCATTGTACACAGGGAAGAAACTGGGTAGTCAGCTGTTCATACAGTTGCCATCATATGTTATAAAATAAGCCAACAATAACACAGCACTAGGCACTTAATATCCAACCCCTTGTATTCCTGGTGTCCTTTGGAGAGTGACAAGACCTGTGGGGTGACTTTGTTGAACCTTGCAGGTGTAGTGAAGTCTGAGTGACTGAAAATTGTCGTCTTTTGTCCTGACTCTTCTGACGTGAAGAAGGTGCCTAAATGAGCTGATTGCTGTTAGAAATTTGCATTTTTACCATGGGGGGGGGGGGAAAGAATTATGCTGCACATTTACACTACACAGCAGCTTTATGTTTCCATTAACAGCTGCAGTGCTTGGAAGCGTTATGTAAATTTAACACCATGGCCTGTATATTAATTAAACTCACAAAACAATGGCGGAAGAATATAACTAAGGTTGCCTGGCCAAGCACTCAGAAGTTTATAAAAGGACCGAATAAAGTTTGCCATGAGAATGGACTGTGCTTGGCACAATGGTACCACATGTCAGGATTGAATCTCACAGTGATCTGAGATTATTCATGCATTGAATGTAAATTCCCCCAAAAATTTGTTCCAGAGAGCACACAAGACCCTATACCGCTGCTTGAAAGCAAGATTCCTAAAGCTTCTCTTTAGTCCATAGCAAAAAAAGTCTGAAGAGCCCCCTGATCTGTAAGCTGACATGCTGTTAGGGTGGCTGAGGCTGCTGGCTCCCTGCCAGGACTTTAACAGGCTGCTCCCTCCTGTGCCTTGTCCCCAGCCACTTGCCAGCGTACCTGGTGGCGGCGTTCATCAAGCGGCTGGCCCGGCTGGCCCTCACGGCCCCTCCCGAGGCTCTCCTCATGATCATCCCCTTCATCTGTAACCTCTTCCGGAGGCACCCCGCCTGCAGGGTGCTGGTGCACAGACCAGGAGGGCCAGCAGGTAAGAGGGGAGTTGTGTTATGCCTTTAGACAGCATAAAGAGCAGCATTCCTGTGGAGGAAGAGAAGAGATCCCAATTCTGAGGTTTGGAAGGATCCCTCTGTCCTGTCCCTTGAGTTTGTGGAAGCTCCTGCTGTAAGTTCAAGGCTATTCCAAATGCCCTACTTCCTATGCTCCTTAAAAGTAACATGGTTCCGTAGTGCTGCCAGCAGTGACTCTTGGGTCGTGCTGGGATGTGTCAGCTTGTTCCTGGACCATAAAAGACTTGGGAAGGAGCAGCTCTGACTGCAGCACTGGTCCTCTGTTCCCTTTGGGTTTACATTCATCACACAGGAGGTATTAGCGCTGTATCTCCTATTTCCTTAGATATGTCAGAAGATCCATATGTTATGGAGGAGGAGGAGCCGTCTCAAAGCAGGGCTTTGGAGAGCTCTCTCTGGGAGATTCAGGTATGTCGTCCCAAAATGAGCATCTGGGTCTGGTATGGGTCTCTTCCACTCTTGCTGCTTCCTTGACACGTGTTGGCAGTGGGCAGCCCCTCTCATAAGAACCTGCTTGACATATGTCTTGCAAATGAGATGAGTTCTTTTACTGTGCATCCTTTTCTGTCCTAGCAAAGGATTCCGTACACTGGAGAAATTGTACGTGCTAATTAGTGGGGGGCTTGTGAGCACACATTTGAGCTTGCAGTTCGCAGCTGAAACAGACTAAATAGCTGTAGATGCACCAGGCTTCTCATTTGCTTGGGAAGGGAGAGAGGAACTTGCTAAGCACTGATGGAAGTAGAGCCAGGTTATCCTGTAGAAATGGATCAGGGGGGTGCGTAGGGGGCTGAAGCAGCAACAAGAATGATTGCAGGAGCTGGAATCCTGGGGAGCTGGAGCTTGGATGTGGCACGTGAGGTAGCAGAATTGGGTTACGCAGTGTAGGCATGCCCTGTGGATGAATTTGTCTTGAGCTGCATGTGACCATGTGAGAGGAGCCTTTGACATATTTGAAAGATGCCTGAAATGAGGATTTCTTGAAGCTCTGTACTAGCACATTGCAGCGAACTTGGCTCTGATGGAATTTGGTGTTCACCAAAGATCTGACCAACAAGGGGCAGACACCTGTGTGGGAATGCAGATGGGTGTGTGTTACCCTGCACTTAGATTATCTCCTGTTTGTCTTGCTTCCTCAGTCTCTCCAGAACCATTATCACCCAGATGTGGCCAAGGCAGCTGCTGTCCTGAACCAGTCCCTGTCGGAAATGGAGGATGACATATCAGGGCTCCTGGAGCTCTCAGCTTATGAGGTAATGCTGCTGTGCCTTTGTGAATGACTGGAACCAGAGAAAAGGAGATTCTGGAGGCAGCAGCCACGTCCTGTTCATCTGCCTTGCTGCTGGGGAGGGAGCTACACTGATGTGGTTACCCAGAACCAGGGCAAACCAGGAAAATGATCTGTTAAATAATATAGCATGAGCAACAGTGGTGATAGGGCTGGCTTTTATTTGAAGGGTTTGTTTGCTGGATGTTTTTAGACTTTAGAGTAAGCAGTCTTACTAGGGTGAAGAGCTTGTACTGAGTTTTGACAATATTTTCTGGTTTTTATTTTGTAGCTTTTTGATAAAGAAGTAAAGAAAAACGCTGTTGATGTGCCTCTGGAGTTTGAACAAGTACGAGGTTTGTTTGGGAAGAAAAATGATATTTTTGCAGAGCACTTCAGTTTAGACTGATGCCATATCTTATCAGAACACATCTGTCAGCAGTCGGATCTTAGGGACATGCACAAAGCTCCCATGTGCTCAGCAGCCCTTCCCTGTGAGGAGAGCTGGACTGCCTGGCAGAGCTGCAGCTGTCTTCAGTGACCCTTGCCACTGCCCCTGGATGGACTTTGCTGTGTTTCTCACACTTGCATACTGCCACCTGGTATTTGGGAGGGATTTTTCCTCAGAGCAGGGGTTTATGGACTTGTTCCTGACTGGGATCCCAGCCCTTCCCCCAGAACTGCTGGTGCTGGCTCTGACCATCAACAGACTGCATCAACAGACATCTCACTGCTGTTCCATGGGACTGAGGGAAATTGCAGTCTCTGACTGCTCTTATTTTTCAGATGTGTTACTCTTACATGAGAGCTGACAGCCTTTTTGTAATAAATGTCTTCAATACATAAGTGTAAACACCTGATGTATTATAATTATATTTTTATATGCATTTTTAAGCTCATCTTTAGAGGGATGTTTATCTTCCTTTTACTCAGCACTCCCACGTTCAAGGCATTGAAACTGGTTTGTCTAACAACTCAGGGATGCTCAGTAAATCCAGCTATGAAATGCTGCTGGTGTTCCTTCATGTACATCCGTCTCATGCTCTAAGGTTGCTGGATTCCAAAAGCTCGTGAGCTTTGGAAGTGAACATAATCCTGGTGCCTGCTGTAGCCAGGGAGGCCAGCTGATGTGCAGTGGGAGGCTAATCCTTGAGTTTTGCTTCAGAATGATAAGCAGCTTGGTGTGGTTTTGCTTGCAGCCTGCACATGTTTTAGGAGCTCTGGCCAGAGTGTATCCAGGGGCTAATGACTTTTTAACTCCACTGCTACTGGATGCTTTTGTTAATTCAGATTTTTCATGCACTCCAGAAGTCATGCAAAAATTCCATTTGATTGGGTTCCCCCCAAGGTTTTAAGTTTGGGATAAACTCATTGTTAACAACACAGACAAACTCATTTTCAAAAACTTAATGTTACCTCTTTAGATTTAAACTCTGCTTGCATAATTTGAAATCTTACTTTGTGGAAGAGTAAATTACAGTCAAGAAAGCGGAGGCCAAGAAATCCAATTTCTGGCAGCCAAGTCTGGTTAAGTCAAGGAGCACTGCAGCTGTCTTGGAGACACTGAAGTGTTACATTTTCTTCATCCAGTTTTTTTCATGCTTTCCAAACAGTGGACGTGTCCTCACAGTGTAGAGCTCTACATCTTTTTTTTTTTTTTTCCTTTCTGATGCTTTTGAATTCAAGTAAGGTGTTTCTGGGGATTGATATTTTTCCTCTTTATCTTTGGAAGTCTCTTTCTTTGTTCTCTGGTGAAAAGGCAATGCTGCCTCCTCCCTGGCCAGCCTGCTTTTCTTCTTTCTTCGACTTCTGGTATCTGAGGTAGAAAGGCAGAGTGGTTGAAATGTAACTTTCAACTTGAGAGACCTCAGTCAGGTTCTCCCAAGCCTTGTATTTCAGCTCTTAAGATGTATCTCCTTGTGTCATGGGGTGTTGTCTGTATGTGTTTGGTAAACATCTTGAAGTGCTCTGCAGTAGCAATGAGGACCACATGGCTCACTTTGACACAAGTCAGTGTATCATCTTTCAGATGAAATGAATCAATATATTTAAAAGAATGCATGCCTATGTTGAATGGCTTTCTTGGCATATTTTTGTTTTATTCAGGTTGGCCTGGGTTTTATCTGTCTGTAATTGCTGGTGAGCAGTGTCATTCACATCTGTCATGATTTTGACACTCAGGGGTATTGAGTTATTTTTGAAAGCACAGGTATTAAACCACTTGGGCATGGGGCAAGTCCAGGTCTCATGGTGCTGAGAATGAGGGATTTTGGTTGGGTTCTTCTATGTGGACAGAGGGTAAAGAGAGTATCAACAAGGGCTGTGTGACCTGTGTGCCTGTTTGTCCCTCTGAGGTCTCCTGGCACCAAACAGGGACACCCTGCATGTGGGGCAGATGGAGCTGGTGGGGAATATTGGAAAGCAGCCGCTCCTGCATTGTGGTGTGGCCCTCTGCTGCCTGTGGGCAGAGCCTTGTATGTGAGACCAAATACCACAGACTGTAGCATTATCCAAGCACCAGGAAAAGGGATGCCACTGGAAAGGGGTGTTTTTCGGGAGGAGGACTGCAAAGGCACCACCAGTGTTGCACCAGCCATGGATCTCAAGTACCACACTGCAATGAGCAGTGACTGGACTGGAGCAAGATGCAATTTATGTTTTCCAGAGCATTCCCAGTGCCCCGTGTGCTGCCCATGGCAGCTCCTGCTGACACCGAGGCGGAGGCTCAGGCTGACACAGGGTGTTTTCAGATTCCTCAGCACATTGCAGTGCTGAGCTGGAAATGCTGCTGTTAGTGCTTTACTTGAAGTATGTGCAGCTGACCTGGAGTGACTTAATTATTTTGTGATGATGCCTGGCAGTCTCAGCACAGTCCCACTGTGCTTGGTGCAGACAAGTGAACCACAGACAGCTCAGAGGAGCTTACAGCTGAAAGCCTGGGTGCACTTCAGACAAGCCTCGAAGGTCTTCCAGAGACTTCATTCCCCAGCACTTACCTGAGCAGCATTTTTAAATCAGCTCTTAGGTGGAGATAGCTTTAAGCCCCTACCTGTCCTTGGAAAAACATTCCACCTGGTCTTTCATCAAGCTTTTATCTTTCAACTTTCACCCCTTTCCCCTCAATAGGAGGCATCAGGAAAAAAAATCAGCAGTTATAAATATTAAAAGTTTCATCTGCACAGAGCGAACAACCCTTATCAGGCTGCGCACCTGCTGCTGCTCCTGCTCTACAGGTCTCCACAGACTGTAGATTATAGATGCTTTGATCATGGGGTGTATTAACTGGAAGGCCAGATTGAAGTACCAGGCAGAGAGTGCATAAGTCACTCCTGTTATTATTTGATTTTTATCAGATGTGGGGAGGAGGGAGAGGGCTATTCTGGGGTTTTTTGTTCTTCTTGTTGGGCTATTTCAGTGAGCATAAAAGATAGTTTTATGAAAACATTGACATAACCCTGCAGCTTCCCCACCCATCACTCCCTTGGTTCCCCAGCGGAGGGTAATGGTAAGATCTCTATTTCAATGGACTGCCCTTGGTTTATTTTCCTGAGCTTCCATTCAAAGTCATCCCAGCCTGGCTGCAAAATAGAGCTGCTCATCAAGAGCATGATGTGATTTATCTGGGGAGTCAAAGGTTGAGGTGGCCACGGTGTTTGTTAATCAGCTTAGATTCTTACTTTTAAGATATTCATTGGGAGATAGAGGGAAGTGCAAATTTACATCTGTAAATGACTGCTGCTATTAGCATTGAGGTGGTTTCATATCCCTGAGATAGGGAGAGCTACAGTGCAGCAATAACCTCTGGGTTTTCCACTACCTAATTTTGAAAAACGAGCTCTCAGTTAATTTACAGCCCTGCTCAGGTAAAAAGGGCTACAGGATCTCAGTTCAACTGACACCAGCCTTTTCCAGCACTATCATAATCAATATTCATTAACTGAAGCCTATTGGATTTGGAGATTTACTGCTATTAATAAGCCAAGAGTCTATCTTTGTGTAGTTTATGAAGGAAGTTTGAGACTTGTTAATAAAAAGAGTTGCTTTTCTGCAGTTTCTTTGCCCTGTCCCTGGGCCCTACTTGCACCTCTAAAAAGAGAGTTCTGGAGCGTGTGAATTGAGCCAAAAGAGATAAAAACAGAGTGAAACTGCCTTCCTCTTCCAGAGAAATAAATCCCAGCAGACAGGATGCTCTGGTTGATGGTGCATGCAGAGATGTGAACGTCATCTCTGTCCTAACAGAGTTAAAAGCTGCAGACTCCATGTCCTGCTGGTTATCCCCATTTTGTTGATAAATGCACAGAGTGTGAACCTTATCAAAACGAGCAAGCTGCAGGCCTGCTAATGGAGCTGTGCTTGTGCTGAAGATAATTGATGCCTCAATAATGCCACACGTTATCCGGGGAGCGGCTGGAGCGGTGTGTGAGGAGAAGCATCAATCACAGGTGCTCGTGTTTAACTTTTATCAAATATTTAGGTGGGTGGCAAGGTGCATTCTTGGGCTGCTCTTGGGGAAAGAGTGTTGGGCTCTGAGATACAAAGTGAGTGAATCATCACATCCCTTTTCCTACATCAGTTTCCTGCAGACTGGGAGAGTGAGGATTTACATTTTAGTCATCTCGGTTGGAGATACCACGTGCTGAAGTGTTGGAAGCGGAGGTTTGATGGCCAAGAGCTGCAGTTCCCAAGCGGGAGACAGTCTTGCTGGTGATCGATGTGACGGCTGCAGTGTCGTTCTCGCAAGGATGACAGTCCCATCTCACCTGGATGGGGGAGGCGGAGGGGGAACCGCGCTGCAGTGCGGGCACAGCGCCATGGATGAAGGGGGCTGCCCCGGCTCTGCCCGCTCCCCCTGCCCTGTGGCCAGTGAAGCGGGGCCGGTGGCCACTAGAGGACGGTGCAGACCGGGCGGCGGTGCCCGCTGTGCTGCCGCGGCTCCGCGGGGTTCTCTGCCAGTGCCGGAGTCTGCTTCCTCACACTTTCCCTAAATCGACCTCTTCCTGCAGCTCCGCTGGGAATGCCGGTGCCCCCCGGGCTGCAGCATCGCCCTCGGGGATGTGTGACCACGCAGGAGAGCAAATCCCGCAGCAATTCAAGGCGCCGTGCGGGTTAGGTGCACCTGCGGTGGCCCTGCCCAAGGAACTGATCCCGCAGCGCCATGGGGATGGTGGCTTTGCAGGGCTGAGGATGATGGAAAGAGCGAAAACCAGAAACCCCAGAGCAGCCGGCTGCGGTGGGGAGTGAGGGGACTGCGGGGAGGTCAGTGGGGGTGACCGCTGTCCCCTCGCTGGGGCTGCCTGGCTGTGTCCCAGCAGGTGCTGTGAAGTGGCGGCAGGAGATGACCACACTCTTTTTGGAAGGACAGTGCCAATCCTTCCTCCCAGCCCTGCCCTGGCAGGCTGTGGCCGGGCGGACTCCAGGCGTCCCTCGGCGCTGGTGCCCCGTGAGTCACCGGTGGCAATGTCTGAGCCCCTGCAGTGCTGGCTGACACTGCTCTGCTGGGGGAGCAGCCTGACAGCCCTCCCCTGCTTCTGCCCGAAGCAGCCACACACGGCCTTTCATCCCCTTATGTTTTCAAGCATGTCCTAAACGTTTTCAGTCCCAGTTTAGAAAAATATTCTGATTCAGGATAGCATTTAGGTATTTATATGCTTTAAACGTCTTGGCAGATGAAATGTAAATTTGTGCTTTAGAGCACTTGACTGTCTTTAGCACTCCCCTGAACTTCTCACTGAGGAACTCGGCTGCAAAGCGCCCACGAGAGAATGTCTGAGCAACACCCTAACAGGGCGAAGACTGCAGCCCCAAGCACCAGGCTTGTTCTCAGAGCTCCCTTCAACCTACACAGCAATTCCACCTCCAAAAACCTTATGGCAGGACAGAGGACTCAGTGCAATCATGCAGGAAACCTGCTGGAGAGGCTCTGTCCCCAGTGCTGCTGGTTGCGTAGGAACCCCTTTATCCCTCTGTAATGCATCATAAAGGCTCTCTTGATATATTTTTTACTGCATATAGCAAAGCAGATTTGGATTCTGTTTCTGTTTCAGCTGGTTCTAACACCATTCATCATTGCTGTACCTTAACAGGATCTTACTTTGATAATAGGACTCCAAGCAGTGATGAAATAAAGTGAGATTAAAATAACTACATAATAAAGTTCCAGTTTAATCTGAAACTATGGTAAATCTTTCAGGGCTGAAGAAAGGCAATAGCTAAGCTGCACAGACTCAGTGTTCAGTGAATGACTGTGATAAAATGTGTTGATCCACATTATAGTTTTATGTCTGTTTAGGTATAATAACCATAACTATAGTTCAGCTGCAGTTTGACACCTAAAAAAAAAACCTCCTTTGAATTTGTAACTTGTTACATGTCTTTTGTTTGGCTTTTAAAGTCTTCAAACAGTAAAAAAAAAAAAAATTATAGGTGATGGGTATTGACTCAGCACAGGAGCTGCTAAGAAAATGGGAAGGACAGATTCCTCTCCCCTGTTAGGAGCTCTTTGCTTGTCTTGAATGCAATGCTGATTTCAGAGTGTAGCTGTAAAACAGAGGGAGGTGGGGGATCACAGGGCTCTGCTGGTGCCAAATCTGAGGCTGCTGAGTCCCCTTCGCCCCGTCTCCCACACAGAGCTGGGTATCCCAGGTTTTACAGCCACGCAGCTGGGCTCTTGTCCCTTCATGGCAATCTAATGGCCCAATCAGCCTTCTGGCCACTGATCCCATGAGGTGACCCTTGGCTTTTGGTTGAGGGCTTGTCATGGCTCCATCAAGAGTGGATTGAGGCCAGGGAAGGTGAACACAGCGTTGGGAACCAGGGGCTGCCCGGGCCCTGGGCTCAGCTTGGGCTGCCTGTGCTCAGCCTTACACAAGAGCTGCAGTTCTGAATCCCTGCAGCAGCAATCCGGGCTGCAGCTCCTTCTCAGGCACAGCATTTGGTTCAGGAGGAGAGAGGCCTCCTGCTCTCATCCTGCTGAGTTCACAGCACAGGCTTGCAAACCTGGGAACTGAATTGCTTGCTGAACAAATTGCAGATCATGTTGCTTTATAGAACCAATGGTATTTTTGTATTCTTTGGATTTACTGTTCCTTCTTTCAGTTCAGATCAGTGATCCGGCACCTGGCTCTGTTAGTGTATTGATTAGTCCAGAATCCCATCTGCCACTTCACTGCAAGATATTGTAAAGCTATCAGGAAGCCCCGAAACATTTCCGAAGGAGTATCAGAGCCTCGTGCTTTCTGTGCGAGTAGAAGGTAGAAGAGGAGGAAGGTTGCTGGGGCAGGCTTTTAAAAGGAAGAGTAGAAAATATTTAGCAGGCTGATCCAGCCAGGAATCCCCCTCAGCTTGGGTCACATCAGCCCTCTTGTTGCTGGAGTTTTGCTCAATGAGATGAAGCCTCTGCAATGGCAGAGTGGCACAGCACGTGCTGGGCTCTCCTGTTTGCAGGATGTCTATTGTGCTAAGCCCATCCCTTTCCCATTCCATGGCTCTGGCATACAGCAGCTCTAGAGCAGGGACCTGTGTGTTCCTTGAGGCCCAGCATGGAAACCTGAGCATTGCCAAAAAACCCCAGGAGCCTTGTACAGGCCTTGAGCAGGGATGGAAGGGAGGATCAGACTGCAGAGCTGGCTCACAAAGGGGTTTTTCTCCACCCAGGCAGGAGTGGGAGGATGTGCCACAAGAAAGGGCACAGCAGACACGTCACATGCAGAGCTTTGAATAGCTTGAGTGACATTAATAGAGAGGACTTTTGTTCCACCTGCTTTGCACTGCTGCAGAGCACTGACTCTTATCCTCTGGGACGGACCTGATGGGCATTGAGGCTGCTCCTAAGAGCCCAAACATCAGGGATGGACAGACTGATGGACAGGGCTGTCATCAGTCTCCCACTCAGGCATGTGGGGGTAAGGCACAGTGGTCAAATCCTTCTCCCCCAGTGGAACATCCCTCTCCAAGGACCCCCTTTCTCTCCAGCCTCAGAGCTGCATTTCAACCCTTCTGAACCAGCTGATGTTAGAGAAGGAGACTTTGAATTTTGAACATGCAAGAAATTGCCCCTGTAGGCTTGAATTACTTATAGAGTATAAATGATGCCTGAATGTTAATGCACGTTCCAGCACACGCATTCCAGAGGGGATGATAACTTCACTAAGTGCAGCCACGCTGCACCAGAGATGAATTCAGCCTGGGGTGTTTGCTGGCAAACACACCACTATCCATCCCTGCTTATTCGCCCCAAACCCTCAAGTTTGTGTCGACTTGTGAGCCAGGAGGACTCCAGAAGAGAGGCAGGGAGTAGGAAATAACAAAGATATGTCTGTACATCAGAAAGGTAAATTGCTCCCTCGGAAAAAAGTGATCCTGAGGGTTGGCAAGTCCCTGGTAAGCAGAGCAGCAGGCTGGAGCTGGAGGAAGTCGCTGGTAGATGAGAGGATCAAGTCTGGAAGGCTGCTATCAGACAGACTGGCAGGACCAGGGTCTCCAGTGATCCGGGACTAATCCTGACCCTGTCTGCCACAGGCCGGAGCAGCAGTGGGTACAGCGTGGCTGGGAAGGGAAGGTTGATTTGCCTGGCAGAATGTGCATTTTAATTGCTCATTTTCTTGCCTTTTATATGTGATTTGATTGTGAATTATGTTTTCTGCATTTGTAATTAGAGGGTAGAGCAGATGGCGAGGTTTTGTCTGAAGTGATGTAGCCGTTGCAGTAACTCATACTCCTGGCTGACAATTTCCTAGGAAGGGAGTGTTGTGACATGAAGATACCCTGGGATTTGCTCTAAGAGAGATCCACTTTCCAAATAGTCTGGGACAGAGCTTCAAATTATAGAAACCAGCACTGTTCCACTGGAATCAGCATCCAGGCTGGTTTACACCACCTGTGGAACTGATCACGGGGGAGAAACTAGTTTTCCCTTACACCAAGAGGTGCCTGCTCTCAGACTGTGCCTGCAGTGAACTGTGCTGTATTTATTTACCTGTGACACATGCCACAGCCAGCCCACAAAGTGTCAGTGGGGTTTGCTTGTGAATCTGAAAGGAATTGGATGGTGAAAGCTGCTCAGTGCTTGACAGAGACTGTGAGCACTGGATTTTCCAGGAGGCAGAGGAGGAGGAGGATGGTGAGCTGGATCTCGGAGCTTTCCAGCCTTTCCAGCTTCACCCTCCGAGGCTTTGGCTGCCCACACCCTGCCACAGCCACTCACTCTGCCACGGCCTGCTGGGGCACACGGTTCAGGCAGAGCATTCTGCACAGCCAACCCTTCCATGGGGGACAGATCTTCACAGCCTTGGGAGATGCCCAGCTCTGCCTTGTCCTCACATCCTGCACTGGGAGGCAGTGTTTTGTAATTCAAAACTTCCCAAAATTACAAAGTTGAACTTTGGGAAAGAAAACTTGGAAAGTTGTGGGAGTTCCCTGAAGGGTGACATCACTTTGTGACTCTCTCTGTCAACCAGACACTTCACTCATCAGCTTCCCACTTGGTTGGTGATTTGCAGGCTAGAGCCTCAAAACAGAGTGGATCCTGACTATGTTTTCAAAAAAGAGAGAAAATCCTTCCTAGAAAGTTGCTTAAATATACTTTAGCCTTTCATCCATGTCTTCTTTTATCAGACACAAGCTTTCAGTGAAATGCCAGTAGGCAGAGCTGAGAGCTCAGCTAACAAACAGCTCCCAAAATAAGCTGTTCTGCCACCTTCTAGCCTCCCACCTTGGAAAGATAAGGTGTTTCCCATCCCACTGCTGTTCTCCACGCAGTCAGACCTTCTGCTTCCCTTTAGAAATCCTTGGCACAGTGTGAGTCTGGCTAATGAGGCTCAGGAAATGCTGACACTCAGTTCCTTTCTGAAGGACAGTTGTTTATGACACTCATTTATGATACATGGAAGACATATGGAGTGTCACCCACGCTGGCTCTGGGGAGCACACACTGAAATGCAGGTGGGTGAGCGTCTCACAGCCCTGGCCTGCCTGTCCCACTTTCTAGGAATGCTGCTCCTTGGGCAGTGCCACCCCTGTGTGGGCTGGCACAGGGCAGTGCAGTTTAAGGTGAACTCCAGGCTCTGACTACATAAATCCCTGAGGATCTGGGTTACTCCACAGAAGCATCAGAACCATCTTGGTGTATCCTGACCTCCCTGCACACCCTTAGCTCTAACCTGGCACCTGCCCCTCGCTCTGGAGGCAGCGCTGATGCACGAAGGAGCACTGAGAAGGTCCCTTAACAAATCAAACCTACCTATAGGGATGTGTGCCTGCTCTGACAGGGATCTGGGAGGAGGGATGGGAGGTTTCCAAAGGGAGTTTGCTGGCTCTGGTGGCTGCAGTCAAATGGTTTGATAGCATCCTTCATCTTCTGGAGGGGTGCAGTTTCTTACCTGTTCTCTCTGGCTGGTGCTTGTAAACACTCACAGATTTTTATTTTACTCCTTAATACAGCAACACTGTGAACTCTTCCATTTGTAAAATCTATCTGAAGAGAAAAAAAGGAAATATATTTTCAAATGCACTCGCAGGCACACACATATCATTTAAGACAACAAATAACTAGGAAAGAAGGGGCAGTAGTAATTCACTCTTGGTTTTCCTCTGATGTTTTTAAACGCCTCAAGTTTTCCTCTTATGGTTTATGATGTTATCATGCTCCTGTCTAAACTACCACCTTAAAATACATTCTACATGGTTATTTTCTCCATAAAATCCTGACAATAATAATTTCCCCTGTACTCCTACTTGCACTGTAATTTTGGATCTGCCAAGCCATCCACACCTGTTTGATGGCCAGCAAATTGCAGCCTTGCAGGAATCTGCTATCCCCGACCATCACTCGTGGGTCACATTGCTCCACTCCGGTGACGAATTCCTGGAGCTGGAGCTGGCAGAGGTGGGCTTGGATCACCTCGGATCACCAGCAAGGACTGGAGGATGTCAAGAGGTTCATTTAATGAATTGTGTCCTTTCAATATCAAGGGTGCTGCCCTGGGCCAGCTCATGCTGGTGACCTCAGACAGGGCCTCGCTAACGCTGGTGGGATGGCACATGCCAGCTGTCCCAGCTGATCCCACGTGTCCCTTGGGGTGTTTTGCAGCCCACATGGCTGCCAAATGTGTCATGCTGGAGCTGGAGCAGCAGCTTATGCCCAGCCAGGCTGGTTCTTGCCCTGCTCCCTCCTCCAGCTGTCACTGCACTGATCCCTGGGCAGGGATTTGGGCCAGGAGCTGCCCTGACCAGAGCTGTGCTGGGGCTGCCTTTCAGCTGAAAAAGAAACCATTTAATGCAACAGTGCTTTTCTGAGAGCCTTCTGCCTGAGCTCCCAATGAGTGCCCAGGAAGTGCAGCCCTCTCTGAGCAGCAGCTCCTGCCCATCCCAGGTGGACCAGAGGATGGAATGTAGACCTTGAGGAGGAGCAGGTCAGTACCCAAAGTCTTGTAATCTGTGCTTAGTAAAACCAG
This sequence comes from Corvus hawaiiensis, assembly GCF_020740725.1. NCBI lineage: Eukaryota > Metazoa > Chordata > Aves > Passeriformes > Corvidae > Corvus > Corvus hawaiiensis. The sequence goes on along the minus strand of NC_063230.1, from coordinate 9,586,891 downwards.
AGGTTTCTTGGAGAAAAATTCATCGTGTACAGTAACCTGGTGGGTGTCTCTTCTCATAACTTTGGAAAGCATTGCCACATTAACCCTGCCCTGGTTAGATTTGAAGCAAAGGCTTTGCTCTCAATTACTGCTCTTGCCAACTCATTTGTAGCAAGGTAAGAAACCCCGGGAGTATTGCCAAACCATGAGAACATCCTCACAGAGCCTGACACTGCTACTGCATGATATCCTTTCTCCTCTAGGTTGTTCCAGCTCATCTGAGATAAGGGCAAGATTACTTTTTAAGTTTTTTGTTTGTTTGTTTAGGTTTCAGTTTGATTTTTATTTTGAACTTTCAGCTTACTGCATGGAACATTTTTGGATCATCTGAGGTGCTATCTGGTCTTATCTCCAAAGCACACTGCTGAAAACCATCAGGGAGTGGGTCTGGCTTAAGCAGGAATTAAGTGGCTCTCTGGATTTTGAGATAGAAAAAGAGTGACATCCTGCTGCTTGTGTATATCACTTGCTTTGTCCAAAAGTTGCTTCAGTCTAGTCCGGTGCAAACAGAAATTCATCTGCTTAGTTCAAAAGTTCTCCATGTAGCCAATTTGCTGTGTGCAGTGACACTGCATCCATGCACTAATGCCTTGCCCAGCAGTTAGTATGGTTAATAATAATAATAATAATGATGATTATGGTTGTGCCAGCCTTTACAGAAGAAGGGAGGGTAAGTAGGGGAAATGCAGACACTGGTTTGCCCAGGTCTGAGACCCTCACTTCTCCTTGCACTTCGGTGGAAATCAGGAGTGGTTGATATTGCTCCTCCCTTGCTGCCTCATGGCTGAGGTGGTTATTCCTGTGCAAGCAGAAGAGGAGGAAGAAGAGAAATAGGAGGGCAGAAGCCCTGTTTGCCCCAGTGCTGAGGATTTTAACAGCAAATCAGCCCCTACTTGCAGAGGAGCTCAGGGAAGAGGGGCTGCCGGGTTCAAACCTGCTCTGTTCCAAAGCCATTTGTTTGTTTGCTGGGTTAGGTGACAGAGGGGAAGGTGCCTGGGTGGGTGTAAAGCAGCTCATCGGCGCAGGAGAAGGGGCAAGGGCATCCATTGAGGAGGAAAATGGACTGTTTGGAGCACAGTGTGGGGATCTGTGTGTTAAAGCTCCTGCTTTGTCTCAGATTAACTTCACTTGAGCTTGCACAACTGAACTGAGCGAGGTTTTCTCCCTCATTTTGCCCTTGAAATGCTGATCCAAGGAGAAAACCTGTCTGCTACACACTTTGGGCCATGCTCTCTCTTGGAGGTTCCTCATTCCTGTTCTTTCTGGGACAAGCTGTCCATCACCCCACAGGACCCTTCCACTTTCTCCCTTTCTTTCCATCCTTCTGTTTGTTTTCAGAAAGAAGTATTCCAGTAATAGCTAAATCACACACTGGTGAAGTTTATCAGTAGTTTAGAACAGATATTAGCAACATATTTGCTACAGAGTCAGTGAGGGGAAGTATATTAGCTCATGGATGAAAATGCGTATTTTTTTCCCTTTGCTGCCTAGTTAGCTCTTAAATTTCTCTTAAAATTAAGTTGACATGGAACAGCAGAGACACTCAGTTTCTTTCTCTTTTTTTTGCTCTTTCTCTTTATTATATATATTAAATTTATTTATAATATATACATATACATATTTACAATATATACATATACAGTAGATATAGAATATGTAGTATTTATATATAACAATACATAGGCAATATTTATATAGAGATATAATGTCTATAATAATGTAATACAATAAAACAATATAAAAATAAAGTATTAATATAATATATAAACAATAATATAATATTAATTAGGAATAAGACCAAAACTATCATCTTACTCTAATCAAAGATCATTTTCAAAGGAAATGCTGCAGTTTTGTCTTAGGAGTGTAAGTCCAAAGACCAGCACAGAAGCAGAGGTTACAGAAAAATGAGACACAGCAGGTCGGGGTTTTGCTGGTTTTTAAATTTTTTTTTTTAGCATGGCAGTAGCATTTGCATTTAATTTTTCTGCTGTGAACATTTGTACTTGTCACTATTTAACAGGCATATTAGCAATGAAAAATGTGAATAAAAAAGAAATACAGTGCAACCACATCGCAATTATCCCATTCTCTCTATAATGATACGTCTTGAGGAGTTCCCCATGCAGTGCTCATTTCAAAAACTAATTATAGCAACTGCATTATAAACTGCACTGTTGGTGTCTGCTGCCTCCACATGCAGCAGATGAGTGTAATTGTTCCATCCTGGAACTGACCTGGAAGAGAGTGCTGCATTAATGGGGGAGAGGAGCAGTCACACAGAGCCAGTGAGGGTTGGTCCTATGGCAGATATTTTTCAAGAGTATTGTCATGACAACTGAGTCAAGGAATTCCTTTCCCTGCCTTTTTTACAGCTGTTGTTAGGTGAGGATTGAATTGTGCCATTCAATTTATGTTTAATTTCTGTCCATGCTGTGGATATGCTCCATTTCATGCCTTGCACTTGATACAGGAGCTGTCAATGTGAACACTTGGCATGTCACTGTATCTGAGCAGGTTCCTCCCAACAGTTTGGAGGAAAGAGTCAGTGTGGTTTGCCTGTTGTTGTTTTATTTTTGATGGGTTTTTTACCCTCCCGATGGAGGTGTCCTGGCACAGCTTTGGCCACAGTGTGGGATGGGAGGGACTGTGGTGAGGATGGTGCTGGCAGCAGTGTGGATGCTGCAGGAGCAGGTCACACTGTCGGGGGCTGTGCCGGAGCCAGGGATAAATACAGACTGTACCTGTCGCTTAAAAGGGCCAGTGAAGCACCATGGAGCCAGTGCAAAGTAACCCTGTAGCTGGAAAGGGGATGTCCAAACTGATTTGAAAGGTGGGAAGGAAGGGCAAAGACACAGCTTTTATTTGTGCCAACACGCCCATGTGTCATCACTCTGTAGCATCATCCTTGCCCACAGGCAACCTCTGTACTCTGTCTCCTTTTTAAAGTGTTTGCTTAATTATTTATTTAAATTTTGCCTGATGCTTCATTCTGATCAGCTGGCAGGGCAGGGCAGTGCTGCCTTTGCTTCCCTGTCAGCTTGCTGACGTGGGCTGGGGCTATTCTTGGCTCACAAGCATCCAAGTGACCACAACAACCACCGGAGCATCTGGAGTGCCAGCTGCACCACCAGCTCTGCATGGCACTGAGATGGCTGCCTGGCAGCTCTGCACGTCACTGTGCAATAAGAAAGCGTCATTTCCAGAAAGGGAGTTTGTTTACAAAGGAATAAAATAAGGCGGAGGTAATAGTTTGTGCCAATCCCACCCAAGCTTGGAATTCAGAAATCAGGAGCAGGATGTGTTTGCATCTCATGTTGCTTTAGTCATCAGGGAGGCACTTCTTCAGATCTCTGCTCCTTGCTAGGATATCAGGATCCTTTTTTCACCAGGTGTATTGAGGCTCTGGAGAGTTTGTTTGCACTGAGAACTTTGCTCCCACCTACAGAGGGATCAGGAACTTTGAATCTCTGCAGGGACTGCCAATGCTCAGCACTGTGCTGCATAAAGCCTTGAAAAGGCAAGGAAAAATGAGGCAGAAAATGTCTTTGTTAGCCTGGGAAAAATGTTTGGATTACTGAAAGGGTAGAGCATAAGCCCCAGACACGAAGCAGAGGCACGACAGAGGAGGAGCAGCCTGTGCACGTGGGGTTGCTGTCAGGGTGATGTGTCCTGGGAGCACGTCTGATCCAGCAGCCAGCCCTGAGCCAAACACCCCCAAAGGCACCACGGCATCCTTAGTTTTGGAGAAGATTTGTCAAAACTAACGTGTACAGCCAGATTAAGGGTAAACCCAAAGAAGCAGGGGACAGAGGCACAGAGCAGCAGCTCCTGCACTTGGTGGGGTGTTCTTCAGGGTGTGCTGCTTTCATCCTGCTGTCACTGCTGTAAATAACCTCGAGCTCCTTCCAGGCTGCGGCTCACCTCTGGCAACATCCTCCCGGGAAAATCCAGAATTACTGCAGCTCCTCTTTCCATTAAATGTATCCATGCTCCCAGTCTGATACACAATGGTCTGTTTTTCCTCTTTTAAAACTTATTTTCTTTGTTTTCAAAATAAAAATTAACTTGCTGCTCATCTTTCATTTCCTTTTCATGCTCTGAGCAGTGAGTAATTAGAGCTGCATCACACTGGACAAATTACAACAATATGATGTTTCTACAGTTAAATCTGCATAAGTATAATATCTTTGAAAAATAACAAGCTGCTCTAGGAGAAATTAATTATCCCATCGGGACGGTCATTATGCTGAAACAAAAGCTCTCAGTTTTCTTTGCCCACTTGCATTTTGGGCATTTCTTTCATTTTAAGTATTGGCCACATATTCCATCCCTTTTCACTGTGGCTAGAACATAAATAATAATGTTTTAAGCAGTGTAAAGTCTGTCTTGGAACCTATTACAGATATGACAGGAATATTAAGCAACTTTAAAATTAAGTCAAAGTGCATTTTACAAATCTGTGTTGGTGGCTATATATCATTACTGTTCATCAAGCCAGTTCAGCCTCATTTTCCCTGTTTTGGTTTTTTTTTTTTGGTGAGTTGCTGCCTCTTTGAGGAACATGGCTGCATTTATCACAATAAGCATTTATTATCACCATATTCTCTACCCATGCACAAGAATTGTATTTGAGATTTTTTTTCCCCAAAGGGGATGGTACTGCTGTACCTGGTGGATCCCTGTTTTTGAGAAACCCCCTCTCCCCAACACCCAAAATCTATCATCAAGTCTTGCATGTGACTGCAATAGCTTTTGCAGTCAAGGTGAATTACAAGGATTCTTGCTGAATCCCTGACAGATACAAATACCTGGTTATCCTTGGCTTTCCTGCTGAACCTAATCAAAGGTATTGTTTATTAAAATCCTATTGTCTCTGCAGTGAGGAACAAGGACAAGTTGCTCTGGAGTGATTTAATACTTCCAGCAGTTCTGTGTAAAGATTTATTATGGCCCAGAGGAAGAACAAACACAAAATACCTGAGTTGCTACTTTTAATTTGCCACTTCTTTAAAAATATGCATACACAAGGCTAAAACCTTCTCTACAGTTCAGTGTGATCCCTTATCAGCCAGGGGAACAAACCAAAGCATAAACCCTCACCCTTTCCTTCAAACAGAGGGAGGACATGAAGATTTAGCCTTGGATTTAAAGGCAGACCACCATGTCTCTGCTTAGCCTAGTGGTTTTTAGAGTTTTGAGACTAGAAACTGTAAAAAAAGAAGAAGTTATTAGTTTTGATGATTAAAATTATCAGTTCAAATTATCCATTTGTACCTGTGATTCTCTCAGAGGTGATCCAGAGGAGATAGTGCTGCCCACAGAGGGGCTCAGCCCTGCAGTCAGGTCTGAAGCTTTGCCCCACGCCTGGGTCACAGCAAGAGCCCTTTGTGCAGGGCCACGGAAACTGAACTCATTCAAAGTGGGAATGTACATTTTTTCCCAAGTAATGAGCTTTTCTTTGTGATTCAATTTCATTAAGGTTTCAGGGACTGTATCATAAGTAAAGCACAAAGATAAATGAGTGAGCATAATTAATAAATGCTACTATTCAGCTCTCTGAGCTCTTAAACTGCTTATCTAATCATACGTAATCTTTAGTCACAGTGTTAAAACCACCACATTACAACAGTTGTAATCAATTAGGCTTTAATGGTTTAAGGAAGGTAAAAGGCAACGTGTGCTTTTCCAGACTGCCTGTGCTCAGGTGAGGGGAGCTCTGGCTTAGCAGCTCTGCTGAGGACCAGCACTAAGTATGAAAGATGATCTGTGAAGGAAAGCTGCTGCCTTCCCTCCCCTGTGATATGGGAGCCCAAATCCAGGAGAGAGATGGGAGAAGAGAGCACCAACATGCTATTCCACAATAATCCAATGGGATTTCACTATCTTCCATGGCTACTTTTTCTGCAGCCTGTTAAATCACAGCAGTCAGACACTCAACCCAAAATCATCCTTAATTATCCCACAAGTCCTAGTCGGAACAGCTTCTTATTATGTGAAAGGAGTTTTATCTCTGACATTTTAATATTTCTAGTATTTTTGTTCCCAGTTCCTTTCTTTCTCACTGCTAAAGCCATGAAATTTACATTTTAAAAAAAAGCCAACCACATAATCAGACATGTCTTGGCAGGTTTGGTTGTAGGCTCCACACTCTGCTGAGTGCCAGGGAAGGACAATATTGATCTGAAGGAAGTTCCAAGCCTGCCCTCACAGCAGGAGCCTGGCAGTCCTGGGACTGCACCAGGGAATCCAACCATTCCTGATGGTGCCTCTTGACTTGGAGCCTGAAATGCCCTCTTTTCACTATCTTTTAATTTGCACATAACTCTTGTGGTGAGATACCTTTGGTTTAGGTTTCATGTGTCTGCTTATTGGATTTAACAGTGTTTCCCCAAGTAATTTTCACCAGCAAGCTGTAGAGGGCTGCCTTCTGCCTGACTTATTCCCAGCTGCCATTCCCCTACTCCAGGCCTCCTGCACAGGGAGTAAAAATGAAAGCAACAGCCCTAAAGCCCACATCTTCTCTGCCTTCCTGCTGCTGCTTCTTCATTTAACAACTCACAGATTTCTCTGAGCACATGGATATTTATTTGCCCCAGGCTTTCAGCTGCAAGAGAAGCTTTCTCTTATTGTTGGAAAAACAAAAAGACAGGTCTAAATAAATAAAAAAACCCCCTCTAAGTGTAACAAACAATGCATTCACTCTCCCAATGTGCATCTCTCCTCCCCATAGGTGAGGAGCCTGGAGCTGTCACAGGTGGCTGATGAGTGATGCTCTGCCTGGTCCAAGGGGCTGCCTCTCCTTCAATCCTTCTAAAGGCTGAAATTTTACATGGTTTTTCAGGTAAAAGAAAAGGAAAGTTGTTGCTTTGATTATGTTTTATCTTTTTGTCCTGAAAAGTTGCTTTGAAAGCAGCTTGCAAGCTGGTCTATGGACACCTTTCTCCTGTAATTCCGCTGTGACCTTTTCACCACCCTTCCACAGGTAACTGAAAAAAAAAAAGAAAAAACCCCAAAGCCAAACAAAAGGATTATAAACAGATATTTTCTTTTTTCTACCTTCAGAGAGTGTGGGGTTTTTTCCTCACAAAACATGTCCTTGCTTTACAGGCTTCAAATCTGATGGAATCAGAACAAATGGTCAGAGCCATGGCAGCAGAAAGCTTTGGGCTGAGCACCAGAGAGGTGCAGTCTCAAACCAGTTTGCACTAATGAGCAATAAATTTTTTACCTGTGCAAAAGGTCACACTTGAATTTCTATTTGGTGTTAAGACACCCTGGAGAAGTGACAGATATCTGTTGGGACAGGAGTCAAAGGGATAATATGAATATGAAGAGGAAAAATGAAAAAAACCCCAAACAATCCAACCCTGAAAATGAAGTGGAATTTTTGGCCAAATAGAAATGCATTAAAATCTTCACTACTGATGAAATTTTGAACACAAGCTTAAAAGGAGTTCAGGGGCACTTTCCAGATGTGACTGAAGTATATAATGTCTTTTTGGTCAGATCTGGAAGCTTTGAAAAATCTTGGAAAAGGAGAGCTTGTGAATGGTATTTCATTCTCCTAAAAAATTGAAAAAGTTGTGTAATAAAAGCTTCCTAGTATCAACTGCTTTTGTAAGAGCACTTTTTTCCCTCACAGGGTGTATTTTCACATGCTGTGTAAGGTTTCTATATTTTTGCACAAATACACACCTGACCTGTGTTCCATGCTTTCTAAAAGTTCACTGTCCCAAATCTATTATGTGCCTGAAGCCAAGCTCCAAGCTCTGGAGATGACACAGTCACTGGTATGGATAATTTGGCTCCTAAATGTTTGCTTTGTGCTTTGAAAAAAACATCTTTGAGCAGTTTCTTAAATGTCATTCCTTGCAGTACACAGAGCAGGCAATAAACAATAAAATTATTCACCTTGAAGAAACCATCTGCAGTCTTTAAGGACATCACCAGTTTTTTCGTTGCTCTGAATGGTCCTCTGGGATGCTGTAAGTGTCATTTCAGCACTGTGTTTCCCATCATCTCCGTGCCAGCCTCATTTTGCTTTAGAAACAAAAGTGATGATGGGCAAATTAAGAGGAAATTCCACTCTCTATTAGTTCCTAAATTTCATTTATTTTTGTAAATGTCTAATGTAACGCTTGGCACTTGGAATTCTTATTTGGAGGCAGGATCAGGACGATTTATGCCTGGAAGGAGCTGTGCTGTGGGTGCAGCAGGGTGACCCAATTGCAGGCTCTGCTGCCCGTGGTGATCCTGCCTCGTTCCACGTGGAATTGCTCACCTGTGTGATGTGCTCAGCACAGCAGCCTGTGATGCTCAGCTGCAGCAGAGCGAGGTTCCACTTAGTCCAGGCACATCTGGCACCATTTTTCTCCCTTTTTTCTCATGGATGGAGCAGATGTTGCCATTTTCAATGGAAGCTCAGCTCCCTTCGCCCTCCTCTTCCAGGTGACACCTCTGACAGCAGCAGTGTATTCCTGTGCATGGGGACATCCACCACAGCCTAAAGAGGACTGATCTCTGGCTTGCTCAGACAGCCATCCTTAGGGAAAGGCAGGTAGAGCTGCTCCCCTTGGCCTCTTTCCTGCTCCACACAAAGTCTTAGTTCTTTTACTGAGTTTTAAACAAAAAGCTCACTAGTGCCCCTTAAAACTCCATCCCCACTTCAGAGGAAGAACCTGAGGCTAGAGATAGAAGTTATGGAAAACACTGAAGGAATGTCCATCTCAAAAAAGGCTCTCACTGTCCAGGACATCAGATTATGGGTGATGAAACCCATCTGCATCTACCCCCAGAATGAACCTGCTCCTAGCACAGTCCTTGGCATGGACAGGCTCCAGACAGGGTGATGCTGCTGGGCTGGGGGATGGAGCCCAATTAAAACTCGAATAAGAGCCTGTTTTACAGAGAACAAAGGTTGAGAGATGCATTTGGAATGGGCTGGGAGAAATAATGTTTTTTTTTAAAATAAGGCTCCATTGTTTTAAATGCTGTATTGTTCAGGATGTGCCAGCTTCCCCCTAATGAAAGCCTGCAAGAGCCAATCCCTGATGCAATGGTCTCTGCCTTGCAGGGTTCAGCCTTAGTTTCAAGGTTGTGAGGTTTATTTCTGGAGGCTAAATTTACTGTATAAAATCTTTCCAAAACCTAGCTAATGTAATGAAAAAGAAAACAAACTTTAAGAAAGAGCCACTGCAACTGAGACAACCCACCATTATTAATCCAGCTAAAACCAAAGGCTAAGGTCTGTCAGCCTTAAAATGAAATTAATTCCTTCTTAGCTCTACAGCCTTTAATTATTTTTACCAATCGATGTGTTATAAAAATATAAAGAAAAAATTTCAAGCTAAACCAGAGCTCCTTTTAAAATGAAATGAAATGAAATAAAAGCACAGTGAAACAGCCTGAGTTTGGAGTGACACTGGTTTTGCTGTTGTGGTTTCTGATGTCAGAGCACTGTGTGATGGGATTATTTCTCCATGCCTCACGATCCATCTATTACTGTACCCATATTGTAGACTTCATGTCACAGTCAACAATAAAAAAACACCCTTGGCAACATCCATTACCTCCTGCAGTTAGTTTGTGTTCTCACAAAGTGCTTTTATTTACTATGAGTGATAATCATAAATATGCATGAGACCCTAAGTGAGGGAGAATGTGCTTAGGAGCTAATACAGCGGGAGGTTTGCCTAGAAGAGATGTCAAAATCAGTTCACTTTTGTTATATATGAGTAATTTAATTTCCTCTACAGTGTTATTAGGGCAAGAAAGAAGTAACATTCTTTAGTGTAATTGAAGCAAATCCTGGCAAGACAAGAGGATAACAAAGCTTTTCCATCTCATCATGTCAAACTCTTACCTTCTATTCAGTGCACACAGACGGGTTCTTTGTGCTGAATTAAATTATCCAGTTGAGTTTATTAACTTCTGATGTCCCATGACCTTCAGCATATTTACTGCTGGATCTTAAAACTGTGTCTTTCATTTACTCCTTCACAACCGACCTCGTTTTTGTGTCAGATCAGAAACACTGGTGGCACTCAATCCTTTCTCAGGTCTTGATTTTCAGCAGCATCCCTTGTTAAACCCTGGAGCATGGAGCATTTCCACTGCTCCCTAACAGATTATAAACCAAGCATCCAAGGAGTCCTGGGACTGGGAAGGAGACGTGGGAAGTCAGTTCTTTCCTCTCCCCACATTCCCTGACGTAGCTGAGCGATGCTCAAAGGCATCGAGTTTGTAGCCCAGGGAGCCAGGGAGACCAAAGCCCCTGAGAGCTGTGGAACAAACCTGCTGCTGGTGCCTCTCAGGGGTGGGTGACTTAAGCAAAATGTAATTGATTTCAAGCTGTAGTATTCTCCAAAGCATAAACTGGACCTTTTTCAAAAGAACACGTGAATCACAGGAAAATCAGTTATCTGTAGGTGAGGTGGGCCATGATGGCTGAGCCCCTTGATATTTTTTCAGTATTTCCAACCCTGCATTGCAACTCAGAGCAAATCCTTTGACTCCAGAGCGTGGTGGCCATGTACCAGGGGCTGGGTTTGCCAGCCCTGCACTGCAGGCACTGACTGATGGCCACCCAGCAAAGTTTCCCAGTTTCCCAAGTGCCCTCGTGAATCTCACAGACCCAGCCTTGCTTGGGGGCATCTCAACATCACATATAGTTCTGAATTACCCATATTTGGCCTAAATGGGAACTGGAGTTGTCCAGCTCACACCTGAGCCCAAAAAAGGTAAATTTTGTGTACAAACAGCAATTCCATCTGGGGATGTGGGACAGATGAGTGCTTGTGTCCATCCCCCTGCTCTTTTTCTCCTGTGGTAGGAGGGGGTGTGAGCTCCCTCCCTGGGTGATTGTGTGATCCCCAGATTTCAAGCCATGAGGAAATTATGGGAAAAACAGAGCACTGAGGAAAATTATGGATTCTTCCTCTCCCCATGCCTTTCTGAAAGGTACTTTAGCTCTTCTTTAGTGGCAGGTAGGGACACAGCAAAGGGACATTTCTCCCTTGCTCTCTAACTCAAGGAATACAGATGATCTCTAGCCTGCCTCTGGGTCAGTCCAAAGGGATGGATGTATATTTCCAGACCTATAATCTGATACAAAACTTGCCTTTGATAGTTACTTGACACTTACCAAAATATTGGCATGATCCAGCATGGCAAAGGCACATCTCACTCTTGCTAACCCTGAGTGACATTTGGCTCTCCTGCTACTGCCATTCCTCTTACCTCATCTGTAAAACAGGAATAAATGCTATTTGTGCACCTGGGTAAAGCATTTGAGAGCATCAGAGGAGAGGTACTGTGCATGTGGCTGTGTTATTAGGTCTATTCATACAGGGAAAAGTAAAATGACAACACATAAGCAATTTGCAACAACTCCTTTTAGCACTGTTTAGCCTGGGAAGGTCATTATGCACAGCTGCTCCAGAGAGAGAAAACTCCCCTGCTCTGAGCAGAGCTTGCCTGGAGGAGGAATATTCCATACACCAGGCTCAGGCAAGCCTCAGCTCACAGATCAGCTTATCTTGGCCGTGCACAAGTTACCCTTTTCTCACACGGCATTTAAACACTCTTCAACTTGTACATTCCTGAATATGTGAGATAAAAACAAGTCATTGCAGGATGAACCTCAGTTCCCTAAAGCTCCCCAAACAGGAATGGAATGGATAGAAGCAAAAAGAAGGTGATATTTCCCAGGTGTACTGGGTGGAGCCACATATTTGTTGCAGATGTTTTATGTCTCATTTATCATATTCTTCTACTCTTGGCTTGTTTTTAATTGTTCTCTTGAAATATTATTGCTACATAGCTGAATTTTGGGACTGCTTAATTGAGAAAGGCGGTAAACAGGAGTCATTCCTGGAAGAAAGTAGTAGATAAATAGCAGCAAAGGTAAAATAAAATTGAATATCAGCAAGCAAAGCGAGGTTTTCTGAAATTTCTTACAGTGATAAATCAATGACAAACTCCTTCATATCCAAAGAAGGGTAAGTCATGGAAATTAGGAGTAGCCTGCTACCTTTTCTTGGACTTAATGGATGATCTACCTTTAGGTATTAGACATTATCCAGGTGTTCAGGATAATTCAATCCTTTAGCCTTTGGACAGTTTGCTGTCCCCTCACCCTCGAGCACAGTGATGGGGATCACTTCCCCACAGGATACTGAAGTGAGCCAGGGAGCTCATCCCACATTTAGCAAAGGAGAGTCAGGAGGTGCTTGGAGCCACTTGGGTCCATCAATAATGTCTCAGTTTAAAACACACTGCCTGGCCAGTTAAAAAAAAAAGAAAGATGAGTTTTACCCTGTCTGCTGTGCCCCATATCAGTGCCAAAACTGCTGTGTCCTCACTGTGCTCCACACATCCAACCTGAAACACACCTCCAGGAGAATTAGGGGCGTGTGTTTAGAGCACAGCCAGAGCTTCTTGGTGGACTTAATCGAGATGGGAAGAGCACTGCACTGTGCTTCTGTTATGTGCACTTAAATTGATGCAGCGATTCTGAGATTTTTAAGGCTAGAAGGAAATATGATCATCTGATCTGACCTCCTGAACCACATGAGGTCACCCACAGGTAGTAGGGGCTGTCTGATGTTGGAGGAGCATAGCAAAGGTTCCATCTGTGATTTTACCCCACTGTAGACCATTGTTGGTGGAACTGAAGTGGAAACCCTTGAACCCTGTCAGATATGGAAACTTTTTTCTGGCTGGTGTAGGCAAAATTTAGCATTAAGTTAAGCTATAGATGAAATTATTGTTGCATTCATTGTGAGGGCTGCTATGACAACAGATGAATGCTGCAGGTAATTTAATTACATTTCTGTCAGCTCCTGTGCCTTCCAGGAGACAATGCAGAAGCCAGCAGCATTTTCTTTTAATACTGCAGGTGGCACAGAAAATGTCAAATTCTCCTCCAGAAGGCCTAACAAGAGCATTTCACTCGAGTCACGGAATGTTATTTAGGTATCTTGAAGGGTCACTGTTTTTTCCCCAGCATTTCCAACTCCATGAGTGTTCCCTTCACTCTGCTCACAAGGCTGTACCACACACCTAGAGCTGAATCTTGGCACAAGCTTTCTGCCCACCTGTCCACCCCCTCAAAAACCCAGATTTTTTCACCCAGAGGTGACCCTCCATATCCCTTTCCTGCTTCTCTGCCTTTCCTGGGTGTTTTTGGAAACCACCACCCCCTTGGCTGCATTAATGGGGAAAAGCATCAGTGGATGGAGGGGAGAAAAATTCCCTTTTTCCTCTGATCATGAACTGTGCAGCAGGGAGAGGGAAACAACTGCTTTAAGGACAAGGTATTGACTTACAGAACAGAGAGAAGTTAATAGATATTGACTCCCACTTGCTTCAAGTAGGTCACACAGTGCAGGATTGTGTTGCACAGCCTCTGAGGGTTGGGGGTAAGCAATTCTTGCCACAAGGACCAGAATTTTGAATGTTATTATGTGTGTGCCATTCCCCACACCGAGGGACAGTATTTTCCTATGCAAAAGCCCTAATTTCTGTAGAGCTGGGTGAAAGCCTGCTCTGATGGACTGCACTGACTTCAGTGGGCACTTTTGGAGCTCAGTGTGACTGGAAAGGTGATCTGTGTCTTACCAAGGCCGGATCCAAGATCATTAAAATAATCTTATAATTTACATTAATTAAAGTAGGAACATGGCAATTATCTATTGTTTATCTGAGGAGACTAACTGAGGAGCAATCCTTCCATACCAGGGCATAAACTCAGTTGCCATGTAATTAAGTCATAGCTACAGAAGCACTGAACAAATGTGCAACAAGATTCAGATAATACCTTAATGTGATAAGAAATACCCAGGCATTTAGCTGGCATTGAGGAAATTAGCCACACCAAATTAGATATCAATGAACACATTTGCTACCATGTCAGTTACCATTCTGAGTATAAATTGAAACCTGATCAATTATTTCTACAGAGCTCTTGCATAAACTCAGATTAGGAATTGAAAAAATACTGTTATTTTATAATATTATAAGTGTTATTCTATAAGGATGTGTTTTATGACACTGACAAAGATGATATGATGACATCACTGCCATCACTGCCTTCTCCCCTGTACTTCTCTGGAATGAAGAAAGAAAGGTGGAGTAATAGCAAGCCATAGTTTAAAGTCAACACTGAAGGTGGTGGACAAAGCACTGAAGTCTTGGGACACCTGGCCTTTTTCTCATGTCCTGAATAGCTTTGTGCCTTGATTTCTCCTTTGGCATGTGGGGGTTATGACACTTCCATTGTAAGGAGCTTTGAAATGCCTCTTGATGGAGAACTCTACCAAATGACAAGGATATACCCAAAGCTGCCCACAGGCTTTCCTCATCACCTTCCTCTCACCATGCTCAAGGAAGAATTTCTTGGAAGTTCTAATAAAGCTCTTATTGCCCAGTGTCTCCATCCTGAGGCAGTGAGGGGACTCTCCTGAGGATGCACTCCAGGATCAGTGAGCTCGTTTGCGTGCGTGTTGCAGTCCTTTACAATTACACAGAAGCATCTAACCCACTAGATTTTTCCATATGCATCTTCCCTCAAACACAGTGTGCTCCATGTCCATGTGATCATCTCCTAGCATCCCTACAAGATCAGGACCCATTTTCAGACAAGTTTCTCAAAAATGCAAAAATTGCCTTTTGTCATCCTACCACCACCTCCCTCTCTCTGTGAGGCACAGCCTCTCACTCTGACTGTCAGTTCTTACATGATTATTCAGAGTGCCTTTATTCATCCTTCAGAGATCACTGTCTGGCATCTTCCAACCACCAATTTCTCTCAGGGTCTGTATTTTTCTCCGATGAAAAGGAAATATTTTGGTATGTGCATCCAGCCTTGCTGCTCAGACAGTTTAATGAATACATCAATAAAGCACCGACCAGCGAAGGAGAGGGACGTGCACAGTCATTAGGATCCATCATTAGCATTTTGCACACCACCACAAGCTTTTGTACATGAGCAATTAATACAGCAATAAATACCACAATGAGCTGCAGAAACCTCACTGAGGCTGGGAAGTGTAAACAGTGCCCTCCACTTAAAATAATTGAGAGAATATTTTAAGAACCTCCACAGAAAGGAAACAGCTGAAGCTCCTTCTGCAGGCACAAAAAGCTACCCCTAGACATGATGGAGAAACCTTCCACCGTCTTAAAAAGAAGCCATCTGAGGGAGCCAGAAGAAATGCTGGCCATGTATCACACAGTGAAGCAAATATCTGGAGCATCCTTCCAGATCCATATGCTACCAGCCCACCTAAATGTAAATATTAGGTTTAGAGAAGTGTAAACAGCGCGTTTACTCCAGTCAATTTATTCCCAGACGTGAGCTAGAGCATCAACTGGTTTATTCTGGCTGCATAAAGAAGGACTGGTGACACCTGATGTGTTGGTACACAGTTCACTCACAAAGAATTCCTGAGCACTCCTGAATGATGCGTTGAGTTTTTGCAAGGAAAAGGTCTCTCTGCATATTTTTGACTTGGCATTACAAGCCCTGGTGCTGGATTTGCTGTCCTGGAAGACCCTGGCTAGAGATAAGTGTGATAATAATGTAGGAAAGTCCTGTATGGCCAGAGACAGGGCGTGGCTCTGTAGGATCTGTCCCACATGGAGCCAGAATCCTTGCATTCATTTCAAACCTTTGTCCTTGGATACATTTCTTCACCCATCTAAAACACCTCACAAGGTTAAGTTTGCCCAAGGAAAGCACAGGCAGAAAGAGTCCTCTCCCACAGTCTTCTTGTACACACTAGTTACCAGCAACTTTGTTAATAACACATTGCCCATGCAAATTAATTCAGCTTAGAGAAACAAGTCCTGATGATTATAAAATGCTGCCATCACAGTATTGCTTCCGGCCAGCTGAGAGTAAATTCATCAAGCATTTGTTATTTAAAGCTGCTGTGGTGATAAATGCTTGCCTTCATTTATGATTGTACACCAAGACAGAGAGTAAATGGAACACATAAAAATGACTGCATAATGGGAATCCCAACAGAAACCACCCGAAACAAAGGCGGGGAGATGGAATCTCTTTCGTGACCAGCTGAATGATGCTGATATGCAGCCACTCGTCCTCCTGTAACGAGGTTCTGTTAAAACAAAAGCAACAACAAACACCAGTTTTGCTCAGACAGAAGCACTGAGTGTGTCCTTGTTGGCTGGATCTGATAAAAGCCTCATTATGCCAAGGTCAAGGACAGGGGTGCACTAGTGTCTCTCCTGCCCAGCAGTACACACAGAGCAGCTGTTATGATTACAGATGCTCCCTCTATGTGTGCAGAGAATATAAAGAGGAGGATAAACTCCTCTGAGGTTTTGATAACAGCCCTGCTGCTGCTGTGGACCTTTGCTCTGTATATGACATTACAGTAAAAACAAAAGGATAATGAATCCAACAGTAAATACCCACAATTACACCGCACTAATTGTTTTAATGGGTTTATGTGGAGTCAACATTTCAGGCAGTGCTGTCCATACAGAGCAAACAATTAACTCCATTGGTATTCAGAGTAATGGCAATTAAATACAATGAACTGTTCTACTAATGAATGTGGTGAGAGCAGTGCAAGTCAGGGAGAGTTAGTTGTAACTTTTAATTCGATGAGCTCTGCCCAGCTGCCTCCTGGCAAGTAGCTGATGGCAAGTCGATCAAGCTGATGATCATGGCAAGTCTCAAAAGCATCTGAGGGTGGGAGGATTGCAGAACATGGTCAGTGGCTGTTTTTCCACATTTGCTGTCAGGACTGACTTTGTCCTGTGGCAGCCACAGGATATCTCACCAGCAGGATGCTGGTAGTAGCAGCAGTGACCTGTGGCTGACTGGCTTTGTGAGTGTCTTTCCAATAGATGAGACAGTAAACGTGTCCTTGTGCAGTGTGGGGATGTACAGCATCCTGTAACAGGTCCCCTGGGCAATCCTTGATGAATTCCATCTGCACTGTCCATGGGCAGGGAGGAAATGCTCCTCTGGACTGGGCTGGCACATCAGAGAGTCCTGGTCCCAGGGGGAGGGAAAAAAGAAGATCTAAGGACAAGAAGAAGCAGAAAACACTTGGATATAAACCTCTTGGCAACCTGTGTTTGCCAGACAACTGTTGTCATTTATCCTAGGATAACATCTTAGAAAAAGGAGCTGAGTTCCCATCTACGGCTCTATAAGGAAATGATAAAGCAGCTATCTATTTTTTCATTAAAATTAAATAATTGAATCTGTCCAGATTCATGTACTTTCCCCCCATGAGATATCCAGGAGAATTAAGTTTCAATTGACTTTCCAGACCTTGGTTATCATAGGAAGCTTTTAAAAAATCGGGACATTTGGCAATTTGAAATTCAAATAGGTTTCAGTCAATATGTTTACTATTGCTAGACAGGCATCTTTGTCCCCAGGGTGTTTAATGCCTCAATAAGTAATTGGTCCTTTCATCTTTTATAGGCACAGAGTGAAGAGTTTATGGCTCATACAGTGAATTGTCAATACAAAGGATCTTTGCACCAGCTTTAAATAACCCAGCTCCCAGCTCCATTAAATCCTGTTTAAAATTCCCCCCTCCCTCCACACACCCACAACTAGCCTTGAAGCACTTCTTCCCTCCCCTGATTTCAATGGGATCGTTAAAGGGAGCTCTGCTTCACTCACCAAGCCCAGACACAGGCAAGAAGGGAGGTGAACACCAAGAATAAGAATCTGCCCCCAACAGACTGCAATTCTAAGGATTTCCAGGAAAGCTCTTAGAGTGCCTTTATCCACTAGGTCTGAAATTCAAAGTAGCCAGTGCATCCATATCCACAGATTCATCTTTAGAGATAGGGATACAACAACATCTGTTTTGCATGAGCATTTTCATATGAAAGTATCTTATGAGACTACAGGTACAAGAGCAGTGCTGTCTGCAAAGCTGAACTGAAATCAGAATTGGTGTTTTCCATGAGACTGTCACATTCTCATCTTCTTTTGTGGTGGTTTGTGTTTGTTTTTGGTTGTTTTTGTTTGTTTGGTTGGTTTGGTTTTTTTTTTTCATATGGTACTGCCCCCCAGTTGAGGATATGGAGGAAGCCTAATACCAAAATTTGCATCTGGGTTTTGGGCTGTGAAGAGTTGTAGGATGTGCAGTTCAGGCTAAGTTTCTAATTCAGTCAGTCTAAAAAGGTTTGGGAAGTCCCATTTCTTGAGGCCTTCAACCCAAAGGGCTGCCATGTGATTCTGATCAGTCAATGCTGCTTCTGAACCACAGAGATTTCCCCTGAGTCTGTGGACAAGAAAATATTGAGCCTTTTCACAATGGATCTACTCCATTACCCTTGTCCTGACATCTCCAGAGATAAGGAAACAACAGGATCTGCTGTATTGAATGAACACTTTCTCCCTCAGCTCAGCTCTCCATCCCCTCAGCTCCATTTATCACTCACCCTGTGGCCTGTAGGGTGGAGCAGCTACAATATTGGATCAGCAAATACCCTGTGAGTATTCCTTAGAGTTGTGTTGCAGCCTCTTGTATTTAGTGGGTGTGCTCTCTGTGACATGGAGCATTTTGTCACTATCTGGAGGTGACTTAGGAGGCTGGACATTTATGCTGAGGTCTGCAGCCAGAGAAGAAAGCAGTGTGTAATCAAGGACAAATGCAGGTAAACTGAATTTACCCACTTGCAGTACAGGAAACATAGAGCTTTCCTCTCTATATATGTCAAAGTTGGAGTTTCAGAGTTTTTTTATTTCCCACTCTGCTAATACTGATGAAGGAAGTCTTCCCAGATTCAGATCAGAAACATTCACTGCTGCTAATTGCTCATTTTTATTGCATATGCCTTTATTGAATTTAATTAAACTTGGCCCACAAGCTTTGCCTGTGCTATAATGAATAATAGTTAACAGTCCATTTCTCATTACTTTTCAGTCAAAGGATGCCTTAATGCTCTACAAAACGTATTGCATGTAGGTAAGATTTCTTCAGCCAGCTGTGAAAGAGTTATCTCATGATGCCTGGTAGCAAATCTTCAGCAGTGCAAAGAAGCTCCCCCTCACCTCAGACTTGACTGGGCAGGCACCAGGCTCACTGAAATGGCCCTCCACTGGGGATTAGTAAAGTGGCTGTACTGATTGATATCACGATCTGGCAAACTGCTTGCAAAAACAGATTTGTGTTCTGTGAATGGAGAAACAACTCAGCGTTACTTTTCCTTATCGGAATGGCAGCATGTCCTCTTGGCAATGAGAGATCAAATGCATCTACAAGTAGCAACTTTCTTATCCCCTTAGTCTGTACAGCCAGTCAAATTCAGACCCCAAACTGATCAGGATGAAAAAAGCCTTCTCTTCTGTTAGTCATTTTTTCAGTCCATACTTGCTCAGCCCTCAGAGGAGTGAATAGAATATAAAACAACTTCCAAAGGAACAGTCCTTGTATCAGCTAAAATATTACAATGAGATGTTTAGAAGCTTTGCTAGGTATTTGGCTAGTTGGTGACCCCACTCTGGGGCTGTGGCAGCTCTTAGCCTCCGCTTTCTGAGCAGTCACACTGTGTTTATCCTCATGGGCTCCTGCTGCTCGTGGTACTGCAATTCAGCATCAGCTTCCCGTGGCTTGGCATGAGAAATGTCTTCTCCTAGGATTAGACAAGGCAAAATTAATTAATAGATAAGGGTCCTCACAGTGGAGACTTATTTGCTTTCTTACCCAAAAAGCATTGCAGATTAAAAACTGGAACTTAGCAACTCATAGAAACCTGAAACTGCTGGAGTGTGCTTTCATCCTTTGCAGATTAGGGAGACCCTCACCTGCAATCAGGATTGCAAAATTTCCCAGTCCAGCATGGCCACTAATCATTCCCTTTGCTTCATTCAAAGGAGCACAAAGGGAAATTTCCTTCCCTGATCAGGAATGTGGAGAAGGCAATCACTACCATTTGCATTCAATCAGATGTTTGTTCCCCATGATAGAAGAGCATGAAGACTACTTGAAAAGCACCAAAAAAAGTGCTGTGCCATTTCACTAATTAAACCCACCCTCCTGCTCTGAAATTGATGAATAACGACATAACTTGACTCATAATCCCTTTGCCTTCTATTATTTACTCTTTTTTAACGGTGATTTATGGGAAGGTAGTGCTTTCATTATTCTTGTTAATTACCTCTGTTCTCTACTTCAGCTCGTAGAATGTAATTGCCTGAAACATAAATCTAGTCTTGCCACCTATGTTCACACATCATTAATATTATTCTGGCCATTCCTATAAAATCTTTATAAAACATAATTATACATGTGCCATTAAGTGCCACGTTGTGTTGAAGATGCACTAAGCATTTTCTGAGGGCTAAAGTGGTTGTGTGTGTCAAACTTCCATGTTTGTGCTATGTGTTTGTGTTTCCCTAAGGGAAAAAAAAAAGCAAACAATATTAATTGGTCAGTGACTGTAGATCCAACTAACAGCCCCCCAGTAGCCCAAGCCCTGCTAAGTGGCTACTGACACTTCTCCAATGACGAAACAGAGGCAGCTCGATGAACAATGAGTTCTCCTTCACTCCCCAGCCCTGGAAACAATAATTTCATTGGATTCAACAATGATTACTAGCCAAGAGGGCAGCAGACAAATGCAGCAGCTACTCACTTGAATGATTATCAAGTTTCTTTTTGTGTGTAGGTAATCCCCAAACAAATTATTTTCATCCTCTCTGCACCTGATACTTTGAGTCAGACGAACGGCGAATCACGGAGAGCAGACAGCGGCTGTTTCTTTCCCATTGTAATTTTTTAGTATTGCTTATGATTATATGTAAGGAAAAATCTATTAGAAGGAGAGGAAATGCATTATCCCCAGTTTATTGTTGACATGATATTAGCTCAGTATTTGTCAGGTTTCTGGTAGTGAACAAGTTTATACGTAGCACTGCATCTCTCCAACAAAACACTCAGCTATATGAACAGCAGTAATATCCCAGCTGAGCCTGGTGAGAAACGTCTTTATTATCTCTCTCAACAACAAAACCAACCAAAAAACCCCAATTCATTTCTCACAGATTCATCTGCTGCATTATTACCTAAGTGTGCTTTTGGAGGTATTGGATCAGCTAATGGAAGCCCTTCAGCCAGCAGCTATTATCAAGTGCATTTCCATTAACTTCCATTCCCCACAATCATAGAAAGGACAGCCTATAAAACACTGCAATTGCATTTACAATTGTTAATTACTGTAAATTCAGTGTTTGAGATAAGAGCATTTGCTCTCTCCAGGTTTCCTACCTGATGGATCGTGGCTATTACAGCTCTTACTTGGATTTGTAGCGACGAGGTCCTGCCTGGGGGTTTCTCCTGCCTTACACCACTGTGCAAGATCCAAATCAGACCTTCCCAGCACTGCAGCCCTGTCAGGGTCAGGACTCTGATAACTCAAATGACAGTGCAGATCTGAGAGGCACGGGCCAAAGAGAAGCAACAGGGTAAAGTCTGATAAATGAAATCAAGATATTTTCTCTGTCTTTTTCTTTTCTTTAGTTGGCTGCAAGGAAAAATATTTCCTTCCTGACCCCACCTGGGGTAATGGCATTCTAATAATGCATTTTACCTGAGGAAAGCTTTGTAACTTGGTTACTTTGGAGGAGGGAGCATGGCAACAGGATAAGAAGTATGAATCTTTAAATCAGTTTTGTGAATTTATGCCAGACTGGGGCAGGGAGCATGAAAGAGGTAAGTCAAAGGCCATATTCACCACAAATTACAGTTCCCAGAATTAGGCAGGTTTTTTTTTTTTTTTTTTATTCCCAAGGAAACATTTATTTCTTAAAACCAAGTCTGTCTGATATAAGTCATAGAAGTAAACCAAGTCCTGGGACTTCTGAATGCAGATGGATTACAAATGCGCATGTGCCTTCTGGAGATTTCAGGTTCAAGAAGAGTGGATAAATCCCACTCCAGTCCTAATTTAAACTGCTAGAACTCCCCAGCCTAAAATAGTAACCCAATAGAGTCAACCATGAGGCAGTCAATCCCATTTTTGGCTAGTTTTGTAGGAAAAGTTGACTGACTTGCTTCTTGGCAACCTGTTTTTCTCCATTTAGACATCTGATATGTCTGCTGAAAGCTGAAATACTGCCCTGGTGGTTGAAGCCCTGCATTTGGGAAGTGCATCCCTGTGTCTCCTGCCTCCTGACCTCCCCACCAAAGTAGATTTGGAATGCAAGCATCCAGCGTGGATGGTCAGCAAGGAAGGTTGTACCACCAGGGACTCCTTACAGTCATCCACTGAATATATTTTCATGCCAAGCAGGTCCCTCTGCAAGTGATTTAATTAAAACTTCTGAATTAATAAGCTTATCCTTCATTAGTAGTCAGAGTAATAAAAGCAGCATGGAACTTCTCTTTAATGCAACAGAACATACCTAAAAAGAGAAGAAGAAGGTGAAGAAGCAGCTGTAACTCTGTGAGCTGCTTTTGCTGCCGTTGGTGCATCATTGTAATGACTACCAGGCAACTGCTGTGTAGGTTTTAGGGAGAGAAGAAAGACTGAAAAAAGTAGTGTGAGTCAGAAATAATGGAATCAACTTTGGAAGTTAAAACCACAGGGATGACAGAACACTGAGATCTGGTGTTGCTCAGTGTTCTTATAAACCAAAGCAACTCAGGTATGCAGAGGTGGTTAGTGTAAGGCACCTAATTATTTACCAGGAGTGCAGTGGAGCAGATTAACCAAAACCTTTTCTCTCTTTGTCTTTGTGAGGAAAAGTCATATAAACATGGAGATTCCCAGACATGGCAGATACTGAGACCAGATCACAAGGTTGTGCATCAGGCTCACCTTTAATTGTGGTTGCATCACACACCACTAAATGCCTTTTGTCTTTTCTTAAAGTTTTCTGTTGTTTCATAATTTTGCCTAAGTTTTACAGCCTCCTGTTACAAACACAACGTGATTGTATCTCCTGCACAGCTGGGGCTTCCTGAAGCTGGTTTTCTAAAGAAAATGTATTTTCTATCCATTGCCTCCATGAGCCTCCCTACCGAGAAGAGTTTATGCTTAGCTACACTAAGGACATAACAAATGCAAAAGAAAGGGACATAAAGTGAGGATTTAAAGACGTGTATCAAATTTTATCACTGGAAGGTCTGGCAATGAACACAACCCTATTTTTTTCTGTTTAGCGCATTTTGGAGTTTGTTTTTCACAGAAACCTCCACATCCACCTAAGGGATATTTTTTGTTTTTATTTAAAGTACCTAAGTGGGTGAACTGGTCAGACTCTAATTGTGCCTGAAAGGCTGCAGCTGACACACACTGGAGACTTAATTATGTAGTGTGTGGCTCCATCTGTCAGCTGCAATATCTTTTGTTCCCAAGAATCAGGCTGCCATAGAAGATGACGTGACAGATTCAATTTACTTTCACAAGGATAAGAGTTATGTGGGCATTTGAATGATGCTGGAAATGAGAACTACATTTACACTCTTTGTGAAAAAATTGACATGCTATGTACAGCAGAGTTTGTCCAAAATATGAAGCTGAGATTGAATGGGTGGCACTCAACGTGAAGCTGAAAACCAGGAAGCAATTAATTAAAATATCATTAAAGGGAGGATAGACTTGCACAAAACTGCCTGAGTGAAGATGCACCCCTACACACAGAGAAAAATTCTGAAGAGTGCTTTTGTGTTAAATTCGTGTAAACAGCACTTGTGCTGAAATTCAAGCACTTTTACAGCAAATTTGCAAAATGCAAAGGTCATGAAATTCCATTTGGGAAGGAGAGAGGATAAAGTTTTCCCCTAGAATAGAAATATTTTACCTTTTTCAACCTATTTACTATAAATATTTTTCTAGGCTGATGCAGATTACTGTAAAATTCTTTAAACATGATGGCTGTAAGTGTCTCTTTCCTTCCTGCCCTTGTAGACAGCTCACAGATCACACAGTGAGGTACACATAATTTTTTCATAATTTTCCTTAATACACACATCTCTCATTTCAGTTTATGAAGCCCGAACAGACAACATGGGAAGAAGGAGAGCAACCAATGGCAACATAATGGCATGTTTACAAAGAGAAAATACAGAAGAGTGAAAAATATAAGAGATTTTGTTATTTGCTCTAAAATGAAGCCTTGTTAATTAGGAAATGCTTTTCACAACTGATTTAATTCGAAACTGGAGAGGACCCCCTTTCATTTGCTTATAGGCTGCAATATATTTCAACTGATGAACACCAACATTATTTTTAGCAAGCTATACATTCATCACAGAGCGATGCATCTGGCAGTCTAACCTGCCATTAAGTCAGTAGGCAATAAACAGTTTTGAAAAACTCTCTGTATTTGTCAGCTTTTGAATTCAATGGTTGCCCAATTACCCCTAAAATTGTTATAATCTTAGTTTTAGGTGAAAATCTTTTATTGAAATTCTTCTAGTTATCTTCCATAAATGTTAGTCATAAACAACACCACTAAATCATAAAAGTATAACAGCTTGTGATTAATTTGGAAACAGACTTATATTCAGTTCTAAATGTTCTCTCATCCCAGCACCCAACAAGGACTGATAAATTGAATTAGCTTACTTAGTGTGAGTTTGCTGAGAGCTTGCTTGTAAACCTCCCCGGATTTTCTATTTTAGCACCCTGGCAGAAGTGTGAAAATTCAAAATCCAAACCAGATTTTCTGAAAATGGCACCAGTTTGTGAGGATCTTACAGAATCCTCTATGTGGACTCTCTTGAACATGCCTCTAACACTCATATTGGACTCTGTGCCTATGCAGGTTTTACTTCCCAAAGGCCAAAATAACCTGATGCCAAGTAAGCCATGATTTCTCTGTAACTGCATCCTATGTCAAGCCCACCTGTTCTGATCAAACTGAACCTCTTACCCTACTCTGTGTTTAGGTTTTCAGTGTGAGCTACAGCCATGAAACAAACAGGAGACACGAGCACAAGGGGTGGGCACAAGGGCAATGTTCTGGGCTGGTCACAGCTGCAGCTCAGAGCCAGGATGAGTAAAACCGTGACCTTATGGACTCCACCAAGCATATGTGGACGCATTTTCCATACTAATTTGTACTTTGCAACTACTAAAATACATCCCTTTCTCTTCAACAATTATTTCACATCCACTCCCTGTTTGACAAACTATAACTGAGCAAGAACTAATACTGGTTAATGAGAATTCCTAAACACTGATTGGAATATTGCTCTTATTTGCAGCCTAACTTCAGAGCTGCTGAAGGAATGAAGCAAATCTAACCCATAAAACCAGGGCACCAGTGCTGCTGGCTTAGAAAAGAATGGCTGAAGGGAGGATGCTGCTGGAGCAGCTGCAGAAATCTGCTCTCCAGTGGGCCTGGCAGGGAGCTGCCCAGAGGGCCAGGGCTCAGGGGGCTGCCTGTGGCCCAGGGCTGCTCCCAGCTCCCTCCTGGCAGCCTCTGAGCTGTGCTGGGGACGAGCCATTCCCTGCAGAGATCTGCCAGCTGACAGAGCCAGCCTGTGGAACTAACACCAGCCAGCTGGCTGCAACGCTGGGATGAAGGTGCTTTTATTTCATGCCCGTATTTATCTTCTCAAACACCTCCCCTTTGCATCCTTGCTAGCAGAACCCCCAAGGCAACCTCAGGGCTGGTGGAACAGAGCAGTGGGAGATGCTGGAGGATCCCAATGGGAAAAGTGGTAGATGCTCTACAGACAGTTTTGTTTAACAGCCACACAGGCACCTCAATACCTTTCACATGCAGACAATGTTTCTCGCCTCCCAAATGTGCAAATGAAGCAGAAAAAACCTCCAGACCTTTCAATGAAATCCCATCTAACTGACACCACAGGAGGCTTCTGACCAATGCAGAGAACTGAGATATGTTTCGCTTCAGTAAAATGGGTAAATAGTTTCTGCAGCACACCAGAAAAATGTAGAAGACATGCAAACTTTAAACCATCATTTGGCATTAAATACTTGTAAAAGCCTTTTTTCCTTAGATTAATATCTCATGTTTATCTGCACTATACATTTTGGAGACATGGTGAAAATTGCTTATTTCTAATAAAATGTAGCAACAGTACCCTGAGGAAAAATTACTGTGTTATGAGATATTTTTCCCCTCTACCACAGCCAATTTAGTTTTCATTTAAAATTCAATAACTGCATCATACTCAGAATCTTCCATGACTGTCATAATGACTTTGAACAAAAAGTGTGCTGTAAACAAGGAAGATTAGAAAGACATTATTGAGGTAATTTCTCCCCAAGTTTCTCTCACACAGTCAGGGATGCAGAAAACGGATGCAACAGTTAGCGTGAATATGATTTAGAAATAAGTAGGAGAAAGTAAGCACTTTGTTCTGCAGATACTTTGGTAATAAAAGCATTACTGCTCCCATTTTATTTGAGACATATTTTACTGCTGGGTGGAAGGGAACACTGTTGTTTTCTCACTGAAACGTCGATGTAAGTGAAGAAGACAAACAGTATAATATTGTTAGGAAAATGCTGCCTACTTGCTGTAACATCTTCTTTCCTTGTGTCTCCATAAGGGGCTCTGACAGCAGTGCTGGGATGGATCTGCTGGGCAGAGGCTGCTGCTCCAGACTCTCCATCCTGCACCCTGTTGCTCTGTCAGCAGCATAATTTCAGGAGAAAAGGGAGAAAGAAAAGCCTTCCCCATTTCTCTTTGCCTGGTGAGTGGCTTGTGCACCCCCCCTTACCTTTTAATTACCTGCTCCTCCCTTCTTTCTCTGAGGCTGCACAACAAAAGTCACCTGAGTAGCTGCCTTCTCTCTGAAGAAGGACCAAATGCTCTTATTTAACAGAAGCATGCAAAGACAATTAAAAAAATTCTGGTCAGATTCTTTGCCTCTTGACTAATCTAATCAATGGATTTTAAAATGCTGATAGCAAATTTCTAGGGCTTGCCAGGTAATTAAACCAGAGGAGGTCTCTGTAGGCCAAACCCCGATCACATTTATACCAGACAGTCTTACTCGTGTTCTACAGACACAGGATCATGTTAACACCATTGACTTTCTCCCCTTTTCATCCATCAACATTTATATTCCAGGAACTGATAGGCCATTTGCGAACAGAGGTAGCTTTTTACACAGCTATGGCACAGATGTCTTCAAAAAGTACAGGAATCTTTGGAAAAATGGACTATGAAGAGCAAACAGAACTTTCAAAAAGTAAAGCAAACTCCTGTAAGTGAGCAAGAAAGTACTGGTGTGTTCTCTGACACACACAGTCTCTCATTGCACAGGACTGTCCTCAAAAAATAATCTACTACACCTATTTTCCACATCTCTGTGGTGGGATGGTCTCTATCGGTCACAAAGTATTGGTTCACTCTCTGTTCAGTGCACTGCTGGATCTGTTATTTGCTACAAACACTTGTCCCTAGCCCTCAGTTTTGAGGAAGGTAAGAAACAAAAGATGGATTCTGCTTCATCCTCATGCCATGCTTTTGTGCAAGAGGAAAACAATTGTGTGAGTACTTTCCTACAGCCTGGCCACGCCACGCTGATTCAACAGTTGGTATTATGAGATAAAAGGATGCTGTTCAGACTGATTAATCAAACCCCCTTATGCTTGCCAAAGCCTAATTATTCTTTGATCTACATTAATGACTTCAGAAAGCATAGCACACCTGGTGGGAGTTCTCAGTGGGGAGCATTTTAGACTAAAAGGAAAACTCCTCCCTGTGTCACAAAAACCTAATTTGCTTATATCAGTAGAATCAATTGCTTTATACAGAACTGTGTCTCCCACAGGTACTGTTGGTTGTGTCGAAAGATAACGTAGGCAGCTTTTACTTTTATTTTATCAAAATGCTATTGTTTGACAAATCGCGAACTCCAGCTCAGGGTGACTTGAAAAACCACATTGTTATCACAAACCATGGCTATCTGCAGCTTTTTATTGAACAGCCTGGCTGTAACTCATGTGAGCACAGAGACCTTATCTCACGGTTTCTGCATTCTCTGGGAGATGAGTGAGTGGCTCATACCCCAATTTAAAACTCAGCAAGAGATTAATTTACAATCCAGATCCAGAAGCACTCACATGGATAAGGATGACACAGCATCACAAAAGAAATAAAATATAATTCTGAATAAAGCAATTCACCCAGCTCAACTTGATTTTAAAAAATCCCAACACTGAGACATCTAAAATGTTGAAAGCATAAGGTCTGTGCTTGTGCACTGGGAATTTACTGCATCAAATGATTCTTTATGATCATCAAACAGGGTCAACAGAAACACCTAAATAGGACAGAATTTTCTCTAGCAAATCTCCCTGGAACTGCATCAATTTCTAACAGAAATTTTAAGATTGGCATGAGTGACACAAAACCAAAGAGGTGTATGTGAGCACCACAGACTCAATAATAGAACAAAGGCTGAAAGAACAGCATTTGCAACCAGAACAAGTTATGGTAAACTGATAATGCCCACAGGGGTCTTGTTTTGATCTCTTCCATGGTGCTGAGGATAATCTTGGGAAGAAGATATCCTTTTCTTTACAAGGAATATATGCTCAAATCCCAAAGCCAGGAATACAATTTCCTGAGCATTTGTGGATGAGACCACACTGACAACCCTCTACATTTTGAGAAGCTGATACTCTTTACTGAAGAATTTAACAAAGGAAACAAAGAACAACTTTTTTATATCGTAAGGAAGCGCATCAAAACAGGTGTTGTCTATGCAGAACTCAGAGGAAGCGAAGAAACCAACAATCTGGTGTTTCCCTGGGCATATGAATATTTGAGAGGCCTGGAATAAATTAGTGCTGGAGTTTTGCAACAAAATGACAGGCATGAGTTGTGTTTGCCAGATAATCTTGGAACATATCAGTTTCACAGCATCACACGGAGAAGAGGAGCAAATCTGCGTGGCACCAACTGTCAGCCAAACCAGAGCACATCCCCCAAGGTCCCTGCACTTTTAGGCCCTTTGAATTTTAATGCCCTGGGCACAACCTGTTCAAGGTACCCATGGGCCACACTCTGTGGCAGCACATGGCTGGGAGAAAACACAGCATCTGGGAGAGATGTTTGTCATAAACAACATTTTCCATCCACAGTCATGAGGCATCTAAGTACGTGCACACACCACATTGCATGGAACAATTGCAGTATTGAGACTCACCCTGCCAGCCCAATTCAGGGGACCAAGGCTTTAGCTGACATCCATCTAGCAACAGGACTTCACTTGTAAGAGCAGACATCCCTGCCTTGTTATGTTTGCTTTGCACTATCACTTTCTTCTCATCAAGAAACAAACTCAATTATACTTCTTTCTGCTCCAGGCATAAGTAATCAGCAGGCAACTCCCTCAGTAAGCCCAGCCATTTCAAACACCTCCTCACACACACAGATATCTCAAATAAGAAGTGTTACTTCTATACCCCTCAAGGGTTGAAGGCACAGTCATTAATCTTTCTTTCATCTCACAGAATGCTAATAAAACAATCACCTCCCTATCCCTGAATTGGGTAGGTCCTAATTAACATGCTAATTGGGCAGATCTTCCCTAATGACTCCCAAACCTCAGCAGTAATATGTTATTTAGATAGAAAAGAGTTATCTAAAAGATAGGTAGAATTAAAAAACTGGCAAGACAGAGCATAGTTTGGATAGGCAAAATACTGAAAAGGACCTTTCTGCTGTGAGAATTAAAATTCTCCACCTGTCTATGCTACAGATCACAGATCCAGCACCTTGCAAGGTTCAGAGCAAGAATTATTTTGAAGGTAATATACAGCTGTAATAAAGAATATTATTCATACAGAGAGAAAAACCATATGAGAAACAGTGACTTTAAAAATATATTATTAAATCTGTTCATTTTAATATCTAAATAAATATGGCTTTTATTATCTGACACATAAATGTACAAGTTGTTTTGCAAACCCAGCAATGCCAGCAGTTCTGGCACTTTGTATTCATGAGCAACTTCAAGGTGGATAGTTCAAGTCTTAATGGAATTAGTCCACTGGGGCTGGTATTGTGTTTATGCAGTTAGAGGCTCAATATAATCAAATTTCTCAAAGAGAGCATTTTCTCTCTTCAGAAAATAGGACTCAATAATAATTTAAATCCCACATTAAGCTAAAATGAAAATATTGGCAGATGCCATAAAAGTCATTGTTCTGAAGTTTTCTTTCATGCACAGCTTGCAGGTAAAAGCAGAGTTCTTCTAGCAAGAAATTAGGTTTGGATCTTATAAAAGAAAATCTTTGATGTGTATTTCTTGAAATATCCACTGCAGGAATCCCTTCAAACCTGGTCTTGCCCTGCTGCAGCTCCAGTGAACACCAAAGTGTTCTGAAAATCAGCATTTCTGTACATCCCACACACACAGCCAGGACAGCCTCACACCCCAGGCTTGTGTCAGGAAGGACAAACTCTGTTTGTCAGGACCCCACAGCAGCAGCTCACCCTGGTCCAGGCAACTGAGACAAACCTGAAGCTTGGCCCTAAACTGGAAAACCTCAGAGGAAA
Organism: Corvus hawaiiensis; assembly: GCF_020740725.1. Taxonomy (NCBI): domain Eukaryota; kingdom Metazoa; phylum Chordata; class Aves; order Passeriformes; family Corvidae; genus Corvus; species Corvus hawaiiensis. The sequence continues at coordinate 9,556,350 of NC_063230.1, read as the reverse complement.
AGCAAAATTTTTTTTCTTCCTTATGCTTTTGGAGCACCAAAAATAAGAAATACTGGCATTGGGACCCCATGGGATTATTTTGTACAACTTTCTGGACTTTATCTGTTAAAAAAGCCATGAAAAGGAGTCAAAACATTTAACTGAGATATTTTGTTTTCTCATGCAGAACAGTATTTCATTCAAGGATTTTTTTACAAACTGCCAAAACTAAAATGGAATGTTTTTTGTCCTGAGTTCTGCTATTCTTTACAGTTTGGGTTTTTATGACCCTTGTTCATAAAAACAAGATTCTTTTCTCTCCCCCTTCCTCATTTTACAATGTCTACAAGTGAAAAATAATATATCCAACTATTCATATGTTCTTCCTGCATATGAGATAGGGACAGGCAATGTAATTGTCATTACCCATGACTCTGACAGACTAAGAAAAAATGAGTACAGCTGAGCTTTTAAGAGTTCAGGCCCCGTTTTTCATCACTGCAGATCTCCTCTCACTTCTGAAGGCCCATTTGAAAAAGAATTTGCTGGTTTCATTTACTGGCAACTGCAGTACAAATAGTGGCTTTACAAGTGCTATCAAAAGTCCTGTTAGGGGGGTCAACACCCTGCTCCACTAAAGTCAACAAAGCACTGATTTAAGCAAAGCCCCTGAGCTCCTCTGGTACCACACTGCTGCTCTTGCTTTCACATGAGGCAGTTAATAACACACATTTAGATAAAATACAGAACAAGAGCCATCAGTCTGAACAGATAAGACAGTCTCAGTGATATAAAATACAGCCTAAAAGAAATCTACCCCTTTTTTATGTATGCAGTACTGAAGTGCACGGGGTCACAAAGACACATCACTTTTCATATCCATTGTTTTGAACAATAGCGGGTGTTTTCTTAGGAGCTGTTGACAGAAAACAACATTACAATGAAATCACAGCAGCGTGTCTGGGGCTCACCTGTGTTTCTTGTTGGTGTTGTTCCGTGGCATCAGGGGGCTGGAGAGTCCTTGGGTCAAAACTGCTGCATTACAGAGCAGGCTTTCAATTCACAGCAAGGTCTTATGGAACATTCTCAGCTCTTGTGAGCACACAGAACGCTTTTACAGCACCATTACAAAGCACCTACTTACAGTGTCTTTATTCATCAACTGATAAGGGGCCTGCCAGTGATGGCAATGGTATTTAGGTCTCATCCCTGGATGAATTTGTAAAGCTGACTCATGCTCCAACCAGGCATCAGAAATCAGATATTTTGCCATGTGGCTGGATAGGAAAAGGGACAGCTTTGTACCTATATTTATTTATCTATAAATACCTGTAACTGCATAGATACACTGTTCTTTCTGCTATAGAACCTCTTCAGAAGAGAACATGAATATTTCTGTGTACCACACCATGGCAAGGAACCACAGAAGCTGGGCTTGAGGAAAAGGCAGTCATGGAGAAAGGCTCTCAGACAGAGGCTTTAAAGTAATGTAGCCAAACAGCTTTAGGGTGAGGTATCTTACAGGGGGTGTTCTTCTGACAGAAACACATTTCCTTCAGCTGTATTCACATCTTCTGCACACTCACATCATGGTTCAGTGATATAATTTATCCATCTTAGACCAAACCTGCTGCAGCTGTTAGAGCACTGACCCACTATGAATTTGCTCTGCTGATTCAAATTTTTTAGAGAAAGAGTTGAAAGGTTCAGTTTTCACTGTCGGGATCATGTACCAGGTGTCCGAAACACTTTAACATTTTCTGAGATCCCATACCACCTTCAGCTACCAGAAAATAAACGTAAGCTCCTTATTTTACATTTAGAGATGCAATTACATGTCCATGCTTGATCTGCTTCAAATCCATGTGGCTAGATGGTCCCATAAGAGCATGAATTTGGTATGAAGAACAGAGCATGACACCCTCAGCCTTTGCTGGAACAGTTTCAGGATGCATTGCCCCAGGGCAAAGCCTCTGGGCTGACCAGGGAGGTAGGGGAGTTCTCAAGGTGGCAGCAAAAGCCATTCTTTGAGATGTGGGGGCAAAGTCATGGTGAACAGATCTGACCTGAAACACAAAGCTGCTGCAGGCTTTGCTAAGGTTGGGCCAGTTACACAAATACACTTTAGCTAATGTGGACTGTGAAGTATTTGAAACACTCTTTTTGAAAAGTACCCTTTTGCTCATTGCTTCAGATTTGCTTTTCCCCCTTTTGTCTTCTTTGGGTGTTTTTCAGAAACCAGCTTTAAAAAAAAGAGCTTTCAGCCACCTGGAAAGAACAAAACAAAGAGAGGAAACGTTTGATTTATAACCTTTTCTAAACAATAAAAAAAACATGTAAAACATCCCCTGATGAGACCTGGGTCGTGATGCCACCCCTGCTCAACTGAAGGTGAAATGGTTCTAGGTGACCTCAAAGAGAGCTCGAGAGAGAAAAGGCTGTTGAGCCAGCTTGGTCTTTTTGAGATGACCTGTTTATTGAAGTTGCTGCGTAGAGCGTAATAGATCAGTGGGTTTTGAAAATTCACTAAAGGATGTGTGGGCTGAAAGCATTAAGGCTATGTAAATGGAAATTTTCTTTCTAAGGAGTGAAATATGCAGATTTTGCTCATTGCTTCCACATAGGCGAGTGACCAAATGAAGAGAAAACTGATCAAGAGAAATGTATGCATAATAAAAATGTGTACCTGCTTCATCTAAAATTCATTGCCTCCAAAGCCTCACCATATAATTACTTAATCTTGAGCAGCTGCATGCACGATAAAATTTGCTTGCACTAGGTCTGAACAGAATTAATTTTTCCTGAGGATTGTAACATAACCAATACCCTCCAACTGTTCAGCAAGTGGCAACTGAAAACACCACTGAAGTAACTTGAATTAAAAAGAACCTACTCAAACCAGATTGATTCTGAGCTGACATTTGCTGGGTTTAATCATGTACTTCATTGTATAGCATCAAGAGCCTGAAGAAAAAACAGAGCTACTGCACACAAAAGTTCATTAATGAATCAGATCCGATCCCTGCATCGCTCTGCTCAACAGACATGAGAGGCTTTATGTCACAGCTGAAATATTTCATTCATTTCATTCCTGCTGTGAGCTCAGGAAATTTGGGCCCCAGGCAGGAGATTTTAGACATTGTGCCTATTGCCATGTCTTAGTTTCCCTAGGTTCCCAGAACCTCTGCAGGTAGGTCAAAGGGCTGGGGTCTCAGGAAAGGTTTGGGGACATCGCGCCTCAGTGTGGAAGGAAAGGGAAAGCCTCAGTAATCTTTTTGGAGCAGAATGTGAAAGGAACGATTCAGTCCACCCTGTCCTTTCAGTAAAATCTCTCCTATGCTGACAGCAGGATTTGTTTCAACACATCTCATTCTTACAACATCTATTCCCATCAAACTCCCTTGAATAATGTTTATTACTGGGTCACCTGCCTTGAAATGGGAGCTGCAGACACTGATTGCTGTCCTGGAGCAGTGCTGTCCTTTAACCTGTGTCCTCTCCAGCCCTCCTGCAATGCTGCTGCTGTAAGGAATTCCCTGAGTACCAGTAAATTATTCTAAGACCCCTCTGCTTGCTGCCTGTACAAACCACAGAGCAGGTGACTGACTTGGTTACACTGCAGTTAAGAGAAGGTCTCCCACTGACTGGATCAGACACCAGGGAGGTGTACAAAAAATTCAAAGTCCCAGCCTTGTGAATTTAAAAGTTTAAATTTGTGAATTTAAAAATTTACTCCAGTAAGAGGAGCTGCTTGCCAGAGATTCAGCTCCCTTGGTGAACAAGGGGCTGAGGGATGTTCTGAATTTACTATGGATAGCTCTTCCTTGCAGCACTAGGCTGCCCAGTTCAGTTATGAAATAAAAGAAGTTTTGCACTAATCACACCACCAAAAGCTGCCTTTCCCCTCCCCAAAACCCAACTGAGTTCAGAATGCTTGGGATGACAGCTGACGACAGCCATAGCCAGACAAGGAGGATCGTGGCCCATGTAGTTTCGTAATTAAGCTAGGTTTGCAAAGTTTTTATTTTGGAGAAAAAACCCCATCAGGATCTCTTATAATTGGAAATGAAACTAAATGAATGCCACTGCCTTTATTCTGGCAGCTGAATTCCAGTAATGCTTAGCAATTGCTGTGTTTGTAATGTAAATTTACTACTGTCGCTGCACTGAAATAGATTTCTTCTTTTTCCCTTCTCATCAAAGTAAAAAATTTGCTCCAGCTGCTGCTGATCAAGAACTTGGAGAACATTACCCAGACTATTAGTATTCAGCACACACTGCCAGGTGCACAAATAACTCAGTAGCATCTCTCTCAACCCAGTTAATTGAATCATGGCTTGATTAGGTTCAACAGACAATACAAAATACTTTCCAAGTTTGAAAAGTTTGACCTACCTTGGATGAGTAAAAAGTGACAAGGGACACCTCCACAAGAAAAATCAGCTTTGCCTGTCTCATCTGAATCCATGTTCAATTTTGTGAGCACTCTGGTTTTAATTTGCTTCCTTCTTCCTATTTCTGTTAGTACTGGAAGACAAATGAGCTACCAGGTACCACAAAAGGTCAAAAGACAGAGCAAGAGAAATCTTCGCATAACTAGATTTTATCAACCATTTCATGATTCTGCAGCACACAGATGGGATTTCTGCTCTGGTTGTGCTCTCACACAGGACTGCCACAGCTGCATTTGACAGAGGAGGAAGGGGTGCTGGGGAAGGTTTGAGCTGTGGTGCACCACGGCTCCATCCAGCTGGGTGTCCTGCCTCCCCCAGCAGCCATCATTTCCATTTCTTAATGGAAACCCCCTTTTTTATAGGAACGGAGTCCTTGTGCTCCTAATTGTCCAAAGGGTTTGTGTATTTGCCAGAAGAACCACAGAAATCAGCTGGAACAGTGGCTGTGCCAGATAAACACACTTCTCCTGTTGTGCCTTCAGCTTGCTTTTCTCTTGCCTCAGCTGACGTTTCCCTGTTTGCCATGCAGGGGTGACCCAGAGAATCCCTCCCAGTCCAAATCTGGGGATGTAGTCCCATCTCCAGCACAGCTGAAGCAACACTGAGCCAGTGAACGGAGAATTGCAGAATCCTTGTGATCTTAGCCAAATTTGGGGTGTTTGAGAAGCGTTGCCTGGAAAAGAGCAGAAGGTACCAGGGGACACAGCAGGGCTGCACTGTCAGCACCACAGCACTGACAATGTTCCAATTTCTTGGTGACCTGGCACATAACAACTGGGATGGAAGCACCTGGAGGCCCTTGTGAAGGTTGGCTTTGGGCCAATACGTGCATTTACTGCCTGGTTTTGTGTTCAGGTTTGACCCTTCAGCCCTGTCATCGCTGAGTATTTCCCCGCCTATCACCCTCCTGCCCCTTTTCTGGATTGCAACCAGACAAGATTCACAGTGGCTGGAAATCACCACACACCTCCACTAAAACTCACAGGGCTCTGCACTACCAGTCTCTCATTCAGAAATGTGCAGAGATTTTATTATTTTGTAAAATATTAGGCATTACATGGCAGGGATGAATTTGACTAATTCTGACAGAGTTGGAGTTCCATTTATTAGCATCTGCATAATATTTTCAATTTCCTTGTTCACTGAAAATTGATGTTTCCTAAATATTCACCAAGGGTACTTTTATAATAGACATCAGCCTCAAATAATTGTCAATCCACTCAAACTGTATTTAATAAGCTCTGGAGTAGAGCTTTCTCTTCCAAATCAGGTTCTGTTTTGGGCAAACTTCAGTAAAGAACAGGCCAGCTCTTAGCATCTAGCTTTGTTGTGTTAACTGCCATGTGGAAAAAGAAAAGGCCCATCCCCTAAAAAAACAAAATACAAATCAAGAATTAAGAGCTTTCAGCTGCATTCAGTTGTCAAACAGGCTCTGGAGTATTAACAGATGGAAACAGTACATATTTTGGTGTGATAAAAACAGAGAGAGAAGAGTGAGGATGCAGAGTTAAGCATCAGATTCTGAATTAAATCCTGATTTTATGTCCTTGGCAGAGGTGTGATTTATTACAGCATGTCTCTCACCTGCACAGATAAAGTTCAGGGTCTGTCAGCATTTTCCAGCCTGTTTTGCAGAGGGGGAAGGAGGGCTGGGCTGTAACACAGCTGTAACCATCCTTTCCAGTCACTGGTTTGGCACACAAGGTCTCCTCCGGGAACATTGGTGTTTGTTCTGCTAATTATTCTTCCAACTGGTTTGACTTTTTTATTTTAAAGCAGAGTTTGGAAGGAAAAGTATGTGCAGGTCAAGTTTTCCACAATTTCAGATAATTTCTTATGGCTTGAGATATTTTGGCTTCTAGAAATAAGCACAGAACCTGGATGAGATGCCAAATACTGAAAATTGAGAATATTCCCCTTCAGGTAATTGATTCTAACCCTTCCCAGGAAAGATCTTTAGGTTGCAGGCTACAAGGTAAGGACAAATTTGGATTCTTTCAGATCCCAAAGATGTCAGTGTGTACCAGTTTGGTTCGGATCACTGCTGACTCAAAGTCAGACATCTCTGCAAACAGCACACTTGTTTTCACAGTTTTTCAGGCAGGCTGGTAGCAAGGCAGTAAATAAATATAACGCTTCTATCAGCAACAGTACTCCTGCAAATTTTCAAAATGAATATGGTAATTGGAAATTGTTAAAAATTGATAAACACATGTGAGTGAAAAGGAACTGCTGTGAGGCAATTTAAACAGAGAAACCATGGAACAAAGAAAAAGCAGCAATAGAAATTTTTTTGGCACATAAGCAAGTTTTTTTCTTAAAAAATGTATGCACACACAAAACCAGAAGATATGGGAGAAAGAAAGTTGGAAAATATTTGCACCAAGGGACGTGTAGGATTCATCCAGCCATCTTTCTGGAATCAGAAGGTAAGGGATGAGTAATAATTTAGCACTAGCAGGGAACTGGTTTTGATTCCATCAGTTATGCTCATGCTGAACTTGGAAGAAGTTTTGATGGAAGACTTTAGCTTGAATTATCAGGAACCTCAGAATAAGAGGTCTGATCCTGCCACATCTGTGACTTTGCCTGAGAGCTGTACATTTCTGTACATCCAGATGAAGGAGCTGCTCTGCAGAGAGTCCTTATTTATGACAGCTTGCCCTCACAATCAGAATTTGCAGTCAAAAAGCTGGCATGTCAAACTCTAGGGTATCTAAAGATAATAATATATAATTGTTAGAGTAATGAATAAAAATTTTTAACACATGAGATTAAATTAGGTATAAGGATTTAAAGAAAACTGCTGACTGCAGTGCATAGAGATCTTATAAAGAAAAGTCTGTCCTAATTGTGAATTCAGAATATTGGTGAGAACTAAGCTTGTGTCACAAATTTGGCATGTACAGACAAAAGAAAGAAAGAGAGGACATAGCTAAAGGGAAAACTGAACCATCCCTACCACCTGCAGTTATAAAAGTCAGGCCAGAGTCTGATTTTCCCTGAGAACCAAATACTTCTGGCAAGGTAGTTGGGCCACCTGGGAAGAGACTTGAAATAGTCTGAACCCTCCACAAATGATGTTGTGCACCATGAAACCCTGGAGGGTCCTTCTCTAGACACTGATGTGGTGTGGGGAGATCCATTTCACCATGATTCTCCGTAGAGGACAGTGGTCTAAGGACCCCAGACTGTAGGCAGATGGATATTAATTTCTTCTTAAAAGTTGGAGGTTTACAAACACTTTGCAACCCTTCTGAGTAGGTGTCATTTTTCGTCTTCTTTGACTGTCATGAGGTCCCACAATATTTACAGCAGCTCTGCAATATCTCAGTTCACTTATCCAAGATGCAGCAAGTTTCTCCATCTGTCACACTTTATGTATCCAGAAGGAGTCTCCTGAAGAAAAGACACTCTTGAATTTCTCTGCTCAGAACCACCCTGACTTAAATACCAAACACACCCTTCAGAAACGGCACAAAACCGCTTGTTTGCACTTGTAAGGATATATTTATGCCAGAAATTACTTTGGACTCTGATTCCATATGTGATTGTGTTCATCCTTTAACAACATTTTCAGACTTTTAATTGAATGTGTTTAATCCATTTAGAAGAGAGTTTTATTCAGAAAATGCACTCTTCTTCCAAAATAGGAAAAAACAACTCACAGAGCCAATTAGGAGCCAATTATGGCTCAACATTCAAACTTTTCATCTTATTCTACACTTTCTTGAGAATAAATCTTGGTTCACCTCTTTCTCCTTCCCTTACAGCCATCCCTTACCCAAGGCCATTTGAGAGAGATAATTCAATGAGGGGTGAGATAACACTTGCCTGAATAAAGACAGTGTTTGAGCCTGCTGCAGATGCACATGGAGAGCTTTCATCCCACCCCCTCTCCTGTGCTGCCACAGCTCTTCCATCAGATGCTGTCACTTCGCTAAGGCACACGAAGCTGGAGCCATCTGCTTGCTTCAATTAATTATAACTTGCTCCTGAGATTTCTGCTGGGACTCTCCTTTTGCAGGCGTGCTGAAATGAGAGCTGCAAGCATCAGGGGAATTGACCACGCTGTCCCATCCTTTAAACGAGAATAAAAAGAGATGCCCTTCCTAAATAAGAAAAATATATCATTTCAGCTCCCTCAGAAGTGGCTGGAGATGTCTTTCTCTGCAAATGACTTCACCACTTGCACAAATAAGGCTGGGAAAGGCCGCAGTGTCAAGAATAGTTGAATTTTCAGCTACCTGCTCCTTAATAAATAATGACAGGCTGCACTTGGAGTTCAGCAAAGAAACTCCATTGCCTTTCTCCTGCCAGGACATCTAATGCATAATTACAGGATTGGACACAAAGTTTCCTGACACAGCAAGGTTAGTGCAGTCATGCACTTGAAAAGACAACCCAGTGAAATTCAGGGTCGACAGCTGATAGGTATTAAACTGCTCAGGTGTTATGCACTTTGGTTTTGAGTTGCTCCATTTGCCTGCTTACTGGAGATCTGTTATGGGGAAACTGGCCGTGAACACAGCGACTTTGGGGGCTCATTGTAAAAGAGAAATGTTCATAACTCTGATAGGGAGAATTTTCTAAATTCCTAAGTTGAACAATAGTAATATAATTTGCCAATACTGAAGCAAAACTTCTGGCTTACAGCCTAAGAAATACCATCTTATCTCTTATTTGTCCTCTCCTACCAAATATACTTGGTTAAGGAAGGTCATGAAGCAAAAAACCCCCTCACCCTTACATGAATGCTCATGTAAGCATAGGATGTCAGAGTTTCTATCACAAAAATATTGAGTCATCTGCCTATTTATTTCCAAATCATTGAAGTAAAATTTCCATCGCCTTCTACTTCATCTGAACTGCTCTGTGATCAGATCCTGGAGTATCGTTACCTCGTCACCAGCCTTAAGACCTGCTCCGAGCACAGCTTGACATTGCAGCATAAAGAACCAACCAGAATTTTGCTGGATTATTCCCAAATTCACTAAAACCTTCTTTTCATCAGCTGCAATGTGAGGCTAAACAGTAAAGAGGAGGCTAAATCTAACTGCTCCTGTGCTGCTTAGAGTCAGCCAGCCAACAGCTCCTTAGTGTTCCTAACAGATTCACCCTTCCTTCTCAGGAGAATTCAATGCACTTGTTTATCTTAGACTAACATCTGCTGTCTCATCCCAAACACAAAGAGAAATCTAAAAGGCAAATCGAATTTGCGAAGTGTTTCAGATTTGTGTCTCTCCCCAGCTTCCAGTCCCTGCCACAGAAGAAATGAGTTACAATGCCCTGTGCTCAAAGGGAGCACTGGGGTTGCAAGGTGAACTGAGAGCAGCTTCATTAGCAGCTCTGCTGCTGGCAGGAAAAGCCCCAGTGTCTCTCTCAGTTTAGTCTGCATGGGATAAGAAACCAGAATGGAAATCAGTGTAACCTGCTTCTTTCAAACTGCCTTTGAGAGAGCCACAGCATCCTCCACCAGCAAAACCCGGGAACTCTGAAATGCAGAGTTAGGAAATTCAGAAACTTCTGAGGAGAACTGACACAGTTTATTCTTTTCTGCCTTTTGTTCAAAATATGTACAGGCATCTGAAGTCTAAAGGGTCATAAAAGTCTCTGAACAAGTGCCACTTTAGGAGATCAACTGCAAATAAAGGAACATACATCCAGCTGTTAAAATGATGCAGCCCATAAATGCCAAGAAAGAGTGAGTGTTTATAAGAGCTGTACATCTGCTGCTTCTCCCTCTCCTTCCTGTCCTTTCTGGATGCCCTTCAGAGGGTTCCTTCTTGTAAAAAAAGGAAAGGGGGAAGGGGGGAAAAGATGTGAATGAAGAGCTTTAAATCAGAAGCACAGGTTGTGAACTCCTTTTTGATAGAGAACTGTGAGTCTGATAGTTCACTAGCCTGAAGCCTGACTTCTCTCTCCCACTCCCAGCACAAAATGAAGGAGATGGCAGGTTGCAGCGTTAGCACATTAAAGTCCCTTCTTAATCTATTCTTGCCAAGCAGCTGATTTTGGGTGAACTTGCTGACAGCTCTGTAAACCTTTCTAGACTAATCTCTGCCAGTGACTGACATTCACAAGGGTTAGATGGTCAGATTACAACCTTGGGCTGGAACTCCTTCACAGATTCTCAAATTCAATAATCTACTGAGAACAATTTAATTAGAGAATCATCTTCACTCAGTTTAACAAGAATGTTCATCACACTAAGTTCTAGAATTCACTTTTCTTCAATAAATCAGGGAATTTATTCTCCCTGTCACACATCATCTACTTGTTATTTGCTTGGCTTAAATATTTCAGCAAGAGCTTTAAGAGCACTTGTTAATAAAAAATTTAGGTGGTGAATAAATATGCCAGTTTCTTATTTCTTAAGCCCCACTGATGCCAGGGACCAGATATTAAAGGCAACACTTCTACTGAGTTCTCACCACCAGAATTATACATTCACATTGTGGTCGAAGGGCTTAGAACTGGATTGAATGAGTTCAGTGCTTTTAGCACATCATCCCTTTAAACATCTGTAAATGAATAAAGCATATTTGATGAAAATCTGTCATGCACTAGTCATCTGCATTAGCAGGTTTTAGAATTTTAATGAGAATTATGTTAGGCTTTAATAATAATAAAGAGCCCAACCTTGCCCACATGGAACATAGGGGGATGTTTTTTGCACACAGATTAAGGAGTTTTAAATGTATGAACTAGACAGCAGAGCTTGTGCCAGGGATGGTGAAGAAAAACATCCATGGTCTAGAAATTATTCACAGGATACAAAGAACATAAGGATCAAGGAAGGAGAATTAATAAAAACATGTACAAGGAAATTAATGTACACTGGATTTATTCATATTCCTATTGAAAAAAGAAGAAGTAGTAATCTTTTTTCAGGGAGACCAGCCCTCATTAAAGTCCCATATACCCAAAGCTGGGTAGACCTGGAAATATCATTGGTGCCGAGTTCAGCCGAAGTAGAAATGTAAGAATTACTTTTTGGGAAAAGGCAACTCTGTGGTGGCCAAGAAATTACCCTTGCCTTAGAATTGGACCTGTTGATTCTCTTCCCAGTCTCTTTGGATTTATTTCCTGATAACTGTGGGTCCCAGAAAAATACCCCCCATTAGTAGTAACGGCTTAATGAGTCAGATTCCGGGAAAAAAATTAAACCAGACGCCCAGGAGATTTTATGAAGAGCATAAGGTGAATATTAGTGACTTGTCCCCTCTTCACCCAATCACAAACTATCCATTGGCTCGAGCAGTGGGTCAAAACAGAACCACAAACATCTCTGAAGTCAGTTAAACAGTGGGATGCTTTTCATGTTCTCCTTTCCTCTGGGATCACTCAGAAAGACAAACAGCAGAAAGCAATCCTTTGATGGAGCTACACAGGCTGCAAGAGCTTTGCCCAGCACGTGCCTTTGCAGAGTACGTCAGCCACCCTCTGAATTCGTGCTTCCACGTGTGGAAAACAGCATTGAAAGGTTTGCTTCACTACAGAGCAGACAATGAACTGTAATTTAAGAACCTGTCTGGCTAAACAAGACTTGCTAGAAATGAAAAATGACATTCCTGATACAAGGTAATTACTGCAGTTCCAGCCATCCAGTCGGGAGCAAGGTATAAGGGAATGCTTCCTGCATTTCATTTCCTACGAAATCACAGGCATTAATTAACTTGATTTTTCAAAAAGTGCTGCCTTTGACATTTGAACACATGCAGATTTTACAGAGGTTTGTGACCATCTGTTTCTTGAAAATATACTCTGATTTCTGTGACCTGACTGAATGGCCATGCAGTGCAGCATTTAACTGCTGAGAAATAGAACAATTTTTTTTCTTCCTTCATCCCAGATATTTAGCAGCTGTATTAACAGAACAAACCCTGGTTCAGATAAGTGTGCTGACTTTTCAGCAGCAGTAACAATTTCTGTGGACATTAGCCAGGGGAAGTAAATAAGGAGCAGATTAAGAGCTCGTGACCATGCTGGTTTTCTGATTAGAAAGTAGGGGAGGTGAGTTAAATTATCAGATTTATGTGAATCTTTGTTTGAATAATGAAGCACCAGGAAAATTGTGAGGCAATGCAAGATTGGCAAACCATGGATATTTTTCTCTCCTCAAATTCTAACATTTTCCAAAACAAAAGCCTCTCCTAGAATGACAGCGAGGCTGGTAAGTCTGGCTGAGGGTTCTGCTCTTCCCAGAACCTGGAAGGCAACATCTTTCTAAGAGACTTGTGTTCTGTGAAATGAAAAAATAAAGTCTGCTATCTCAGTTCGTGTCCCATCCCAAGCCAAGTTTTCATCTAATTATCATTACAGAAAAGCAGCTTGGTCCTCCCCCTAAGGTCAGGGCAGTAACTTTGCCACATCCCCATGGGCAGCACATGCCATCCACTTCTGAATGTGAGCACAACTCCACTCACGGACTGGCACATCCCCCTCACATCAGCTGCTGCACCTCTGCTTAGAATTTTCTGCTTTCTGTAAGTAGGAACATGCCTTCATCCATCCTGCCCTGAGCATCCCTGGATGAGATGGTAAATTTAAAATCTCTGCTGTGGTAGCCTTAATTCATCACTGGCACGAGGCCTCCAGAGATGCACTGTGAGCTGATCCAGTGCCACAGCTGCTGACAGATGTCAGAGTCAGCAGCCAGGTACTCGCACCCTGAAGGTCCTCACTGCACATAATTGAGTATTCCCCTGTCTCTCATTAGTGTTCCTCACAATTCTCATTTTTGACCTTTCCACCATACTTACAAGTGCCTGGCTGTTAATAAGCACTGTCACTCCAGTTATTATGTTTCAGATAAACACATTGCAGTAATTAATAGAGAGTAACAATTTGATTTTAAAGATATTGACTATGCCCCGGTATGAAAAATGACTTGACTGTCACTGCAAGCTCAGCTAGTCCTCCATTAGATTAAACGTGCAGTTCGTGTGGGGAATCATACAGAAATCCCTCATCAGTAAAATTATATTCATTAGCCTGCAGTTTAGAAATGAAGCTGGTAAACCAACTTTATCTGCTCTCTGTGGGGTGAAGAGACTTTTGATAACAGCTTTTTAATTAGATGAGGTTCCTTAGCATCAGCATGCAGATAAGTGGAATTGCATGAATTACCTATACTTTGTAGAAGTAGTTCTTTTGATTTGGAATACAACAACAACAAAAAGATTTTAACATCTGAAGTACTGGGGACACGACTGCTTGTGAGTAATAGCATCTGTATAAATTATTGCAGGAGCAGCTGCAGCAGAGATGAATGCCTGTAAAAATGAGCCTACTAGAAGAAGTCTCTTCACATCAAAACCCAGAAAAATCCAGTGCCAAGTGAATATTAAAACTTCCAGCCAGTTCCCACTCGGATAAGAGCTGCCTCACACTCACTTTTGCTTGTGGGACCTTGATTATAAAACATTTATCACATTTTCATCCCTTGTTAAATGATTTCTTCCAGAGGAGTTCTTTATTGGCAAGCATATCTAGTGATTCCATATGCCAAGCAGGCAGGAAAAACTGCAGGAGAATGGAAAGGCTGAATATTTCATTCAGTCCCTGGTTGCACAGGTTTATGCTTCTGGGGCACACAGCAGAAGATACAAGGTTTAAATAAAGCTATTTCCAAGAAAATGGTTGCTGAGTTTCCCCCTTTGAACCAGCAACTCACAGAACTTCTCAGGTGGGAAGGAACCCAGAGCAAAGCTTAGTGATTCCCACAGGAGCACTGAAACTGGACTCCTGAGAAAACTGTTCCTCACATCAAGTTTTATTTACACTCGAGGCTCAAGGCTTTCTCAGATGCCCCACATTCTCTCTTTGCTGCTTTCTCTGTAGAGACAGGAGGAAAAAACAAGATATTGGCCAAGAAGATGCCTGCAAAGTCATCCATGGGAGTAGGAAAGGATCCTGCTCTTTGCCTCCAAGTTTTGACAGAAGATTGCTTTCCATGCTGGCTTTGAGCCTCCTGTTTGCCCAGGATGCTGCACAGGAAAATACCTGAGCTGTATTTGAGCTATACCCAGTTCTATGGGAGAAGCTGAAAGGTGGGATAGCTTAGGTCTGATCCTCATCTTGCTGTTCCAGAGTTACACCATGCAGACCTGCTGCAGGAAAAAAATCGAGTGTGCCAAATTCCCAGGAGCTCTCTGTGTCCTCTCAGCAGGCACCCAGGACCAGGAGCTCTCTCCTGGCCTTGCAGCCCTTCCTCCTGCTGAGGATCAGATCCATTAACACTTAAGCTTCCTCCAAAGGATTCCTCCTCACTCAGAGCAGAGCTTTGTTCCCTCCTGAGGCAGGGAAAGCCTCCTGCCACACGGCTCTCCACTGAGGCTGTTCCTGTTACCATTAATTTCTTCTGAAAATCCTGTAATACTCCCCTGTCTGCTCGACACTGAATTTTGTGGGGAAAGGTCTTGCCCACGTTTGAAATGATTGTGGGCAGAGAGGAGGTGAGCAGAGGAGCACACACACACCTTGCTGAACAAAGACAGTTAGTTTACATACCACACAGCACCACTGTAATTTAAATGATGTCAAATGTAGCTCTTAGGAACTCTCTGCTCCAAGAAATAAACTTCCAGACAGTTTTAATACCATTCAGTTGTCAAACAAAGTGGTAATTTACATAATAGCGTACTACTGTGTCTGAAAGTCCCAACTCTTCCATAAGGCTCCTTGGCATAACACTTCTGCCTCCAGGAATATTTACATTATTTTATCCAGCACAATGCAGCTCTGTGGGTCCCAGTGGAGTGAGCTGTACCAAATGCATTTTCCTTGAAAACATGGAAGTCTTTTGTGCTTTTTTGACAGAAGAAACTCGATCACCTGGTCTCAGAAGATTTGCAGAAGCTCACTCTTGGCTCCAGCACACACCAAAGCTCCTGCCCGCCAGCTCAGTTATGGAAATGGCTCTCATGCGTTCTCCAGCTTCTCAGCAAAGGAGAGGTAATGAGCAGAGATGGGAGTAATTAAATCCCAAATTTGATTCCTATTTCACACACTAATTCTACTTTGTAATCCACATCCCCTTGCGCCTCCAAATGCACCGTGGCTAAAGAGGTTTTTGTTCAAGCAGTCAATAGGGCGGCGACAGCACTGACCACGTCTGGTCCCAGCTGGTAGGGGACACACCCCAAACAGCTGGCTTTAATTACAGCATCGAGTAATCTGATTAACATCTGCATTCTAAACACCTATAAGCTCTTCTCAGGCTTTTTTCTCCTGCAGCATAACGTGAAGAAAAATAATTTAAAAAGAAAAAGAGTGCCTGGAAGAGAGCTGAAATCCACCCGGTTTTGGGAAGCAGGGATTGCACCCACGCTGTTCCTGCTGGTTCAAGGGCAATGTGAGCCCAGGAGCCTGGTGCACACACTGTGGGAGAAACTCTGCTGCCCTGAATGAGGATGACTGACAGATAATGTAAAACCTGAGGGACTCAGGGGCAAGAGGAGATTGTTGGACCTGCAGTGACCTTCTGAAGGTCACACATTCTGTTTGCACAAATCTCAAGGGTCTTCTCACCCCAGCCCATTTTGAAACTCCAAAGAATTGTGTTTGTTATTCGAAATGATATTACTTCATTTCAAGTGAAATTTTGCACCATGATATTTGGTATATGAACCCATTTTTTCCACTCAAAAGCAACTAAGTTCCTAAGAGCAAAGCCAATTTGAGAGATGCCTATCTTGGTTGTCTGGAGTTTTACAACAGAATCTTCTATTTTAGCAGGTGTACCACCTCCAAACTTCTCTGGACAGCGCAATTTCCAGGAACCTCAACTAACCTGAGTTTCAAGGGCAGGCTGCTGCATTTGCCACTTCTGCAATGCATTATGCCAGGAAAAATACAGTGATCCTAATCACAGCTTTACTTCACAGAGAGCAGAACAAGGGGATATAAACCAAAATGCTTTGCCATGCAGAATGGATTTTGAATATATACACTGAATAGTATAACTATGCCAATAACATCAGTGACTGATCTTAAGGTCAAAAAATAAAATATCCTTCTCACATGTGTAGGACACCACCCTCATATGGTAGAGCAACTTTACAAAATACTGTCAAGTTCATAGTGTTTCAGCCACTTTTTTGTTTTCTTGGCTGCAAATTCTGAATTGTGGGATCATCCAGCCAGTCACAGAGCTTCCCTTTTCACTTGAGCATTACATTAGGATGACTCCCTCCCAATTCCCCCCCAAAAGCTACATTTCAGCTTGTGAAAAATCATCTAGAACTCTTCTCCAATGGTGTGTGCACATGGTTGGCCAAGAACAGCTCCACTGTAGGATTACAGCTCAGCTATCTCAGTGTTTACTTTGATGAAAATCTAATCCTTGTTCTTGCCTCAGCAGGGCTGTCTTGGCTCAGTCTCTCTGCTCTGATAACCTTGCTCAGCACACAAGTAGCTGCAGCTCACAACTTTCCAATGTGTGTGTGTGTTGTTTTGTTAGGTTTATGCTGAGCATTTTAAAAAGTGCTGCAGTCATTAATGAACAGAATTTCAATTTACTACCATCTAGCCATGTAAATGTGGGGGCTTTTAATTCTCTGCTGTTAAAACCCTTAGTCCTGATGTTTCATTTGGCTTCCAGGTATATGACTACTGGTCTTGCATATAGAATATTATTTTACAGTATTGCATCTTGCTCAAGTCAGTCTTCAGTTAAAGAAGCTGAAGCTAAAGTCCTCAGTCTGAAGTTAAATGAAGCCATCTTTTAATTTTCTTCACTGTGTAGGCATATAACCAACTTCAGGAAAAAGACATCTTAAAATGCCCAAAGGTTTTCAAAACCAGGATAAATAAAGCCAAGAAGACAAAAGAAAAGACACCTGTTACAAGACTCAAACAACCCTAAACATTAGGAATACTAAAATATTTCAGCCCTGTCCCTTCAATTCATCCATTACTGTCAGAACAGTGCTCTAAATGGTACAAATATTTATTTCCTATTCTGATAATTCTAGCAGACTTCATTGCATTTAGCACTGAGGAGACACAGACTAAGAGATCCCTTGAAAGCGAATTGAGCTTCTGTCTCCAGGTGCTAAATCTCTCCCATATCCCAGCATGGATTATCCATGCAAATAGGCAGCAAGAATCCACACCTAAGCAAATCATCTCACTTTGGGTGAAGTTCTCTCTTTGCCAGGGGAGCAGGAGTATTTATTTTAGTACAACACAACTTCTTTCCTTCTTTCTGCTCTACTTTCCTCAGAAAGGTGGGAGGTCACAATGGCACTCAGACTCCAGTTTCCTGGATAAGCTTTTGCATATGGAAAACAGGGATTTAGAGCTCACAGTCTTAGTACCTCAGAATGTCAGTGTCAGAATACCCTGCAGGAAAAAACCTCTAACTTAATTTCAAGTTTTTTAGCACTTTCTTACATATCCACACTATATACTGCAGTAATGTTCTTTTTTTCTTCTTTTTTTTTTTTTTGTCTCTTAGAGTTTGTGAAGATGGCAAAGGTGAAACTGATGCAATTATCAAATAAAAATTGTGGTTTAGATATTTTGCAAGGTCGCCTAAACCTTGGAATAGCTGATGCTTTGGTAGAGACAGAAACAGATGAATCAACACGCAGCCATTTTTCAGAGTGTTCAGCTATGAATTGGTGATTAACCTTTGGAGCATATCATGAGGGAAAGAGGCTGATTCTCCCTCTCATTGCCTTCAAATCAAAGCTGCTCATCTTCTATAGCCCAGACCAAGCTACCATGCTCAGCACAGGACTATCTGTCTGAAATTCTTCATCCCATTCTTTGTAGCAGAAGAGACCACATAAGCATATAATCTTTTCCAGCTGAAACTCTGCCAACCAGGGAATATAATTTCCAGTGCCCACAAGTCGCTATTTTAGTGTCCAGCTCACAACCTCATTTAATCTTTCTTTAATACTGTGTGGAGAAATTGCAGTGTGTTGGTATTGCCACCTTCTAAGCTCCTAGAAACAGTGCACTTCTCCCGAGTTCTGAAATTTCCTCATGCTTCTTGTCAAATTAGATAGGTATCAAGTCCTCCTAAGTGGGAATCCTTCAATGGGTAATCAAAGAGGACCAGCACTGAGCAGGCATGGAACAGAATAGTGGGAGCAACATTTAACATTGGCAGAAAGCACTACCCGTGCCCTGTAAGTGGAGAGAGAACACTATTCCTGAGTGATAAATGGATCATATTCCTTATTGGCATTTTTTGATTTTTGATCTACTTGGTCTTCATGGAACTACAACAGAGACTTGAGATTTGTAATGAAGTGTGAGGACTGGCCCTTTGTACAGTGAATTTTATAAGAGGGGAAAAGTGAATTTTATAAGAGGGAATTTTGATGTCAAAATAATTCTCCAGAGTTGATGAAAATGACATATTTTCACCACAGTCTCAATTAAGATTGTTCACTCTTTCTGAAAAAAAGATTAAACCTGCTGAATTCTTTATTAGATGGCTAACCACAGTGTATGTGGTCATGTGAGTCTGTCCAGAGATGCACTGGCATGCTGCTCTAGGCAGTGCTATTGCTTATTTTGGGAAAAAAAAATACAGCAAATACCCCTGGCATACCTTCTATAACAAACTCAGTCTTCTGGGACAGAAGTCAGTGAAGGATTTGCTTTGTACTTGACCTCAAAGAAGGACATTTGACTTTTGAGTAACCATACTAGAAAACCAGGTTAAAAGAAGAACTTTAATGAGAACCAGATGCTGTATCTGAACTGAATTTTCATGAGTCCATGAATTACAGAAACCCCAGGGGCAGAGGTGGTATCAAATTTATAATTCAATTTCAGTTGCTATTTCAAAGTCCTATTCCAGCATACAGAGATCCAGGGGGAATCTGAACAACTTTTGTGAGGAGTTCTTTTTGTTACATTTGAATACCAAGTAATTCACTGATTTTCTTCACACCTCAGATAAGAAACCTCTAGGTCTGATCCTTCCTCAGCTATCACAGCAGGTAGTCCCATATCCAAACACCCTTAATCTGGGTAGATGTCATGTTTCACCAATGTACACACGGTTAAAGAATTTGCAGGGTAGCTGGAAAACAGCTTGTCTTTGAAATCATGCTTAGCCTTGCTTGAAACTTCTCCCAGCTTTGCTGGATGCTTTAAAAAATACAGTCAGCCTACAAAATATTAAATAAAGTCAGGCACTAAACAGCATTTTCATGCCTTTAGTACAAAATTTAAAAAAAAACATTGCACTCCCATTATTTTAAAGATGCTGTTGGTAACTGCAGCAGGTGGAAAAGGCTTTTTCTGCCTGTAAAATTTGTGCTATGTAATTTTGCTTCACTTAAACAAGAGAGTGTGTGCACACAGAAACAAAATGTAAAATTCTGAGCTTATTTATCTTTCCTCTTGCTTGGTGAACTGATACTGAAAGGGGCTGTTTGCAGGGACCCCTTCTATTCAAAAGCCAGGCAGGTATTGGAAGAAAGCAGGAGCCTGTCTGGCAGCTCCATTTTGCTGCTGCTCTGCCTCAGGTGCTGCTGGTTGAGGAGCAAAGGCAGCAGCGTGGAGCAGATGGCCTGACCTGCTCCCATACACTCATGGAACACACAGTGCTGTGCATCTGCACAAATCACTTCCAATCTCAGGCCTCTCAAGATCAGATCTGTCTCCTAAATTATTTATTTCTCACATCAGCTTAATAATAACATAGGGAAGGATTTGGTTTTGTGGTGAAGAGGGGTTTAACAAAGTTAGCAGTGTACCTACAAGCTTTGCTGGGGCTCTTCAGCACAGAGGTGAACGTTCTGCTGCTCTGTTAAAGGTTATGGGCAGTTTGTCATCAGGCATTAACCAGCTGTCATGAATAAAATCCCTGCAATCTACCAATTTCTAGACGTATAATCTGGGCTATGGACAAAAGTACTACTTTCTGGACCAGGTGGTAGGAGCACAAGATGTTGCAGTTTACTTTGGTTTTGTTTTGATGAGAAACTGGCATTCTTGTTGTTTGGATCAACCCTAATGAAACATCTGCTAGATTTTAATTAAAATAAAATGGAATGCAGTTTCCTGAACAGGTGGAAGCAGAAGATGATATACCATAGAGCTGAAATCCCTCCATGTGCTCAGAGACTTTGCAGAGTCCCAGCTATCGTATCCATAAACCAGCGATGGAGTGTGTCAAGAACATTTTGATTGTGCACACGAGTCTGGTTTAAAAGGCATCTGCTTAGTCAGGGAACAGCAGAAAGATAATATTCAAGCAGCCCTACATTAAACCCAGGTAATGACTGGTGTAATGGTTTCTTGCTTCTGATGTACTACATGGTGGTATTTTCCAGTTGTGAGAATCTGGACTACTCAAATCATTCACAATAAAACCTTGGACATCAAAACAGCAGCCAGACATCAAAATACATGAAGCACATAATGACTGTGATATTAAAAAAATCCTGAACCCACCAAAACCCTGATTACTGCTCCTATCCTGTCCCCATTCTTTGCTGCAAAGAGCCACCCCAAGAGGTTGTGCACCTTGAGCCAGCTGCCAAACAGAGCGAGGCAGGATTAGCTGCTTTGGTTCATATTTTGTTTAGGCATAGGAGAGAGGTGGTGCTCTTCAATAGTCTGCTGCCTCCTGAACTTGGCATGAGGGTAGGAACCACCATCTGCATGTGGAAGTAAAGGGAAGGTAATGAAGAGTCAGAGTCATGCTCCACACAGTCCCGGTCTGGCTTTAGAGAGAAAGGAGGTGATTCTGAAATGTGCCTGGTAAGTGCCCAGTGGAAGAGACAGTCCTGGTGCTATCATTTATGGACAATTTAAGTTTTCAATTACATAAGTGAGCTTAGTGAGGTAGAAAATCCAGCCCTTTGCCAAGGAATGCTTAATACTGATGGCTTTAAATTAGGTCTGTCCTTTAAGTGTTGGCTTTTTATGCATTTACTGTCAGTGAGCCTGTAAGTGTTCATCTATTATTACTTTGGTGAGTACTTTCTTCTAAAACTGTAGGTCCAGAACTAACTAAATAACTAACCAAATATCACACATGAAGTCTGAAAACCTTTCTCATTTCCCTCCAAAGAAATATGTCATGAACTTTTCCTGTTGCAAACAAACTACTGCAGAGATCTGTAGTGTGCTC
This sequence comes from Corvus hawaiiensis, assembly GCF_020740725.1. NCBI lineage: Eukaryota > Metazoa > Chordata > Aves > Passeriformes > Corvidae > Corvus > Corvus hawaiiensis. Next base: position 9,534,804 of record NC_063230.1, on the reverse strand, counting down.
CATGTTCATCAGTAGATAGAAGCTATTTAGTGCATGGGTATTTAGCTTTAATAAACTTTTCAGTCTTTCAGGTTGAAACAGTTCAATATTATAAAATACTCATGCAAGAATTGCTTTCTATACACAAATATCCACTAGTTTTTGAGATATAACTCATAAAGCGTTTCTGATTTTTGCTTTCAAGATATTAAAAGTCTTCTAAGGATGAACGGTTTGTAAAATTTCAGTTCAATATCAAAGAATAGGGGAAAGCACATAGCATGCTGCATTTAAAGGAGCTTTTCATTTCAAATACCTGCCAGGATTGTAATTGTGTACAATAAAAGGTAACATACGGAGCTGGAAGTTTGACCTGCAAGCCCCCTGCTAGTTCTGCTTGCTCTGTGCTTTGTACAGTGGGTTGATTACTGGTTATCTCCTGTGAAACAAGGACTTGTCTGACATGCTCAACTCTGTAATTTGTAAAATGCCTCGAGTTTGTGCTTTGATTTAGAAAATGAAAGAGCAGTGGTATAAAAACACGTAAAACTTGAGTAAAGTTTTGCTTTCCAAGGGATGCCATCCAGGGCACTGCTCCCAGGCAATGGGTCGTGATGCCTACTGAGGAACAAGCCTGACAGAAGTTGGTAATTGAAACAATCTCAGAACTGTAAAAATGGTCTGGAGACAGCAGAGCATTAAGAAGGGAGGATGAGCTTGGTATGAGCCAGGTCCTTACCTAACCCAAACCTGTGTTGTCCTATCCAAGGGCAAGGAAGTCACCAGACCTAATTAATTATAACAGATAATTGAGCAGGTTTAAAAACATCTGTCTGTGGTGTTTCAGTCCATGAGATAATACAGAAACAAAGCACTTGGAAGGTGGGTTGGTTCTGACTCCCGTATTGAGGGCTATTTCCATAACTTTTCTTGTAAAAACTTCACCTCCCAGATGGAATTTTGGGTTGAGTCAGGATTTTTGGATACATTTCCTCAACAAAGCAGGCTGCTCCAACAAAGTCCTTGCATAGTTTAAAGCCATGCTTTCTTTCACTCTCTCTTTGCCATCTACATTTGTACATCACATCTTCCCTGGCAGCTACAGTGATTGACTTTCGACTGGTTCAGATGCACGAAGTAATGCTTGATATGAAATATCTGTTTAACAAGTTTGTTTGTTTTTTAAATGTTTGTGCTCTCCGAAAATGTGAATGATACACATTTTAACATGCCACAGTTCAGTTTTGACTGTGAATCCCATTCCACTTTAAACAAGAGAAGCGTCTCAAGGAACTTTACAAACAATGATGAAGTATGAAGTTGCTGTGATAGGAATATAGCTCCTAGGTAAGTATTTTTAAAGATCTGGGCCTGTGTGATCCAGGTCCCTCAATGCCCTGACCCACCTGTCTTTGATACACTCATGTGTGCTTTGTACCTTTGCTGCAACACAAGAAAAAAGGCAGGAAGATTTTTTTTCCCTTTGTGGTCATTTGCTATTTGTTTGTGAAGCCAAAAGCTCAAGAACACAAAGAATGAGGTAAAATAATAGTCATGGGGGCAAGAGAGGAAAGGCAGGGAAGTTCAGCAAATAATTAGACTTTTTGTGATGTGATAGCTGACTCAGAGTTTTTGTAGCAGTGAAAGCAAACACACCTTATATTGCACAGGAACAGACACAGGTCTGGTTCATATTAGAAAAGAAGTTGGCCTAGGTATACAACAATGGGCAGAAATAGGAGCAAAGATGGAAAAAAGTGGAATATTGGGTCTGAATTCACTTTTATGGCAGTTGCGTGATCCAAGTTCTTCAGGTAATACCTATAAAGTAGAATGAAGACCTGAGGCTTTGCAAAGCAGCCTGAATTTTGGATTTTATTATGTACCATTAAAGTGTATAAACCATTTAATCACAAAGGCACCCACTGCTCTGGTCTGGAAAAAGAAGTAATTGCTACCTCTCATTACACGAGCATGCAAGCTAATCCTGTGTGGGGCTCCAATCAGCAACCACAGATGCTTCAAAGAAAGCCAGAGAAACTCCACAGCAGACAATTATACAGTACTCAAGTGGAGATAAAAGTACTTTCTAACACAGTTAATGCCTTTTTTGCCCAGAAGCCTGATAATCTGTATTGCACCAAAGCAGTTCCCTGTGTGACTGAAGAAGGATTTGGCATTTAAATGTGAAAACATAAGGCAAGTTGTGTCATCAATGCTGCACATAAAAGGGTTGTGCATTTGCACAGGTTGCGTCTCTCCAAGCTCTACAGGAGGTTACAGGGATAGCAAATCCAACTGGCATCATTCTCTGTGTAAGAAGAGACTTCTTTGGAAGACCACTGAGCATGGCTTTCTTGTTTGAGGTTTACAGATAAAACCATACTTGCAATGAGAGTTTAAATATTTATATTATTAGTAACACAGGCAAGCCGATGCCTCTGGCTCGTTGCTATGTGAACTCTGGCAAGGCAGTAACTTCTCAAGTACCTTCTAAAATAGATGAATTCCTTTGCTTGGACACTCATGGCAAGCAGCAGGGAACACTGAATGTAACACAACTGTTACCATCAACAGGATATGCTGCTGATTGCACGTTGCTTCCATTCTGTAATTTGGTCTCCCAAGTATTCTAGGTTAAAGGTCTTGCCAGGTTAAAAAAGAAAAAACTTCTGGCTCTCTGGTGCTGTCAGGGGGAAAAAAACCCCAATTTTTGGACTCTATCTGAATACAAAGTGTTTCTCTATGGGCAACTTCTGGGATTTGTGGAAAGCACAAAAGGCTGGGAATGTTTCACAAGTCAGGGATTACGTTTACTCAGTAAGACTGAAGTGGTTTAGGATACTCTGTCAGTGAAGATTTGATTCTCTTTTCTCACCAGCTTTAATAATGACAATAAAATGAATCCCCAGTGTGCCTTGTCACTGACCTATCAGGCACGTTTAATAAGCTTTCCTCTTAAATATTATATTGCACAGGGCCTTGAGACACCTTTTCCTATTTATAACCTGTCCCAGTCTGGGCTAACCCTTTTATACTTTGCCCATGTTCCTCTTCCAGTCCCATTCTTTTCTTCCCAGAGATACAAACTTGGATTCCAGAACTCAGGAGCACAGGTAGCTCCTGCCTTCCCCAGTGAGCTCAGTGTGAACTTTACTTAAACCACTGCTTCCCAGCTGCGTAAAAATAAAAAAAACCCAACCCACATCTCTTCAACACTTGCAGTTCCCAAGCATAGTACTTTATTTTACTAAACCAGAACAGATTGGCCTACTTTTTTACATCCAAGTAATTGTCCATTAATAAATCCTACTCCTGCTCAGCCTGATCCTGCAGTTAGCCAGCACCAGCAAGATCAAATCCAAAATTGTTCCCAGGAGGGCAATAAGAAGGAAGAGAGCTTTTGCCCTTGGCAAGTGTCAGCGATAATGGTGAGTGGTGGCTGCTGACCTACATCCATCTCAGAAACACAGGAACTAAAGAAAGCCTTGAATGCCAGCACTTTGTTCTGCCTCTCTGCCCCAGTCTCTCCACGGGTATTGCAGTATCATAGGTTTGGAATTAGAGCGGGGTTTTAGTGCCAATAGGTGCGGGAGCCAGGGAAACTGTGCTGTGTAAGTAAACAAGGCAACAGCTCCTGGGCTAGCCAGTCACTGACCATTGGTGGCCGTAGAGAGGAGCAAAGGTGAGGGGAGAGGACACACCAGCACAACAGCTGGAACAGAAAATCCCTTCACGCTGAGCCATGGCTGGAATTGTTCACAAGCCCTCTCGTGGTGCTCCCTGCCAGCTGCACTCCAGAGGTGTCAAGTCACCGCAGATACAGAACAGAAGCCCTGCCTACAAAACAGAAGCTCAGGGAAGACAGCACTTGGCTTGATCTAACCCAGAGCCTCTGTGCCCTTCTCTTCTGTGGTGTGGGGAGAGCACTAGTTACAGGAGCAGCACATCCTTTCCCCATCCTAACCCTGAGTACCCTGCTCTCCAAGGGATGAGCGAGTCCTTTTTAAAAATGATTATCCAGCAGCTATTTAAAAGTTTGCTTTGCTTACAACTCTCTTCTCTTGCCTTGTCCTCCCCTGAGCAAACAATTTTTTCTCTTCATTTGGTTTCACCAGCTTTCAAAACAAAACCTTTAAAAGGGCACCTCGACCTCCACATTTGTGCTGGCTTTTCCAAATCTATTTAGACAAACTGATTTCAGGTTCTGTGAGGACAAATCAATTTTAGTCAACAGACAACTTAATTTTAGACTGAATTTCTGAAGGAGACCCAGAATAACCTCAATTTAAAATAAACCATTTTTCCATGAGATAGTAGAGAGCTCTTATGAAAATGGTTAAATACCACACATTCACAAAAGCAAAGTCTCCATCCCATTCTCAGTATGCCACTAGAATTTCAATCTAAATTGCTGAGAGTCCAGAAGAAAAGTTACAAATCAAGGTCCAACTGGGAAAGTTTAGCTCTTTTATTTCCAAGCTGAAAGATGGTAATAAAGAGATAATATTTGCTTCAGGGAAAAGCCTTGGAACAAGTGTCACCCATTTGATCAACGTGCTGTCTACTTTGTCTGCCTCTCCTCCTTTAAAAGGCTAATAAAAAATTATTTCTTTAGAGACTGCACACCATGATAAGTGCAACAGAGCTGCAGACCTCTAGTGAATGTGCTTATCAGCCACTTACAAAGGGCACGGAAATGAACAGCTCCTGACTTCATCAGCAGATTGGGAAAAATTCAAGCACTGAACGTGCCAGGTATTGCCACCAGTGGAGCTGAGTGTCTGTCTGAAGGCTCCCAGGGCTAGAACAGCACCAGCTATTCCAGCTAGAGACATGCAGTGTAGCAACACTTAGATTAGCTTCTAAATTTAGTTCCCTCCACCTCCAAACAGACTTTGCAGCTCCTGCGTGCTCAGGTGAATGCACCCAGCAAGGGCAGCTGGTTCCTGGCACGAGGTTTGCCCTTCTTGGGTTATGATCTCTGTCTCCAGCTCACTGCTGCTTTCTGTTCACAATGGCATTTTCCAGGCATTTTCTATTATTTTATCCCAGAGCATCTACAATCTTTGTCTCACATTTATATCCAGAGAGGAGACAAAGAACCCATGAAAAATTAAAGTGTCTGATGCTCCCAAAGATGATCTTAAATTATGAAGCTTTCCCAGAGCAAGCCCCATATTTGCTGTGGCACTGGAGCTCACAGGACACTTCCCCTAGAAAATATCACACAACATTCATTTAAACTAAAGGTCATGCTGAACTAAATAAGAAAAATGAGCAAAGATGATCAGTGGGAAAGTGGGCTAGAGACAGTACTCTGGCCACCACACAAAGGACTCCTGTGCTGAAGACTGGTGCATTTATGTGCTTCTTTTCCCACCAGTGAATGTCACCATTCCTAAGCAGAACAGCTTAGCAGCGAGCTCCAGGCATCCATTTCCATTTAATTGTTGGATGACAGAAGGAGAGAGCAGAAAAAAACCAGAAAATGAAAGTAGGAAGTGATTGTTTCTCAAAAATCAAGGTACAAGAGGGCAATCAAACCCCACAAACATAGACATGCTGCTGTCAGCCCCACAGCTGCTCCTTCTGGTGCCTCATGCTCTCAATCATTCTTTTCATGTATTCTCTAAAAGACATAACTCTGCTTCACATTTATGTTTATTTTTCAAGCTCTATTTGCCTTAAATGAGTTCTAGCAAACTGATCTTGGGATCAAACAATAACTAGGCTAGGACTCTTAAAACAGGTTTATGATTTATTAACCACTGATCGTGCCCCCTCAGCTTCACTGCTCACATGTCCCTAGTCCTAGAATTTATCCTGTGGTGTCATTCAGGACACTCCCCAAGGGCTCTGTGAAGAAGAGTGATGTTTTACATTTCAGAGTGTTAAAGGAGAACAAGTAGAAATGATGGACACAGCTTCTCTTTGTCATCCATCAGCAGAATGTTGTGGCAGCAGTCCTTTCCATGAACTTCACCCCATGCAAGTGCTTGCAGTGCTGTGGGCTTCCCTGGACCCCAATAAAAGCAGAAAACCCAGCACTCAGAAGCCCCAGCCACCCACCTCAGCTGCAAAACCAAACCTCCCTCCACCTAATTTCAGTCCTAGCCAGCAAACTCGGCTCCTTTTTCAGTGCTAAACATGGCTTTAAGGGCTTAACCTGACATTGCCTGCATTTTAAAGGGTCTCCCTGCCTCTCTTTGGATGAAATAAAACTGTCAGTCCTTCAGCTGATGGTTAATTGAAACCGGTTAGGCTGTGTAGGGTTCTGCTGAGGCAGAGTCAGCTGTGCTTTAACCACTGCAGGGAGCAGGGCAAGGCTGGGAGGGGATGTTTTATGGGGCAGTGCTAATGGATCCACACCGACCTTGCTGAGCCCAGTACTTCCACAGCTGCTTGTGGGATTGCTGAAACCCTGGGATAGCTGTTACTGCTCCCACACTGGCTCAGAACTCATTTTACTAAAATAGAAAACTGTCCACCAAGCCATCACGTTCTTCTTTGGGGAGGATACAGGGCTTTGGATATTTTATTTTTTTCAAGTATCAGAAGACTGTAGTACATCAATGGACAAGAATTCCTGCCTGCAAAGGCTCTGTAAGGAAACAATGGTACTTTACAGATGTGCCTGTATAAATGTTTCACAGATTAACTCCTTTTGTTGATCTTTGCTATCCAGCTCTCCATAAATGACCTACAACTGCTCTTGAAACAGCATGTTTTGGAAGTGCTGTGTTATTACAGGAGCTTGATTAGGGCTTATTGAAGCTAATGGAAAAGTTGCCACTGACAGCTTCTTTTTGCTGGGTCAGTTTCAAATGTTTTCACAGTAAACCTGCTCATTTGCATAGCCTAGTGTCTAGTTTTGGAAGATTGATTTTGGGGCAAGCAATAATCAGCTGACCTCAATATTTCACAAAATCCGGTGAGTAAAACTGGTAGTTAATGCCTTTACAAAAAGCCCCTAGTGCCATTTAGTTCTTACAATGGGGAAATTGGTTCTTTCTTGGCAATGAAAAACAGAAGAGAAAAAGACCTTATAAGACTACAATCAAAAATACAAAATACACCCTTGGCAGGAGTTGCAAAGCAGACAGTTTTTCAGGCAATGAATATAAGCACCAGTTCAGAATGCAAGCAGCTACAGAAAAATCAATGCAAGGGCTGAACACTTCTCTTGACACTTTTCCTTTTCTGAATGGCTCTCATAAATTAGTTTTTTAGCTTCTTGGAGTGCTTTGCTTCATAAAAGATTTAGCACTGTCTGGATCCAGCATTCTAGTCACTCCCCAAAAGATAATGTACTTGCTCATCCCAAGAAGAATTATATAGAAAGCAAATTAAAAAATGCAAGATATATCAAATCAAGGAGAGTCGGCCTCAAATATTAGTACCTCGTGTCATAAAGGTACAAAATTATAAAAACACTCCTTATAGGCAGTTGAAAAAGCAGCAACTTGGCAAGCAATCAAGAAAACTGAGGCCCTGGTTTATAGGTTTGCTTGAGGTGGTTCAGCAGAAGAATGAGGCTCCTATTCCATGGAGTACATAAAGGGGTGCATAAACCCCATGGTTTCTAACTGGATGCAGCCCTTGTTTATGTGTTTTGCATCACAGAGGTGTCCCGGAGCGGAACAAGAATTTTCAGGTAGGGGCTCCAACTTTATAGATCATGAATCTGGATTAGAGACAAAGTTTCATGTTTAAAGCATTTAGAGGGGAGCCTTGGAAATGCCACATTTTCAGTTTTACTTGTACTGAGTTCTGTTCCTCTCCTAGCAACTCCTAGGCTACAGAGCCAGAGGTGTCAAATCCAGTGTGGGAACTTTCCCCCCCAAAGCACAGTTTAATGAAGGAATCATGTCCCACCACTTAGATTTGACAACTGGTGACAAAAAGTTCACCCACTGTAGGCATCTCTACCAGTACTTCCCCAGCCCTACCTGGGCAGAGTGTGACTAAACTCCAGCAAAAATTTGTCAGGTTCCCTGAAAAATGGCGCGATGGAAATAGAGTTTAATTCCAGAAGATATTATTTTGTCCAATTACTAGTACAACACAGGCACAGAATTTTATTCAGTTACCCCTTCCATGGCCAAATGAGTTCTGTTCACTTCACTTAAGTCTAAATCAAAACTGTGCAGACAGGCCACAGTGTCTCAAAGGCTTGAAGAGAGAGGCAGAAGTCATGTATTACTTATCAGCTTGTTCCAATAGGTAATTATGCTCAACTTTAAAAATAAAAGTATATATACCCCATCTTAAATTTATTTGGATTTCTTCTTAGCTCTTTGGCATTTTGAGCTCACTTGAAATGAATGGAATCCACCCAAAAGCCAGGAAAAAATTCAAAATTTTGGTATCCATTCTCAGGACAATTCTGGGCAGTGAAAGTGGTCTTGGTTCCCTTTTTTGTAGTCACCAGCAGTTTGTAAATCTCATCAGGGACTGCAAGCAACACATTTGCTGAGTAAGGTATTTTACCTTTTCCCAGCTGGAGTCCTTCCAGGCAAGCGTCAGTACAAGTCTGTTAGTCGGTGCCACACCATCACTGACCTCAAACTAAATTCACTTCTTCTCCCCTCAGTCAATAGCCCTGGATGAACACAACAAGGGATTCTGGCTCACACAATGTAATGCAAATAAACAACTTCATTTTAGCCAGGGCTGAGCTGCCCATGCTCCTCCCTTCTCCTATTTGCTCTTTGTGATGGCTGAAATTTTTGTCTTGCCATGGATAAGTCTCCTCTGCTTTTACAAGCATCTCTCATTTTAAAAGACTGTGGTTTTACTCCTCTCCTTCAGGCATCTTCATTACAGGGAACTTCAAAAAAAACCCAACAACAAAACCATAGTGCAGTGTGCCAGTCAATAGTGAAATTATGAGAAGTGTAATCTACTCTTCCCACCCTAATGAGCTGATGAGTAAATAACTGCCAGGCCATTGCACTGAGCTATTGATCAGGGCTTCCCACAGAGCTGAGGCACTGCAGAGGTACCTGCTGCTAAGCAGCAGAGATCGATACAGGAAACTTCTGAAAACAATAATGAAAGGTTTCAGGCTCTTTACACGCGTTCTCTCGTGTGCTGGGGCAGCAGATCTCCACTGCTGGATCAATTCTCACTGTTAGATCACACCTCCCACGCTGCTTCCTGCCTTTCACCTTGGAGAGGTTAAACTTGGTCTTTAAACGTGGAGTAGCCGGGCACAAAAGGCTGAGCAGGGAGAAGTGCAGTTTATGGCAGAGAGTAAAGCTGAGGTAACTTCACCTGCACTGAGGGCTCCAGAGAAAATTTCCCCAGAAACTCCAGTTTTGCCTTCTCTCCCCTACCCAACACAGCCATGGCATCACACACTGGCTTCCTACTCTGCCAAGAGCCAAGGATTCAAACTGCGTTGCTTCCCAAAGCTTTGGAGGGGCTCCTCCACCAAGTATCACCCTGTGCTGCCACTCCTCCATTTTCCACACTCCCTTTATTTAGTGTCACATTTCAGGGCAAAACTCTTATATTCTGATGCATGTTTCCTTTTTTTTAACCTTTGTTTTCAAGCATCAGTTGAAAAGTTTTCTCCCCTTCTAGACCTCAAAGTATAAAATTTTCTGGCCTCTGATCCTATTATTCACTTGGATGGTCCAATTTTCTCAAGATTTATCAGAGCTTTTCCTTTTTCCTCACCTTTTCTCCTTGAAGCCAGGTACAGGTGTCAGATTCGAATGTCAATTTTGAAGTTTCCTTTTTATCTTTTTATAAAATTACATTTAATTTGAAATCTTATAATATTTGTTCAAGTCCATTTACAAACATTAAAATGAGAAGGTAACAATCTTTTAATGAGGAAAAGTTCTGTTTACACAGCTCCTCTTTTAAAGCATTAGAGGGTCTGAACAATTGCAAAGACTTTATTTCATTTGGTCATCTGAAAAACAGTCCAATTCAGGGGAGTTTTTATAAACTGTAAAAATAATCAGAAAACGTTCAAATCTCTCATGATTAATCCACAAACAGCTCTAACTCAAACTTCAGGTGGAGAGAACCAGCTCCAGATAAACAACGAGTGACTACTAGATATCATGTCTAAATCAACAACATATGGAAGCCCTGTTCTCCTTCCCACAGAGCTGAGAGTCTGTAAACACAAACCATGAGCTTTGTCTTTTATTTATGTATTGTCTCTCACTGAGAGAAATCCTGAAATAAAAATAGTCTTCTTTCTATGGACTGCTATTATCACTCTATGTAATAGCAAACTGACCACAAATAAAAATCAGCTTTCCTACCTAGATAATGAGCTATGTACTATATTTTAAATACTTTTGGATAGTATTTTTCAAATGGAAAAAATCAAGAAAACATTTGTTTCTTGCCAAAAACCCAACATGGTATTTGTGTAACATGGATGACTTTTGCTTGCATAAAGAACCCTGATGCACAGCATGTTTTCAAAAAATTAGGCACTAAGTTTTCAAAATCAGCACAAGCTTCCCTCTTGGCATCTTCTTCTGTGACAGAAAAAAGTTTCAGACCATCAGATTTTTCTGCAGGACCAAAGCTGCGTTTGGTGATTTGTTGTAAGAATTCTTTAAGGCATGTGCTGCTTCACCATTATTGCCCTGTTTTTCCAGCCTTCATTGTATGCTCTGGATATCTGGCTTCCTCACATACCCCAGAAGGACATAATGACAACAGTTATTTTAAGTAATGTCAACCTTTTCTTGCTCGAGCTCAATAATTAAAGCTAAAAAGGGAAAGTGGATTGGACAAGACATTGTATCCCTTCCTTTTACAGTACCCCAAATCATTTTATTTCAGGAAGATACCTGAGGCAGATGGGTACCTGCCTCCATTAAAATGCAGCAGAGGAAAGTTAAAGAATGATCAAGGGGACACACTGAGGTCTTCATGTTTAATAAACAAGAGAACTCGATGTAACTAAGGAAACGGGGAGTGAGAAGAAAGCTTAGACAAGAGATCACAGAGGATAAGTTATCAAACAGAAGACCTTGAAGCAAAGCATATTTTGTTCATTTCAATAAAGAACATAAGATTACACAGAAGAAGATGGAAGAAGATTATTACTTTCTCCTCTGACAGATTGATGTTTGTACCTTTTCTTAAATTTATTTTTATATAGCTGTACTATAATCAATTCCCTCTTTAGCCTCCACTCCCAGGCTGTAGATCTCAAGCCCCAGAAGCTGGAGTGCAGTTGAAGTTACTCAGTCAGGAGATACTGTCAGCTATGACATTAAGGAAACAAAAAAAAGAAAATAAGAAACCTGGAGACTACAAGGTCTTTAGAATGAGCAATGGACAACACAGCAGAATGCACTGAAAGCTATTTCATACAACCAGTACCTATCAGTTAAACTTGATATAAATAACTTGCAAAAAGTAAAAAGAAAAAGTATTTATTCTTAAGAAAAAATTTATTGCAATCTAGACTCCCAAACTCATTCGAGCCATAGGTAAAAAAGCAGAAAATACTGTGGTATAGATCCTAGTAACATTCAGCATTGGCTATAAGGGCTCGTTTCTAAGATTTTGGTTCATGGACTAAGTGGAGAGGGTGATCCCTGGGTCTACTAGTTGAGGAGAAACACACCCACACTTCAGTGAAAACGAAGATGATATAAGAACACAGAGGATGGGAGATACCATGAAAAATGCCAGCCTCTCCTCTGATATATAAAGCAGTAAAAACAAAAAAGTAAGAGGCAGCTAGTGACCAGCCTGGACCTTGCTCAACATTAGAGTCTCACCAGGTTTCTCCCCACTTTCGTTTGTGAGGGTCACCTTCCTCACAAAGCAAATTTCAGAGTCCCTGTGAAAGCAATAATCAATAATTCCAGGACAAAAGATAGAAGATGGTAAAGTTCTCTTCCCATCACCTTGGGAAATGGTGCTAATAGACAAAGAAGAGCTGTGATAAGTCTGCAATCACAAAAGGATAATCTCCCTGTCAAACAGAATGCCAGCAGACATCAGAATACTAATCAAGGAAAAGCTTTTCTGGTGCTCCTGGATGTGACTGGCATTACACTGTTGATGTCTGGAGTACAATGGTTTTGCTGCCATAAATCTGGAGGGGCCATGTGTTTTCATGCACTTAGGATCCAAGACAGGTTGGATTTTGCCTGAGAGCTCATGCATAGCATCATAACTGCATTTCCAAAAATTGCGTATGCAGGATAGAACAAAAAAGACCCCTCTGTATTTATTTGAGGCTTGGGCTGCCATATGTCAATCCTATAGCTAGTGCTGGTAGCCAACACTAATCAGAGCTACAAGATGGCAGATTGGGAAAAAAAAAGAAAATCTACATGCAGGCACTTCATCTGACAGCATGTAATTAGGCTGAGAAATTCATTGGCCACTGGATGCTCGTTAAGGCTGAAATCATCCATCAAAGTTGAAGAGGGAGTGGGCATCAGGCAGTCACGCAATGAGGGCAGGTGACCCCAAAGCTTCAAAGGGCCACTAAATCTTCACCTCCTGATCTTAAGCCATTTTTTTTTTTTTTTTTTTTTTTCCTGGTGACTAGACATTAGGACAAAAGCTTTAAGGCAGGGGTGAGGCAGCACAGGTTATTCCTCCTCCTGGCATGGGAAGGAGCTTTCTTCTGGAGTCCCATGTTACTGGTCAGGATAGGAGTCCAGTAGCTTACTAGCAGGATGTAGTAACTAGATGGAGGTACAACCTGGCCATTGCCACCTCCACAAATAATTCCCAGAGATTCCTGTTGACACACTGTGCCATTGTTCCTGGCACACACTGGCTGCTGTTCCAACAGGCACAGGAGCAGTCCATATCCTGCATTCCCTGTGTCACAGGCAGGTTTTAAGCACAGTTGCTGCCTTCCCATGCGCAGCACAAGAGCCCCCAATGTTTTTTGCAGCCTCCATGACCCCATGCAGGCAGCACAAGTTCAGTCTGTGCTAAACCAAAGCTGTGAATCGAGGTAATGAGGTCTCTTCCTTCCTTTCCCCCAGGCACTCTTGTAGGCTCCTCTCCATCTGGACGGATCACAGGAGAGGAAAGGTTGGTGGGCTTCTTTCTTGCAGAACTGGCCACAGTCCAGACCCAGGCATCTGTTAGAGAGCTCACTAGTGCTCTTTTATAACAGATTTGGCCAGTAAACCTGGTAACAGCTGCAAGAGCTGCGCCTGTGATCCATACAATTAATTTGCAAGCCTGTCATTGTTCATCACTAGATGACAGCAATGCACTTCTGTGCAAGCCTTGAACTGTTACTGGGGGCACGACTCCAAGCAGCCTCATGTGGCTCTGTGACCCGTTTCTGTGTAGTAATCACAGCTCCACCAGAAAACGGGAAGAGAATGCACTTGGAGAGATAACTCTGCATGTATGAGGTGCCACAGTCCCAAAGGAAGAGGAGGCATCAGTTCAGGAAAATACAGATTAAAATAAACAGTGGTGGAGCTCAGGATTTATCCCAAAGAAGAGACTGAAAGCTCTCTGGCTCTCCTCCTCTCATCACCACAGGGACAGAGGAACGTGTCATGCGTGACTTTCCTACATCCACATTGCACAAGTTCTGCTGCAATACAGGGCAGAGACAAGGAAAGAGAAACTTCTAACCATGGGGTTCCATATAACTCTCCCTGCCAGGGATACACATGCTGGCTGCAGAAAAGGGGTAACATAGGAGGAGTGAAACCATGGAGATGGGGATGGAGGAAGAAGGAAAACAAGTACAAAACACCAAGCAAATCAAACAGACTGGATGCATGACCAATTCACAAGCGAACTTCAGCTGGAGCAAGTATCATTTAATCCTCCAATCTCCATAGGAAGGCAGCCTATAAATTTAGTTGCATACATATATATGTACGCCCACATTCACATAAATCCTTGTGTGAGAACAAGGAGCATGAATATCTGCAGCTTCAGTAATTCCTTGCTCTTCTGGCAAGAGGAGAATAATTTCTTGTTATTTATATCTATGACAAGCCATTTGTTTACACACAGTTTTTTCATACTGTCCTTTTTTCCTTCTCACCTGATATTTTGCCTTTGCTGTACAGTTTTTTGCTTATGATAATTATTTTAATTCTGAAGTAAGCTCTAGGGTAGACAGTATTAGAGAATATAAATGAAGCCCTTGACCACTTGAGGTCATTAGATACTCCATGACAAAAAATTATTTATGAGCAAGAAAAGTTAGTTTTCTCTACCTGTAAAGAGTAAGTGGATCCCTGGTAAGGGTAAAAAAAAACCCACAAAAACCAACCAAACAGAAAATTCACCAACCCCACCCTCCAACCAAATAAAAAGAAACCAACACCACCGCCACCACCAACCAAAACCAACACAGCAATAAAACCCAAACCCAAAAAATAACCCCCAGCCCAGCTATAAAAGCACAGGGAAAGGTTCAATTGAGAAAAAGGAAAGACTCGTGTTTGCATTGCTTTTGAAATAACAGTTTCCCTGGATTATCCACGCACAGGTGTCAGGGAACCAAGCCCTGTTTCTCTCTCACTTTAGTATAATAATCAATGGTTATTTCCTTCTGGAGTGGGATCATCAACTAACAAGCTGGTCATTTTGTCCTAGTGGAAACCATCAGCCAGAATTGCTCATCCTGCATAAAATATCTTTATTGACTTCTCATTACTACAAGAAGAAAATCTTCCTAAAAGAGCTTATTAAAGGAAACTGCCAGTTCAGAAATTCACCTTCATGACTCTCATAAAAGTCCCTTCTTTTTTACAGAAGTGAGAGAAGTGGAGAAAGTAATAAACATACAAGAAATATTAATGTAATGAGTATTGATGACTGGCTGGGAAGAAAAAAAAAATAGCAATTTTCAGCCCCAAAGTTCCTTGAAAGGTCTATGAGGACTCAGTCTGACTTCCCACTACGCAAAATCATTCTTCATCTGCACGGAGGGAAACAACAGTGGCTGCTCTAGGAGCTAAATGCCCTATGTTATTTTGGCTTTAATTTGTCTAGCTAGATGAGAGAGAAGTGGGATGTTTTTTGAAAGAGAAGTAGAATAGGTTACCAGAAGTTGAATCCTTGAATTTTTTGGCAAAGCAGTGAGAATCATTTTCTGTAGAGCGAGGAGGTCATCCTGGAATAGCCCCACACTCTTCAAAGCTAACCTAATTAGTTCTTCACTGAATGAACCCAGATGGCCCTAAAGTCATGATATCTTTTCAAACTGAACTCTTTCCTCTGGTTTTATGATTCTGCACAACTTGTATTCTTTTGTCCATTAGTGCAGCATGTGATCCAGTAGACCTGTACTTAACTGCAGAACTGCCTTGTGCTTTTTGTGCACTTCCATTCTCCCTCCTCTTGCAAACTTCCCTGCCTTGTGTTCACTCCCGTCCCCACCAGCAGCTACATGTGCCCCTTAGCCCAGCTGCTGGTCTGCAGGAAATCTCTTTTCCAGCAAGTGTGACACTTATTCCCACAGCCCATTCAGTATCTTGTATCTTGGAAAATGAAGTTCCTTAAGAAAGCAGGAGACAATGTCACTGTGCCTAAAGGATGCTAATGATTGGTAGGAGACTGGCTGCTCCCTATAATGAAAGGGAATGTGGAACCAGCCACAACTTTTGCAGCTCTTCAGGGAAGCGTTGTTGTTTTCCCTCTTTAAATAAATTCCGAGCAGACGACAGGTGAACTCTAACTGCAACTCCCTCTGTAGGCAATAAAGCATCTGATGGAATTTCTGCACATCTGTGAGGGAAGTGATATGGATTAATCAACATATATCATCATCTACATGGAAGGTATTAAAGCTTCCCTTGGACTGCTGTGCAAGTACATCCTCTTGACATTACTTTGATATTCATATCTCAGCCTTCATTAGTTCCTCATCTTTTGGGGTGATGGATGAAGATTAGAAAAAAACAAATCTCAGCAAAGAGTTTTCCTTTGAAAAATATTTGCTCCAACCTTGCACACTGTACATCAGGGCTGATAAAACCAGATTAATTTTCTCCATTGGTTTTCATTCACGGTATGGTAGGGAAAACTGGCTAGTCATTCCTTGACATTTTCCATCTCCACACTTCCAAATGGAAAACGTGTAAAACTGACATTTCTTTTCAGAGAAAAGGTTTGCTTTACCATAAAAGTCTCCAGCTAGAGCTTTGTAATTAGTAGAAAGTTCATATTAACTTACAATGGGAGTTTGGAAAAATGTGATTGCGCATTAGTTTTGACAATATGAAAATGCAAAACTGAGATGCTCTGAAATGGTTGAAATTTACGAAACATTGCCTTCCAAACAAGTGTCATTGGGGTGGGAAGGAAGCTCAGCAAACATCAGGTTGTGATTTCTAAGTTTGAAAAGATATAGTTTTTATCCAGTAGAATACATTTAAATAAAAACGTATCAAAGATCACAGAACTATAGAGGAAGTAGGGTTTGTCTCAACACAGAAATAATTTGATTAAATCATAGGGATACTGGAAATATCAGTGTTGATTTATGCATTACTCTTTAAAACTTTGGCTTTAACAGCGTCTCCCACCGAGCCTTGAGACAGTCTGGCAAGTTTTCAATGATTTGCTTCAAAGAATAGCAGCCTGTTCTTTGGTGTCACATGAGCTTTCCTGTCTCAGACTGATTTCAGCCAACTTTCTCTAAAATTCAGTTTTGTCAAAGAAACCAGCCGAACTGAAACATTCAATTTAAACCATGATATAATAGTAAGTCTTCAAATTCCAGTCTAAATTTATCCAGAGCCAGTTTTTACATGATTTAGTGTTTTCTTGTCAACACCATTCTCCAGCTCAAATAGCTATTACTTATAATTGTAAGTCCTTCTAGATGAATCTTCTGCACCTTAAAACTACTTTTCATCCTACCTGGCTAAACAAATGGGCTTACTCATCAACTTATCCTCCAAAATGTTCCCAATTATGAACGTGGTTCAAATGCCAGATCAAATCTTTCTAAATAAGCCTCCTCATAAATCTTTGTGGGTAAACATCTGTCACGCACCTAAGTAAACGGAAGGGAAAAGGAGATTGGTGGCCAGACAGGTACTTGCTGTACTCAATTTCTCTTCATGGGTTCATTCCTCTGGTTTCCTGCAGCTTGGCAGAGGCAGGAAGCACATTTGTGGCAGCCAGCTCTGACTGCATTTGGGAAGGTTTGCTAACACGCCCTTTCTATGGCTCTGTGAGGACAGAGAACAAAGTCACAACAGAGGTGTTTTAAGACAGACACAAGTACCTGATCAAATGCCACCAGCAGCAGGACAAGCTCAATAACACGGATATGCCAGCGAGAAGAATGCTCAAGTGCAAACCCAGCCATGATCAGAGTGACTAAAAGAGCTGGTAAAGGTGTTTAACCCTGTCACAGCTCAGCAGCCAAGCCCTAACAAAGAGAGCTCAGTCTTTAATTTCTTCAGGCACTGCACTGCAGCAAGGGCTGCAGGTACCAGAGCAGCTGGAGAGAAGCTCCTGGACACAGCAACCTGATTCAGCTTTTACACAACTCCCTCAGCCAATTCTCACATGCACTTTCCTGCTTAAATCAATGGGATGATGAGGAAGGACTTGCCTCGTGGCAGGATTGCAGTTTATTGGTATCACTTGACAGAGAAGAACAAAGAAAAGGGCATTAGGGAATCTCACAAGCCACCAGAAACCTGCTGCTCCACCTCAGCAGCTTGCTTCCATTACACTGGAAGCAATTACAATTCACATCTCTCTTGCTTGTCAGCTACAGAATAAAACAGGGCATCTTTAGCAGCAACAATGTGCTCTAATTATAACTTTAAAAGAAATTGCTTGCTTAAGAGCTCACTCAACACTATTAGGAATACACATTACTTTTTATTATAGAATGGGAGTGTTTTGGTAGGAGCAGCCTCTTTTGACTCAATTTCTCCCTGCATCCTGACAGTGTAATGTTGATTTAACACTATGCCTGTCAGTTATCTTAGAATGGCAATTCTGTCTTCCAGCTGGGGAATAAAGTTTTAATAAAAATATTTATGGAACATATGATTTTTCTTAATGATGCCTAAGTTGGGCAGGCTCAACTTACAGTAGCTAAGCAAAATGCCACCCAAAACAATTACAATCAATTCTTTTCAATCTATCAGCAGTCAGACTTGAAGCATTAACGAATGCCAAACTGGGAGCACTTACAGCAAAGTCACTGAAATTAAACCAGCATAAGGGAAAAGAAGTACTAATCAGCAATCTGAAAGGACTACTCTGCAACTGGTTGGACATCTGCACCCTTAATGCCTTATGCTGCTTTGGTTAGGTCTTTTTGAATCAAATACTCAAAAAGTCACTGCTTGGCAATTCCGAGAAAGTGACATTTAAAAGTGTGGTCAGGGGAAATAAAGTGAAATACAACAGACAAGGCTCAGCAAAGAGCCCATTCATCTTTCACAAATGAGCAGGTGGAGAAACCAGGGCAGACTTACAAAAACAGACAAAGGAAGAACCAACTGAGCAAACCAAGAGCATATGGTCCAGAGATGCCATTGCACCATCTGCCTCCATTTGGGATGGAAATGGCAGAGATGGGAGTAAATCCATCTTTTGAGCAGCAGCTGGACAGCCCCTCATTCCACAGGGAATGCAGCTCCCTGAAATAAGACATCCCAGGAAGAACTATTCTTGTTTACTTATGAAAAGCTTATGTTTTAACTTTTGGCTGCTCTCATCTAGTCTTTCCATCTTGCTTCCATCCAAATTGCACATCTCACAAAACATAACTGGCAGCCCTAAAATCAGGAATAACTTGCTGGAACAACTAAAGTAATCTCTGCAGTTGGCTGAAAGTCAGCTGAGACCATTACAATATTCACAGAAATGTCGACTGAAAAAAACCCAAAACAAACTAAAAATGAGTTTCATCAGCAGTAACATGTTTACAACTTGAATGTTTTTATTTATCCAGGAACCAGCAAAGAAAATCAGCAAAAGGATGAAATGAATGCTGTTCCCCCAGGGCTGAGGATATTTTAGAGGTAGATTATTTCCAGCTTTCTCCATAGGAGAAGCTGAAGATGATAGGCAAGCCTGATACCACATCCCTATTTTGCAAAGTGGAAATACTCATCAAAAAACTTATTCAAAAGAACAGCATTTACTTGGCAGCTAATCAAGCAAGAACTACTGTTTTTCTCTAGGAATGACCATTCCATTGTTGCAATGTCAGCTTTTATTTGGGGAATACACCACAGTACATCAATGCAGATGTGCAGGCATGCAAACTATTCTATCTGACAACTGTCATCTTCAATTGCTCTTTTCCTGCCTCCCTCAGCCTTCTTGTCTTAACCTGTTGTAGTGAATTCTAAAATCTCCCTTGGGTCCCTGCCATCGTGTAACAGTTCCTGGCAAAAAGGGATTCCAGCCCATCTCAATTAGATCTGTGACTTGGTGCAGTCATTACACAATTGCACCAGAGCAGCTGGAAAGAGTGAAAGTAGTATAAAACACACATGCACAAGTGCAGCCCAGAGACACATTTCTGTGCATTTGTAAGCGGTATTGCTGTAAATTAAAAATTATATTTAACATTACTCCTGAGTTTTTAGCCAGCAAGCAAGTTCAGCACAATCTCACCCAGAGATATTAAAAGAGGCAGCAGTGGTTCCACTGGTGCCCTTCCTTCTAAAACCAAATGAGGACTCAGCTCTGATACCATAGGAGCACACATGGACTAGAAGCAGAGCCCAGGCAGCTACTATAGCACTGAACTCATCTCAAATTCCTCTGAAAGCTCCCCTGGGAGCTGAAACAACATTAATCCATTTTCAAGCGCTTGGAAATCAATCAATAGATTTGTACTATTGGCAAGGAAGGCTCAGCCCACATCTTCTGAAAGAGCTGCTGATTTGCTTTGGAGAATAGAAGCTTTGTCTTTTAAGGAGAAAATTTTGTTTAGCTGTAAGTCCAAGGAATTCTCTCTGAGAAAACAGATCAGCCTGATCTTCAGCCAGATGTCTGCCATCAAAACACAAACAGGCACTTCCTCTGTATGGAGGTCATTGCTATTCTTGGAGACTTAGAAAGGTCTCCACAGCAAGACAGCTCAGTTTCAGTTCTGCAGGTGATGCAATACAGGTGCTTTTTGCAGTGCAACCTGGACCACAGAGGCCTTGAGGAGTCAGAGCACTTCTGTTGGAAGAATTTTAAGTACCCTTACAATTATTACAAGTATGAGCCAGAAAGCTGCTGCATAAGCATCCCCCAATGCCAGTGGGAGAATATATGATATACTAAACATTCTTGAATCCCAGAAGACAGGGAAAGACAAGAACTTTTAAGCAGCATTTAATCCTCTTTCCTTCACACCCGAATCGCTGATTCTATGTAAGAACAGATTGCTACTTTCCCAGTTTCTTCACAATAAATCTTCATTACAATCTGATCAATACACGACCCTTGTCCCCCTTGCAATCAACTTTGCCAATAGTTCCAGATGCATGATCAATGCCTGTATTTAAGCCTTTCCCAGTTTGCTGTTAGTTACACATGTAGCACACCCGATCACTCGTGTTTACAGTGCAATAAACAGGTTACTGATGTAAACTTCGCACACACCTGTCCCTACAGGACCTCAGTTTTCCCTGGGAAAGGTGATGCCTTTATAACTGAGAAATTCTTGGGAATATTTTTGTCTTCACAGCTATCAAGACAAGTAGATTCCATGAAAGAATCACTCCAAGTGATTTTATTTCAGAATTAAATCAGAATAACAGAAAGACTGTGAGACTGTATAGTAATTAAAGTCATTAAAAGCTTTCAAATTCTTATTTTCTACATTTTCCTATCTTGCCTTGGTCACCAGAAAGTTGTAGTTACTCTGCTTTAAGTGGCACCTTCCAGTGCTCATTTATATATACCCACTGCCCACTGACACATTTACAGGTGTGATATTCTCTGCCTCTATCAGCTGCCTTTTTTTGACTCAATAAACCCCACCATAAATTGGCCTATTCTGTCGCAGTTAAGGCAAATCTTCTGCTTTATGGTTATCACAGGCAGCAACATTTAATTACCCACTTGAATTTATTCATTTTCATTTAGGCCTGCTGCACCTCCAGCACTCTGTGACTGATGTGGTCCAGGAAGTCATTTGCTCTAAAGAAGAGTAAGAGTCCTTGGCATTTGTAAGGCAGTTATCACCATCAGGAGCTTTCACTGAAATCACACGGTAAACTGCTCATTACAACTGCAATTCCTACCAAGCCTAATTTCCAACATGATGTAAATTCAATGTATCATGTTGGACTATAGAAGAGTACATTTGCCTGCCTAGTCTCAAGGTTCATCTTCATTAGGACTTAGACTCTACAGTTAGCTACAATAAATCAGCTCTACCAAAACAAGGCTCTGGTAGCAGCAGGTTTCCAGTCTTTGTTTCAAATCACTTCTACCTGTAATTAATGCTTCATCATTGTCCTTGAGGGAGAGCATCTGTTTTCACAGATCATGCTAATGCTTGATTAAATACAACCATCTTTACTGTTCCCCAAAACATATTTGGCAGATCCTAAAAACAGATTGTATCAGATTTTTCAGGAGGTTTTTACAAACACTTTCCTAGATGCTTTATCATTCCCTTTGCAGGTCTCAAGCAATGTTTTTTTCTTTTCATTAACTGACAAGGAAATTCCATCCTACTTCCACTGCCTGGAGACAGAGCTGCAGTATAGACCATTATCATTATTATGTTATCATTATTCTCAATTACACTGAGCTACAGTCACAAAATGTGCATGATATGACCATTAGCAACCCACCTATTAATACTGAGGAAAGTTAAGGGTGAAGCTAATTAGTAAAGGGATACCAAAACTTTCAAAAAGCATGCATTTCTCAGTGTAAGAGTTTCAAGCCCATTCTGTCCTTGAAGGGAGAACTTTGCCTACAGACACAACGCAGGAAGGGCAGTAACTCCAACCTCAGGTTGCTTAACCACTTCCTTTCCTTAACCACTTCCTATCAGCCCAGCTCAACTTCAGAGAGAAAACTCATCTGTGTGATGAGATCACATCTGTCACCTGTCAGTGATCAGGTGTGATAAGAGACTTGAGTGCTTTTTTTCGTGGTTGTATTTCTTTTCTTACTACAAAATACTGATCTTTTCCCTGATCTCTACCATTTCACCACAAAGCAAGAAAGACACACCATGGTCTAACAGGGTAATCCCATGCAACACCAACAAAAAATACAGGTTGTTTTCCCACTCCTGTGCAGGAAAACAGCAGCTGGGACACTCCAAGCTTATGGCAGCTGGCCAAGCTCTCATGAGCCTGAGGGGGGAGCACAAATGGCAGAACAGGGTTTAACTCACCCTCTGCCTCGGCTTCAGTGGCTCACACCGCCTTTCTGCTTTCCCTACACTGTAGGCAGGATGGGGATAAACAGTAGGGATGTAACATCTGTGGGATGTGACTCCTGCATCCAGCCTAAGCCTATGCTATTGCTGTGAGCACATCATAAAAATCTCATTCATTAACACAAATTACGAGTGCTCGCTTGCCCCACTGTAAGTAGAATAAGGCTGGCTCAGAATTTCATTCCTCTAATGGTTAAAAACCAATTTTTGCTGTACCTTACTAAGAGAAGTATCGGGAATTAATAAACACCACACTGATCTTCAGTGTTACAGATCTGCTGAAATAACAGAAGACATTTAACAACCAATATCCCATGTTTCTGGGATATGCTTAACACCCACTTCCCATCATTTCACTCCATAAGTTGTGGTACTTTCAAGTAAGGTTTGCAGCACCAGCACCTTCAGAAAATTCCCAGCTTAGACAGATCATAAGAATGTAATATACTTGAGGTGTTTTAGTCTCACATAGGATTAAAAAGAGCATATACTCCAGGAACTGTTGGTTAGGGCATTCAGGGTTGAGCCAACACAGATCCATTGTCAAGACAGAAATAATATTTTGACTGCAAAGTGAAAGAGGATAACTCTAATCATCAGAGATTACAAAGGCAACAGTCTTAGAATCAAATAATCATATTGCCAGCAGAACCATTTTATGTATAGTATAAGTATAGCTCATGATAGAGTTTGATAAATAGCACCTCATTAACAGAGACTCAAGGAGCCAGAGGTTAGTGGGAGTTAGAGTCCAGCCAGATTTGTAACAACATTTTCAAATTAAACCATTCATTTAGAACAGCCAGACAAACCAAAAGCTGAGTTTTACAGTTCCTGAACATTTGTTACCCTAATCAGGTACCAGCCATCATTTTCTCCCCAGCATACTGTAAAAAGAATGGTTTTCCCTCTCCCTCTTTTACATCCATACAATTGTCTGGTGTTCTCAGGTAAAAGCTTTAATTGTCAGTACGTGGCAGGCGTAACAATGGGGGAATTTGCATATCTGATGTTCCTTAAACAGGAAGCAAGCCTTGCAATGCAATTAGCTGCCTTTCATGGTAACCCTTATTTCTAACCTTGCGTGAAACTTATATTTAACCACTTTGTGCTCTGAGCTCCCACTGTGCCTGGCATTTATTTGTCATTGTCAAAAAAGTAATACCATAAAGTAACATATTTTAATACTGAAAGTTAAAAAGTAAGGGTATTATAAATGTAGCTAATAAATGTAACAGCATTCACAATCCCATTCCAAGCTTCTATCGGATTAGTCATTGTAGACTTCGTACAGACAAGGATAATTGAGCAATCATATGGCAGGGATTTCTGTTAGGGAGGAGTCTGCTATGAATTCAGACACCCAAAAAAGAGCAGGAGCAAGCTAAGAAGATTCCTAGTCATCCCAGTAAAAGAGCAAAAAAAGCACCAAGTGATCTCCCACCAGTGGGCCACCTCCATCAGAGTGACAAGTTCATGCTCTGGAGCCTCAAACTGTTTTGTCCAACCCATTGAGCAGAAGGTGACAGCATATAACTGTAAGAATATAGAGGAAGGACAATGTTAAACTTTTGTATCCTTCTAACAGTGAAATTCAACTGATTATTACTTCAGAAACTGTGAAAGCAATTTCTGTTTAATTCTTTCAGAAATTCCCATCTGACTCTGAGTTACACCAACCTGCAGGCGAACTCGTCTGAAACCTCAGAGGCAGTGAAAGAGACTGCACAGACAACAGACACTGGGAGCTGCAAAGCTCCTCACTGTTTTTTTCTGAAAGGCTCCACATGACAAGGATCACACACAGTACTCACACATCAAAGAGTGCCCCAGCACCAGGTACGAGTTTTAAAGCTTACTGCAGCACATAAATACCACCTACCTCCCATCCTGGTATCTTAACTTTGACTTGAGGCTTTGAATCTACATCAGAAGTTACCTATTACTTTGATTCAAACAAAGCAGTAAGGGCATGTGTACTTTGCTATCATCACATAAAATAATCCTCAGGCTTTTATCAAATTAGACTTGTTCTATTGTAAGACTGAGTGAGCCTTAGAGAAGGAATAAGCTTTTTCCTCCCCTCATGTATCTGTAGACAGATGATACATCAGGTTAATATTTGCTGCAGAATTAGGTCCTAAAACGATGAATTGCAAAAGCTAACAAATAAAACGTAAAACAAACAAAATAAAAGACCAGGCAAAAACAATTATAAGAGAAAACAAAATTCTCACAGCCCTTACGAACTTATCACTACAACTTTTCCTATAGTAGAACTATTCAGTCCTCTGAGCAGCTGACAAGAGTTGCCTCAAAAGCAGTCAGCAACTCAATATTTTTTATTCATGGAAGTACTCCATATTACATTATTTTGCTTTCATGAGACAAAGTCAAGAGAGCTCTTACATACAACAAGAACAAAACAAAAAAATTCCCTTTCTCCAAAATTTCAGAAGGCTTCTCTAAACTCTTAACAGACTTGAAAAACACAGAGCAGCACAACCACTATTCAACCACCATCCTTTTGTATTGCTAAAGGCACCTGTTTACCAGATGCTAATTGTGGTTAATCAGACATCAGTTAGGAGAAACTGCATTTTCACCTTTTCAGAAGCTCAGTAGCTGAAGCTTGTCCAACTACCCTGTTCTTAATAGAGAAGAAGCTTCCTGTTTGAAGTTACCTTCTGCCTTGCTGACCATTTCAATTTGTGACACCTAGTTTGCTACCTGCAGTTATTGACTTGTCTGCTGCAGTTACAGAATTATCTGTGTACAGTTTCTCTAGTAAATTCTTCCTGGCTAGTATTTTATGAGCAGAATAAACATATTCTTAAAGTAGCTCACAATTTTGCTAAAATATTCTGTTAAATCATAAGTAATTTTTCTAATTAAAATGCCTTTTTAATTAGGATACTTCCTCTTCGTAGGCAAATCCTTCTATTCTTTTTAAGCATGAAAAGGAGTTCTTAACAGTATGTATAGTCTCATAAATATTCTTATATTCCTTCTCAGATATTTAGCAACATTCTTCTTGTCTACAGTTCATTTGCTTGCACTTTATCAAAACTGCAGTGGAAGCTGACCTGCTGCTATAATCCATATCCTTCCTGGATTCTCTTCCTTGTCTCATGAAATATTAAATAATATTAAAAAAAGAAGAGAAAACAAAGTGAGAGTTTTGTTTTATGAAGCCATCCAAGTTTTAAATTTGCAATTTTCACAAATAAAAAGACATCCAGTTCTGGAATAAACAAAAATTAGCTCATTATTATAAAGATAAATTAACTATAAGTGAATAATGTTGATATCATGGGTACCTGATTTGCAATAATTTACTCATTGAAGAACTGTAAGCCAGACAGTTTGCATTAGAATGGTTAAGTACTTTAATTGAATTATGGAATTACTATTGGGTGATTAAAGACTGAGAACACATAACAAATAAGTCTGAGTTCATTTTATTTATCTAGTAGCTACTAACTACATGACTTAAAAAGATTGGCAGTTTAATTATACTTGTCCCTGTGGGAATTTATCTGGTATTGCTAGAAGTAAATATGTACAGGAATTCACTAAGGAATGACCTTGCCTTTCTAGGAATGGTTTGGGAATGGGAAGGATATGGAGTCTTTTCTCAAAATCATTGGGGCAAAAATCTTTCATGAACTTCAGGTTATAAAACCAAGAAGAAATATCCCCACACTCTCACTTGGGACTTTTATAAATAAATTCATAGAAAACTGGATGAAACACAGAACAAAATAAAAATTGGACCATAAATCTGTGGCTGGCTTCTCACCCAACATGGGATTACAAACAAGGAAAGAATGTCTTGCTTGTGTGCAAGGTTTTAGATCAAAGTGAAAAGTGTTTGCTATGTGTTGGGCACCTGTCTTAGTCAAGCAGGTATTTAGTGAGGTTCCAGGTTCCTCTTCTGGCAAAAGAGGATTTCCTTGCAGTTAGACACCCAGCATCATGAACAGGGAAGTCATGCTCCTTTAGGCTCCTCCCAGGCCCTAAACATTCCTTGACCGTGCTCACTCTTGGAGAAAAACAGAAGTTGGGAGTTACTATATTCTACAGATAGGCCAAATAGTAAAAATCTCTTTATTTAATGTGCTCATCCTCTCATTTGTCCCTTTGGCACTCCAAGGTGATTGTTAATGAAAGCCACAATTCTGCAAAGTATTATTAAATCTGCTTAATGGGCAGCGATAGCATTGAACGTGCATGTGTGGTGTGAACACTCACACAAATCCTCCACCACCACTAAGTTATTGTTAAAGTCTTGGATTACAGTTGTGCTTTTTGGCATGCTGAAGACCACTTGGCAATGGCTGGGAAGCTGGAGTGTTTTGATTATAACTCTGCCATAATTACATTACTGGGCTATTGACTTCTCCCTCACCCCATCTCTTTAACTGAGTCTGTCATTACAGCCCTGATAGATTTTAACAGTTTTTTTGGGGCAGCTGCTGTTCCATAAATGCTCTGTACAGCACAAACTGTGATGGGCCTGACTCCTCTAGTCACACAACAGACTAAACAATGAAAACCCAGAATTTTTAATATCAGTAATCATTAGCACAGAGTGGTGTCCCAAGGATAAAACATGGGCCAATGTATATGTGCATTCACACCTGGCATTCACAGTATTTTCCATTAAAAAACATAGGCAATTTAAATATTTCTAGTAATTTGCTCTTATTGTACCAATCACATCTCTAATTCCTCCCAGGCTCTTCCAAGAAAATGATTTAACACACAGTGCAGATCTTCCATGTAAAAAGGACCAGAATTTTTTAATTATAGTCATTTCAAAGGATCTAATAGCAATAAGGTTCCCATAAATGTTCAGAATCTAACAAGCTTCATAGCACTTTGCAAGGAGTAGCAATCATTCAGCAGAAATGTTAGAATGCCCTTTATTCCCTTTCTCTATTTCCCAGCAAGCATCCCAGGAGAATCATGAGTTTTAAATTTGCTCAGGCATGAAGGGATTGTGCTCCCCTTGAGCCTTTTTACTATGATAATGCATACATAAAGGTAAGTTTTATTAATTGGAGATCTATCCACAGGGGTTACTGCAACAAAGGAGGCAGGGGAAAGGGAACAGAATGGAAGAAGGAATGACCCTACTGTGCAATGATTCCAAGATCCAAAATTCAATCCTGATATACTCCCCTTTGAGCCTGCACCTCTTTACTTGTGCACTGATTTAATGTGAACTGTTCCAGGCAGCACTAACTTTTTACAACTCACTCCAATTTATCGTCCTTTTAGTAAAATCAATACTCCAAACTCACCATTGTGCTTATCTTAAGAATTGCTCCCACGCAAGATTGGAATTCATTACTGTAGCCTTTGCATAAAAGTACTGTGAGTTCATGCTCTGTGCCTCCCTAACAGCTCTCTCTGCCTTCTTAACACCAGGAGCACAGATGTGATAGATTTCTCAGTATTTTCCTTGTTGCTGTCAAATTACACTATATTTCACTCTTTCTTATTTGTGTCTCATATCTGTGACTCCTCTCATTATTGCTTCCTTCCTAGTTCTTTCCACGTTTTAATAGCTGAGGGATATACCAGGGAGTTTGGATAATGCCAGACTCCTTCTCCCATGCACAAACATGAGAAACCTGTTGCCCAGCCTTTCCCCCACCCCCAAAGATTCCAAGCTGTCGAGGTGAGCATCTGCACTTTGGGAAACAAAAGCCTCCATGACAAATGCCCTCTTGCTTTCATATCAGCTAACCAGGCTTTAGAGGGAAGGTAGAAAACAAAATGTGATGTCAAAGCTGCTCTGCTGCTCCATCACTCTCCTGCTCTGAGAGCCAGCAAACTCGTGCTTTGAAGACAATCTGTGAGCTCTGATTTGCTAGAGGGAATGTCATTGTGAAAATGCTCCATATTCACCAGAGCAAATTAAAAAGGCACCTGCATCAACCAGATTGACCTAATTATGCTGTCATGGATTTGTAGTGATTTCAAGTGAGACACCCAGAGAGCCCCTCAGGGCACAGGCCAGTCCAAAACCAATAAATACTGCAAAGAGCCCTGTCATGTATCAGCACTCTTGAAGAGGGGAGAAGGAAACAGCTGGCACAGGTTGGGGACATACAAATCAGCCTTCAGACATATTTGGACAGGTTAGAGATGTTCATTAGGTAGTAGGAAAAAATTGCACTTCAAGGGGAAATAAGCAGGCTTTGTAATTTTTAATAGCTAAATTCAGTGTTCTATTGCGAAATCACATCAATAACAAA
The DNA here is from genome assembly GCF_020740725.1 of Corvus hawaiiensis. Classification (NCBI taxonomy): domain Eukaryota; kingdom Metazoa; phylum Chordata; class Aves; order Passeriformes; family Corvidae; genus Corvus; species Corvus hawaiiensis. Next base: position 9,506,181 of record NC_063230.1, on the reverse strand, counting down.
ATTCCTTCTAAACCAAGACTACTTGTCTCAAATTTTAGTTTGGTATGAAAAGCTAAAGTGTGGCATTCAGGCAAAGCTGAAAGAAAATTTGCTTCCAGTTTCAGCCACCAAGCACAAAAAAACCTACATTATTTGCTTGGATCTTCCGTTGTCCAACGGAAGTCAAGATACCAAATATTCTACAAAGATCTCTTTATACCTTATTTCATATCAATTCAATGGAACAGCAAATAGCATGATCAATAAAACTGAAATGCTTTAAAGTTTCTGCAGCTTTTTGGGTCGTTGCTTCTGTCTCTGATGCTTAAACAGAGCCTTTTCACAGTTAAAAATTGAAACACTTGAGGGGCTCTTCCCTCCGTTTTCTGCTGGAGACTCATTCTCTTTTGAGCTAAAGGGCACAAGCAGAGTGTAGCTAAAATAAACTTCGTAGGATCTGATAGCTGACAGCTGTAGTTTTTAAGATGAGGTTTGACAGGCATTGGAAAAGCATACAGTGACTTCAGGAAATTCAAGCAGAATCAAAGGAGGCATGAAATGGGCCTCGCTCTTCCATCCTGCTCTGTGGCTGGCCCATATGTTCTGGGTATTCCCAAGGCATGCTCTGGGCAGAGAATGCCCTGGGCAGCCAGCAACGTCTGTGCATCAAGCTACAGGAAAGGGAACCGGGCACTTTACAGATCCCTGTTCTGCAGGAATTGAGCAGACTTGGTCCCCTCCCTCTGTTATGTTCTTAGGGCATTCTGTGCCTTGGAAATAAAATCCATGTTGTACAGCATATGAGGGCTGGTAAATAAATCTGACAGCACCAAGCAGAGCTTGAATCAGGGATGTCTGTCTCATTCCACTATCAGCCTGGAAAAGACACTGTTCTTCATATCACGCTCACACACATTTGTTGAAATGGCATCCTGGTCTCCGGTACATTCACCTGGTCACAAAGCAAAGTCCTTGTATTTAACCTCATGTCTCCATTTAGCAACACCCTACCAATCCAGCTGGAATGGAATTATCCACAAGTTTTCATCGAGCCCTCCCACACCTGCCACATATCAGAAAAAGAATAATTTATTAACAAAGGGCTTGCATAGTTGATATCTCCTCAGGTAGCTCCAACCCCGCTGGCCCTCTGAGTTACCTCAATGCTCCAGCAGAAAACAATAAGCAACATTCTATTTCCTAACCTGACAAGTAAGGGAAAATTGACTTAGAAAGTTTAATTACTTTTTAAAAAAAAGTACTTATGGCATTGGTTGCTATGGCAACACATTCTCATTAGATGGCTCAGAAATGGCAGTATGGAAGAAACAGCCTGTCTTTGTAACAGCTAGCCCCACAATAAAATATGATTATTAACTGTAAATGCTTTTTTTCCTGTTTAGAACTACAAATGCAACCGCCAGGGATTGCTTTTTGCATGTACTGCTGTGGAAATTTGTGTGAGCTGCTGCTGAGGCAGTGGGAAAGAACAAACTCTGTTTGTGTAGCATATGACAAAAATGATGGGTGGGTTTGGAGAATTGGGAACAGCTCACCATTGTACAGTTTGATTACTCAGAGAAATATTCATATGAATGTCCTGGTCTTAGTCTTTTCTTAAAGCTTGCTTAAAACAACTTATACAAACCAACCAGGGACTGCAAATGCTTTAGGGAGGGAAGTGGTAAAGCAAACTAACCACTGGATAGGCAGCCTGGAGCACAACAAGTTGTTGCCAAAGGAGAAGGCAAGGTCCAATCTTCTGCTCTCATGAATGTGGAATCCTCACTTGCTTCTCCAAGTTGTCCTCTTTTTCTGGCTCTTCACATTCCTTCTCTCCTTTTCTCTCAGGAGTAAAGCTTAGGTTAAAAAATGTACCCTGGAATAATTATCTTGGAAACCACTGACAAAGTGATGCACTGTCTGAATGTAAGCACTTCCTTTTTGTTTAAATATTTTATCACTTAATTATTAATACAAATTTTTAGAGTGGAAAAATCCTACAGTTCTTCTTCCATCATATCAGCTCTGCCCTTCAACAAACTTGATAGGTATATATGAAGCATGACTCAATTCTCAATTTTCCCTTTCCTTCTCTTCTTTCCTTTTCTTCCCCCCCCCACCCCCATCCCCGGTCCCCCAATATCCAGCTGGTATATTTTTGCTGCCTTAAATTAGGTCTTAATTCATGCCACCTAACCCTTGTTTACTCCAGAACATTTAATTTGGAGGAAACAGAACTTTCCAGGTGATAACAACCAAGGTGAGCAATGAGTTTTTTAATAGCATCTGCGCTACTTTTTTTTAGAACAATTGCAAAAGAAAAATAAGAATAGATGTGAGCTGCAAAAACCAAAACAGAGGTTCTCTCAATAATGTTATCTTCTGCAAAACAGTTCCAGAAGAAAAGAAATATTTATGTTAAATCAAATACATTTTTAACCTTCTAAATTATGTATTTTTACAAGGAATAACAGGGAAGCACAGTATTTTCTTCCTTACTCTTGACAAGATAAAAAGACACAACTAACCCAAGCTTAATATTACAGTCCTCTCTTTCAACTTATGTTTCCCAAAATGATATTTTACTGTTAAAAATTCATCTGATAATGCTGATGCCTTGCCCTTATCAAACAACACGTTGGGATTTAACACAGCTGAAAGATTTTCCCTTGCTGTTATCCCTGGCTATTTTTATTGTAATAACCAAATGAAAGAACATATGTATAATGAATATATGGCACAAGTTTTCCCCCAGCCTCAAGAAGTGCAAAACACAGCATTTTATGAGGATTTTTTTTTAGGTTCTCCATTTTTATTCCAAAGTCTTGAAATTACTTCATAAATTATATGCATTTTCCCAACTTTGCTGTTGACATACACCAGGAAAAAGCAGTAGGACAAGGTTAAGGAGTAGTTTTCCACAGGACCTGGTAACTTGAGCCTGTCTAATGGCAGAAGCAAAGTGATGAGTGGACTGAAATTTCTAGAACCCAGCGTGGAGTTTCTGCAGCACACAACAGCTGTTCCAGTGCAATTTATGCTTGGCTTCTACCAACCGCTGCTCCTCACGAAGGGACTGCAGTAAATCAGCACCTCCAAAGCAGCCAGTTTGCACCAGAGGGGAAAGACAGTCTCAACATTTCTGTATTGTTAACGTTCTGCTATAATGAGCTGCATAAAGAAAGATAAAGGCATCAACTACGTTTTGGGCTGATTTGCAAGGAATAAATCATCTTGTATCAGCTGGACCAGTGCCAACAGAGCACAGCAAAGCACAGCACCACCTAGCCACAGCTCCTCAGCAGCTTTCCATCAACCAACACCTATTTGAAGTCTTTTTAAGTTATTCATTAGGGTTTGATAACTGTTGCCAATCCCAGGAAAAGAGCAGGTCCCAGAAATGATGTGGTGCTGTCACACTGCTTCTCACCTCTGCTGTTCACCTGGGTTGGCCAGTGCTAGATCACAGTGACATACGGACCATGCCTGACATTTATCTCCTGGAAATCAATATGGATGGTATTAAGAACCTATCCAGAATGGCATAATAACGTGCAGAGCAACTCAGGAGATTGAAGAATAAAAGGAAGATATGTGGGGGTCACAGCTGGGTATCAGAGCTGGGCCACCCAGAGGTCAAGCAGATCCCTTGCCCAAATGAGCCCCGAAATGAAAATTCACAAGCACAGTTCAAACACAACAAAGTAAGCAGAGGAATTGTGACATGGGGATTTCAACAAAAAACCTGCCAGGACCCTATTTCTTTTCAGCTGTTAATGCTTCAAGGTGTGGAAATAATTGAGAAATTTTATGTCATATTGTTTAAATATAAAATCTGGATTGTTCACAAAAATTTGTAAAATTACAGAGCAGAAGAAAGTAATATTTGCTTTAAGACCAAACAGCTGGAAGAAACAAATCCCTAAATTTTATTGTATTGATTTTGCTTATTGAGTTCATCAAGATCCTTTAGCATTTTCTAAAGGAAAAAAACCACTACTTGCAGCTGAGTACTGGGGTTTGGAAGCACAAGTTTTGCTTTTGTTCTGTCAATATATTTCTGAGAAGCTCTAAGAGAGCGTGCCTGCAGGTGCAGATTTTGCAAGCAAACAAAATAAACATTTTCAAGTGTTTTTCAGAAGCTGACCTGGGAATCCTAATGGTGAGAACACATTCAAGGTATAAAGTTATCCCCCACATTAACAGCTTTGAAATATTCTCCACTATCAATTTGGGAAAAAAAAATCCTGACAGTGTATACAACAGCAACATGAAATTTCCTGTGGAAGGCATTACTCTCCTATTTGTCATCCAGCATTCAGAAGAAACCTCTTTGGGTTTTGCTTTTTATGAAGAATAGGAAAGAGCTTGTCATACTAGCACAGTGGAGAAAACACAAATGGATATCAGATTGTTCCTTTAATGCAAAGGATGAGCAGCTAGTCATGCAATATTTATCACTGAAGGGCAGAGGAAGCAATCAATAATGGTTTCCCATGTGGGCCATTTTTCTCATCACTTTATAGAACAAATCCAGGTCTCTGAATATGTGAAGCATGGAAAAAACTCACCCCTTCAGTCAAGGCCATTGTTAAGACTCCTCTGCTTCTACTGCCCTGCTTTGCAGTCTGAACTCTTGCACTGGTTTCTGTTTTGCCTAGCAGATATCTTTTACCCTGAAGCAGAGCCATATACAGGCTTCTGAATTTCACCAGTGAAAAGGCTTATGTAGAAAAAGCTATCAATGCTCAATAGCTTGGATTAAAAAAGAAAAACAAACCCAAACAAACAAAAAATCCCACCTAAACCATGACTTGCAAGTTGAGAATAGTCAGTCTTTCTTGCCTACATTAATCTCCTTACCTGCTACTTCTCATTCTTTGCCTACTTCCCTTTGTCCTCAAATCCAGGTAGAGTTATTCCTGGTGCTAACAAAATTCACCAGCTTCACTTATTCCAAATTTAAAACGGGGAAGGAAGATCTAGGAAAGGAGATGAAAACACCCAAATGGGGACAATAAGAGGTAATTATCCTTCTTATTCATTAATGACTGGGATCCTTAAAGAACTAGAATAGATTTGTTTGGGTTTCATAGCATGCACCGTACTTTAAAAAAAAAAAAAATCATAAAAAGAAGTTATGGCACATTTTGAACTTAAGTCTTAATGATAATTCATTAATAAAAATGCCATCTAGGAGCAATTCATTATTTGAGAACTACAGGAAAGGAGAGATACATCCAGGTTCCTGCAGTTCAACAAACAGTTGCTCTCACCCTCAGGATGTGTATCAAACCAAACCCACAGGTTTCAGAGTTCAGCAAAATCTCTAGCTTTTCTTAATAATGAAAAACAACATTTGGCAAAATGTCGTAAGTTTTCTTTATACTGCTGTTTTGAGGATTACAACAATAGAGGTATTTTCTTGAAATGTCAACTTAATTAATTTCACAGTTCTTCTCGTACTTTCCCTTATTGCCAGCAGCCTTTGCACTTGAACAAACACAGAACTCCTAGAACAGAAAAAGTGTTAATTTTCTAGTTTTTAAAGAAGCAAGGGAGCAAACTTTCATTTCAAATGCTTAAAAGAAAGACTGGCATTATTTTTCACTCACATGCATGAGCCTAATCTAGTTTGATCAGAGCTCTAGAAATTTTCAAGTCTGAACAATACTTCTAACACCTTGACTCGATAAGGATCTTCCTGTCAGCATTTTCTTTTGTTTGCAAGGTCAAGGTGAGGACAAAGCCTGTTTCCCTGAACCTGCTTTCCTTTCCTGTGATTAAATGCAACACTACTCAGCAAGAAAGAGGAGTGGAAAAGAGCAGATACCCGGCCACATATCATTACACAGCCCTTGCAGGAGGCAGGCAATGACAGCAGTCACCCCTCCAAAGTGACCACCCTGAGCTTTGATTCTGCTGCTCCAGAGCCCATGGGACTCAAAACCCACCCCATCACTCCTGAGCAACCCCTCTTCCTCCTTATTGCACCTCCAACACACCACAGAAAAAACCCAGCCTGCAGTCTGGTAACAACTGGAATTATCTTTAGCACAGTAAGCTGAAGTCATTATTTATTTATTCCCTGGTAGTGTAGGTGGATAATTAGCATGTAATTTGAGGTTTCCTAGGCATGACAGCCTGCTCTGATAGCTGCCCCTGGTCCTGATTAAATCTCTGTCTTGGATCCCCCAGCAGCACCTCATGTGAGAAAATTCCAGGCTCTGCCAGTATCAGGTTGTTGTCTCAAAGTTTGAAACCCTCATGAATATTTGGGGAGAGGGAAGAATTTTAGGAAGAATTTTATTTTATTTTATGAAGATTTCTGTGACTAAACGTTGCTTGGCATCCAAAGAACCTGTAAGAACACAGATGTCCCTACAGGGGAATGAAAGGGATATTACACCTGAGACTTTAAAATAGCATTTGGAACAGAGACATGCACAGGTTTTGGAAAGGAAAACAAATATATCTGCATGCTAGAAAAGGAAAAGCGAATTCAGTGCATGAAGTGTATTAAGACTGCTCTAGCCCACGCCCCATGGAGAATACACAAGAGCTGCTATGATGAACCCAGTCTGTGCCCACATGTTCTGCCTCCTGCACCTCAGTGCCCAGCTTCCCAAGCGCCCTGAGCTGAGCAGAGGCCATTGTCTGGCTCTGTGGTGCCAGCTCTGTCTCCAGGGATGGACAGGCTGTGCAGGATCCTCCAGCTTTCCCAGCGAGCAGCTCAGAGCATCCCTGAGCCTCCTCACAGACAGCACTCATTTATGCTGCCCCTTTTGGGGTGTATGTGGGACTGTTCCTCCAGCCCCTCAGGAAAAGACCTATATCCCATCCCTCTGAGGTCTGAGGCGGCTGGGAGCTCATATATCCCATTCCCCTAAGGTCTGAGGTGGCTGGGAGCTCCTGCTCTCCTGGCCCTCCTCCAGAAGTCTCCCGGTGGGATCTGTTCCAGGCCTCCATCCCCACAGGCGGCAGACATCAGGGAGGGCAGCTGTGCCACACCGAGCTCCCCCTCACAGGGACACAGTGACAGTGGCTGTGTCCCGGCTAAGGGCTGCTCCCAGGCAGCACACGGCCCCTTCATCGGGAGGAGAAGGCCTTGGCAGCCTCTTCTTGAGGCCTGGTCACTGAGGGCTTGTGCTGCCCCAGTGGGGTTCCAGCCATGCCCCCAGACTTGTGGCATGGCCCTGTGTGTCCTACCCCAGCAGGATGGCTGTTGTGCCTGGGGTTAATGAGGCGTCACCTTTGCAGATGGTGGCAGGGCCGGTTTCTGCCCGCGGCGCCTGGATTTGTTCACTCCTTGTGAGATCGGCAGGTTTTCTACGCAGTGCTGGGAAAGGTCACGGCTCTCTGGAGTCTGCAGGCTGCACTGCTGTCCCCTTCATCCCTGAGTCACTAAATGCCACTTAGCTGAGCAGCCTAGGGCAACAAATTAAAGCCTGTGGGATACAATGGACCATCATCTCAGATGCAAGGAGTGGGGGTTCTGTGCAGATATTTATTTAAGGCTTTTCTGCTCCCATAGAGCCCTTACTGATTCATTCTCCATGCTGCTTCTCCTCTCCTGTTCCCATTTTTTTACTGATGGCACTCTGCCATGAGCCCTCCTGAGTGCCAGGTGATGAGCATTCAAAGAGAGGGAGAACGGACCCCTGTTTCATGCTCAAAACAAGGAAGAAAAGAGGTGTCTGGCCACTGCTCATGCCATTAGACTCCAGAGGAGATTACTACTACTTTTTTAAAATTCACAATCTCTTCAGAGTGTATTTGGACATGTGCAGAAGTGGTTGAGGAGGGTAGCTGTGTTATTTATCTGAGATCTCCCAGGTCTCACCCACAGGCCTTTCCTAAGCATCCTCACAGCACAGGAGATGCAGGACAGCTGTTCTCACCTTCTCTGTGTCCCAATCTTGCTGATACAGGGACCAAAGAGCTTACCTTGGGTGCCACCAAGGGACAGAGGGATTCTGGCAAGTACATTTCCTAAATCCCTCTGTGGATATAGATTTGATAAAGGCATCCTTGACAAAGATTGGCTTCTGGAGGCCAGTCCAACACCACAATCTTTAGATGTTGAATAGATGTCACCCCAAACTCCCATCCCAAAATACTACCTCTCAACATCTTAATAAACACACTTTTTTTCTTTCCTTGGACTGACCCCTTACTACATTTCAGGGGCTAGCTTGCAGAGGACAGGTTCATTTGCTAATACATGAATCATTATTGCTTTGAGCCTCTGAGCTAGCATTTTTATGAGCATATTTCAAAATGTATTTGATTGCTGTTAGAAATCATTTCAGTTCACGCTCGACAACCAGGCCAACCTAAGCCAATATGCTCTGCCTGGCACTATGGAAGGATGTTGTGAGAATTTAATTACTAACTGCAAGTTACTGTGCATATGGCAGATTTTAAATGTACTGTTTTTTGGTTGGGTTTTTTTTCCCTCCAAGATAAAACCACCCAGTTGTTTAACTCCAGCTTATTAAGAGTTCTATCCAGCATTTCTGATAAAATTGTTTCAGATTGTACATCCTACAGAGAACAGCATGCTGCCTTTTCCTATCCATGAGCTGCTTGCAGGCCATAAATGCCATCCAAGCCAAAGAGAGTCCTCTTTGCCCTTCTGTAAGCTTGAGCTGAACGTTAGAGATTAGATTTACTTCATTGCCTTCATGTAAGAAAGCTTTTGGAAAAACATTTGTTTTATGTGATAAGGTACAACAAAACATCGCTAGACCAGAACTTCTTAGTTCTGGCAGCAAGAGACTCACCTTGGGGCATGAAGGGAGGGAGGGATGCATGGTGGAGGTGTAGACTGTAAAAACATATTTTAAATAGTTTTTGCTTGTCATCTTTTCCACTATTATGATGGTGCTGATGCTCTTTTACTGTTTGGTCTCTGTGTGACATAAAAGCTCTGTGATAAATGTCACACCGATATTTACACACTGAGTAAGTCAGAACCTTATCTTGAATCAGATTTCATCAGCACATTAACAAGAGGAGGAGAGGGAGGAGTTTTCAGAATGTCTCATTAATATATAGATGATATGTATACATGGCACATTAAACCCACAGGTTTTCATGAAGTCCTCAGGCCTGGCACAAATTAACTGATTAGGAGCCTCATTTTTCTAAGCAGCCAGCATTTTTCTACTTGAGCTGAATCTTCAGCTGGTGTATGAAAGAAAAATTTTGTGAGATGTGATGATGCTGTGTGCACTTGTCTCAGACTAAATTTATCATCCATGCATTTATCAATGCATTTCAAAGGAAAAGAAAGAAAGACAACCTAAAGGTTCACTGTTTTGACTTGTGCTCAGGCGAAGAACTTAAAAATTTACTTCAAAACCATTAGAACTGTAAGGTCTTGAATAGGTTTAATAGTTACACAGAGTCATAAAGAAGGAGAAAAGCCTTGTGTCACCCTGGCCTGATGGCTGGCAAAAAGGGTCTCTGATTCAGACTTAAGAAAGGTGATTTGGCTCCAGGATCAAAACATGAAGCAGGCTTCTAAGAGATGAAAAGTGTTGTGACTTTTTTTTCCAATAAGGCTGAACACAACACAAATCCCTCACTGCCCCTCAGGAGCCCACTGAAGCTTTGAACTTCATTTCTTTTCAGAAAAAGAAGGCATAATGCAGTATCCTGGGCCTCAGTATTATGATAGCTTGAGACTGTGAGGGAAAAAACATGGCTTGGACATGCTAGGATGTATTCTCAGTATTTTAAACAAAAACTCCAACAGGGTTATCATTCCAATGTACCCTTCCAAAGAAAAAGGAAAAAACATTTTCAAAACACCTGTGTCACTTTAATGAGCCTACACTCTGCTCTCAAGAGTGACTCAAAATGACTTACACCATCTAAAAAGAGAAAAAGTGGAGAAAAAGTTATTTATGTTCAGATCCACAAAAACATTTAACTACTTACTTGTGGTGAGTTGGACCTCAGCTGATCTGCTGGACTTGCATTTGTACCCTGGATGCAGATTATAATCTCATAACTCTCCCTTTGACCAGCAAAACCAGAACAGCCGGCATCTGTCTAGCCTTGACCTCCTCTGCAGGGTGAGAGTGGCCAGGTCACCACCTCACCCAGAATCATCCTGAGAAGCCCCAACATCTTGCTAATTGCTTTTTAATATAAAACAATCAGCTTTGCAATGAAAATAGCAGTTTCTTCAGTTTAAACACATCATTTTGGTGTTTAATTTCCTCATTTTTGATGATAGGTGGCACCAGTTTCTGCTCAGAATGCCAGTGCTTGAAGTACACGAAGAATTTCAATAGGTTTTGGCAAATGTTTCACTGCTAACACACCACAGCACTGACCTGTGTGTTTTGGAGCTCTGTCAACAGATTAGGCAGATTTCACTGTAATAAACCACAAAAGCAGAAAAAATCTTTCCTGAATCCTGATTATAATCTCTTTATTTAAGCTCGGTTATTTGTGTAAGGAACCCAAGGCCTTATCACCAGGTGAATTGCTGTGTGTCAGTTCATGCTTTCCAGGTTGGACACTGCAGCTCAGTCTTTCCTTAACCCCCACTTTTCCAGTTCAAGGGAATCCTGATGTGCCTTGTCCTTCCCTTCCTATCCCATTACTGTAACTCGGAGTTCCTCAAGAACTTTTTCTGCCAGCTGGGCCCACCCAAAGAATCATCTTACAGGCTGCACTGTCAGCAAGACAGAGGCCACTAGGAAGCTCTGCTAGGCTTTTCTAAAATATATAATGTTGTACAATGAATGTCACATCACTTTGCTAGTTGCAGCCTTACCCCTAAGTTCTGTAAATGACAGAATTTTGTTAGTTAGAAGGCTGTTTTTTTCCAGTACAGGTCATCGACATCAGTAACACACCGGAAAGAAGATCTGCATTAGGAATAATTGTTGATAGAAAAATACAAAGCCTGAAAGGAAAATTGTAGGATATAGTTAAGCAGTAAAAGTGAGCTTATGATAAGAAGAATGAAGTGCAGAAAGACCTTGCTCTAAATTTGCATGAGTTTTGTTTCCTGGTTTTTAGGATTATAGTTAGACACTGAAATAAACTCTTGGATTAATTCACAGGTTAGGAATGTTTCACAAATTCTAGCGTAAAGAAAGGCGGTTTTGTTTGTTTGCTTGCTTTTGCCTCAACATTACAGAAAAATATTGCCTCAACATTGCAGAAAAATACCCCTGCCCTTGTTTCCCTGCTTTAATGTCCAGTAATGAGTCAGGATGCAAAGGCAAGTCTATCAAGTAAAGGTGCTCAACTACATTACAGTAACAACAGACAGCCAAAACAAAACAATGACCAAGCCACAATAGGCTGAAAAATCATTATCACTGCCACTCAATGCTCAGTTACAGGCACATATTAATGGTTCAGAGTCGATTAATGAAGATTTATTGAACAAAATGGTGGCAACATCCACAGAATACATTCTTCACTGTGAAAAATCTGATGCTTAGGATAACTTCTGCAGTACAAATGTTGTCAGATGCACAACTGCTGACAAAATATTTATACAAACCTAATTTTGCTGGGTATTATCCACAAAACACTCATTCTAGCAAGCATATGGTACCTTTAAAGGTGATGTTTCTTCATCCAAGAAATGCTGGCTTGATTACAATAGGTAGTTGGGTCTACAGAATGCCTTGGCTTGGAACAGAGCAGCGTTTCTACACAGAGTCCTCAGCATGGAGTTGCAAAGAAATGCGAAAGAATGCAAACACAGATCCTGGGGATGGAGCTAAATTTGCCAAGGCTGTATCAGGCCATTCCTTCTGAGGCTGGTGGTATTGTCACCCACCTGAAGACTACAGCCAACCCTACCTCCTCTGGGAAAACCAGGGAATCGGTAGCTGCTCTTCCACTTAGGCAGTCACTGTCCTTGCAGAAATTGGGAAAGAAAAAACTTGGGCACTCAGGTCTCACCCAGCTGATTCAGCTGGACCAGAGGGGTGTAAGAGAGTCAGGAACATGGCCATGTCCCTCCCTGGTCACTCGGCTCTAACCTTATGTGCCCCACAGCCTCTTCCCCACAGGAGCCGCAGGGCAGGGAAGAATGAAAGAAGGGCTTGGATCCTTTCTCAGATGCTCTGTTCTCCTTGATCACAAATTGCAAACTTTGTCATACACACTGCAGAAACAGCCTGGCTGAGATCCAAAATCAATGTTGAAACCAGCAATGTATGTTTTATCCCACTGAGCACCTCAGGAACCCGATGGGTTCTCACCCTGCTATCACCCAGCACAAGAGATGACACAGAGCATCTGCTTGTACAGTTACAAAGTTGTTTGCTGGTGACACAAAAAAAGCACGACAGTCAGTTCAGAAATGTATTTTAAAACAGGATGACAGAGGTCAAACTAAGAAGGGTGTTAAAAAAGAGTTGGCAGCAGTTATTCACAGCTTTTCACCAGAAGAGAACTACGGGGCATCCTATGGATGGATGGAGAGGCTGTGGTACTGACTTGCAGCAATTGTGCTATTTATTACAGCAGGATGTTGTGAGATCCAGAGCTCTGAGTGGATTGGATACATACAATCCCACTGTCCTCATTAAATCTAATGGTTGGACTGGTGTGTAGAGCCTCTGGCTTGGGAGGGCCTTACCCTGAGAAACTAGGGGGAGATATATGGTGAAAGGATCATTCTACATTATCCCTTGTGTCCTATTGCATTCTTCTAAACACCAGTTATTGACTGTTTTCAGTGACGAGATGCTGGGTTATACAGATGACAGTATTCTGTACTGTTACCAATCCAGTTTTGGATGTGCACCCTCAGGGCCAAGCCTTTTACAAGTGTGTGGTGACTACCTTTCAGAACACATTACGTGCAATTTAAATTTTAAAATGCCCATATGCTTTGTTATTCTAGTTTTCCTTTGTGTGAATCTTTGAATTTTAATACACATTCCCAAATGTACAATGATAAAACATGCTGCTCATGTCAGCAGTAAAATGCATAGTAATTTATTAACTTTTCCAGTGTGAATACAAATTGATTTGATAAAGTGCCACATAATGAAAAATTATTTGCAGTCACAACTTGTATTCTAGTTGCTGCAATTCTTTTTTAATTAAACATTACAAAGAGTTTGGAAACTGCACAACACTTGTTGATGGCCAATAGGAAACTCTAATACTATGAAAAGTAATCCATGCTTCTACATGTCTGAAGAAACTTTTGATTCAGAAATTATGTTTTTCAAAAGCAGGTTGCCATATATTGTTCACTGGGTATTTGTAAGCATTCTTGGCCAAAACCCATTGTTTTCATTTAGGACAACCCCTGAACTCAATAACTTTTAGTTACATGTCATTAATGCTTTTGTAATATAAGTCACTGTATTTTGTGAAGCCATTCTGAAATCCATGATAATGTACTAAAGAGGTCACTGTAGTTTGGAATTCTTTCCAAAGAGAATTTTTGAGTATTAAGTTTACTGTGGTGGCATCCAGATCCAGAGACATGTGAAGACCTGATCATTCCTTGGTTTCTGTCCAGCCTCTTAGCTAGATCTTCTAATTTGCAATACCATCTTTTATCTGTGGTATGACCTCTACCATTGACTTGGATCAGCACTAAGAAGCAGGTAGTCAAAATAGCAGCTGGCAAAAATAGAACATCATTGTTAGAAACACCTTCAATCAAGTGAATTCTGGTAGTTGTTTTTCCTCTCAAAGCCTCTCATGAAAAACCAAAGGTATTTGTGTCCTAACTGAATAATAATATGCCAAATTCCCTCTGAACTACAACTTCTATTGCAGTTCTTCTTATAGCCCAGCTCCCTGGATCTCAAAACAGACCATAATGCACTTTTGTATGGCTGTTAATGAACCATTTCAAATGAATACTGGATACTGAAGGAATTACATGCTGTGTAATTGATCTAAAGAACAGATTAGGACTGGTGCTATTTCATTAAATCTTATTAGCTCTGGCTTAAGTACTTAAAATTGCAGCTGTCCTGTGTCACATAGATTACACCCCTTGTCACATGGCAAGTGAGGTTTTCATCTACTAGATCACAGTTTTTAAAAAGGAATAGGCTGATGTAAAGGAATATAAATGAAGGACTGTGAAGGCTTCATCTTCAGACACATTGAGCCCCCAATTATTCATTCAACTGAGGGAAATACTTCAACACTTTCAAAACATGTATGAAGACCTGTTGTTTCCATATTTTGGTCTTAGATCACTTCTATGGAACCTGAGTTTGGCTTTTTTGATGTAGAACAGCCCTGAAGAGTTCTGGTGGGTGAACACAACAGAGATCTTATATGATTGCAGGGGAATCCAGTGGGTCCTTCCAAAACACCAACTTTTTCTCTTGGTTCCCTCCCACTGGAGCTTAGCATGCCTCAGGAATCAGCAAGCCAGTAAGGATAGAGGACTGTTCTGGCTAAGGAACAAACAGATTCAACCAAAGCAAAATTAAATTCAGCTTGGAAAACACACTGTAGCTCTCAAAGGAGAAAGGGCTTTTTATTACCACGGGACTCAAGCTAATTTTTAGGGACCCTGACACGCTTTAAAAAGTACGTTTTTCCTGCCTTGCCTTTGACAACAGTATGCTAGACTTGATAGTCTTTCTTACCTTCTGTTCTTTTGTCCTATGACCTAGTATTTAGCTCCATAATCTCCTGAATCAAACAAACTAGCATCTGAAGCCTTTGAACTGAATTTTCTCTACAAGGCATATTACACTACACTGAATACTTTTCATGAGATCTAGAATGCTGCACTGTAGGAAACAAGACTGAAAATGTGAACACCATTAAGCAGGATTTCAGATTATACTAAGGGGTGAATCACTGACAAAAGAACCATAGACTTTGGTTAAAAGAGATAATATTCAAGGCTTTTTTTATTATTATTCCTTTGATGAGAGAATATTTAAGACTCTCTCACATGCAGAGTCACCATGTTAGTACCACAGCCAAAGCAGTGGTTCATACAGATGAAGACTAAAGTAAAATTAATCCAACAGATGTGTTTTGCAAATATAAGAAATTGTTCCAACAAATCTTAAAAAAAACGACAACCACATAAAATACCAACTCCACCTTTTAAGAGTTATTTGATTTCTATTATTATGTAAATCTCAAAGCCATTTATCTACCACAAAAACCTGTTTTCCTTCTTATACCCTAAGTCTGGTTCTTGCAAGCCTCCTGCAGCTGGTGGCCTTGGCACTCAAACCTGCCAGGACTGACCACTCTCAGACAGCGTGGCCATGGTCAAATGCTCTGCATTGAGCACTCAGTGGCAAAATTCCAAGACAACCAATTTTATGTCATCAGAGTTGTGTCAGAGTGAAGGTTTGAAATCTCCCTTGAAATCTTTGCCAGTAAACACAGATCTATCTGGTCATCTCAGCTTCAAAGCTCCTAAACTGCACGTGCAAGACCCCTTTTAGGAGAGAAGATTTAAAACCTGGTATTCCTCTAAATCTCACCTGGTAAAACCATCTTTTCCTTCCTTTGCTTTCTCACCTCCCTCGAGTAAAACTCCATCAGAGCAAACAAAAGGAGAATACAGCTTTCATACAATTTAAAAGGTGGAACTTGTATTTGGAGAGAAGATGAAAACTCACTCACAAATTCACCCTGTACAAAGCTTTCAACACCTGCTCCATAGATGGCAAATATAATTTTAAATTGTCTGATAGGTTAACACAAGGAGGTTAAATGCAGGGCAGCTGTTCCCAATCTATATTTAGCCTGAAGCTTCCTACATGTTTTGGACCTGCAGGAAGGCTTGAAAACTGAGATTGTCCGTGATTTTATCCAGTATTGCTCGATTTATTAAAGATGCTATTCTCCCTGCAGGTCTTATTACACTGTTCAAAAGGTTTTGTTCAACTTACCAAAAACATGGAATTTTAAGCATTTCTGTATCTAGAATCTCACCCAGAATTATTCTTTTGTGTATATTCATGTGTAACCTGGTCCATGTGACATGAATAAAGATCAGCAATTAGCCACAAGTAAACTCCAGGAGAAAAGGCTTTGTATTGCATCTTGCACAGTCTATTTCAAGAATAAAACTGGGGCAAAATATAGTGATACGCTTTCTAGATACTAACCAAGAGTTGACAAGAATTGATGGATTTTGCATGTTAAAAGTAAATATTTTATTACATATCATGCCCTTGAAAAATTAACTGTTTCCATTCAGTTTTGTTCAGCATGCCTTGAAACAGGAATGGCAAAAACTATTCAAGGAACAGATCACCAAGATTCACAGTACCACAGTGACTGCAATTACCTATTTTCCTGGCTCAGTAAAACAAAACATTTTTTTTAAAAAATAACTATAAAATATTAAACAGTGAAATTAACAGATACCATCTGTGTCTCTCCTTCAGTATGACTGAAATAATCTGTACTGAAAAGCTGTGTGCCACAGAGCCCCATCCAAAACCTGCTGATGACAGTGGTCATCAATTCTGACAGCCTTTTGGATAAGACCTTGTCACTGCTCTGTCCATATGCACAGATCCTGCATGAGCAACTGGATACCTTTTTAAATTCAGGTTCACAAAGATGCTGCCAGTGGGTCAGCTACAGTAAAATATTTATATTTCAGAATAACAGTATTTATATATGCTCCCTACCTCTTGCTCTAATTTGCCTTCTTATCACTAGGCTTGTGTTTGTTTTTCAAATGCTGAAAAGACTTTGTTGGTTTGTTCAGGAAATTTGTCTAGACAGGGCTCACAAAGTGTATTTGCTCACATTTGACATTTTCACAGGGTGGGAAACCAAATGGAAGATCTGAGTTATTAAGCTCCACAGATGGCACCTAAGCCAGTCATCTTATCTCCAGAATTAGGAGTATCCTTGTTCCAGGCAGTCTCTGGAACAAGACGACAGTGACCTGCAGGACAGAGACCCACACACACTCAGGGCTTTGGGGCCAGCTGAGGCCTCCTGAAATCCATCCATCTGCCAGTACATTTACTGCCTCGGGAGAGCCAAATATCCAAGTGCTAAATTGTGATGCCTCTACAGCCAACAAATGTAAAACGTGGCAATATAACGGAGCGTGTGGCTATTTTACCTATTCAACATTTACCTGTGTCTAACTAGAAGAGGTCTCTAAAATGCTGCTTTCCAGCAGCTCAAAGGTTGAGAACCACCTGTAAACATTTGCAGAACAGTCTCTTTCTAGAAATAGAGACTCCTAAACAATCAACCTTGAAATGTATCATATATTATAATATATTTCCAGTGTTATTTACAGATCTTCTTGTTTAGTACAATGAACCAGACATGCTGAAAAGGTAGGATTTTTCCAGTCCTCTTTTATACGAAGTACAATAAAAAAGGCACATAATTATTCACCATAGGAGTTGTGCACCAGTCCAAAACTTAAAGCTAAAAAGCTACCCATCAGAGAACTCTCTTTATGAGGCAGTATTGAGATGTCTCCTTTGAACTCAGCATAGAAAGATCTGTCCATCCATTCCCCTAGGAGAGCTTAAGGAATCCACTTTCCTGTTGAGTTCTGATCTTCACAAGATTTCCAAATCAACAGAAAACTCTCATTAAGCTTCCCACATCATCTGCTGGAGCAAGGAAGAGTCAAACAGGGCATGTGTGTGTCTGCTTTTCTTTTTCTTCTTTCTTTCCTTGGAATGCCCAACTACAGAGGACTCTTGAGAGCTAAGACCTGTTCAAACTAATTTGCTTTAAGACAAATGCCTCACAAGATATGGCACACTGAGCAATGGACAACAGCAGGAGAGGCAGCTCAGCCTCACAGTCAGTGTCGACCATGTTTGATCCAGTTTCTAATCATCCATTTCTGCCCCGAGCACCTTTGTACAACTAATCTGAGCCCAAAATTTGCATCCTTTGACATTTCCACTTCTAGACAACGGCCAGTGTCTCTGCTGATGATTGGACCATTCTGGGAAAAAAAAAAAAAGAAGGAAAAAAAAGGATTAGAGGAAGGAACAGACTAAAAAAAAAACTAGTACTAGATCTGTAAATCCTTAAAAACGTTATGAAATGCATGGAAATTTCTGTATATATCAAGTGATAAATTCCCCAGAAGGTGCTAGAAATTCCTACGAGAAGCTAGCTAATACATACAAAGTACCAAAACAATTCCTTGATAATTGTAGATTTAGGAATTGTTGGGAAAATCCCCCAAATCACTAGAAAATATCTAAAAAGCACTAGTGAATCCCAGAAGCCCAAGAAATAGGAAATCCCAGAAACTGTAATAATGCTTTTGAAAGTCTTAAAAATGATTTGTAGATTCTAGATCTTAAAAAAAAAAAAAGAAGAAAAAACAAAAAGCCCATAAAGGTGCTAGATGAATTCTAGAAAAGTTCTAGACACAAAAATTCCTGGACAGTAAAAAATTACAAGCATGTTCTTGATTTTCATGACAGAAATTGAGAATATTCCAAGACAGGATAAGTAAAAATTCCTAGGAAGCATACTCCAAAATTTATAGTAATAATGAAAGAATATTCCTGGGTAGCACATGATCTATGGAAAACATATTTGACTATTTCTAAAAGGCAACTGGGAGAATTCCTAGTACAGCCCTCTAAAGACCTCCTTGTTTTTCACGGAATACCCTCTAGAGCATCATCCCTCTCCAATTTATCTCTACAAGGCTTCCTGAGCTCTTCCACACCTGTGTGAAATCCCAGAACCTTTGTGCTGGCCTCAGGACATCTTCACACTTCTTGAGGGTGGGTGTCCTGCCTTTCCCGTCATCCACCAGGCATTTGGAGTCGGGCAGAAATGCGGTGGAGCCCAGTGGCCCCAGCTGCAGGACACCTTCTGAGCTGTAGCGGACAAGCTGGGGAAGAAAGGAAAGTTCTGAGGTGGTGAGGAGCCCTTTGTCCTGCTGCACCTTGGGTCTGGCACACGTTGCTCAAGGGCAAAGCTTGGGAACCTTGTTGGTAAAACCTAGAACACAACAGTCCCTTCTCCCACACTTCTGCTCCCCACCACTCCCCACCCAGTATTTCACTGTAAAAAGGGCAATCAAGAAAGTGAAGTAATCAATATGTAAATCATGCCCACTCAGCAGGAGTTGATTTAACAAGGACACAATGTCAATTTTGTCGTGCAGTTTGTTCTTAAGAGCTCTGTTAGAGGCTATTGATAGCAACAAGTCTAATTAGTTTTTGTAAATAAATGTTACTGAAAAAATCGAACCATGCAACCAGTATCCAAAAATATGAGAGGAAAAAAGAAACCATGAAGGAAATGGCAGCAAATTTGCTAACATATGCTTCAGGCCTACATAATAAACAACGACACTCTGGTATTTCAGTTTTGTGTGAAGCACATTAAAGCAAAAGTGCACGATGCTAATTTGGCAGCAGGCCAATACGTCAGATCAGACTTATCTACTTCTCACTTCTGTGCTTAAACCCAGAGTCATTAAACCAGCATAATATTCTGCCCTTCTTACTCTGAAAGTGCAACAGCCAGGTGCCAAAAGACTGCAGAGTGGAGTCAGCTACGTGGCTTGTGTGCTGTGAGTCTGGATGCTGCAGGGTGAGGATCTGAGCCACCAAAGAAATGCAATTACCACCCAGGAAATTCACTGCCTGTCTGGGCTTATTGCTGTTATATGGCTGAAATTACTTAACAAGAAACGGAAGGAAGGTCAGAAGTGCCTGCCATTTATTGGATGCCACTGACCAGTGTGTGAGATATCATTAAGAGTCAATCAAAAAACTCAAATTAGAGTCTGGCTTTCTACTGCCATCCTTATTAACCTCAGAAGAATCATGCTGTGAATAATCATTTCTTGCTGGTGGTAAAAAGAGCATGGTCTACTTGCTCCCAGACCAGATGCTCTTTGACATAGTATGTGTTCATTTTCCCACCTGCCACTTCTGTTCAGAGCAGCCATGTGAAGCACAGAGGTAGAACAGAGCCTACATAAGAGAGAAGAGCAGAGAGATAACCACACGAGGTTGTTCTGGGTATGAACAGTGCCTTTGTCATGGCACAGTCTGTACACACTAAATCAAGACACTTTTGGGGTTTTTTTTCCACTCTGAGGTTAAGAGGGACATATGTGAAAGAAGCTCAAGCAAGCAAAGTAATTCAAATTATGAATGGACTTGCCAGGTCTGACAAATTAACTTTGTTTTTTCACATAAAAAGGAGCTGGGAAAAAAATCCAAAGCAAACACAACATTCTCTCTTTTTCTTTTTCTTTCTTTCTTTTTTTTTTTTTTTTAAGTAAAACCTGATTGTATATTTCACACTTCTATTTAATGGGTTTTCAGCAGAGTTCAAATGAACTGCAGGTATGGCTGAAACACTGACCAGAAAATGTATTCATCTTGCAGTGTGTATTACCTCTCTGTAGTCCCAAAATCCCACCCCACAAGCTTGTTGGCTTTGCCTTATGTAGATAATCAGAAGCACTGTTTATAATGGGCTATCTGCTCTGTAGGATAGGATCAATTTTCCCTGTGGTTTGAGATGAGCAGCATTTTCTGTACTGATATTAAAATAGTCTAAAACATTCTCTGTCATGAGAATCTCAGTAGCCAGAGTTACATGTGCTCTGCATCACAGTGGCCATGTACTTGGGAAAGACTTTGTCATAGAGCAGCCTGTCAAAGCAGAAAGTACCAGTTCTCTTAGGCTTTAGAAGTGGAAGATACATTAACTCTATTCTAAACCATCTGCAGTATTGAAAGTGGCAGTTGTGTTACAGCTCAACAGGGTCAGGGATGGCTTGGTGCAGGAAACTTATCTGTACAATCTCGAGACAAATGGAACAGCTTGGGCTTAATTTCCTGAATCTGCACTTTCTGTCAAGTTTTATGGCTGTTCCAACAGTCATGAAAATTTAGGCTTATTCTGCAATAAAATAGAATTCTAAAAAAAACCCACCCACAAAGAATTATCTCAGTTCAGACCATATTACATAGCAAAGCTGTAGTGCCTGCTTCTGCACAATCAGATCAGAAATTAAGGTTCAAGAAACTACTATGTGGTTAATAACATCTCCCTCCAAAGAATTCCAATCTTAACTTCCAAGAGACAACATAAACTGCGAAAATAAAATAAGCATTAAAATAAGTTGCTTATTACTACAGGCTAGAAAGCAGGAACTGGGATATAGTCAATGAAAATGATGGCTTCTCTGTTCAAATTTCATGTTAAGTGTCACTAACATATCCACAAAGAAATAATCCCTGAATTTGTGTTAGGACTGTAGGCATGATACATCATGTCAAATCCATTCCTGCTGCCAACCAGCCAAAATCAAATAACAAAGTCCCCTTTATTAAGAAATATTAAATCTTATTAATTAAAAAAAAAAATCTGTGCCAGTTTTGATGGGCTGAGATCCTTTGGTATCCACATACTCCAAACTGCAAGCTGCAGAACAGAAGCAAACTTTTATACATCACATGGGGATGGACCTTCACTCAGCCTTTCTCTTTTATCTGGGAAGAGCTGAAGGATTCACATAAATGACACTGAAGCCAAGTGCTCTATTAAATACTCAAGATCTAATCCTGATACCATCTTCTATACTGATGTAAGATAGGATAGTTTTCCCTTCAACATCCAGAAATCTGAGCAGAATGCAAAAGATGTCAAAGGTTGTTTATCAAAGCCACCATACCTGGATCAAAAATAGTCAGTGCTGCTGCCTATGGAACATGATCCTCCAGGAGTGTCAATGTGGTAAGAAAATGGCAGCTTTTAACTGGAGGATTTGACTTCAAAAACATCCATTCCTGCTAATTTCCAGTCAAGTGAAAAAAGCACCAAATGATTACAATGATTGGTGATTGATTGTTTGTGGGAAACAGTTACTAGGATGGGCCTGGTAGCTTTCCACACTCAATTTAACCTCTCTCTCACTATTGCTCTCCAGGCAAAAGGCAATCTTTAATGGTCCCTCAGTTCTGCAGGTTAAAGCAAGCTGTAAGCTGACACAGGAACTGAAACAGAGAGTGATGCAGGAATCCCAAACTCCCTACATCTCCAGAGTCCCTGTCCCCTCAAGGCAAACAGATCACAAGGTACCAAACTTCCATGTTTGTTCCAGAATCTCACCCACCTCTTCCTGCAAGTGGAGAAACTACCTGTTTATCCACCCTGCTGCCCTGCATGCAAGTCTGGGCAGTCACAGCGCTGCCCAGCAAAATGTTAAATATCTGTCCTTTAGCAACAATTTAAGTGGAGCCGTTCATCTCCTCTCATTCCGTCTGTTTGTGCAGCTGCAAGCCCCAGGAATCCGAGCACGGAGCTCTCCCTTCCTTCTGGTTGATCTCAATGCAGAGGGAGTTCTCTCTTTCACAGCTGCAGTGCCTCCCCTTTCTCTGCTGTGAAAGGGAAGGGAGGAGGGTGGAGAAGGAGGCTGTTCACCGTGGCCCTTCTGTCCCAAGATGCCATTTCATTAAGTTCTCCTCTCTTTCACATACCATATAACCAGCTCCACATCACAGCATTCACAGCAGTGAATATTTCCACTGGGGCTGTGTAAGTGCTCTCAGATGGTTCAAAACCTGCATGTCCTATAACCATTCTAAGAAGCTTCCAGAACAACACATTCCACTTTTGGGGGCGTTGTATCTGTCCTCACAATCCCACTTTTTTTAAAAATTTATTTTACAATGAAAGGGTATAATGTAATGCTATAGCACCACTGGGCTTTGCAGCTGATTGTATAATGGAGGCCACACACAGAGGCAAAGCAGTTCAAGACTTCAAATATATTCCTTTCTTTACAAATCTTCTATAGCCCTGGACTGTTTCTCCCAGCAGTATTTGCAAACAGTTTTTTCCTGAAAGCCATTAGACTCAAACTTCAGATCCAATGAACACATATAAAAAGGACACTACTTTTCTGTAAAATAGGTTTTGAAATCGACTCAGACTGATGCAAAACCTTGTCTGGATATTCCTAGCTGTTAGCTTACAATGACTTAGCTCAAGTCAAACTCATTAAACTAAATTGATGTAAACTCAGGCTAAATGCATTCCAGAGCATCCGTTAAAGAGCTTGTCCCTGTTTGAATAAAGAAATTTAAAAGCTGATGTCATTACAGAGATGTGATTTATCATGGTGAAAACTGATCTTGAAAATACACATAGGGAAAGGCATTTGGTTCATGGAGCAGTCACAGTGGAGTGGCTTTATTTTGCCACTGTAATGCAGGACAACAACATCCGAGGGAAACAGAAGCGTAAGACATAAAGAATGTTTTATCACAGATGGACAGTAATCTTATCCCTAACTCAGCTTTCTTTAAACACTTGCCTGACTTGTGTGGGTTTCCATGGAACCATGAGTACACTAAAATCACTGGTAAGGTGCTTGTCAGAATTGAAGAGTACAAACAACAAACAAGGCTGTCTGTAGCTGAACTGGGAGAGGCTTTCACTTTGGTAGGACACATGAAAACCAGTGATAACCCAACTGGGGAAAGTGAGTTCCATATTTATATTAATTTATGTTCAGTAGGCATGTACAAATAAACCAAATCTTGGCTCAGTAGGGGTATTTTATATCCTATGCTTGAGATGAAAAATGTCAAAAATGGAAAGCTAAATGCAGCAGACAACTATGCTCACCCAGGCTGATTAGAAGAGGGGCTTTAAAAATGTTTATTTAATTTATTAAAACGCTTGCTGTCAACACCTTTCATGCTATGTGCTTGAATATCCTTGATTAGGGTTTGTGCAGCTGTGGTTCTCACACTGAATTAATTTTGTAAATTGTAGTGAGATGACAGAAGTTTTCCAGCTGTGTAATCATTAATTAACTTGGCTGCATTTGAGTGGCTCCAACCCATGCTTGTCTGTGAAATACTCAACTTAGATAAAACATCACCTCTTCATCACCTTCACTTGGTGTATCTTGCAGAATGAAAACTCTTTTCCTGTTTTTTGTTGGTCGGTTTGTTTGTTTTAAAGGGAAATGAAAAGTGCTGCAGGATGATTTGACAAATTAACTTTTTGCCTTTCCCATACTTTGATAATTCTTGGACACATGGAATACTTTGGATCTTACGGGTTTGAAAAGAGTGAGTTTCTCTTTTTATGTGTTTATACAGTGCTGATAACAAAGCAGCTCTAGCTTGTGGCTGCAATGTGAAGTCTAAAGCCAACTTTTCAGGCTTTTCCAGAAAATTCACATATATAGGACACTGAAGATCTACCTGTAGGATTTAATGGGTCAGTACCCAATTTCAAGTTTCTAGGCAGTAAATATCTTGTGAATTTCTGAAGAATACTTTGAAGTATCAAATTTCTTTAAAAGGGAAAATATCTGGGTATTTTTGTGCACTCTTCTTGTATTAGGGTAAGGAATTTAACAAAGAGCTTGGTAGGGCCATTTAAGAAATACATGTGCCATACTGTACAATGTGTTCTTTGTGTTTTACATAAAATTCTTTACCAAATCCAGAATCACCTGAGGAACAGTGTTATTTCATCATGCAATATAAACCCAAGATACCTGGGGCTTGCTGCAGGAAATGGACTATCAGACTCACAACCAGGGTCAAAGGATTGTGGGAATGTACCTACATAGTCCCATTGGCACTTGGTCAGAGCTGGTTGCTAAAAGGAGCTACTTTATACCCCCAAGTTAGTCAGGAGAAGCTGGGCATGTTGTACCTTCAAAGAAATTCACTGTAACTTATGCCCTCATCTATTTTCTTCCAGAAGTCAAAGCCTACTCTGTGAAACAGGAATCATGGAGGCAAACAAGCAGGTGAAGGACTTAAATTGCAAAATAAATTACAGTCAGAACCATTTACTTCATTACTCTTTTAAGTGCTAGCACACTGATAGAGATTAGATGTTGCTAGGAGACTTTCTGGAAGGACTTAAATTTGCAACTTTCAGATTAGAATGGAGCAAGAGACTGAACTCTCTCTGAGCGCCTTAACATCTCTAACGAGAGTCTTCTTGAAAAGCTAATTTACATCTAATTAAGCAATGCTATTTTTTTACCTTATTTAAAGGCTGCTCCTTCCACCTCTACTAGGAGAGTGTCAGTCAAATACTCCATAATGATCCTGCCAAAGATAGACATTATGCCAGTAGGAATTACTGTCTATCTCACTTTGCCTCCGTGGTGATGCACGTGCCAGGACTCCCAATCAATAAAGGTATGACTGAACCTCAGATAATTGTTAAGCCTGATAAGGTCAGAGTTTATTTACACATGAGAATGTTCATTAACATAGTTTTGATTCAGATGCTCCTTCAAAAGAAACTGGAATTGCATTTCAGAAGAAGCTCAAGTCCTGGATTTAAATATTATCCAACTTGTATTTAAAAAACAGGTAACATCACTACGAGCACAGAAAGAAGAAATGTCATTTTAAAATCTTCAGACATCTGTAAGAAAATAATAATATGCACAGGGACTGACAAAAAAAATCTTTTAGAAAATAAATATTTTAGAAAAGTCTTAACTTAGAGGGTATTCTTAATTCCCTTTGAAGTTGATGTTAAATACATGCTTAACTTTTTGCCTTCTCAGGGAATCAAATCAGCAGCTTGCTAAATAATTTCTGCCCAGGAGTCTGTTGGACCAAGGAACAGTTAAATTAAAGAGGTACCCTGAATAAGTAATGTCATAACAAGAAGAACTGCTCCCTCACACAGACTACCTAAATTAATTAATCTTCAGTGGATCCCTGTTATTTAAATAAAATAATGTGATTCTTCTGTTTTCCTAACTGGCAGTTTTGAAGTATAGATTCACATGCTGGACAACCTTGGAAAAGGCACCCAACCAGACTGGAGTAAAGCCAGACATTTGCCTTTGCAGCTCAGGAATTATACTGCCAAACACAACTCAAATACACCAAATGACTCTTTGTATCTTCTGAATATTCTCTAAGTTAAAGGTTTCTTGTTAATTATCGGATTTTCACCATTTACCTGGGAGGACATTCCATGGCATGGATAAAGGATGGCTTTGTCATCCTCTTCAGCCCCCTGGTCCAAGCAGTAGCCACTGGCTTTGCTGTTACGCACCTGTAACCAGATCAGAATGAAAACAGCTGAGCTGGAAATTAATCCTGATTTTAGTCCAGTCCAGCTAAATCTCAGCTGTGCTACTGCTCTTGGAACAAGTACTGTGTAAAACCGCTCTCTGAGAGACACATGCTTCTCCTTCAGCTACGACAGGGTGCCACCAGTGAATCTGCTCCAGGAAAAGACATTATTTGGACAACCTGCTGTCTTTGCAGACCCTGGGGCAGAGATGTATTTTCAGCAATTACTCAAGGATCAGAACTTCTTAAAATCCACCCTAAGAAACCCAGGCCAAGTTTTTCTCCAAATTCCCATTGTGCAAACATAAATTTTGACCCTATTTGTTGAGAATGTGGCTTTACAAACAGGATAGGAACTACCTAGGACTGGTGTTGGATGTGACATGCTTTTTTTCTTCCTATTGCTTCTATAAAACCAAAAAACCATGTGAAAAATTTTTATTTGAACTGAAAATATAGTACATTGTTATGTACAGAACTGACATAAAGCACATTTTATGAAAGGGCACAGGTTCAGAGATCAAAGGTACTTAAAAATTCCTGCACTCCCCAGACAAGGAGAATTTACAAGTTCATAAAAAATGGGATGGAGCTCTTGTTAAAATACAGGCATTTCTCTTGAGGTTGGAAACATTACACACATATTTTGGACATAGAAAAATTTTAGGGATATCATAAACAAGAAGTTACTTAGACAGACACTTCAAAAGACTCAACAGGTAAGTTTTGCTTTAGACTGTGAAGTACCTGTCTGGCCACCCCCATAATATAGGAACAGCTGCTGCATAAGGCGCCAGAAAAAAAATCAGTATATAATCCTTCATATTATAGTGTACAAGCATAACAGGGAATCTGACTGGATAAGGGGGCTCACAAACAACCAAATTTCAGGAGGTTTATTTTATGGCTTGGGTGCTATAAAGGCTAAAGAAGATGAAGACAGCTTTATGAGATGGCTTTAAAAAAATGGGAATTGAGTCACTAGGAAATAGATTTTTACTACTGTTTCAATCTGTTTCACATCTACTCAATACATTTATTCTCCTTGAAACTCACAAAAATCCAGGCATCTTTTCCTCCAGGAAAACAACCAGAAGAGAAAGTATTTAATAACAAGCTCGGTGTCATTTAGGATGAAGCCTAAAGTACGACTGAAAGGGACCTAGGCTGGTTTATACCAGCTAAATAGCTTGCATGGCTCTATTTTATTTAAACTGTTAAAGAAATAGATATTTGCATCACTGAACTTCCTGTTTGACTCAAGAACCTTCTATGTGACAGCTCAAGAGGAACAAACTTTGTTTTAGAGCCCAGCTTGCTCAGGGTCTGGTATAATTGACACAACATCGGCATTTCTGCCAATGTTCTTCATTGTTAACGACGTCCTCCAAGCGGACAGATACCAACAGCTCCTCTTGAATTTGCTCAATGTCTTTTCTCAGTTCCTGATGAGGATAGTTGTATTAGGATGCAAAGTGATATTATGCAATAGAACTTGCACTTTGTATCAGTGTCTCAAGTGCCTGACTGATTTTTATATGAAGTCAATCAAGTGGCAGAGAAAGGAACAGTGTCCATTTAGTTGTCTTGTGGGAAAATATCCTGCCTTTGGATTTAATTGCCGTTCATGTACACAATTGTTTTAGCTCTGCTGACCGCTGATGTTTTTTCATGATGACTGTGACGTCTTATTTGGGAAAATGATTGCCTCAAACTTATGTCTCAGTATTTTAAAATGAGAGCCTAGGCGGTTGCATGTCATCGTCATTGTGGATGACTTCACCAGCTGCACTCCAACGAAAGGAACGGAGCTTCCAAAGCCACACTCCTTGGTGCTGACTAAAAGGAGGGGAGGGCATTTTTGCTGTCGCTGCTGTGCTGATTTGTAATTGCTCTGCATATCCTGACACCCAGCACTGAAAGGAGAGGACTGCTCGAATGCAGCCACGATGTGTTCCCAAAGACATACTGTACCTCTCCGTAAGTGACTGTGTTGTTATAAACCCTCATCTCAGGGTACACGTTCTCCAAGTACCACTTAAAGCTCCGGCACTGCAGTCGCTGTCGCAGAGCAATTCTTTCAGAAACGTCTCCAAAGTCAACTCCGGGGTTCTGCAAAGCAGAAAGCGAATAAAGAAATCTCACTGCACTGATTTTATGGTTGCTATCTTTACTGAAATCAAACTGGAGTTCGTTTTGTATACCAAGCTGTATTTCCCTCTTTTCCTTCTTTTGTTGTAAGTAGCAGCTCATCAAACAGCTGCTGTTGAATGCAGACAATAAATATTAATGAAAGCCAGTGGAAAAAGAACCATAAAGAACAAGCAAAAACCAAAAATAAATCAAAATAATAAGAATACAGTAAGAATGTTGTTACTTACAGGAGTTCTAAGTATTTGCAATCAGTCCTGAACAGTCCAGTTACTTTCAGATTCATTTAGAATTAGGCAGTAATTCTGATCGAAAATAGAGCAGCTTGGTCATGTTTTACTCTAGTAAGAGATTTGGGTATTCAGTAATGTAAATGACATCAGAACAGACCTGCTAAAACTTCAAAGCAAAGCTGCTCAGAAAGTCATTAAGTTCCACTAAGCATTCATATAGACCAGCATTCAGTTTTTACTAGAACTGGAGCTCATTTGCAGACTTGAGCCATAGAATGCAGTTAAACTCAAAACCTTTATAATTCTACTTCAGAATTTAACTTATGTTTAAATACAAATCCCATGAAAGTCACAGGCTGGAAGATTCAAGTTAATATGACCAAAGTCAGCCATTTAAAACTGGTGGGTCCTGACTTAGAGTCTGTTGATTTAAAGTGTTGTAAATCATCACAGTTCAACATTAAGACAGTAAGAGTTACTGTCTTACCTCATCCAAACCCTTTTCTGACACTATTAATAAAATGGACTGAAACTGGGGAGTTTTGTGTGAGATCTCTCTGAAGTGCCTTGTGCTTTTCCTCCAGAAGAATATCTGTACATTTTACAGATTGTTTCTAATGCAGGGTTACAAGGCAGCAGCAAATCTTAGCTCAGGGTTTATTAAGATCCCCAACAGATGCCTGCTTTTCAGGAGAGAACACAAGTGTAATACTGAACAGGTTTTCCTATTTGCCACATAAAGAGTTTGCTGTGCTCACTGCTGCTTGCTGATGCACGTTCTGTCAGGAGCCCTCAGTGCAGCATCCATTCAAATGAATGTTAATTTACGTAGTACTTGAGGCTGCATGGAAGGAGAGCAATCCTCCGAGGCACTCAGTGCAATAAATCATTCAATGTAAGATTCCTTTATCACTAAAATTGTTGAGGAATAAATCATAAGTGGGGATGTACCAAGTATTTGGTTAACTAAAATAAAGCTACGCTGACCTGCTGCTGAAGGTTATAGGAACATGATCTTGCAGGTGTGCCCAAGACCATCTGCTAATCCAGATACACAATATGCACATGTTCTCAGTAACCTGTGATTTGTACAAAAGATGGGAGTTATAAAACAATTAATTTGGATTGGTTTTGTGGTATGGGAAAATGCATATATTTTACTTGCCTCTTTTCTTCCCTGTTTAAAATGAGGCAACACACTGCCCTTTTTGCAGAGCACAAAAGCAGCAAATTGAGCAGCTATGAAAACGCTGTGCTCACCCTCTGTGCCAGCTGCAGTCACCATGGGCAGGTTACAGTTTGATGGTGTAAGAATGAGGTGTCCACAGGATTTACTTTGTGGACACATTCTTTTTAACCAGCTAGCAAGGTTTCTAGTTCCCCAGCAGAAGGTTTTTGTGATGGCTTATTCCAGTACAGTACTTCTGCCATCTGTATCAAATACTACAGTGAATAGTATAATGAACACTAACATCAGCTTCCTTTTCCTGAGAGCTAATAGGCTTTTTTTTATGATGCACATTTTATCAATCAATCAATTTACTTTATGGAAAGAAAATTTTAATGTTCAGTACTTCTGCTGATTTTATGTCTTTTATTGTAGATGTGCCTGGGTTTTTTTTAAAGCTCTGCTGTATAGCTCAGCACAGAAAACTGCATCAATAAGTAATCTCAGATTAAAGGGAATCATGTTTTGGTGTAAATGCTTATTTAAATATCATCTTTTCTCAGAATTCATTTGCAGATGTCATCAAGCAAGCAAATTTACAGAGGTTAACTTTTCATCTCCTAATTGAAAATTGACCATTTTAGCAAGTGTTTTTTATGTGTGCAGACAGGGCCAAAATGCCCCTGCAATCTTTAATGGACACTGCTCTGTCTTCCTCCTACTGTCACAGAAATCTTGTGTGGAAAAAGTTATGCAGTATTGCCTTTTGTTAAGGCAAAATAATTCTCTGCAATTACCTCTTGTGCCAAAAGAAGTCACCAAAAACACATCTCAGAGACCTTGCACAGAGTGTCCAACAGTGAACAGCAGTGAGTGAATCTAGAGCTCTGAGAATATCTGACATATTCAGACATCGCATGGACAAGGAGGACACATTACTCCTCTAGGTATGTGTATTTCAAAAACTGTAAGAGGAAAGAACAAAAATGGGTACACATATTAATTGTGTACCACAGTATGAGTAGATGTCCAGGACAGACTAAATCTAATAAAGCCTTTGACAAGACTCCCATGACTTTGATGAACTCTAGGTCATAACTGAATATTCCCAAAGACACTGCTGGGTTTGTGTATCTTCCTGTTCTGATAGGAACATTCCTGTTTCTATTTGCTTCAATCAGCTCTGGGCAAACCCCTGCTATAAGGGTTAAATAAACCACCATTACCTACAGATCAGTGTATACTACCCCTCACATGAATAACTTGGGTGCAAACACAGCTAGGGAACACAGCAACAGCCAGCTTCCACCTGGCTGGGGTATAACATATAGCTCTTCTCTGCAAGAATTATGCTCAGTGCAGATGTAGCATGTGATATGCTTACAGAACAAAGTGATAAACCAAACCTAGAGTTTATCTAATATTTATATTACATGGATTCCTAGAGGCCCCCACATGCCATCTACAATTCGTATGTGCGGTGAGAAGCAGAACGTGCCCACACTGCACCTCTGAGCCTGTGGGCAATAAAGCTATTTAATGTGTGATTCTTTTATTGCATACTTTGTTTTTTATGCTGGTGAGGTCTATTGAGTCTCACGATGAATGATGATATTTATTTATGGACATTTCTGCCGTCCCCACCGTTGTAGCATATGAACACCTCAGAGTTTAAGGGTGCCCCAAATTAACGACTTCTTGGGGAGCACATAAACCTGAGACATTTTGCTCTGGTGAAATTATAAATCTGTGTCACTGCATACAACCATCTGGACTGAGTGCACAACTAAACTTAGACTGAGGGAGCAAGTTCACATGGCAGAACTCTCCCTACTGAGCATGCACCAAAGCACTTTCCCTGAGCTTAGCCCACTTTGTGCTGCTGTAGCACCACCCTTCACCTCGAAGAGCTAATTAGGAACAGCCATCCGTGTTTCTGCCCCTGTTCAGGACAGAGTGTGACCTGTACTTACTGCCATGGGGATGTTCCAGGCCATGTAAACGTGTGACTTGAAGTCATCCATCCAGACCTCGGCGGCGCGCAGGGCGTTGCGCTTTGCATAGTAGTCGATGTCGTTGTTGTAGGGCTTCTTGGTGCGCTCGATGTGCGCCACACGGGAGCAGGGCAGCACCTCCATGCTCCCCCCGCACTGCCACACCTGGGGGAGGCACAGAAAACAACCACATGGCCTTTTGTTCCCCTTTTGAGGCAACACAAGTGCTTCTTTTCAGATGCTGTGTGTAGAGTGTTTGCGGTTTGGAGGTGAGGGCTATTGAACAGTTCAAAAGGATCGCCCAATTTACCTCTCTCTGTGCATTGCAGATGAGTCGGAGGGGAATGCAGATGGCTGCATTAGGTACATAAGTGTAGAAGCCATAAAGAGACGAGTCCTTCACCATAATATCCCTGTTCTTGGGACCACTAGGCAGAGAACGAATTGTGAGGGGGTAACCTCTGCCCTGGATGCTGCTTTAACCCAGTGTTTGTTACTGAAACTTCAACAGAAATCAGCTGTATCATCTGTCTGTGTTTGACACATGAACGGGGTACCAGAAAGGGCTCTAAGGTCGCCCCAGAGCCTTCTCCTCTGGACTAAACACCCCCAACTCTCTCAGGCTGTCTCCACAGGAGAGGTGCTCCAGACCTTTCATCATCGTATCTCTCTACCCCTGAGCTGATGAAGAGGGATAAAAGGGGCTGAGTGGAGACTGTATCAGCCAGCCTGCCCAGATACCACTGTACCCACACTGTGCAATTTTCTCCCTGTTGGCTATTTACTGTCTGAACTCCACGGCAGGGGACAATGAGGACTTGTCTCTTTGCATCAGTGAGATCTGGAGTGACGCAGAGTGAGTGAGGCTTATGGATTCAGCTCCCTCAGGTCTGCACCGAGTAGCAGAGTCTAGCTGAAGTAAATAAAAGATATTAAAATAGAAACAATAATTCAGTACTTTTCAAGGTTGCCTTTTACTTAGAATAAAAGTACATTTCCATAGAAGATGCATTCCAGAACCATACTGGGGCAGTTCTCCACCTAACCTGCCTACCTGCCTTCTCAAGGATAAAGATGAAGTGCTTGGGAAGTGGCAAATAAGATCTCTGCTCTGCCTTTTTTTTTTTTTTTTTTTTAAATACTTTGTTAGGTACTATTTACTTGCTGCTTTCCAAACAGTTCTGTAGTAAATCACTGGCCACTGGAATTTACATTTGATAAATGGAATACACTGCAAAACATGCTCATAAATTTGGACTGACAGGTGCTGAGGGTTTCCAGTGCAAAGGGGAACTGCTACCAAAAAAAAAGAGAAAAAAGAAAGGAATTAATTGATTTTCACGATCAGAAGGAGAAATGAGCAGTACACTTTAGTATACTGCTGTTTGCCCAACCCAGCTTGGAAGTCAGCTATTTCATGCACAGCACATTTTTCTTTCTATTGATATGCCTAATGACCTTGTAACTCTTATTTATATATTTTGGTACCAAGGGCAAGTACATTATCTGAGTGACAGATTTATTTCCTTCGAATGCCAGTGCTCACAAAAACCTGAAAAGGAAAAGGTATTAAACTGCAACATTAACAGTTTAGCTCATCTGTAAATTCAACACAAGCAGTTATTTATCAGTTATAAATTCCCCACAGATGAAATCCACAGGGAACACAGACCCCTGGCTTTGAAGGAAACACAACAAAAAAAGGCAGCAGCAGCCTCAGGCCAGATAACTCACACCCTGTCAGATCCTGGTGCTCAGCTCTCAGCGTGGGTCTGGCTGTGGTGTGATTGCCCCATCCCTAATCCCGTGGACTGCTTTCCACCGACATTCAGTCACTTCTTACCCTTCCCCTCAGCCCCATTTTGTTCTTTAAAGAGGCAACATCTGCTGAAGACATGGAAGGAAGGAAGGGAACAGCCAGGAAATACTCAAGGAAACTTTTCTTCCTTACAAGATGTTAGAATTTACCCCAGACAACTTTTTTTTTCTGGGAATATGTAACTTTTACCACCAGCAGGGGATGTTTCCCTGGATAAGGATGGGACTTCCAACCCCAGAGAAAGAGAACTGGATGCAGAGCACAGGGGGCAAGGAGTCAGATGGTTGTGGATCACCAGGTGTACATCATCGTGCCACTATCTCTCCACATCCCAGACAAATGTCACAGCTGCTCAGCTGTGGGTCATTTCTTTCCAGGCCAAATAAGGTCTCCTGTTTTACTTCATGAAGATTAGTTGCTGTTCAGTGGAGCACAGACATGACTCAGTATCCCCACACCCTTTCAGCACATGGCTAAGAACAAAGTGAAGATCTTCTCTCCTTCCCTTCCAATAATTACTTAAACTTTCACTAAATAGAAGAGTTTCTGTAGTATAATCAAATATGTGCATTCAAAACTGGGCAAGATCCCAGCAGTTAAGAGCCGTCATGTGAGATTTGGATGAGTACTCAAGACTTGGGCTTGAAGGAGGAGGATGGGAGGTTCAGCAGCACCTTCTCCTCTCTGGACACAGAGTTGAAAGGCATGTTGTGATGCAGAAAACCATTGCCTGTCTGCTTCTAACAAAGGGTGAAAGAATGAGGAAGGTTTTCTTGTATGAGTCAGGTAAGAGAGAGGTGAGTCAGTGGCTGATCCTGAAACTGGTTGATTCCCCTCCTCTTTTCATTCTCAAAACTGTACTTAATGACCCATTTTAACAGTAGCAGACAACACATTTCTTTCCACATCAAACTATGAAATTATGCCAGGAAAATAATTACATGCCTCTGTAAAGCACTTATCAAGCAGGATCCTTAAAGTACCTTACTGGGGGAAGCAAACTATTTCTAACTGTGAGCATAAAATGTTGCCCAAGGCCCTCCAAAGCGACACATTTCAGGCAATCAAAGAAAACTGACTTCCATATCTATGCCTTGTCTTCTGGGATAACAACACATTTCCCGCCCAAGTTATTCCTCTCAAATGGAGCTTCCAACATTAAATGTGTGTCTCAAGGTTCATTTACTGAGAAGGTGGAAGTGTTCAGTCTCTGAGCTGCTCCCCACAAGGGTGCACATCACTGAAAATCCCACTCTGCCTTCTTTTTCCCCATGGAGAGACAAATCTCTTAGAGAAAAATTTTTTTTTGGCTTCACAGCATGCACTCCTCAAACTTGTACTGTGAGGAAACAGCCCAGGCTCCATGGAAGGCCAGGAGCAGCAGCAAAGCCAAGTGTGTGCTCCTTGACTTGGTGCAGCTGAGCAGCCCAGGGACTCAGCTTTGCCTCTCTGAGCATCACACTGTGCAACGTTTTAAGACATGATCAAGTAATTCCAAGAGACACTCAATTTATTTGCTAATTGTAGCTAATTTCTAATTTCAGCACTGCTCTTTAGGCTGCTATAAACAAAATTGATAGCAATTTAAATGTTACCATAGCCGTGTTACCTTAGCATTTTTACTGCTAATTATCTCAATCAACTTTTCTATAAACAGACATATTAAGTATTGAGAAGAAGAAGTACCCACATCAGGACTAAATTACAAACTGAGTGATAATGTTTGTGGCTTGCACTATAATGATTTACTGACACTAATTATTAGCTATTCCTATGCACCTGAGGTGTGGCTGTCCTACAGGCAAGTGTTTATTTATGCAGCAGCCAGCTGGACATCACATTCTATGCATCAGAGAAAATCTGAGGTGAGGCCATGTCTTGTCTGCCATGGCCTCAACTGGGCATCAGCAAAGTTCCCTGAAGGCAGCTTGGGTACATTATTTAGAAAGGCTAATAAGGTGCCAAGTTTAATTCTTGACAAACAGTAACAAGTTTTCCGAGGAAACGCATTTTCCCACATGTACTTTCTGCTGAAGGTTGAAACTACCATCAGGATTTAAAAAAAATTAAAGTTAAAAGGAGTTAAACAAGCCTGGCCACCATTGAGTAGGAAGTAGAGCTAGCCAGGCTGCTGGGCTAATCCATTCCTAAATACATATAGAGAGAACACTGCTGATGTGGTCTCCTGCTCTGCAGGTGAGACCTGTTTCCAACAGCATC
Source organism: Corvus hawaiiensis (assembly GCF_020740725.1). Lineage (NCBI taxonomy): Eukaryota > Metazoa > Chordata > Aves > Passeriformes > Corvidae > Corvus > Corvus hawaiiensis. The sequence continues at coordinate 9,470,563 of NC_063230.1, read as the reverse complement.
ATGGCCTGCAGAGCGAATGTCAGAGCTCAGAAATATCCTGGGATTTAATATTTGCCATTTTTAGTATTTTTAGTATTATTCCTGGGATTTAATATTTGCCATTGGCAAGAGAGTGGCTGCAGCTCCCAAGAGGCTCTTGCTGATTATAGAGAGGGCTCTTCCCTCTCCATGGACTTGGTGCTCTGTAAATTGAATATCATTATTTTGTACACTGAAGTGACTGCACAGGGTTATTTAATTTGGTGCAGATGATCTCACTAAAAGCAAAATCAATAGGTAAAAATAAAAATGGCACCACAGTGTGAAGGAAAAGCTGGGAAGACAGTTTTAACTTTGAAAACTTACACTGGAAGTAAAGATTGTGATCCTTAAGAACTTTGTACCTTGCTGTGAATTTTTCAGTTTAAACACCCTGGTGTTCAGTGAGAGAGAAAAAGAAAAGCCTCAGATTCTCTGTTACAACTATTTTTTCCATCAAACACACCTTTGATTTAAGCAGCTGGAGAGATGAGGTATCCCAGAACATGTAATAGTGGAAAGGACACTTCAGTGTGTGTGGGATTTGCTTCCAAATAACCACCCTTTGCTAACACTTTCATACCCTTTTCACAGACACACCAGTTCCATCCATTCCTCTCAACATCACAAGTTTATAGATGACAAATCAACTCCAGTGGAGAGTGACCCAGGCATTTGCAACGTGTTGGTCTCCATCTCTTTTAAAATCTGCTGACTTTTCTGGTAAAGCTGGGGTTAGTCCAGCTTCTCTACTGATACAGAACACCGAGCAATTAATGAAATTTTCAGTACCCTGAGGCTTTGAGCCCATTTTTCATAGTTAGCAATCTCTCTGGAGGCATCACTGCACAACGTGCATGGGTGCTGTAGCAGCTTTGTGCTTTATCTCCTTCCAAGAACTTGTGGGTATTTCAGTGGGCCTTTCCTGAGAGGAATAATCACAGTCTGCATCTTCCAGCAGTAAGAAAATGGAAGGAACCAGCTTCAGAACACACATGTGGCAGCAGGGCCCCTCATTTCTGATACACCCAGCAGAGGATGTCACCTGGCACTTGTGCCACAGCCCTGCCAGCAGCAGCACTTCAGACGTGGATGTTCAGCACATCCTGAAACAAAACCCTTGTGCTGGAACAGGGCTCTGAGGTTTTATGGAGCAGTTTTGTACTCCACCTGAGCAGCACTCCACAGAAGTAGCCTTTCAGATTTCAAACTTTCTTTTCCGAGTGAAGACAGCAGAAGAGATGGAGGAGTTTTTAAAGCAGCTCAGATATCCCTGTTTCATGATATTCCAGCGTGGGAATTCTTAAAAGTCAGGGATCTCAGGTTTTCTTTGATTTTCAAGGCAAAGACTACCAGAAATGGATGTCTTCTAGACTGCCTACACACCCCTACAGCAGGATTGGAAAAGATTTTTCTATGATGAAAGAATCTCCACATGTTTCAGAAATTTTGTTGACCTAAATTTCAAGAATAACATCAATTTTAAATGTTTTCATCGGTTGAAACACAAGCTCTTTGTTTCCTCCACCCGTGTTTCCCACAAAGGTTTTTCTGAAACTGAGTAACTGATGATTTTCAGAATATCTGCTTGGTGTTAAAAGCTTTTTTAATGTAAGATTATATATATATATTTCAATCTGAAAGGTCAGTTTAAACTGAAAACACAAAACTTTGTTGCAAAAATAGAACAACACAATCTTCTGACAACATTAAAACCAGGTATTTGTTCCCATTTAGAAATTTTGCCAAAGTGCAGAGTGTTCAAAAGAAATATTTTTTGTTTAATTTATCAGCTGGATCTGACAGAGGGATCAAATTATGGTTCCTTGAGGTGACAAGTCTTATTTCTGACAGAAGTTGTGATACCTGAAGGGCAGGAGGACATGTAGTAAATTCTCAACAGCAGGCACCACTGAGCCCTCTTCAGCCCCTTGAACACCACAGTGTAAAATAAAATCCATGTGTACTGCAGGTACAGGAAAATTCCTACTCTGGTGAAGTCAAACAGGAAGGTAGTTCTTAATTCTTAAAAACCTGCACAGGAAGAGGATGCTGTAGTTTCAGTTTCTCTCTCCACTCAGCCATGAACCAACAAGGTCTGAATCAGAAGCGATTCTTCAAAGTATATTTGAAAGATGACAACAAAATCCTTTCCCATCTGAAACATGGGAGCTCTGTACTTATCCTCCAGCCCTTAAGGGATGTGCCAACTCTTCTAGTGCCCACACTAGAAACAAAAAATTACCATGAATATAGCACACTTAGTGTTCTTGCATCTCTGATATTGACAATTTACGTAGTTCACTGAAAGCTGATTTTCCAAAGTAATTTATAGCCTGACATTTTCTTGTTGTGTAATGGAGTTTTATGGATATTTTCTCTTCCACATATTCTCAGAGCTGCCTAGATAGTCATATTTAATCAGCTGTGCTAGATGAAGTGCTCTCTCTGTTTTTCACTTCACATAGGAAGCTGTTAGAGACTGGGGAGCTGTCATAATCAAACACATCATATGGAAAAATTAATCACATGGTCTCGTTTTGTTCATCAACTGCATTTTTATCATCTTCTTTAAAGGCAGCCATAAGTATGGTTTAAATAAGTCTCAACTGTCATTTCTCAAAATAGCCTGTGCTGTTTAATGGTGCACTTATAGAGCAAAAATCTTTCCACGCTGGGACAAACCAGCTTACATCAGAGAGATTTTTAGCTGCCAAAAAGAGACTGGAAAAAAGGAAGAAATCACATCTCAAGATCCACAGATCTTTGTTTTGTCAGAGGTTTCAGGATAAACTTCTGACCTATGCCTTCAAATTTCAGGACCCAAAAGGGTCCTTGGTCGACTGATCCTGACATTGACTTAGTGACAATCCTTCCTTTTTGCTCTCAACTCCTGCTCAAAGCAGTCTGCAGATAATCTGCTCACAGCAGATGTAGAGGGAGTGTGGCAAATTATTAGCTCAAATATGAAAGCTAATTCTGTTGTTAGGAGTCTTCTTATCCTAAGTGTGTCAATACCATCCCTTACTCTTGCTGCCCTGGAAGGCTGGGAACACAAAGCAATGTTTTTGGACTGATGATTTTGGAGGGTTGAATTTCACCTGGGGCTCTCCTCGTGTTTTTTTCCTGGCTCAAACAGCAATAACTAATTTGAAGAGAGAAGCAGAGATAGGGAGGATAGAGTAGATGTAGCCATACAAGTAGTCAGGATATGTTTGGCTCTAGTATTATGGCTTTATGATTATTATTTTTATCAATATTTCAATTGTCCCAGTGAGGAATACTTGGAAGCTTGCTGCTTTTCCTAGAACTATTACAATAGAGTTCAAAGGTGTGCTGCAAGATCCTTCTGCAGAGTAATTTAATGTGAATTTCACAGCAGACTCAAAATAATACCTTTTCTTTATAGAAAAGTAAACCAACTTTTACATAGGTACTTGATTAGCCTTCAAAATTTGTTAGAATTTAGCTTTTTTTTTTCTAATACTTTGTTAGTTTGACCTTTTAGCTTTGATCCCTTGGGGTATTCTGGTATTTACAGAAGAATTGCTTTCAGAAAAAAAAAAAAAAGAAAAGGCAGTGGAACAATAACATTCTTGCCATGAAACACTCAACACACGCATGTTTTATATTTGTCTGGTGGCTCTTCACTGCCAAATTTAGAGGCTGTCCTTCACAGGTTTCTTAGAGGTTACGCAGAACCTCAAGCCAGTTAAGATCTCAGATGTAACACCAGGAGAAGATAAAACCCTTCTGTTAACCCTTTTCCAGAAGGAAATAGATAAGCGTGACGAAATTGAAACACGTTCTAGAGAAACTCACCCTCAGCAGCTGCTATCTTGCTGTAAAGATAAACTTTGTGTGTAAAGAAGCGGGGTTGATAAATTAATAGACTGGCTGCTATGCAAGGGAGGAGATAGGATTTAAATTGATAATAAAAATGCCCCATATGCTTTAACCACTAATCCGATCTCCATAAACCCATATTTTGCACAACATTTACAAAGGGTAATGCACCTTTGAAAAAAAGCATGTCTGGGGAAGAAGCTGATGATTTGATGTGGGAAGCAGATCTCCCTTCTGCAAGGAAAATTCCAGACTCTCTGAAATGTCTTGCTGATAGGAGATGGAAATTGCAAAAACCCTTCAGAGCAAGAAGAGCAGCCTGCCCCTGCACAGGCAGGATGCCCTTTGCCACACTGCTGGGCTTTACACACAGACCTCAAATGGCAAAGAATAAAATATCCCCGACTCCAAAAGGTGGCGGTGGTTCAGGAATTCTTCAGGGGAGTTCAGTCAGTGCAGGGATGCTGGGCAAATCCCCCCTACTCCAGCCTCCCTGGCATCACTGCTCAGGGAGGTCAGCAGGGTCTGATGGGTGAGGAAGCAGTGAGGAATGGGAGAAGGAAACAGGACAGCCTAAGTGCAAGGCTTTAATTTTCAAAGGCTTGCTTTTCTTAGCAAATTAATGAATGTTGGCATCTCAAAATGCTCCAAGAGATGTTAACAGCTCCAATCATGTAAATGACAGGCACAGGAAAGAGACTGGCTTGAGGCAAACCCTCAAACTTCATGGATTAGAGATAATAACTTTATTTTTCTCTGAATTCTCCTCAAGTCTGAAAGAGGCTGCAGATTTCTTCTGGTCTAATACCATATATGTTGTGTTTTGCAAGCACAAATAACTTTTCCTCTCTAAAGTAAATGAAATTTGGTATCTCTAATGTAGTTTGCTAATTGTCCCAGGCAGACGCTTCTCATAACATATTCTTTAAGAATGGATTTGATGAGAATAATTTTCTGCTTTCTTACAAATTTACTCAACTTTTTCCCAAACCAACAGAATCACTGTCAGTCATTTCTGTAAATATGACAGCACAGATACTGTTTGTACTGTAACTGTTAAAATTCAACAAATTGGCCTTGGAAAAATACAATCTGTATGGGATATATTGAACAGCATTAAAGACCAGCCTGTTATTCCTGTTCCTCACATCTCTTTCATGTGATTGCTTTAGGTTGTTTCTCCTCCCTTATCCCAATGGACCATAGAGAAAATCTCCCTCTAAATTCAAAGCCCAGCAAGGGATAAAGTTTTATGTACACTAAGCTTACATGAGAAAATCTGCAGCTGAGCTCCTGCAACATTTAAGTTCTTAGGAAAATACCCCTTTTGCCAGACAGTGCTTTATTAATCTGCACCAAACCACCAGGCAATGCTGCCTGGTCAGCTCAGCAGCTGCTTCTGGAACACAGTCCAGCCCACAGAAAATGCTTAAAAGAGGCTCAAGATTAGATCAGCTGAGCACAGCAGCCATCTCCAAACCACATTTAATCTCTGTCAGATGCCGGGGCAGATCAGCGAGGATACCTTAGGTCAGAGCAGGGATGCCTTCCTTGACATACAGGGGTTCACATGACCACAGAAATCTCTTGAAGAGCACAACACTAACCCTCCAACAGCTTCTCCCTTCAATTGTTACCTAAGCTAAGCCAGGGTGGAAGTAAAAAGTAAAAGTTGTTAAACTTTTTTTTCCCCTCAAAGTGAGTTCTCAGCTTTCTCGTGCAATACCAGTAGTTCACACTTTCAGCCTTTTGCTAATGAAATAATACTTACTGTGTGCTCAGCCTTCAGTAAGAAGGCTGAAAAATGATAAAATGCTTCCTGACATTTTAGCTGAGACCACAGGGAGGAAGAATAAAGAGCGGGATTTATTGATGCTTCAATTAGAATAAAGTCATTCTTGAATAAGAAAATATTGAAACAGACTGACTAATGAAGTGATCACAAAGGGTCTTTTCAAAGGACCCTAAGTGGAGTCATCCTCATTTGTTTTCTCTTTCCACAGCAGACCCTTAAATGATCTTTGCATATTGTCTACACTAAATCCTGCAAGGTTGCTATTTCATTTTAAAGAAAAAAGCTTTTAGGCTGCAAGGGATCCATTCAGTGAGAGCTATTATGCTTATTGTGGTTGTGCTGCAGAGCCAAGGGATTTACTATATGCTCATTAGATCCTGCTTTGTTCCATAACAATCTTTTACGATGCAAATTTCAGCATGCTGATCTACTTAGAATAACATTTCCAAAAAAAAAAAAAAAAAAAAAAAAAAAATCCTGTTAAAGTAAAAGCTTCTTCCAAGGCAGGAACACTACAAACTCAGATCAATTACTAATATTTTAGCCCACGAAAACATCTGGTGTGTCAGCTTAAATTCAGCTTTGAACAGAGTCACAAGAAGTCCCAAGAACTCAGTGTTAGGGGCACACAGCAGGAGCATGGGTGGTCACACAGAGCTTAGAGGCCACGTTACGAAGCCATCACAGATGAGGCACGTTTGTCACTTGGCTTCTTGGTGGCTGAAGCACAAAAAGTTTGATTTGTTCAAGCCTTGGCACCTGAGGCATCCAGGCAGCAGAGAAGCCTCACCAGTAGAGATGCTCACCAGGACCTCTATGGAAGACACACAAGATGAGAGGTGTGAGTTCTCCACAGCCCTGCTCCATAACAATCTCCAGGGCAGTGCTGACAGAAAAAAAAAAAAAAAAGGGAAATAAAGCAAGGCATAAAATTGGAAAAATGGCAGAAGTGAGCAAAACCACTGTCCTCATGCTGGATGTTTGGCACTCAGCGTGCTGTGGCTGTTTCCATCTCTTGTTACTGCTCTTTAAACTCTCACCTGGCAGCTGTGACCTGCAGACAGACTGAGGATGAGGAGGGGCACTCCTGTTTTTCAAAGCATTAATTCCATCTTGGTCCTCCTCTGTGACCTTCCCGAGGGAGCAGTTGTACGAATGCAGAACGATGAATATTATCGTCCAGGAGATCTACCTGATAGCTCTTCCTTAATAGTTCTATAAATCTTGCCATGTCTTAGTGCTTTAAGTGTACAGCAGAGGTAATCCTGCTGTAAGGAATAGTGTGAACTCATCCCTCATATGCACAGAGCCCAGCCAGTCTAGTGACACCACAGTAAAGCATTCTCTCCTGTGCCCTGAGCAGCAAAACTCAAACTGGAGCTAGAATTTACACTGAAAACTGAAACATAGATTTAAAAGAAACAAAGATTTTAGTTATAGGCTAGCTGTGTTGAAATTAGTTAGAATAGGAAGGAATTTGGGCCCAGCTAGAGTTAATTAAAATAGTTCAGAGAGCTGGACCTGAAACAGTTTTCAAGATGTTAGTAATTGATTATGGAATAATTGATGATCTGTCATTTGTATGTTTGTTTAGCTGTGCTTAGAACGAGGAACAGAAATACTGATCAGTTGGTGTAGGGAACAAGGACAATTACCAATTTCCTCCCTTTGTGGGAACCTATTCAAAAGTCACACAAGAGGAAGTTTGGAGGTCACTAAAGTAATTAGGATTGTTAAAGTTCAGAGAGGTGAAAAAGGTCAAAATGAGGGAGATGAGCTTACTTCATCTGTCTGGGACCACTGACCCAATTCAAGACTCAATTCAGGACACACACTATGCATGCTGAATGACATTAAAGCTCATTTCCATACGAAGAGGAGAATGGGAGGTGTTGATGTTATGAATATGCACTTGTATTTTAGATATTCATAATTTTTGTAAATAAAAAGCTTTGTGTTTGCTTGGATCAGGGCCCTGCATCTTAGGGAGCTATCCCATGCAGTGCCTGGCACCAAATAAACATGCACTTTCTAACTCTAAACTGTTAGAGAGTCTTTGTCAGTCTCAGTTGGATATCGATACTAGATCGATAGTCGTATTTTAGTAAATCAAAACTGATCTCTAGGAGATAATTAATAAAATATCTGAGGTGAGCAATAAGAAAAAGATCAGTTTGTCAGCAGAAGTGTTAACAAATCATTACAGTATTTCCAGTATTAACAAATCATTACAGTAATTCCAGGCAGCCCTTCCCATACTCCCATTCTAAAGCAGCAAACGAAACCTGCAACTTGCACTTAAAAACCTCACAAATCATCACCTGCTTATAATGGACAAGTTCAGCTGGAGTGCCTGCTCACTAAAATGCCACATGATTACTGAATTCAGCTGATGTCCTGGTTTACACAGTAAGTGCCAAATCCTTGATAAACATAAGATGTGTGTGAGCATGGCTTTCCCTGGGAATACTTATTTACTTGGGATGGCAAACCTGTGATTAATATTCTCCTCCCAGAGCTATGGGAAGGCACCAAAGGACGGGCAATGCCCATAAACGACTGGAATAGGATATTTGAAACATGTCTGAGGCTTGAAAAATGCCTCTGCCTACACTGCACTCTCACCCAGGCACCGCCAGCCTTGGCAGCTATCTGAGCTGCAAAAAGAACTTGAAAATATGCAAACCCCCCCTCTGGTGAGTCAGTTACAACATTCTTTGACTTTACCTTTCTGACTATCAGACAGCAGATGTCTGGAATGGTCTTTGGATACCTCAGAGAAATGCAAAATGGCAGAGAAAAAGAACTTTTAGAGAAGAAAGTGCTATTATGTCCTAGTGATTCACTCTGCTTAAATGCTTTATTGCTGCTATTAATGGACAGATATTATCATTAATCACAGGCTGTGAAGTGACTGACAAACTAAGCTATTTTGTACACCACCTAAAGAGCTGGTAAGGGGATGCAATTTGGGTTAAACACGAAAGAAAAAGGCTGTTTGTGATTTTGATGGACAGCTCCCTAAAGAATCTCCACATTCCAGGACTGCAAAGTAGGCTGTCACATCTGTAGATTTGTTGCCTCTCCAGGGAAATTTGAAGTGAGGTGTATCACCAGACACAGCCTTTTACTGGCTCTTTTCATTTCATTTCTTCAAGACCAGTTATTCCCATTTACTAAGACTTAGATTAGAGTTTGCTTTAGTTGACAAATTCTTTTGTTTGGCGGATTTTCTTTTTGGTTGTTTGTTGTGTTGTATAATGAAACCAACATAAGTTTATCAATGGTGACATGTAAAGGTCTTTGCTAGGCATGTTTTTATTCTTTAAATTACCTAGGCCACATTCCATCTAGCATAAGGATGTGAAAACACACACACGAATTTGGCAGTATTTCTCCCAAGAGCTAAAAGTGTCCTCAAAATTGAACTCTGCAAATATTAGCTTCAGCTTATTGGGAAGATAGTGTCCCATATTATAAAAGTGCTGAGCAAATAAGTGATGTTCTTTGTTTGCAAGAGATTTCTAGAAGTCAAATATATAGAGATACAGATACGGTTTCAAACTGAACCAAAATTGTGCTTGGCATTTCAAGGTGTTTGACAACTCAAAGTATGGAATGAAAGTTCACTTCAGATCCAGCAAAATATTTTGTTTCAACAACATCTGAAAATAACCTTTTTGAGGATGTAATGTAATGGCTTCTCCTTTCTCAACACATGAATTTAGATATATTTCCTTGCCAAATCTGTATTCTTTCTCAGATAAATTATTCGGCAAATTAATGTCCCATTATAGACAAAAAGATCATTAGCTGATTACAAAGAAGGCATTAACATTTACCTTTTGCCTTTTCAGAGCTTACCTAATTAAGTCATTCATCACCATTCTTCACTTGTATCAGCACAAAACTGACCTTAAAAGCATGTCAGATGTGACCAGAAAAATACTGCATTAGAATAAATACAGAGCTTACATAGTGACCCACAGCATTTTATGTTCCCAGACAGTGCCCATACTTTTACTTCAGAATATCCACTTCAACCTCAGCTTGGCTAAAATAAACAAATAAAAACAACTCCCCTGTTACTCCAGTAATTTTTTGTTTCTGTAGAATGGCAGTAATCATTAAATGCTACTTTGCTTCATTAAAGTCTGAATTTCCAAGAATTGAGAGAGAGAGTGCCACAGGGTTAAGTAATTCTTTCATCACATGGCCGATGTGTTTTATCCCTGCTGGATCACAAGTGCTCTTCGTTTACTGAGTTCCAGGTGTCATCCAACTATTTATTTGTGGAGCCTTTGTTGTAAACATTCTGGGCTGCCAAAGAAATAATCAAGAGTCTTTCCTATTCAACCTAAATACAATTCTGTTAAAAAAAACCCCTTTTCTGGTAAAATGGGATGGATGATTAAAAAAACCCAAACCAACAGAACAATTACAGGGGCTGCATTACTCTGCCTATCATCTATAGGCAAAATTTGAAAAAAATACGGCTTTACATCATTTTTATGAAGGCACTCTTCCGGACTTGCAGTTCATTTAATTTTGCCCTGGAGCACGTCTGCTGTGAGTAACATGGAATACAACCCACTTGTCTTTCCTCTTGTCTCTAAATAATCTCTTTCCATCTACTCTCAGAGTCAGGCTGTCACAAGCAGCTAATACCTCTACAGAGATAAAATAAGACAAAAGCAATAACCACAGTCAAGGCCCCCAGGGATTTCTTCACTAGATCTAACTACAGTGTCCACTCTATCAAAATCCTGCCCTGTTGCCCTGTGTCAATGTTTACATGCTCTGCTGCTTCTACCACTCACGTTTTCAGAGGGATTCCAGCCTTATCATCTACTCTGTCAGGTGATGGCAACAACTATTTCCTTTCCCCATTTCCCCTGTTTCTGTCACCTTCTGCCAACCAGCTCTGGTAACAGGCTCTGCTCTATGATTGAACTGACACCTGAGCAGTTCCAGTTTTTCATGAAGGATGCTGTGTTGAAAAGAATAATTCAAGTACCCTGTACCACAACAGCAGAAAGGGCCTTGTGGCTGCTTGTGTCCCATTGCTCAGGCTAAACTGGAGGTTGGTAGGTTTATTTGACTGGGCTTTATCCCAGAGGTGTTTGTGCCAGTCCTGGTTCAGTCCCCCTGCCTTCCATACTCCCCCATCCCTGCTGCTTGAGCTGGGTGTGCAAATGCTCCATAAGTTGGGTAAATCATAATTCAAAATGATACAGTCTAGTTTAAACACTTAGATAATAAGATATTCCATTGTTTTAACAGATTTGGGAAGGCTAAGCATGCACTGAGGTTTAAGCAAATGGTAATCTCTGTTTCAGAATGAAGAGGAAGAGGAGGCCACATTTCTCGTAGCTTTGCTGGACACAAAATGCCCAACTACAATTTATGTTGGCATGGACCTGTTAAAGGGTAAATTTAAATTTTTAAAAGAGCAGTACTGTGGCTGTTGATGTGGCAGCAGTTATGGAAGCCTCAATTACATCCAGATGCTACATATGCAGTTTGAAATACCAGGAGCATTTCCTCCTCTGAAAGATGGACATGGACAGAAACAAATATTTTCTCCCATCTGCCATAAGAAAAAAAATTGAATATACAAAAATAGAATGCCTTATTCAAAGTCACATCTGAAACAACAGCGAAGTCAGAAAAAATGAACTCAGGTTGCCCAATTTTTGGAAATCTTCAGCCAAAAAATCATCCTAGCACAGCCAGCTATGGTGAGTCTCTGGGCTCTGCATGGAACAGGCAGAGAGCTGTTACTCAGTAGCACATCTCTACAGGATTTCTGGCTAGAAAACATCAGTTCTGCTCAGTATTGCAAAATTAGTGTTCAACCCAGTCTTTCTCACCTTTCTTATTTTGAAGAGAAATCTCCCTTGGTGCTCTGACAGGAGCTGAGAAGCACTGGCAGCCCCAGGTGAGCCAGGACAGGGCCCCAGTGAATACACAGCCTGTCTGTGAGCTTCCAGTGTGCCCAGAGCTGCTTGTGGGGCACTGCAGGGCATCTAAAGGGGCAGCCAGACAGCACCAGAAAACTCTGCAGGTAAACCTGTCCCATGTCTGCTCTTGTCAAAGTGCTCAAACTTGCTCAAAATAGTGCAAACAGACCAAGAAAAAGTCCTTGTCTTCCTCTGACAAATTAAGTGTATTTCACTAGCATTCCTCCTAAATAGCAGAAGTGTGGTTTTAAACCTCAAAAATGTGCAATGTGTGAGATGTAAGAAGCCCAATCTATTTTCTGAGAGAAGTCCAAGAGACAGTTTAATAAGCAGCTGCATGGGAAGAAATTCCTGGTTGTAGCTCTTTAATGTAGCAGAAGAAGACATAATGAAAGCTAATAATTGGTAGATAATGCTAGAGAAATTCTGACTTCAGAATAAATTGGAGCTTTTTAAACAACAAAGATAATTAAACATTGAACAGCTTGCTGGCCCACTGTGGCAAATTCTCTACCACTTTGAGGGTTTTTGCAGTCAGACTAGGCATCTCCTAAAACCTACCAAAAAACTCAAACAGAAATGATGGGGCTCTCTGTGTAAGATGCTGGGTCAGGATCTTGGCCCTTCGTTAGCCAATTTAATTAAAGAAGCCTGATAGAAGTTGAGGAATTTAACCTTGTGTATCAAATTCACAAAACATTAAGGAGGAAGAAAATACCACATCTCAAAAGAAAGTCCAAAAATTGGCAAACTTCTCCAATGTTTATAAATTATATAAAACTTTTATGTATTAAAAATTAATCAGGCAAGCTTCCTAGACTGGGCTAAATTCAGCCTAATGATCCTTTGATGTAGAATTAGAATTTCTTCAAACAATATTTCTTTCCTCAAATTTCTCATGCTACAATTACTGTAGTTACAGGGCAAGAGATACAGGTGGAGATTAACAACTCCTTCACAAGCTGAAGAATAATGAATGCCCAGTGCATCAATTTCTGGTAATCCAAGATACAAAAGAACAACCTCTTCCTCTGCTTGTCATGACTAAGGATGTGCAGCAAACCAAAAGTTATCAAGCAGAACAAACTTACTGCACTTGTGAGCAGTACAGTCATGGTTTTATATTAATAAACACAAGAGTAGGCAGCAAGTAACAGCTATTACCAAACAGGACTAACTATGGCCAGGACTGAGCACGCTGTGTGACAACACCTCAGAAGCAAATGTTCTGTAAATGTCTTTGTTGAGTAGAAAGTGGAAACTTTATTTTTAAGCTAGCCCTTGGGACAGTCGTCATTTGGTGCTAGGTTGGAAAAAAAAAGCAACAAAAGCTAGCAGCAGAGTTACTGGGAAGAAGGCAGGTGAAGTGAGGTGCTCCCAAATTGCCCTCTCTAACCAGCAGATCAAAGCCACCTCCCAGCCTGACAGGGTGACTGCACAGGACTGTCAGGGACTCTGAGGCAGGGACTGCAGGGCAGTCCCAAGGTGGATGTCAGGACTTTCCCTGTATCCCTGCGTGGATTATCTCAACTTGGACCTTACTTCCAAACTGCTTTCCATTTTTAACCATTAGACTGCATTTTGCCTTTGCCTGCTGACATAAGGAAAACGTGTGAGTTTTCCTTATCTTTTATATCCCTTGAGATCATTAGGAAATCCCTTCCTGCCTTAGCTGCTGCTGCAGAATGGCCTTACTGAGGGCAGGAAAGCAATTTGCAACTGCCTGTAGTTCCAGATCCAGCCAAGCACTTGACTGCTTGCCTAACTGCACAGCTCTGTGTTATTCCATTGACTAGAGCAGGACCACTCACACAGTTAAAATTAAATGCCTGGTTAAGTGCCTTGTAGGTTTTTGGCTTGTTAACAATTCACCGCCAATACCTCAACCTGCTTAGGCTGTCGCGCCTTCTCACTGCAGTGCTTCTCTTAAAACTCCTCTTAACTCCAAGCTGAACACGTAAATGTGCTCCTGAAAACACCCATGAGGAGACCTACTGAAGAACCTGCTATCTTTCCAACTTACGTAATTTTTAGTAACAGAGCTGTACATCACACTTATCTCATTAGCAGTCATCTCCTCAGGCAGTACATACCGTGTGGGTGGGTCTTCCTTTTTTTGATTTACCTAGGAAGCCTTGCTGTCTCTAATTTTCCATGAATCTCATGAATTTCCACTGAAATCTTTACAGCTACAGTAGCCTGGGATGTAATGTTCTAAACCAATTTTAAACCCAAGAAAAAAATTTAATACCTAATAGATTTTATGAAGAAAGTGGCACTAAGTAGTGCCTCTTGCTAATGAAATCAAGCCAAAAATGCTTGAGGGAAAAAAGCTCCGTGTCTGTGAGCAGCAGCCCTGGGTGTGTGTTGACACCTAGGACATCAGAGACCTCACAAAACCAACTGGTACAATCTGATTGCCCAGCCAGATTTGGCAAAGCAGCAGCAATGTGTTCATCAATAGAGAATTACTAATCCTTGTCACAACAGACATAACTCCCTGAAGTGTTCTACTGCAGATGAGGGAAAGTCAAAATGCACTGAGGTCCAGTAAGGGGGCAAGGAGAGCTCCTGTCTCTGTCTCACTGACAGGTTTGCTTTGGGTGAACTTCCCAAAGGCACAGACTTGGCTTTCCCAGAGGCTGGAAAAGGCACAGAAACAGCTTCTCACCTTTCTAGTTCAGCTGAAGCCTGCAAGTGCTGGTATGTGAAAAATGAAAGTTAATCTTGAAAGAACTTTCTGGAGCACTCAGACTTTGACTACCAAAATTCTGGGAAGAGAGGATTTTTGGGTTTCGTTTAAACTGAGAATAGCATAAGTAACCTCAGGAAGAAACTGGCATTTTTGAAAACAGAACTTGGGAAAACAGTCTCATCATTTTGCTCTATAGAGCAGCATGTAACAGATCTAATCAAATAATTGTAATATGCTCCAGCTAGAAGGGTAAGGAAGAAAAACTGTGTGTAAAGGAAAAGAGGATGGGTCACAATAGCAGCAATGACTTATGAGGGTTATTTCTCACATCTGAAAGCCCAATAACTCACAAGTACCCCAGCCATAAGTGAATTATAGGAGTCTTTTGTGCAAGTAAAATTTTCCATTATGTACCTAATCTGATGCAGTGTAACAATTTGTCTCTTTTCACAAAATCATAAGGAATATTTCCCAGAGAACATCAAGAGCCACAGAGTAAAAAGCTTCCTTGCCTGAGAGAATGCTCATACGTTGATCATCATCATTCTCTACATTTAAAGCTGCCTCAGTGTGCTCCTCTGGATGCTCTCTAGGAAGTGTGTCCTACAATTTATCATTGACATACTGGCTATATCTTCTGTTTCCTTCTCTTTTTTCCTCTGTTCTTATAACAAGACTAAACTGTACTTTCAGTTTGGCTGTTGTAAATTTACAATGACTCACTGACTGTGGGGAAGTTACTCTGAAACTGTACTGGCCTAAAGGCAGCTGCTGGCCATAAGAACAGCTCTTGTGATCCTCTCCTCTCACCTGATTTGTTATCACAACTGGACCTGGGAATCCTCTTTGATTTCAGCATATTGAAAAAAAGAGGGAACTGATAACAAAACTAGTGGCGCAGTTCTGCAATTTGTCTTGTGGACCTCTTGGAGTAGCTCAGATGCTGTGCTCAGCTTTGTAGTGAGAGCCTTCACATTTCTAAACTTACCTTAATTAAAATGAACTTTAAAATGGAATTCCTACACTATTTTTATCTTATGGAGAAGTATTGTAGAGGGTGATCACATGCTTTCAGGGAAACACTACAGATAATAGACTTTAACTTCATTTCTCAGTTTCTCAGCTGACACTTTCAGGGTTTGAAGAAAAAGTCCTCAATGTCATAATGACTGTAGAGAAGTAGGGACCTCTGAGTGACCTCATTCTGAACAGAAAACTGCTCCAATCCTAACCTTTGACTGCTTCAAAGACTCATTCAGCAGTCCATGTTATCTAAGCCAAACTGGAAAATGCCAGCCCTGATTCTTCACTCCAGCTCTGGATACTACAACTTGAAGAAACCAATCTGTGGCCCTGAGATACTTGGCTGAGTATCAGAAGTCTGTGCTTTATACTATGGTAACAAAATTTGCACATGTTGCCTCCTGTCCGTTTCCTGCTCCATCATCCATTTCTTCATTTGGAAAAGAAAAATGAAGAAACAGATGGGTGCACAGCCTTAAACACATGCGCAGTTTTAAGCATTTTCCCTGACCTGAGTGGGAAGTTAAAACTGTGCTCAGAAACCTCTATTATATGGGAATGGAATTAAATCTGCCCTGGGTGCTCTTGCATCTTTGCGAGACGGATCTCTGTAATCATCTTCCACTTAATCAAAACACAACGCAGCAGAGCTGTGATTACACAATTTCAGATGACAAGTAACAGTCCTCATCCTTTGTTTTGATGAATTCTGAGTTCACTATGTAGATAACATGGTTAATTTGTTATTCAGAAATGGCGTTTAATCATTGAAGGACATTCTGAGTCTGACCAGGCGGAGAAAAAAAGCAACCCAACAACCAAAGTAACAATAATCAAACAGTATTTGATAAATGTGATACATTTTGAACAATTTTGTTTAAAGTGTTGAGCTTAGCAAAAGCAGGCTAAGTTAGCAAAAAATGTACTAATCAACAAATGGAACCCCCCTCCAATCCTGCCTTGTTTCACTTCTCTGATATTTCACATCTCCAAGTCGCTGCACAGGAGGCAGCTTTTTTTCCTTAAATTACAGTCATTTTGTATTCTGAAAAAATTCACTTGCTCAGCAAGAGAAATGACATTAAACTGCTGACAAAATATACAAAGCAAAGCTGGTTTCAGATATTCATGCTTTACACTGTGTCAAAAGCACTGCAAACATTAATATCAAACCATGACTACTTCTAATAGAAGCTATGAAAGAAGCCAAAATAAAGTGTGTTTTCCAAAGCAAGAAGCTGAAAAAAAGGTGTCTCGAGATGATAAAGGGACTGTGGAAAATTCAGGTACTGATTTCATGGGTATTAACTATGCATAATATACATATGTACGAAGACAGCATAACCTTGTTGGTAGGGTGTTGGGGTCCCTCCCCCGCCGTGTAGCCCTGGGAGAGGGGCCCTGAGGGCACAGACACGGGGTTTCCTGCCCCTGCTCAGCCTCGTTCCCATTGGTTGGTTTGTGTCCCCTGCGCGGGCAGGAGGACCCTTGGTCCCGTGACTGGAACAGTTCCTGGGCAGAGCTCCGGCCATGCGGCTGGAGAAATAAACATCTCTCTGAAACAGCTAGCAAGAATCTGTCTGTCCGTATATATTTCCTTTCCACGGGACTCCTGGTTTGATATATGCGTGTTGCAGGATCCCCACTGCAACAAATGGTGGAGATTTGTGAGCAGAACGATCCCCGATCCCTAAGCGACTGATTTGTGTGAGTAAACCCTGGAAACTTTGGATTCCTCTTCTTGGTTTTGCTTTGCTATTCCATATCTGAACTATGGAGGAACCGTGGGAAGACTCTTGGCTCTCAGAGCCGCATATGGACATTTATCTTAAACTTAAAATGATTCTTGAACAACGATTTGTAAATTTTAGCTTGATTCAAGCTCAAAAAGAACTGAAACACTTCCTGGCATGGTTGTTTAAGAACTTTTTCTATGTTTCTTGGGATTTAATTATTACCAAGGGCTTTTGGAAAACCGTTTGGACACAGTTAATACTGGAGTCAAAATATATGCCGATGGAAGAATATTTTCGTGAATATTATTTAGTTACTGAGACTGTTGAGCAATGTCAGCTGTGTCCTGGCGAAGGGAAGCGTGGCGCAGGGACCGTGCGGCCCAGGCCACGTGCACCGAGCGCTCTGAGAGCAGCAGCGAGGCAGTTCCCGCGCGCGGGCGGAGCCACGCGAGCCGCAGTGTCGGCGGCGGAGCGAGGCGCGGCGGGACCCGGCGGTGCCCGAATGGCCCCGTGCAGCGCGTGGTGGAGCGAGCCCCGTGAACGCCCGACCGAGAGGGGCGGCGCGTGGGCGGCGGCTGGCGGCGATGGCGGTGGAACGGAGCCGCGCCCAGCCGAGACGCGCGCTGGAGCAGGGCGCGGGGGAGTCATCGCTCAGGGACCCGGCCGAGACGTGGGTGCAGCGCCCGGCAGCGGCAGCGAAGCTGCGACCAGAGGAGGCGACGCACGGAGAACTGAGCGGCGTGGCCCGGCCCGGCCCGCGCAGCCCCGAACGCGACCCCGGGAAGAGCGCGCAGGCACCAGCAGCCCCGACAATTCCAACACGGGAGCGACCGAAGGAGAGAGCAAAGACGCAGCGAGACAGAAAACAGCAGCCACTCGGAAAAAGGAAAAGATCATAGCAACTAAGACCTTAGGGATAGTAAAATGGTATAATGTTAAGCAAAATTATGGTTTTATAACAAGGTATGACAACCAGCAAGACATATTTGTGCATAGAACTGCTATTAAAAAGAATAACCCTGAAAAATGGATCCCAAGCTTGGGAGATGGAGAAGTGGTGGAATTTAATATTGTACTAGGGAGAAAAGGGTTACAAGCATCGCAGGTCACTGGGCCTGATGGTGTTCCTGTAAAAGGCAGTATATATGCAAAAAATCGTAGTCATGTTAGACAGTATCTCCATTGTAAGCCCCCCCTACAGTTTCCCTTTCCTAATCCCACCTTTCCCTTTTACCCTATGTCCTATTACCCCCAGTGTATTCCCAATCCGTTTTTTCACCCATGGTTTCCCTCACAAAACCATGCTTTTGCCAATTGTTTCCCCAAAAATCCCTTTCCAATGCCGAGTGGGGGATGAAAAAGGGGGAGGGAAGAAGTTAAACCCTCTCCTGCCTCAGTTTCCCCACAAAGCATGCTCAGAGAATTCTGTCTCCCTTCTGTCAGCCCTAAGATGTTCCAGAGAATCTGTTTGGACATTTAAAGACTCAGGAGGGTGGCTTGTTTTGTCTTGAAACTGTTCTTGTTATGTTTATCCAGTTGTTTTCATTCTCCTTTTATTAAAATAAAACGGGTGAGGTGTTGGGGTCCCTCCCCCGCCGTGTAGCCCTGGGAGAGGGGCCCTGAGGGCACAGACACGGGGTTTCCTGTCCCTGCTCAGCCTCGTTCCCATTGGTTGGTTTGTGTTCCCTGCGCGGGCAGAAGGACCCTTGGTCCCGTGACTGGAACAGTTCCTGGGCAGAGCTCCGGCCATGCGGCTGGAGAAATAAACATCTCTGAAACAGCTAGCAAGAATCTGTCTGTCCGTATATATTTCCTTTCCACGGGACTCCTGGTTTGATATATGCGTGTTGCAGGATCCCCACTGCAACAGTAGGGCATTTTTGTAAGCCTGAGAAGCAGAGCTGGCTGGAATCCTTGGTTCTGCCAAAAGCAGAGTATTTGAATAAGACACCCCATACCTCAGTGTTCTCCATGTAAAGATCAGAAAATAAAACTGCCTTCTGTTGAAGACACAGGAGAATCAGAAGCTGAAAAAAATACACAGCAATTAAAAGACCCCGGGGCGGTTTTTTGCTTTGTTTCTAACAAAACAGCACTGGAGTTTTAAAATACTGACAATTTGCTCACACATATTTGGTAGGACTTTCTGTGCTGACTTAGAGTGAGGGTCCTCCAGACACTCCTGATTACTGACATGCCTCAGTTTGCATATGGCAGATTTGGGGCTCCTCAGAGTCAATGAATGCATCTCTTTTTAGCCACCTGCAGTTATTTCCCAATTTAGCAACAGCAAGAAGGTGCTGGCTGAGCAGGGTGACCCCCTTTGTGCTACTCCCTCCTTCAGCACACCGTGCAGCACATCACTCCTGTTAGGTGGATCATCAGCAGTGGAAGGGCACACACCATTAAATATAATTGTGCCCTAACTGAAGTGTCATCTGTGAAATGGGTACTACTCCCAGCAATTTGATCAAGACACATATTAGGACAAACCAGTATTTTATGTCTGTAATGGATGATATCTACACCAAGAATGAAGCAAATTGTTCTTCTTTAAGCCTTTGATCTTTAAGGGCAGCAATTTAAACCATTGTACACAGTGAACTTTTCAGCGCATACAGCTTTCATCCTTTTCAGCCGTTTTCAGCCACAGAATAGGCCCTGTCCATACAAAGGTTAGCATCAGGGTGATCCTCTGCTTTTCTTCAGTGTTTCCCTAAGTAAAATTAAAAATTTTCTGGGAGAGAAAAGTTGACTCTTTTCCAGAGTCAGTAGTAGGTCCAGAAGAGTAAATTCAGTGAAGCCTGAAGGAGAAATTGTTTACTCTCCTGCTCCTCTTGCCTTTTTGCAACCCTGGAAAGAACCAAAGCATTTACACCCCAGCTGCCTGGTGGTCCCCTGGGTAACCTTAGCACCTGGGGTAGAGGTTTGAGCACTCACAGTTTGCTCCAAGTTATATTAGTCTGCCCCATCTGTTGGTGTGGAAAATGTACCTGCAAACACAGAAGCACTGGGAGTGCTTGGCTGTGCCATTAGTGAGGTGATTAGTGGCACTGGCACACTGTCAGGCAACTCTTGCACTCAGAAAGAAACAGAATACATTTTCATCAGCTGAAATATAGAAACTGAACCTATAAACATAAAGCATCTGCTTTGTGAAAGTGAAAGAGGAGAAAAACTGAAAGAAACATCACAGCTTTAAAATGATAAAAGCCCTTCTAAGAACCACACAGTGTATTTGCTGAAATGTCTGCAGCAGCATTTGTCAGTTATGAAATTTTAAAGTGGGGATCTGAAGGTACTGAAGATGGAGTATGTGCATGACACTGCTCCATTTTTCGCTTTCTGAAAGCCTTACAGTGCCTTTAGCACAAGAAAACAGCGACGTGGTGATCCCATTTGTGCCAGACACATTTTGGGCACTGACAGGCAGCAGTTAAGAAGCCTGTTGAGTGCAATTAGCAGTCACAAGAGTGACAGCATTGGACATCACACCACATGTCAGGGCTTGCTGCTGAGGAGGGAACCAGCCTGCTAAACCCTCTGTCACAGGGACATCAGCACTTCCTACCAAGGTGCCTTCTTCTCTCATAACCACCTTAGTCTTGTCACACCATGGAACTGATGCTTCTACCAGCTGCTTTTCAAAACTCAGATAAATATGCAATGGATTCAGGAAGACAAGATCTGATATTTCTGTTTACGCTCCTTAAAAGCAGCCCAGGGCTGTAAAATTTTACAGAAAACATCAATTTCATTTCCTTCAGCTGAATGATACAAAACAAGTTTCACCCCTGCTGTAAAATGATGCTGTAGTGATGTTATAACCATGTGGTTTAGGGATAAATAAAATTGAAGGAAGGTTTCTGAGCTCAAAAACTTCCTACTTTTTCTATGTACATATGTCAACTAATGAAACATACTCTTTCTGTGGTTTCAGCTATTGAATACATGACTCCCTGTCTGTTTTACCACCGTTTCCTTCTTCCACTGTAGTACCTTGGAAATCCAGTCTTGGACCCACAGACCTTTGTACCTGGCACTTAGAAACAAAGAGCCCATGGAATACCCTCTCTTTTCATCCAGTCACACATCTTGGCATTACAGGGTGACATTACAATGCAAACAGAGACATAAATACATGAGTGGAAATCCAGTCTCCTGGCTCTGCCAAGTGCACGCCACAAGACACCACACAGGAATTTAAACAAAAATTGTGGCTGAAAAACCTAGGAACAACCCAACTTTCTTCTTGTTCTGATATAACCTGAAGGATGCTTCAAAAGAGCAGAGTGGCAAAGTCCACAAGGAATGGCTGTAGCAATGTGGGTAAAGTATTTTGCTGCCTGAAAAAAAAAAAAAGTTTTAAAGAAAACAGAGCAAGAAAAAGCTTTTTGGAGAAAACTGCCACAAACTGACGAGAGTTTTGCCTGACAGAATTCAAAATACAGCC
Source organism: Corvus hawaiiensis (assembly GCF_020740725.1). Lineage (NCBI taxonomy): Eukaryota > Metazoa > Chordata > Aves > Passeriformes > Corvidae > Corvus > Corvus hawaiiensis. Next base: position 9,449,034 of record NC_063230.1, on the reverse strand, counting down.
CTGCTCAGCCTATCTACTGAAAGGCAATGTTACAAAAGAATCCAGCTTTTGTAAAATTCTTCAGAAGACAAATCTGATTGACTTGTCAGCAGTTCCTTACTGTTCTACAGTTCCAATAGCAAAAAATATGAGAATCAAATATTAAAAATGTTGTTTCTCAGGAATGCTTCTGTAATGTAAGGAGGTGTCTCTCATGAACCTGTTGCTTAAAATGATTGTGATCTTTCATCTTAGATGAGCTTTTAAAGCCAGCACCACTAAGTCAGAGGGGAGTAGCACGACCCACCCATCTTATCAAAGTCCAATCCTGTTTGGGCAGAGCTTTTGCAACGCCTTCAAGTAAGTCATTCAGAAGAAACAAAGCAGAGGCAGCATTTGGTGATTTGAGTCACTGTGAAGAACACAAGCTCAAATTGTTCTGCTTTTCAGAAGGTGCACTGGTTCACACCATCACTCCTGGCAGTACAGCATCACACGAGGGCATCATTGCACTGTAAACACATTGAAAGGGAACCAGCTCCTACCTCAAAGTACTCGCTGTCCTCTCAGGCAAATGGAGAAAACAGATGAAGCGAAGGCAGGAACTTCCCTAAAAGTTCAGTTTTTCTCCAAAGAAAGAGACAGCCATGGAGCTGGTGTACGTATTTAATACCTCTTCCCAGTCTGAAAAATAGATTTGGTATTTCTTCCTTCCTCCCAGTCAAGATCCCCTTCCTTACTGTTATTCATTTACAGTGGAGGACCACGTTGCTTTGAGCAGCTCCCTGCTGCTTTCTCACAAATTCGTTTGTCGTGTCTTTGTGAAAATCAATGCTACAACACTTTTCAAATGTCACTGTTGGGTTTGAGGCACTCATTTTTCAGGCTAAGACAGAGAGGACACCTCACAGCTCACCTGCATTCATCTCCTGCAGCAAAGCCCTTCAGCATGTGCTTAACTTTAACCAGGCACTCAGTTCCTGGTGACATCAAGGGGACTTGCACAAGTGCTTCACTGATGGCAAAGCCCCAAAGATGCAGTAAGAGTCTGGGTCTGCTTTGGGTGCACATCCCAAAGCTTCTCCAAGCTATTGACTGAAAAAAACAACATAACCACAAACCACTGTGTTCTCCTACCCAGCAAATCAGCTTAGAAAATTTTAATATAAATGATTTTTTTCTATTATTTTAATGTGTGAATCCTGTCATAATTACATGTGAATCATCGTGCAGGCAAACAGGCTATGGGTGCTCTGACACACCATTTAAATTTTGGGAGCATGTTTCCCTGTCAGTCATTAAAATGACATGGTGGCTACACATATTTTGATACAAAGTATTAAAATCACATAAACACAAGTATAATTTTAGGATATGGTTCATATATATATATATATATATATATATATATTTGGGATAGATATACACACTCTTGGCATCCTTCCACAAAGTTTTTGCTTGAGGGAGAGTGCAAACAAACACCTCACCAAAAGTAACATCACAAGTATGAGATTAAGTTTGAGGTGTGCTACAGTACTGTAAGCTCCCTGCAGAGAGGAGCTGACAGAATTGCAGCCAAAGTGTTACCAGTGAAATTTTAAAGTGAAAATTCAATGGGATTTGGGCATCCAGGTCATCAAACATCCTCTGGAAAATTTCACCCTTTTTATTGATCACTCCTTAAATCAGATGCACACCTGGCTTTATGAAGAAACAGAAGTGTGACTGCACATGTGCTTGGGAAGGGGGAGAGAAAGGAAAGGGCACTTCAAGCCAAAAAAATATTTAATATTACCATTACTTTATTGCTTCCACTCCACTTGATTTTTTTGGGCTAGCAATCAAGTCAGAAGGATTTACATTATCAGAAGACCTGGCCCTCATTTTTCTTCTCAATTGTCTCTATTGGCTGCATGTCAAAATAAATATGTCTTGGGTATTTGACAGGGCAAAGAGCCAAGATTGCAGGTTCGTGGAATTTTTTTTGTTGCTGTTTGTGATTTGTTTGTTAGTTTTCTTAAGCTTCTTTTGGAAAGGTTTAGTGGCATTTATCTACTGCAAGCAAGTGGGCAGGGCTTACAAGAGAAGCTTTGTTCAGCAGGCTTTGGTGTCAGGGAGGCTTGCTGCCTTATTTGAGTACCTCTCCTTTGTGTAAGGGATTTGTTATTTGTTTGTTGTCAAGATGCCTCCGGGCATTAGCCCCCACTTCCTATAAAGAGATTATTTTTCTATTATTTTTCACGCTGCTCCTCTTCAGCAATTTCAGCTGCTGTAATACTCAAGGATGTTCCAACAGGCAGACAGATAATGCAGGGACACTGAACGAATTTAATGTCGTGGCTTCAGATTTTCTTTCCTGACATAATTTTCCTTTGAAGTGGCTTCTCAGTCCCCAGATAGTGACTCCCCTTTCCTTTCCCTCTCCTAATTCCTGCTTGATCTCTATTTTAATACAATTTTCTAAGTGCTGCAGCTTTATTTGTGTCCACATAGCCCCATACTACTCTTACCAGACCCTGCAAAATAAAGAAGGATCAAGAAACCTGCCCCTTCTGGCACGGCTGACCCTGGAAAATGAAAAGCCTCTTGGCATTTTGATGGAAGTCATAAGGATTTTATTTTCTCCAGAACAGCTAATTTTCTTCTTGAGCCACTTACCTGGGAACTGACCCAGTTTCAGCACCCAGGTCCAATTCCTGTGCTGGATCACACAGCCCTTCACAAAACCCAGTGTGTCTGGTCTTTAAAATGGGAAAGAGAGGTCACTCTGGACAGGAGGCTTAATTTGGAAATAAAACCCCAAGTCAGCAACATGGGAGATGCCATTAGGGTAATCTCAAGGCAAGATTATGGGGAAGAACAGGCACACAGGGGAAAAATTAGTATTACAAGGTCCTACTTCACATCTCAGTGGGCACAAGGTCTGAACTTGACAGTTTTGTCCTCTGAGCAGGTGAAGGAGCGAATCCCATGCACGAAGCATGAGTTCCAATGACATAAGGCATTTCCAAGCTGTCAAAAAAACCCAGCACTAAATTCAAGCTGTTCTGATTCACTGGTACATGACTATAGAAATAGCGAGTCTGGCACCTTTCAGCTTTCTTCAGGATTGCAGCTCGAAAAGGACGATGTCTGGAAAAACATCAACAGCTTTCAGCTTGCTAAGGCAGAAACATTTCACACAAGGCTTTTTAACGCATTTGAGAAATAAATAAAATTTAAGCGCTACATGCCTCTGGATCCAGTACAGCTTCCTGGTTTATACCCTGCACTGGTGCGGACTGGCATCTCATTACCAATTTCAAGGGAACCACACTCATTTGTCAACTGAGAATTGGACATAACCCCTTTATCACTGGCCATAACCAAGTTTTAGGATACATCCCAGAAGTTAAAGAAAATGCAATATCAGCAGGTTTACACAGGGCAGATAAATAAAAGCCTAAAGGAAGTGATGGGTAATAACTTGCACAAAGGAGTAGTTGAGATGCATGAAAAAGGAACATTAGATTGCTTCACAAAAATCAGACAGTAACACTGTTCAAAAAAAAAGTTATCTTGAGATACTGCACTAAATCTAGTGATGAATGTGCTGATAACTCAATACTTAGCTTTGTGTCACTACTGTAAATCAGAGGCAATTTTTCAAAAGTCTGAATGTTGTTATTTCTTAGTCCATCTTCAGCTGAGGGTTCTCAGCTCTAATGGCAAGAACAAAATTTATAGTCCAGAACTTCGAGTTGATTCTCATGCTAGATGGAAGCTTGTCTCCAGAGGTTAGGCTCACATATTTCTTACTCTCACAGATGCTTGAAAGTTTTAAAGGAAGTCTGAGATTGCCAAAAAGGAGAATAAGATATAGCCTAGGACTTGGAGGAGAGATAACAATCAAATGTTAAACACTTTGTTTTTAAGTCTTCATCATGCAAATTCAACCTCCTGGAAAGGTTCTCTTGCTCTTCACTACCAGACCACTATTTTAGAGTCCTCAGATATTCTTTTTCAGGTCTCATATATAAATTTATCCACAAACAACAGTCACTGAGCCCAGATCTCTTCCACCAGCCCAACATGTGGCCCTAGTACAACAGAAAATCCACTTAAGGGCTCAGTGGTGCAAGGCACAATATAAGACTTCTGCTTTTGATCCAGATACTTCAGGACTTCTCAACACAAAGATAATTAAGACTGGTTAATTAACAGATATCAAAGTGAACGTATGTAATTAAACAAACATAGTGGACTACTATGAAAGCTCTAATTGAGGTGAAAGTCTCTTTACATGGCAGATCTGGGTTAGCAGTCTAAGGCAACTTTGAACACAGATGTTCCCTTCACACTTTGAATTGATTCACTCTTTCTGAATCAAATCAGCAAGACATTAGTTTCTTTGACATCTTCACTGAAAGGATGTGTCAAATTCTGAAAACACTTTGAAATTTGTCACAGACATGTAAGTGAGAGAAGTGATTTAGCCTTCAGTGTTGACATGAATAAGTAGTTCAGTGCCACCCTTTTGAAACACTGAAGTGAAACACTGAACAGTGAAAGGCATTTATGTCGGCTGGCGGAGCAATCTAAAGCAATCTAAAACTGGAGTTGGTAAACACAGAGACAACAGACAAGGAAAACAACGTCACTGAGGATGCTTGGAACAAAGGCATAGAAAAGCCTTTCACACTCTGCCAGCCTACTGCACCCCATACAGCACTTTTTTAAAAAATAAAATTAAACCCCCATGACTATGCAAATATGACTCGGCACTGACCATGGCTGCCCAGATGTCCTGACAGTGGCTCACACACCTGACCAGACCATCTAGGCTGGAGCTGCTGTCCATAGCACCTGCTTGCAAGAAGTGTGTAATGTACTGCTGAACACTTCACCTGCAAAGCAAGGTAACATTAGGCTCTGATTTAGATCTCATCATTGAAACTGATGACGCAGATCTATTTAGTAGGCTCATCAGCTGTACAACCATCTTCTCCCGTTTGCACACGGCAAGGAAGCATAAGACACTCGTGATAACCAGCTCTGTTCACATATCTGAATCATTCAATTAGCTTTTTCCCCTTTGTGAAAGAAGAACAGTGCAGATGACACAGCACACGCTGAGAAAATCCATCTAATGACTTTATGGATATCTCACACTGGAAGAACCTGTGGATTGAGCCCAAGGTTTGTATTACAGGCTGACATCGACCCTTCAAGCAGCCTTTTCTAACTCACCCATTGTCTTTCTAACCCTCTCTGAACGAACTCAGTTACAGCAACGAAGGCCGCCACTGTGTGGTCAGTTTTTTTAATATTCAGGTAAACACAATACACTTTTTGTTCTTTATTCCCTCGCCTCAAAGGGGAAGCTGAAAAGCAAGTTGGTTCATCTTGTTGTAGTGATGACCTAGATGCAAGAAAAAATTCAGGCTTAACATGTGTTTCTCCAATTCCACTACCTTTGAATGAACAAACCCTAATGATCTGCATAAAAGCAAAGATGAAATAGAAACACAGGTAGATGTGAATAAAGCAGAGAGGACTGAAAAAAACATGATTATTTTTTCTTCTATGTCATAGTGATTATTGAAGTGCACTTTTCAATAGAGAAAAACCAAATTACAGAATGAATCAATGTTTCAAATCTGTCCCATTTCAGAAGAGAAAAACAAATGCATATTTTAAATTACATCGATAATGTGTTCTTCTCATCAAGTTGATTTGCACAGTATTAAACACCTAATTAAAGTACAGCCACTGAATTGTTTCTCTGGAGGACTGGGAATCAGGCAGGATGGGAGGGCAGAACTGAGTCTGAAAGAGCTGCAGCACCACGGCTTCGGATCTGGCCTTAATCCCAAGCAGCTTTCACAGTGTGAATCACTGAGATATTCTGTCCATGCAGGGCACAGCTAAAATTTGCCCCTCTGCGATAATTTCTCTTCTGGTCCAAGCTCATGAGGCCAACAGATAGAGCGCAATAAACAAATGTTAATGTGGCTCATTCTTGCCAGTTAATTAATAGTTCTTCTCAGAAACCATTTAGTAAATTATTTGGATGATGCATAGTGCTTTGAAAGCGTTTTGCAGTTACTAATAACATCACTCTCCCTTCCTATTCCACAGCTGGCTTTATTAATAGAATCTTTTCATGGACAAGGGCTGATCTGCAAGAATAGTCACTAAAAGAACATCCAGAAGTATGTTACATATAAGTTGTTCTGAATCCCTAACCTCTAACTAGCACAGCTGTTTTAGGAAGCCATCAGTTTGCTGGCTGAAGCTGAAGACAAGGATTGCTTTCAGGAACTCAGAGCCTGACATTCCTGTGTGAGAAGCTGCTTGCTGTGACTTTTCTAACTTTCCATATGACACCAGAGTTCCTAACAAGGACAAATTCACCTGCTCCATCTCTTAGTGAACTTTACCAAGTCTAATGGGCTCTACTGATTCATTTTCACTTCATTGGCTCTAAGATGCTACCTCATTATTAGTTCAGCTGCAGGCATTCACACCATCTTGGAAAGGTAAATTGGCCCCAAAACCAGGGAATTACTCCTTTAATTAGGTTGGATTGATCAGAAAGGCTACAAAGATCACCTGCATTAACTACAAATCAGCACATGTACCCTGCCTAGAGTCAGGGAGTGACAAATGACCACAGAGGCCTTGTCTTGTGGCACCCAGTAGTGGGAGACCAAGCTACAGGATGTAGCCATCCATCCATGGGGCCACAGACTGCAATCAGGCTTAGCTGAAATTTGTTATTGTAATGAACCGAACCTTCTCAAAGTAGCAGATGCCAGGAGGGAAGGATGTTATATGGATTTCCAATACCAGCCAAACAGCCTCAATCTTGGAGCCAAAATTCTGTCACTCTGATGCTCCGTGGAGTGTCTTGTTTATGGACTTTCATTACTTACTCGGCTTTGTAAACCACTCATTCCAGAGCTCCCCGTGGTATCAGCAGCTTATCATCACTTGCCATCAGCTGTTGCGTATTATGTACATTAGTAAAGTTCCCCACAGAAACACAGAATAATAGAAGCAGTTTGGTTTATTTTCCCCAGCAAGAAGAAAAATAAAATCAAGATTTCTGCAGAAATAAGCTCCCAAATTTATAAAAATTAATAACGAGGCAGTCAATGTTTCTGTGCCAAATGAGAGAGCGGGCAATGAAAAGTTCTTCATTGTGTTGGTGCCTGGCTAACCTAATACACATTCTGGGAGGGATTTTAAAAATTGCTTAGTGCTCCTGTAAGTGTCCTTTTTCAATGACATCTGTTTCACAGTTGCTCAGGTGACTTTAAGGATTCTCCCTTTTTAGCACCCAACCTCTGCTATCAGACAGCTCTCAATAGGAGCTGAAACACGTAGTGGGGCACGCAGAAAATGCTGTTGTGTGGATGGTGCCAAAATGTATTTTAAGAAGATTCCTGTTGCTTTATTAATCTCGAGTTTCATTGAAAAACAGTCCTTAGTTACAATACAGATACCCCTGCTTGCAAAAGCTCATAAAGCAATCTTGGTTGTATGCAAAACATCTGTACTCTGTGTGCTGTTATGGCTATAAATCTGTATTATGCTCCTCTGCACACCAGTATTTATCTTTGTTGTTTAGTGCACCTCTGCACACTGGAGAATTCATTAGGAAAACGACACAGTCATGCAGTGTGGCTATAAATTAGCGTGCTGCTGCCTGAAGAAATGCTATTGATTTTGCACGGCATCGTGCATGCATCTGGATTTGCATGTTTGCCAGTTAGCTTAACCATAACACCACCATGTATATCAAAAAATATCCTCAAGAGTTGAGCCTGCAGCCCAGCTCAAGGTACATTTTGGCAGAATGTGAAGCCTTCACAGAATGCCAGTGAGGAAAAAGACCCCCAAACCAATCAACTAAGTAGGCTTGGATATGACAAAAAAAATAAAAGGAAACAAAAGGACACTGCTACACCCTGGCAATGGAAGGAAGCCTCTCCAGGACTGCTGGAAAAGGGTTAACCAGGAGATGGAAGATAGGAAAATACAAGGAGGAACAGCTACTTGCAAGCCTTGGTTTGGGCTATCCAAGGGCTGCAGATGCCTTGGCACCTCCACCTGTGACAGGGACACCCTGTCTATCGTCACTCGGCTACAAAAGCTGTGAGTTGGCTTTGACTCGTTGGCAATCAATTACTGCAGGAGAGGCAATTGATCACATATCATGATTAGCCAGATAATTTGCTTCATATTTCCATTAGAGAGCCCAATGGGCATGATCAATTGCCGCAGGGGGTAGAATTTCAGCATGGCTAGTGGGGAACTTGCTTTGTAATATTGTGAATCCCATTACTGCTAATGGAAATTTAACAGCCAAATCCCCCGTGGATCACTTAGAAAAAATTACCCCTTAAGGTTAAAGGGGATTTCATTAATAGTATTCCAGGATGCTCTGATTTAAAAGTACTGTAAGCCTTTAGTGTCACACAGAAATATGCATCCCACTGTTTTTTGCATATCCCTCATTATTATATCTATCACTTTACCCTTCTCAAATGGAATTTCAAAACACAGCTCAGCCTATTGAAATGTAAGGCACATTAAGGGTAAATTTTCTAAAAGTTATTCAAGGAGATTTATCTGCTAAATTCCTATTAATATTAATGGAATTGCCCAGCCACATTGCTAGACACTACTCTGAAAATGCACCCCAACAGCAATTTATCAGGTTCTTTGGTTCTTGATGCCTTCATACAGCAGAATGTACACCACATTCTGGCCCAGATGTGGGCTGGAAATCTAGATACCACATTGTCCCAGTTAATGACATCTAATGCTTCATCTTGCACTAGTCTGAGATGTAGACAGAGTCTTACAAATGACTGTCTGGAGCCAACACATGAATGTCACTTGAACCTAGCTAAAGGATATGTAGAAAAGTGTTAAGCTGTCACTCTAGAGTGTCTTACTGACTGCCAATCACTAACAAACACTGGAGACAGAGCGCTCCTGTTGTTGGGCAGTCAAGCTGATAGAGAATTAAGTTCCTCTGAAACACAAGGCTTATGTTCGCCAGAAGCCAAGGCCTAGTCAGATGGACACCCAAAAGAGGCACCTCCTAAATACACGTGAAACTAAAGGATAGCTGCAAACATTGGACAGTGTGTCTCAGAGTGATGACACCAATTCTTTAAAGCAGATTTGGCCACTTGAATGTCAGCAGTATTGCAGTGTGTGCACGGGCACTCGAAAACACAGCTTTGCATGCAGGCAGCCAGTCTGTGCACATCTCTATGTTAGGGTGTTCAAACCACGTGGCATTGAACATCCAAAGGAACTGGTCCCTAAGACACTCACCTGTAACATTTTACTGATGCAAACCAATAGAAATTCACAGGTGATTGCTTAAAAAAGTAAATAGTACTTTGATGTTTTGGTTCAAAGCGAGAGAAAAGACTGACTGGATCAGAACCCATAAGCTGGCACAGTTAGTGTCAGGCACAGCCTGATGCCACCACAGCCAAGCTGTTGGAAAAACCCCTGAGTAGTTTGGGAATACTCATGTACATAAGCTGGAACATCTAAATTAATCAACCAAATCAACCTGTCTATGATATCAAACAGTTATTAGCATCAAAACCACCCCTAAAACAATGTGGATGCACTGGATATGAAGAGGGATGCATCTAGCCCAAATATCCAGGATTTAATGTTACAAGAATTTAAAATTTGTTTTCTGTTCCACTTCTACACCCCACGACTGTGTTTGTACTAAACCCATGTCCATATTATGCAATCTGCTCCTCGTGCAGTGTGGGGCCTCAAGGTCTGTTTTCATCAAGTGGGAGAAAGGCAGCATTGGCTTCTCATTAGCATGAGATAATTCCAAGCTACTTTGTCCAACTACCTGAGGGGAACGAGTGGATGGAAAGAAAGAAAGCAGCATCAAAAACAAGCAGCCACACAGAGAAAGAGAGACCAAAGGAGCAGAAGAGACAATCAGGCAAGAGATAACAGAGGTATAAGGAATACAGCAGACAAACCCCAGAACAGGATTAGTTCTTGAGACCTTGAGGGTTTCAGAGACTTCTCCCTGTGCATCTGAGTTTGGCCCTCCTTCGACTCATTAATCAGATTCTATTTGCCTGCACCTCTGTGTTCATTTCCTGAGGTCACTGTTTCAAATTCTTCTTTCAAATGCATAACACCTCTAGAAGTCCTTACTCCACCATCTTTCTACAGTCAGAGGGGATGTCAAAAGAAAGCTCTATGATCAAAAAAGGTTAATTTCCTGACAAAACATAAGCCTCTTCTACTTTTCCTCTGAATTAATTTCTGTTCAAACTAAAACCTTTCCTTTACATTCTCACTTCATGTCACAGACAGGATTCTTTCAATTAAAAAGGCATCTGTGTTTTTCTACCCCGGGTAATAGGTTTCCCCTTCTCATCTAGTTTAGGTGTCTCCTGTTAGGCAAGAAACTCCTCAAACCTCTAATGCTTCTCTTACTTTGAACATCCATTGTGAAAGACATTTATGAGCTTTCCTGGGAGTTGCTAAGGTACTTAAGAGGTCTGGTGTCCACAGCAGCACTGAGCTCATAAGTCACTGGCACAGCTAGAGGAGAATGTGGAACATTAAGGCCTGGTGGAGCTGAGCCAGGAAAGGCAGAGGGAGGGATAGGAGAGGGATGAAATAGAATGAGATACATTGGCAAGGGCAGGAGACAGAAGGTAGAGAGAAAATCTAAAGACTTGCCAGAAATAAAGGATTTAAGACTGGGAGAAAAGCTGAACCAAGGTGGGTTGAATTTTCAACACCTCCCTTGCACAGCTCAAGATGATTCAGTCGTGGCCATTTGTCTCACACACTTCAGTGGCTCATCTCCACTATCCCCACAAAACACTTCCTTTGTTACCAGCTCCATGTGTGGATTGCAAAAGATATCCAAAGCCCCAAGACTTCCCTAGAGAAGATTTCGTGAGTGCTGCTTGCATACCACACCTTCCTGCCAGGGCTGACAACTGAGCAAAGTCAAACATGTACCTCCCTCTGCATCTCATTTTCATGGTTCTCAAGCTGGGGCCTGACACACAACCAGTGTGGTTACATTTACACCTTCCTTAGCCCTGCTCTGGTTCTGTATGTTGAAACACTACCAGGCAGAACCGACAGCAGATCCATGTTTACCCCAGAAACTATTGTGAAAGCACCTAGAGATAAATAGGGATGTGGCTGACAGTCAGCCCTTCACATCTAGACTCTAGGAAAAAAGTCAGTGTCCCATGAGGTATACAGAATGACAACATTTTGTGTAAAGATCTAAAAAAGCCATCTTAATAAGTGCAAGAATTTGCTATATTTTCATATAGAAACTGCATTTGACATGCCAGGAATGTTGTTCCAGTAAGATGGACAACAGGCTATGCTTAATTAAAACAGGCAGAGGGAATGGAGAGAAAGTAACTTACAGCACACTGGCACATCACTGCATCTTCCTGAAGAGATACTGAATAGGGATTAATGAGGAAAGAGAAAAATGAACCACATTTCCCTCAGCAATTATTTTTGCTGTGCTTCCAGCTGGAGATAACCACGAGTAACCTGTACGAATGAAAGCACCTACAGTGCTACTGAGCAGTGACACAAGCCTGGGTCAGAATGCAGCTTTCCAAAATCACTTCCCACTTCTCTGCAGCCCAGAGAACCCCTCAGCACAACTCCAGAAGCAAAACACATTGACCCTCAAGTTAAAAAATGGCCTAGGGAGGAGCTGGGAAGGAGGAGGCAAGGAAAAGTTGGAAAGTTAATGGACTGATTCAGTTTATGCCAGGTCTGGCTTAAATTGAGGGTGCTCACTGCAGAACACTTGGGGCTTGGCTCCATGATCTATTATCCACAACTCCAACCCCTCCAGGGATGGGCCAGGTTCATTTCAAGCAGCTGGCACTGCCATAGGTAGTTTCCAAACTGACTCTACCAAGACTCCACCTCTTCTCTCAGGAGGTGCCTGGCAAAGCTTGTTTTGACACAGAATCATCATAGCCATGGCCCCATTCTGCTGCTCTGCCCCAGATCAGAAAACTAATGGATATTGTGAGCAGAAACAGGGAAGCAATTTTGTAGGCATGCAAAAAATATCCTTAATAATCTCTGCAGCCTTTTTGACTGAAGATGGTTCGACTCTTACGAGCAAATCCCTCCACATTTCATTTGGCATGTGTTCAAGAAGCCCCAGTTCTAGCAATACTAATGCTTCTCTCTTATCTATTTACTTCAACAGCTTTTTTTTCTGCGATTCTTAAGTCTGGCACAATACTTCCCTGGCCCTCAAAATATAATCTTCATTCTCCTCCCTATCGCTTTGTAAACATTTTTTTTTTCTCTCTAATACCAGTAATCAGAAAAGCACACATTTTGAGGCTTGGAGACACCTGCCTGCATTGGCTAATCTTCCCAGAGCTCCTCTATGATTCTCAAAATCCTTCTTGCTAGGCAATTTGCTTCTTACCACTCAGCACCATGGCTGACCCTCCTTTCTGTCATACACCCCATTTTCTCATCACTGTTCTTAACACCCTCCTTAGCATGGTCTGTGCAGGATTTCACCCATATGGCAAAGATCTTGTAATAGGAAAGGCCCTTTCTCTCCCCCAGCCTCTTCTGTCTTGATCTCTGTCTACCTCACCTTATTTTTACATTAAAAAGGCATTTCGAGACAAGTAAAAATCCTTTTAGTAACTCCTTCCATTCTAACACTACACATGTATTGAAGATGTATCAATTCATCACAGAACCCAAACATTTTGGCATATAAACAAGAGATTTGTAATAGTCTCTTTTAAATTATACATATGCTATTGATTATGTATATTAAAGGGGCAATTTATGTGCAAAACTGGTGGCTGTATATTTATAGTTAAGACAGTGGAGCTATGCAGAACCTTCACAATGAAAATTTAAAATCCACTGGATTCAGACTCTGTTCTGATTTCATTTTGTAAAATCGACTGAGGCAAACCCAGAGTTTCTCTCTTTCATTCTCTTGCTACAAAATATAGCAAGATACCATACCTTTCTGCTTTTGGAGAGAAAAATGCTTCTGCATTTGAAATTGGGCATTTCAGATTAACTGCACTGTGAAGCTCAGTGTCTCAGCATAAATCCAAGTATTTCACAGAAGCCCTTGTGAGGAGGAATGGCCCAAAATGAGCACTAGCCCATGATCTCTACTTACATATAAATATGGATTCACAGACTTATATACACAAACACACAGATGAGTTATCAAGATGGGGAGACAGAATGTGTACATGATGCTGCAGAAAGAGGGCATGCTTAATTAAAGGATATCAGTAAAAGAACAAGTCTAAATGTGACAAAAAGTCTGGCTTTGCGATGTGTCTGATATTGGAGAGGATTACAATATTTGATTGTAGATTTAACGAAACTGGAAGTTCTTGGACAGAGATACATGAAATAGGATCCAAACACCCCACCCTATCCTCAAATTCTTTTCACAGGCTCATTTAGCAATCAATAAAAGAGAAAAAACGCTTAGTAAAAATAAAATTAACTAGTGATTGACATTGCTAATATTTATGCATAATATGGAAATTTAGCATCCCAGTTATGTTTTACAGGAAATCATAGGGAAGAAAGCACGTACTCTGTGTCATGTGAGTCTCTGAATATCAGCCTCGGTTTCTAAGTAAAAAGACCCTGCAAAGCAAAGATCTGACATGCAAAAGTCAGTTGTGGCTCGACACTGTTCAGCATAGCATGACAACATATCGAGAGCCACTTCCAACGCCTTCTACTTCTGTTTTACTGTAGTTAGAGACCTGCTTGCTGTTTGTCCCCTCTTAGGACCCAGAAGGCCTGAGCCCAGGCCATTTTAACACCCCTGGAAGGGTGGGGAGGGCAGTGGGTGGGAAAGGCAGCCGAGCTCTCTCGCTTCACAACTCACAGCAACCCAAACTCCTTCTGACAAAGGAAATCAATACGACAGGCGGAGACGTGTCCTGGCTTGGCACAGAATCTCAAACGAACAAAAGGCCTCCTCCTGCCTGAAGAGTACCCCCTGAGCACTGTATCAAAGCTCACCTCATTTAATGCAAGCATCTGCAGAGGGTATTTTCCCCTCCAGGCCTTCCACGTCCTTCTCTAACATTTACTGTTTGAGATCAGTAGTCTATATAATTTATCGCACCTGTCAAGGCTAATTTATTCATGCGATCTGGCAGTAATCAAAAAGGCTGAGATCGATGTGCCAGCAAACCCTGACATTTATTCATATTTTAAAGTCCCATTTGACCTTGAACTGCAGCTAACTGGAGCTGAACTGTCAGCAGCTCTCTGAGGCTCACGGTGTCTGGCAGATCGGCGCCTCTCGGCTCAAGGCACGATGTCAGGGCAGCAGACGCTCAGGCCAGGAGCAGGAAAGGCTGAGCCACAGACAGAGGGGTAGGGAATACAGCACCATTCACAGCTCAGTGGTCACAGACCCACCAGCCAGCCCAGCACGTGCACCAGTGCAGCTTGAGACTGCACAGTCCTGCAGTACAAGTGTTCAGCAGCCAAGAGATTTCTTGACAAGGGGTAAGAAGGGTGAGGGAGGGGAGTGAAGAAGGAATATGCCACGTGTGTGCATAAACAGGACACCCCACTTGTCCTCAGCAGACTGCTGCCAGACTGGCCCCAAGGGATGTCCTTGGCAAGTTGAGGGGAGGCAGAGACAGAAAATGACACCACCTCCCCTCCTTGGGGGAACAGGGACAGCAGCAGTGACCTGGCCACAGAAGATTATATCAGAAAGTCTGCAACCCACCAGCTACCTGCCAGCACAACGTGGCAACATCAGCTGGAAACAGGAATAGAAAAGACAGATCTCAAGAGGATTGCTTTGAATGTGCTCTCACACTCCTACTCAGACCCAGGATTTAGGACTCACTCATTCCTTCTGAAGTCCATCACCCTTGTCCTTTTTTTCACTCAATCAGGCCCTAAAGGAACACAGGAATTTCAAGTAGAGTTCTTACAGTGTATGCACATGCTGTAACCTCCAGTAATCATTTCAGGTTTTGAATGCAGACCAATTAGTAGAGAAATACAATAAAGTTTATTGTAAATAGTTTCAGCCTGGCTCTGCCAACAAATGACTCTCAGACTTCCCGTGAGGACATCTTTGGAGCCTTCTGCCTCAGCTTCCCCTTGGCTTAATGAAACCAAACTCATTTACCTGCTTCCTCAGAGTGTGCCAGAAATTACAGACATGCTCTGAGGTTATTGAATCATTTGTTTTTCTTCTGATAGGAAGATATTTGTGCAAATGACATTCTCTCAGAGACACAGAGGAAATCTAAGTGGCATTTTAGGTAGAAATATGCGGCTACAGTTTTACCAAAACACGTGAATAAATTATTTTATCACAGTCAAAACACTTGACTATGGGATATGCAGTTGCACCCAAAACAGATTTTGCAAATATATTTTGTTGCTTCTGTGGGTTCTCCTTGGCTCCGTTTCTCATGCTATAAATTCTGTAGGTCATATTAATTATGATTTTTCAGTGAGATCTGCTTTTTCTAAGCCTAGAATACAAATAGAAATGACAGTTATGTCATTTTGTGTTTGTTTTCTTCTCTTTTAAATAGCTAACGCCTTTCCTTTACATTGAAAGAAAGCTACCAATGGAAAGCAATTGGCATCTTGACCAATGCTTTTGTGCACATTAAATATACGTCTAACGCTGCCATGAAATCTAATCTGATGTTCATGGAAGAGAAACAATGACACATGAGGATGCAGAGGGAATTTATCTATGTTTATCTACACTGGCTGCAGCATGCAAGCAGTGAAACTACACAGGGAGCTATGTTACAATAAATATGCTAATAAAGCTTTCCAGCCGACCTGCTTCCCTGTTTTTCCTATGCAGAAAACAAAATTTAAGAGTATCTTGACATTTTGTGGCTCTAAGTGTTTTAATGAAGTTTTTTTTTCTGTCTGTGCTTAGCCAGATAGGAATCTGGATCCCTATTCTGGCTCCTCTAGGGGGAGGTGCCAGACCTCACTCCTCTGGGAGCTCTTTGGGGGAGAAGCACCAACTACACCTCTCACTGCTGGCTAATCTGCTGCTGCCTTCACAGAAAATGCTCTTTCAAGCACAGTGTTAAGCTGCCTTTTTACCGTGTGTTACACACAATGCAGATAATGATAAATTTGGCACCAAGGAGTGGACCTTTATCCAACAACACAGCTACATGCATTATTCCTTCCCTGCTCCTGCTCCTCAGCTCAGAGGTACCTGTCACACAGGCCAGCTCAACATGCTTTGCCTTAATCAGGTGACACTAGTGCAAGGATAATTATTAGTCAGTTAGATATTTACTTAGCAGACCAGAAAATGTACAGAAAAAAAAAATATTACCTCCCAAAATCTTCCAGGCAGAATTAAAACAAAGCCAAGCAAACTTAAGCCCCACAACTCTTAGCCTTCCAAACCCACAACTCTCAAAGATCAGCTCTGTTACCCTCATGCTCCCATGACAAAAACACTTCCACTTGCCAGTGGTGACGACTTCATGTTTAATGTCATAAATAATGGTGACCTCAACACTCCTGCAAGGGTAACACCTCAGCTGTACGTTTAAACATCTGCAACCCCACCTCCAGACCCTGCACTCAAGCCTGGAGGAGCCTATAAATCTGACAGCTCAGCCCTAAGGCTAAAAAGAACCTTCCCAAATGAAGTCACCTACGTGGAGGTACCTGGGAAAACCAACACAACCACACACAGTAGCCCTGGGCACTGCCAAGGGAAGCAGTTTGGACTTTGACCCTCACATCCACCAGCTGCTCCTCCAGCACTTACCCAGGCTGCTGGTCTGGGTTGGAGAACCATCAGACAGGATGCTCCTCCAAGCCAAATCTTTGCTCCAGCTGCAGAAACCTGGACTGCAAGGACTCCTCCCATCTTAAGAGCCGTTTATATTTCCTAGAGATTCCTGATTAAACCTCTCATCCCCAGAAAAATGAGCACCAACTGGGGAGCTACTCAAAAAGTCAATTAGGAAACAGGCATCCCCTGCTCTGGGAACAGCTGGTATCCTGGATCACTTTCACATCTCGTTTTTTGAGTGGAAAAAGGATGCTTTCCACAAACCCGATTTTTCATCTTTTTTAATGGTTTGGAGAGAGATTCAAAATGGTTCCAGAAAAACTCAAAGAACTCTTTTGCCAGGTGTGCTGGGGCCAAACTAAAGACTGACAGCTGGGCACCTCTGGGTACAACATAGCCCAAGCCAGGCTTTCAGTAATCAGCATCAAAATTTAGAGTTCTACAGACCATTTGGAGTTCTGGATGAGCTGTTATTTTGAAACACAAAATATGTTGTATCAGAAAGTTTCTGACCAGCTGTAGCTCATCTCCAGTGTTTGGTTCAGACTCATCATTAGGCAAGTGAAACCTATTTCAATCTCAACACAATTAACACTCCTCTTCATTTTCCCTCTCTCTCTCTCATTCAGTTCACACTTGCCTCTGAAAAGGAACCTGTGTTAGATTTAGATCAAACCATCAGGAAAGTGGCTGAGAAGAAAGTGGCAAAGACTAAAGGAAGCATTTTCTTTCCTCAGTTCTTTCACTGTCGATCTCTTTCTGAAATTTCTAGCCCTGTGCTTTGATAATGTCCTGGTACATGAAAGAGTTTGTAACATAAAATGTTACACTCGATGGAGCATGATGTGATATTGGAGCCAAATGGCCAGATGCTCTTTTCTGAGCTATTTCCAATGCTCCCACTTTAGAGAGTGTTTTTAAGGGTACTCACAAGCTCCAGTCCTGTAGTGTGCTGGCAATTTCATGCTAGAGCACCACTGTGCTGTGTTCTGATGAAACCATTGTTTTCCATGCTAGGTTAAAGTTATCCTCAATTTAATAAAAAGAAAATTAATGAAGAAAATAAGAAAGAAAAGGAAAAAGGACAGTATGCTTCAAAGAAATTGCAGACAGGCAGGGCTCTGTCCTCCAAAACCAGGTTCATACATCTTATTAAAAGTACAATTAGGGCTATATTAATGATCTGGTCATAGAAAAACCCAAGTACTCTTAACTTCATCAGAATGGGCCCAGGGCCCCATTTTAGCTCTTTGGCTTTGCTTTACACTCTTTGCACATCCTGTTCTTTCAGGTGGGGGAAGACCCTTTACAGAGGAAACCCTCTGGTTTGAAATGTGGCAGAGGTCAGACATTTGAACCCTGTCCCCAGTGCTGGTTATCACTGGAATCAGCCTGTCCTCATCTGCTTTCCCACCATTTTCTTGTTTGCTGGCAGCACTGGATCTGTTTCGGGGTGGGGATCTGACCTCAGAGCTGGGATCACAGTCCCTGGCACTGCTGACAGCTCCCTTGCAGTTGTTAATGCAGTTCTTGCCCTCTGCAGCACATTGGGACTTTGGCCATGGAGAACCACCAGCGGTGACTCCAGGTGCCTTTGGACACTCCAGGGCTCAGCAGCCTGGGATTTAATGCCTGCATGAGCTCCTTCCCTTGCCACGAAGCCTGTCCCCTTTTCCAGACAGAATGCATTGCTGCTGTACACAAATGTCAAGCCTAATCCCATCCTGCCTGAATCTGTGCAACTCCAGTGGAATTAGAAGATGCTGAGCACTCGGCTGTGCTGAGGACCTGGCTCATCACTTATGCACAGCACCACAGAAGCAACTGCTCCAATCCCTGCTCTGAAGAGGGAAGGGAGCTGGGAATGAATGTAATCCAGGCACCATGACTTCAATCCTTTCATGATTTCTTAAAGCTTGGCTTTACAAGCTTAGGATTCTTTTACCTTAGGAAATAGCTATAAACCAGCTAAATTAAACTGGAGATGGAAAAAGGGGACACCTTCACTTATACCGTTTATCTGGAGCGTGAGACCTGGGAGATTTATCACTGAGATCTTTGCAACCTCAGCAGTGGGGCAACTTCCAATAACAGCAGATTACATCACTTACTAGGATTTTGCTTAGGCAGTATAGAACTGCTCAGAAACATTTTAATAGCATTTAACTTCATGCTGAAAATGCTGATTTATTGCACTCCAGTGTGAATAGGCATGTCTCAGGACAGAGCACACTACATTTTCAGATGTTGGCAATTGTGGGGTTTTGTTAACATCATTTAAGTGATTAAAGGCCTTCCAACTAAAAGGCTTTAAGACCTTTAATTCAAAACGGAATTAATTTATACTAAAAATTACAGCTTGGGAAAGGTCAAAATAAAAATGAAGTACTTTCGTATTCACCAAAATAAGACAATTTGATTAACCTCTATTTTTGTACAATTTTCACTTGTTACCACAGCATGTGTGAAAAAATGGTGGAATTTTGAGTAACTCACCAGAACTGGGTTTCTATTTAGCTCTAAGACTGGGGACCTGGCCTCATGAATCACACAGAGCAAAAAGCATTGTCCAGAATCCAGAATTAAAGTTTGCTATACATAAACCTTGTGACATTTTTATTACAGCATACCAGTCTGGAATCTGCATTTAAAACACTGACTGCTCAAAGGAATCTAAATCTCTTTAGCTAAAGGTAATAAAATGAGGTCAAAAATTCACTACTCAACAATCTACCATTAGCATTTCTGCTCAGAAAAAATGTAGTTCATCTATTGTTAAAGAAAGTAAAGGCAGGACATATAAGATTGGAAAGTATAATGATTTGCTTGTGTATGGAAGTCCATTAGGTAACGAGCTTCATTTCCTCATAAAGAGATTTCGGTGCATCTGCATCATGATTTTTTTACAGTACACACAGTACTTGTGTAAGCCAGGGGTGGGGCTGCATTTCTGTTCACACAACCCGTGGTTTCAGCTGGGCAGCCCGGCCTCCATCACCAATTAAATCACAACACCAGAGAGCACACGGGGTCTGAGCTGGATCCTGCTTTGGGTCAGCTCTTTTCAATCCTGATTAGCTGTGTGTTCCCAGGGCCATGCCACTGACAGTGGCCACAAAACTGGCCAGAGTTACCTGGGACACACCTGCTGCTGCTGACACAGTGCTACTGAGAATAGAGCAGCCTGGCCTGTTGATGCTGGCCATAAAAGAAAAGAAGTTTTACTTGAGGTTATTAATGGGGTGAGATATTTTTCTATTTAATTTGTTTGGATTTTTAAGGGTGGCAGCAGAATTTAATTTCTGCTAGAGCATCCTTTAAAAACAACACTTGATCTCTTCCCACCCACCATTACAGCTGATGGGCACAAAGTAAAAAGAACAGCAATTCATTCACCTTATCACGGGAGCACCAGAGGAAGCGAGGGATCCTTAGTGCAATGATTAATGACTCACTATAAAAAGATGCATCATAAACCGCTTGTATTAGGTTAAATCATAAACTAGGCATTTAATGTTTATACGATCCCTTTCTAAATAATTAAGTGTGTCTGTGGCTCCCACTAGGAATGGAACTCACATGATGCTTGCAAACCACGCAGTTTCTTACAGGGTCACAATTTAGGACCCTCACTTAAAGGGATCCCTGTCTTTCTCCACATTCAAGCACTGCTTGAATTTCTCTTCCTGCTGGGACATCTCTCTGTACTACAGGCCAGAGAGACCATTTGATGTTCAGGAGCAGCAAAGAAGATCTACCCTGAATTAAGAGGCTCTTCTTCAGCCTGTGCTCATGAAGGGCAACTCATCCACAGAGGAGTCAGCCAAGACTGGATGCTGTAATTTCCTGTGTTTAGGTGCTAATAATAACTCCCATCAGCTTCAGTAGCTGGTTGGTGAACAGTGAGAGAACAGCACCATTTGTCCTAATAGAATTCCCCTGGATTTATCCACCTTGCAGTGAAACTGTCACCTTTGAAAAATATAGTACAAGATGACATTCTGTAAGAGTCCATCTATTTCCTTACACTCACAAGCCTGCAGATGTGTCCATCTCCCTTTTACTTCCCAGAACAGCTGGTGCTTTTTCTCAACCAAACCAGGATCTCCCTCTCTTGGCAAACAGACATTGGCTTCAGTGTAAAGTTGCCCCATCAGGAGAACGTTGCAGCTCTAACCACTGTGAAGTTTACACAAAAAATGATAGGAGTTTAGAGAAGAGCTGCAGAGCCCTAAATATTTTCAACAGGCATAGTAGGTAGCCCCAGTCTGTTGCTGCACTGCTTATTCAATATAGAAAATCACCTAGGTTAATTATTTAAATATTTCCATCTATGGAATTTAGAAAAGGGCAAAGCCAGCTGTGAAATACCCCAGATCATGATTTTTTAATAAACAATAGATTTAATGGGAATTAGCTGAGTTATCAAACAATATCCTCCCAAATCAGCTCATTAGTTTCACTGAGTTTTCCTATTTCAATTCATTAAAACAATTTAAACAAGGGTTCACTAGACGCAATGTAATCTATTTCAGACACTCCAAACCTAATCCCTTTTCTTTTAGCAGTAACATGATAATAGTTTGCAAAAATGTTTTAAAGGATTATTGTTACAGCTATTTCAAATAGGGATTGTTTTCAGCCAAGCATGTGCCACCACTTTTCCCTATGTCTTATTATTTATTATTATATTAATTTTTGTTCTTTACTTATTCATTCATTTATTCATTCCTTTTTCTGTCTCTCATTGCTTTACACAAGCAGTCACACATGGTCAACAGCATCCCTCTGGGCAGGTGTGGGGGATGCACCAAATATCCCTGCATGGGTCACTGCACCAGGCCCTTGGAAAGAAGTGATTTTTTGCAATGTACTTGCAGGTTCTGGAGTTAAAAAAAACCCCAGCTTGGTAAATTCACAGTGGTTTTATAAATAGCCTGGAGAGAAGGGAGAAGGTTCCTGTGCATTTTCATGCTGTTAGTTTCTGACAGCTCTGAAAGACACACAGGAGGGGATCACACACAGGATTTGCAAATTAGGAGGCAGACACTGTATATTACTTACCATGATGGATCCAGGCTGGAAACACAGAGTAACAGACCCATGCTATGGACACACAGCTTATTTCAGATTGAACAAACTCATACTCTTGTACTTTCATAAAACCTTTTCCAAACAGTAGGGTTAGTTTTTCTTATAGGGCAAAAAAAAACCCAAAACCCCAAACAAAACAAAACCCAATGAATGAGAGCTGGTTTCTAGATCTAAGATTTCTGCAGGCTTTAACAGGTTCCCTATCCCTGAAAACCCGTCCTTGCTCACTTCAAATCCTTGTCTCTTCAGGCAAGTGCCATTTCATAATCCTATTAAAACCTTTGCCTCTGTTTACCAGGAGCCCTAATCGGACTCAGCAAGTGCTCCTCGTTTAAGGAGGAGCGACAGCTTTCAGATTTCTTAGGAGGCTTATTCATCAACCACGTCAGGGTATTGCCAGAGTGTTCAATCTATTCTCGGAGCAGCCATGTGGAGAAAGTTTCAAACAGCTCAAAGCCCTGCACAATGATAAAGGAAAGCTCACACAATCCTTGTAATAGCCTGACCCTCTTAAGGAAAATTGGATGATTTGTGGTAGCAGTTTTTCTGTCCCCTATGTGAATTCTGAACCTTAAAGTATAAGCAGTGTATTCACACAGTCCCATTACAAACCCCATCCCTCTTGCAATGCTGGAATAACAAATACACACCCGTGTGTGAAAATAAACTCTTGCTGCAGTGACCTTCCTCCTCAGTCCAGTGGTGTGAAGGAGTTTGTAGCCATTTTAGAAAAAAAAGAGTCAGATAAAGAATGGACTAATTTGACGTTCAATGTTTCACCATGAGCAGAATATATGCTTTAATGAGCACATTACATGCACCAGGGACATGTTACTGGGAAGCAGGGGATAAAGAGTAGAGGGAAAATAATTAAACAGCCAGCTTTATAATGAGGAAACTCTGTTCATGCAACATTAAGCAGCCTAATTTTCAAATGCTAAGCAAAAACATATTCCTTGGACTTCAGGAGGACTTGCTGGTAAGCACCCCCTTGAAAACAAGGGCAAGGGATCACAGGTATCAGACCTCCCATAGGTCCAGGGTGCAGGGACTGATGTTGTTCCAAAGCCATCTGCCCACACTTTGCACTGGCCTGTCCGACAGGACTGAATACCTGTACCCTGTAGTTCTTATTCTACAAGGAGGATCCTTAGAGTAGCAAAACATCCCAGCATTCATAATGTGTTTATGATGAACATTACAACTGACTTCTACCAGCCTGGCCTTAGTTTTCTGTAGGAATTGCATCTGTTAGACCATACCTGTGCAACATCAGCTAAGGGCAATGAGCACATGGAGACTTAGAGTGGCTGTTTGCACGAGGAAAGATACTGGGAAAGGAGAAAATCTTTCTCATTGGTTCAGACACTGACAGAATGAACCAATAAAGCATATTTCTGACTGTTATCAGTTCTCTCCCGGCCCGTAAGGCCAGGAACATTCATTTACTGGCACTGTCACTTCCAGATAGTGTTGCAGCCTCAATTACTCCAGCATGATAGCCCATCAGTCAGACAGCAGCTCTGCTGGGCCACAAGCTCCCCAGCACTCTTTGAAAAGGGACACTGCACAAGGTCTGCTCCTTGTTACTCACTCTCATGCCTAATTCGATGTTTTCTCCTCCATAGACCTCCATTCCAGGGTCGAGCAAGCCAATCTCACCAAAATACTCTCGGTCGACCACAAAAGAGCATCCAATCATGGCTGGTGTCCTGCACAGAGAGATTAAAGCAAAAATTTAATTGATTAGCTATTACAGACCCCACCTCAGAACAAATTTACACAGATTAAACAGTTCTTAGTCTTCTAATTAACATTTTAAATTTACCTATAGCATCAATCACATGGCACTTCATGGATGCAAGAAATTCCAGTACTACTCTATTTGGTGCTGTAATTTCTGAAGACTTTCTGTTCAATCATTCTCTAGTTAGAAGTGGTCTCAAGGCTCTACAAAAACCACCCAGGGTTCTCTGTACTCCTGGCTGGGCACTTCCATCCTCTGTTGATGCATATATTTATACACCAGGATCTTTGCATTTATAAATTCAAGTTATTTGATAAAATGCATTTTCCTGATTATACTTCCCAGAGCCAAGCCTGGAAACAGACTTGCCTAAAAAAGCTGAGAGCTCTCCTGTACACAGGATGAGACATATCCTATATACATCTTGATTTCACATCTTGTATCACTGAAAAGATTTCACATCTTGTATCACTGAAAAGCAGATCTTAGGCTAACAAGGAATAAATTTGGTCTAGAAACTGAAATAAAAGGAGTACACAACCAAGGTAAGGAAATTCAGTACCTTTGCAATGAAATAAGCCTCTTAGGGAATATTTCAGGTGTATTTTTTAAGTTTTAGCCATGATAAAAGAAGGAAGGAGATGGGGGGAAGAAACACACACCACTTTCTTCATTTTCTTTTTTGTGTATTTAAAGCTAAACACAGGCTTCAATGGATCAAGGCATCACTGCTTTGCAAAACTGAGACGCTACTTTGGGCTTAGACTCATTCTCTTTCCAGCCCTGCCTCCCTCACAAAAATCCTCTGGAGGCAGTTCCTTACAGCAGCAGGATGCTCCCATGAGGACATCCCCTCCCTTTCTAATGAGGAGCTGCACTGCCAGGCTTTGCAGACTGCTCTCAGGTGCTGGAATCTCTCTCTCTGGGGGATGGATTTCTGCAGCTGCTGGCTCTGTCCATTAAAACACTGAGTAGTTAATTGAATGGGGGTGGGAAATGCATTTTAGATGCAACTATATAATCATCACTCACAGATGAATGCCACTGAGGACTGTCTTTGCAACTCCCTCTCTCCCTTCTAGCATTTATTTCTGCTCATTATATATATTCAAATATAGACTTCACAAACCTTCATGGCTTTTTCAGAAAAAAAAAGTGTTTTCAGGACTGAGCAACACCAGCAGCACAAAGACAGAAGGAACCATATCCAGCTTTTATAATTTTATACTGGACTACAGTGTCACACTGACATATTGCAAACATTTTTCAAAAAACCTGCTTGAAAAAAAGCTCAAGGCCTTCACTTGGTGCTAAAACTGGGTTTTTCCAGTACCTGAAATACTCCAGTCCATCCACTTTTTTAGTGCACCCACCACTTTTAGTGCAGTGCAGCAGACTCATCTTGAAAGCTGGAAATGGCTACATGAGCAGAAGCAGCTGTGTTAGCACCTCTTACCCACTGCTCACTGCCCAGGGGACAGCACTTCAGAAGGTGAGTGCCCTTAGCACTTCACAGCTTCAGAGCACAACATGTGAACCTGCTTTATATAAAACAACCTTTTTCCTTAATCATGCACCTTCTAGTAAAACAGCAATTAGAAGTGCACTGTTTTTTTACCAACACCTCAAAGGTGTTGTGAAACTTAACTGATCTGTGGAATATTCTTTGATACAATGGAGGATGCTATAAGCATCAATTATAATCAACAGAAGCACTCAAAGGATAATGTGGGAAACACAGCAAAGTGGGTTTTGCCACTAAAAGCTTAAAATGCAGCCTAGAATTGTATTGATTCTGCGCTGGAGTAAGATACAGCATAGTCAGTTTGGGGGAATTACCTGATAGCACTGTTGTAGCAAGGGAGACACACAGAAACACTGCTCTGGGTAATGCCCTGGGGAAAGGGAGGAAGCACAGAGAGGTTTCTGGTGGTGAACTCTCCCTCCCTGCCTGCCTGTGGCAGCAGGAAGAGAGGCCCTGTGTGAGGAGGGCAGTGCCTGGCATGGGATGGGGCACAGGGAACAGAGGGCACATTGGCCAGGAAAGAAAGGCACTTGCTGTAGGTGTGAGGCAGAATTATTTTGTGTCAGTGAGATCCCCACGAGCACAGCTCTGTTGCTAAAATTCCAGCGGGTGCTGACACCCATTTCTCCAGCCAGGTGCATCCCTCCCCTTCACAGACAACTGAAGGGAGTTGCCTGGGGGGGCTTCATCAAGAACAAGTGAAGGAGAAAGTGATGGCACTAAGCTGACATACTGCATGTGATAGTCAGTCTTCCTCTGCCTTATGCATCTGTCTCTCCTGCCTTAAGGTCAGCACATATGTATATTTATATATTTATATATACATATGTGCACAATACAATCGGGTCACATTTGAAACAGTTTCCTGAGCAGCCAACTCCAATTTCCAGGAAAACGGACAAATGCTCACAATAAATACATAAATTCAAACACAAATAGAACCATAAATAAACATATAAGCATAAATGTATATATACAGGCATAAGGAGAGAAAAGGAGTTTCAAATGACACATCACACATCCTGTCTCTGAGCTTTCCACCTCTCTCAGCAGAGTGTTTCTTTGATTCAGGTTCTTAAGCAGCACCTCAGCCCTGGTCTGACATGTAAGTGGGGAAATCTGCATGGTACCTGCATAAGTATTTCTATTTTTCTTACAACTCATGTCTCCTGCAAGAAAGAGTCACACCAGGCCTTGAGAATGGAACTTAAGGACAGATTTGCTGCTCAGGAGATACAGGGAAAAAAAAAAAGACAAGATGACAAGCTAATGCTCAGCTAGAAAGGCAGAGCAAATACAGGTGTAGAATAAGTCTCTGATGCCCTGTGGAAGTAAATTTTTTGGAACAGGCAGGACACCCATCAGAATGTGGACAAATAAAGCGAAACTGCTCTGTTACAGGCTTCTGTGAACCAGAAACTGAAAAGATGGCCATAAGCATTCAGTAAACAGTCACCAGCTTTATTATTACATGACAGCATGGTTTATCCTGAAAGACTTGACTTCCTAAGCTCAGGTACACAGGTGGATTTCTTCCCAGAGCAGTGAAGGCCCAGATTGGCTTCATCAGTATTGTTACTGCAGACCAGCACAGGACCTGACTTGCATATGAGATGGGCACACACACCCCCACACAGAGGAGGCAGCACAAAACACTTCTCTGGGGGCACATCAAACTCTGATTTACGTCCATGAGCAAGGCACTGGCACTTTCTGGAGCGGCTGATGCAGTGCATGTACATACACATCCCTACTGGTACCAAGCTAAGGCATATTAAAGCAGTAAGTGAGAACATATGCAACAATGAAATGCACCACTGCTGCTGGAGGAAGATAAAATGGAAAGCTGTGCAGTGCTTGGCTGGGTGAGGCTGACTAATGACTCTAATGTTAGTGGCTGCTGATCAAGAAATCAAATGCAGTGCAGTCCATCATCATCACGGCAGGTGAGGGAGGACGAGTCAGAGCCAGAGCTCAGAATACCAGAAACCTTCCTTGCTGTTCCAAAACCCAGAAAAAAAAAAATACAGCATGCATTAAAAACCCCAGCTTGTTTCAATGCATAGTCCAATCCATTAGAAGCCCTCTGAAATAGGATCCTTTGTTACACAGTGTGTTGCCAGATGATAAGGACGTTTTGGGGCAGCGTGATCGCAGGAACACAAATGGAAAATGACGTGATGGACACAGCGTGTCAAAATAACAATCCTCATTTAAATCTTCACGTTACAGACATCTCACATCTCTAATGTCAAACATGTAAAATGGATTGCCTGCGGAAGCCAGCTCGGGGAACATCAATTGTTCTGAAGTTCAGAGTATTAACGTGGGGGGAAAAAAAGAACCAACTTTAAAGTGCATCAGAAATCTTTACAAAATCTGACACTTTGTTCTTGCTATTTCTTTACCTTTGTTAGCACTTCAAGGCCACGTCCCCTTTGTCACTTAGCTCACAACAGCTGATGTGACATTTTATGGTGCATACTTGACATGACTGCCTATGAACGCCCCACTGGCGTGAGGGACAGTTCCTGCTCTTTCCCAGCAAGGCTCTGAGTAGAATCACACCACTGTCAGTGTTCAAGGAATTAGAGGATCAGGCTTCAAATAGAAAAATTCTTAGGAAAGAAGCACATCTGTTGTGCAGTCCCAGAAGAAAACAGGAATTGGGCCCTGCTTTCCAAATGCCTCACCCAATTCTGCACATCGATGATATTTATTCATACAATGCAAACAAGAGAAATGCCAGGGCTCTGATCCTCACTGATACCAGGGTACACATGTTCTTTAATGCTGAAAATCTCAAATCTCTTTGGGGATCTGGCAGGAAGTATTCAGCTACACCAACCACAAAACCAGTCACAGGCTTATTTGTTGCCAGCCTTTTCTTTCACAAAAAAAACACAGAGAGGCACAAACCAAACCCAATACTTGCTGAAGACAGCATCAGAGAAAGCCTCAAGAGGAACAGTGTTAGCAAGGACTAAATGAACTTGCAGTTTTCATGCTGAAGAGCAGCTTTGCAATCTTATGAATGCACTGGACACACACACGGATTCAAACCCCATCAAAATGCACCCATGTGCATGTCTTGCAAAGTGGACTGAAAAAGGAATCATGGTTGCAGAATGTGGTTTGGAAAGCTGGTTACAAAACCAAAATCTGTACCAAACTAATGGAGATTTTTTTTTAGAAGTTTGCTCACTAGCCTGACTTTGCCTTCCTTTGGAAAACACACTTGAAATATTTCACAGCTACTAAGTTCCCATCATGAGTGCTTTAAAATCTCAGTCCTAAGGACAGGATTCCTGATTGTTTTCATCAATAACAATCACACAGTCACTCTTTGCATTACCATAATTACACTGGTATATCACTTAAAAGCCACAAAATTGCATTGTATTTCCACGGGCAGGAAGAACACAACAGCCAAATGCTTTAGCAAATCCATCCAGGTGCTACAGCTTCAGAAGCCCCTCAGCAAGCAGTGCAGTGTGGCCATAAAGTGGCTGCTCTGCTCTCCTAGATCCCTGCCTTCAAAGAACTTGTGCCCAGGGAGACATGGAAGTGTCCACAGCTCCATGTGGATGTCTCTGCATTTTAGGACATGTAATTCTTAATTTGCAGAAGAGATGCTTAGGCAGCTGCAGTGTGTCAGTGCTCCTGATACTTGCCAGCAAGGGTTGGGTGTCCTCCTCCTTCTGCTGCTTGTCTCATCTGTCTCTGGGCAGTTTATGCACTATTGAATGGGAGGGTTTCTTCACTCGAGTTCAGAATAAAATTGCTGCTCTTGGGAGCCAGCTACTCGTGTGCATCAGATTTTAACACTGCTCAGTGCTTGAGTTTGGATTTGTTCACTTCTGTATCAGTCCAGCTCAGTGCCAACATGACACCAGCAAGAGCTTGAACGTAAATCTGAAGCAAGTCCATGGTAAATCAGGCCCTTTATTACTGAGGTTTAACCTCTTAATTCATTCTTATCTGTTTATGTGATCATTGTCTCCAGAACAGAAGATACTCAAATACTGAAGCAGTCCATGTAAAAATTACTGCAGTGATTTCACATATAAACTCTGAGTCATGAAGTGTGCAAAACCTTTCAGGAATGAAAGCTTTGGATGATTAATTTTCCTTTATCAATAAACTTTCTCAGGGCTGACTGAAACAGGTATAAAACATCTGCACTTTAAAAACAATGTGAGGTGAGCAGGGCATGTTATCCAGGAAAACTGATTTCCTAAGTAATTACTTCCCTGCTTATTGAGGTTTCAAGCCAAGCAAAAGGTCAGTGATGATGGACTGTGCTGTCCTGTAGTAAATAAGGTTAATATTACTGTATAGCTCTGTTTTGCAGTCACAGAGCATGAGAATGAACCTAAGTACAACTTGCATCACTTGCTCAAATACAGATTAAAATACTACTCTGCATAAGGGAAGGATCCTGTGAGGTGGTCCCATCCCACTGATCACTTAGAAATGGGATCAGTTTTTCAGTGTCTTTTCACTTCCAAGAGATCACTTGCATTTTTTCAGGTGGGTGTGTTGTTTGAAGTGGCTGGACAAACTCTTCAGGATCTGACAACTCAAGCTTTGCACTGGAAGTACATCAGCTCCTCTGCCAGAGCCCACACTGGGACCATACAGTAGAGTTTTAACTTAATTTAAGATGAGGCTGATATACATGAAAATGAAGATGACTTTAAGGTGGTAATTTGTGTCCTTCTTAAGAACTCTTAAAAATAAGAGCATCCTAAAGTGCATACTTAGGCTTCATATTTTTTAGCTTTTATTTCTAGAGTTGGTAACAACAGTACCCTTAACCCAGCACAATATGTCCCAGAGGAGCTGTTAGACAAGCATCTGTGCTGGAGATGAAAGGCTAGGAGACATGACTTTTCAAATGAAGGTGAGAGAAAGCCCTTTTCACATCAGTTCCAGTTTTCCCACTGTAACGATTCTCAGAAACACCTTCACAGTTCCTGTAACAGCATTTCCTCAGAAAATTCCATTTCTGTAATGTAAAATGTTCTCTTAAAGGGAAAAGTAAATTGACACACTGACTACATGGTCTGGTGATATTTCATTTTAAAATTCAACCAGTAGGAAAACTCTGAACATGTGCAAAGTTCTCAAGGGGAAAAGAAAAGAAAAAAAGAGCAACTCTCAAACAAAGCTCTTACTAGTGCTCCTGGGAAGCTCTGGTTTAGGCTGATGGCCAAGACTGCCTAAGAACCACAGAACAGGAAAGAAACCAGCCTCTTTGTAATCATATACACAATACCTTTGTTTCTCATGTACACAACGGGCCAGAGTCCACTGGAAAATAAAAGGTTAGATGAAAAGGATCCTGCTATCCTACCAAGGGCCAGAAAAGGTGCTTGAAGCACACACTCAGAGCCAGAGCACTTGTGTACATTGTGGGGCAGCTCTGAGAGGCAGCACATGCATCCACAGCTTTGTAGAGCCATCATTTTTCCCCAGTCTGTGTTACCCCTGCACAAAGCCTGCAGCCTCATTCACCTGAATTCCCCCTCGGCAGACAGCCGAGATGGAAACATCGCTCGGCCCAGAGTGACAGCACAGGGGAGATTTACCTGATGGGAGCTGACTCATCCCCTTTATCAAGCCAGTCCTGTGGTGGGATTATGTACATGCACCAGAGCCCCCAGTTGTAGCCGTGGGCTGCGTTGGCGTATTGCTGCACTTCAAAAGTGTTGTACTTGATATTGTCAATGGCGGGCAGGATGATCCGCTTGCGATCCTCCTTGATCCGGGTAAGCGCAGGTTCCGCCCTGAGAGCAATGAAAACAGCACAATGTTTTACAGCCATCCAGTAATCACAGCTCCTGCTTTGCAGGCTGATAAAATGAGGTTCTCTAATCCTGTGAGTGTGAGCCCAGCGAGTTGGAAAACCCACAGCATGGCAGAGAGGGACAGGGTACAGATCCCAGCCACGCGCTGCCGGGACTGCAGCTGGTGTGGGATACTGCACACAGCACCTGCACAGGAATTATCACCTCTGTGAAGCTGCACCAGAGTCTAACAAGACAAAATTTGACCAAACACTTATTCTGAGGCCTAGAGACTGTTAATTCATTTCACAATGGACAAATGTTGAGAGATACCATCACCAACAGCAGCTAAATGGTCTCCTACTGGCTACACCACCAAGATTCCTGGTAGCCATTAGATACTGGCTGATATGGCCCGAAGAACTAAACACAGACCAGGGGCTGCAAGAATCTGAAGGTTACTCAAAGATTTTAATCCTGTTTCCCAAGACTGACCCCCATCAGATCTAGTCTGAATGACAAATGTGGCTGCATTATGCCTTCTAAAACCTCTTTGGTGATGAGAAGATTTCAGGTGCCAGATGGTGCAAAAGCAGCGAACTGCAGGAAATGTTCCATCATTTCAAAAGGCTTTAAAACATCAATGTGCTTTCCACAGAAGCTACATCCCAAAAGGAAAGTAAAAAGCTTCAGTGCAAGCACGCATTTCTGACCAAGGTAGTCTGAGTTTGCTCTGAATTTACAGAGAAACTGATCCAAAGATGTAGCAGACTTACATAAGGGTGAAATCGTTCCTCAAAGCAGTATTAGAAAGAGCCACTGGTTCACTCCTTTGTAAGTGTGTTTCCCCTTGAAATAAGCTTTGAAGATTTTAAGGAGCTCTCACATGGATTTTTAAGGGAATGGAGGTTTGCTGCAACTCACAGACGTAGGAGGATTTGAACACTGATCTTTTCTCATTTCTCTTTTGCTGTTGGTCAGAAGGCAATTGCTCCTTTGTGGTTTCGATGTTGTTACCTCATATTTTGTTTTATTTAGTTTGTTACCATGAATTTTCTTGTGTAGGCCAACAGAAGATACTGCACCCTATTCAGACTCTCAATTCATATGGGTTTTTGGCCACACTTGTGCACCCCCATAGAGCCAGTGTGACCTCCCAGATCTGGATAAGCCACTTCCATTATTAGTACATTATATTTATGAGATTAAGTGTTTTAAAAACCAGTGGGTGGGTAGCAGAAAAACTTTTGCAAATCCAACAAAGCAGGGACAAATGCAGAAAAGCTGAATCTGCTTTGTTCTTTCCATCATGTTACCTCTGCTCATCAGCAGAAGAAAATACAGAACGATGGACATGTCATCACAAATCCAACGACTCCATGCATGGACACCGTAACCCTTGGGCATAAAGCTCTGCTGCTCCCTTCTAGACTCTGAAACAAAGGATTTCAAAATACCAGACAACAGGTACAGGTGTCACTAATTGTTTGCCCGGAAGAAGAATCTTCCTCTTCAAGGTTGTAGAGGAAAAAAATGACCTTGGTGCGCATCACTGTCCCTGTGGAGCATTTGCAGCAGAGCCCTCATTGCAGCAGAACTGCCTCTGAGCTCCTTTGCAATCCAAACACCTTCCTGGGAAGGGGTCCACTCCTGAAGCCCTTGGGCACAGCTTCCAAGGTTTGGTACGAGGGGAAGTCACAGAGCAGAGGGATGACACCCTCCAGTGAGACCTGGTGCACACGGCAGGACATGGCTGCACCAGTGACTCCCATGGCACGAGGAAATTTATTATGTTTGGGTCTGATTTCCAGATCTGCCCTGCAAAGCAGAAAAGCTGCTTGCATGCTATTATTTTTCTTCTTTTTTTGTATCTTGAGTTCTTTTACTCAGAGTTTGAATTAAGATGCAGGAGATTGAGAATTCTTGTTCGGACTTAGTTGTTTATTATATCTTATCAGTAACACAGCTGCACAGTATGTGCCTCTTAGTTGGCAGGGTGGAAAATGGCTGTGAGTTTTCACTTCCAAGGTTTTTTAACATCTAAATTAACCAATTATGAAATGCTAAGTAATATGTTTTTACTTATAATGCAATTACTAACTTTTCATCTTCTGCAGTGCAGAACTTTTGACACAATGACAGAACATTCAGATTTGTGAAGAAGAAGGAGAAAGAAGAAGACATAAATCCACACCCCAAATCCTCCATATTGTAACCTATTATTACCTATAACCCCTAAACCTAATTTTCTACATTTCTACATATTTCACCCAGTGACATAACTTTCAATTACACAGCAACAACCTCAGTGCTATCACACAATTTAGGAAGCTTTTCCCAGGGTTTTGGATCGAATGCAGTGTACTTCTGAGGATCACTGCCTCTCAGTACTGACAGGCTGAAATTCTCAGAACCCAGGCTTCCAACAGCATGCCTTCTTCAGCAGAAATCTGTAAATGGGTTTCCTTTTGTAAGAACCAAACTCTGCCATTCACTACTGTCTGATTCTGGAAACAGGTCTTGGACAAACAAGGAAAGACCGGGAGTTTTCCAAACTACTTTTCTCCCTCTTGGTGGGAATTCTTTGGTCACCAGGTCCTCAATTAATAGCGTATTTATGTTGATACAAAGCAAAACTATCCCAGAGGTTCTATGTCCCTTCTACGGTTCCTCCTGGGGTGCTCATTTTTCAAGTATTTTACTTCGTAGGGTAGATTGAGATTGTGTAATAAAAAAGCTGAAAGGAGATAAGGAATTCTTCTCCCTTAATGTCAGATATCTGCAATGGACCCCCCATACACATGGTAATTGCCTCAAACTTTCATTCTCAGCAGAGGAAGGCAAAGGCTGGCACTTTTATAGTCAGATGCTTCTCATAATAATGTAGACACTGAAACTGGGTGAGATTAATAATGTTCCAGAGGAGCCTATCTTGAATATAAAGGGAATTTAGCCTGCTACTTTGCAAGACATCTTAAAATTGGACTGCTGAAGTGTATCCCAAATAATGGTTAGAGAAAGAATGTGAAGAAAATATTCAACAGTCACACTGGTTTTTCAGCCCTTAATCATATTTGGGATTGTGTTAGTCCAATACTTGAGTCTTGGAAATGCTAACCTGAGCCCTCATTTAATTCTTTACATGAAGAACAATCCATTCCCAGCTCTGGTGCTGCTCTCACACCAGCTATCACCAAACTACTCCTGTCACTCTATACCTGAGGAACTTCTGTGTTTTCCCATTTGTGTGGCTCACATTTATTACCACCTGACATGGTGTTTTGCATCTGAATGACGCAAGGAGGGATCTCTGGGGTGTAATGCAACAGTTGTGGTCAAAACACATGATCAAATTCCATTAATCTCTATCAACCTATTAATGTGAAATCACAGATTCTGAACTTTCATGTAATCCAAGGCATCTATAAGCTGTCCATGTGATGGAAGTTCTGTTTAAGTCCCCTGCACTCAAGAAATGTAAATGTTTAAGATACCACTGCTTCGACAAGTGTTAATTTCTCTACCCTCAGGTTACAGACGAAGTCAAATGCCATGCCAAGGTTATGGAGTCAATTGGTATGAAAGCAACTGCTGGAACTTCATCTTCTAAACCTCCCATCTCACCCATGGAGGTGATTTCCTAGCTCTTCTGGTATCCACATGTGTGGAAATCACACCCCTGCATGTATTAGGAACAGGAAAGGTTCAGTATCTGGACAGACGGCACAGCTACCTAACTCCCAAAATATTTTCACACCCACAAGTAAGAAAGTAGGCTCTGAGTCACAGATGGAAAGAGAAAATCCAGGGCAGAGCTGTTCTCTTAGCAAAAACCCAGAATGGAGAGCCTTTTAATTAGACATTGCATACCTGAGAGATTTCACAGCCTGTCCTGCCCTATAAAAGACAACAGAGACAGCAATGGGGTATTCAGAGGCTCAGCCCAAGCTCATCTCAGTGAGGTCTGCAGGAACACTCCAATCCCAGATCTGCCAATGCCCTCTCACTGCCAACACTGCTTGTGGGCTGGTTTTCTGCCTGCCAAGATCCCCAGGTAATGGCCAGTAAAGAAGGACTATGAGCTTGAACAGGACTGGGCAATGGACTGTGTTTGCATTGCTTATCTTGAGTAATCCATGAAATATGAGGGGGTTTCATCGCTATTCATGGCTAGCAAAGTCCAGCCTCGGAGTCAGTCTGTAAGGCTGAGCTGAGCTGCACATTCATCAAATCCTTTGTCACCTTTCCTGGTCACTCTGGCTTTATATAATTGCTTCAGGCTTTTGAAAGAATTATGATTAAATCTTTCGTAGTAATTTCTAATTTGTTCCCTAATTTCAAACTGCTACATTATTGTGTAGATTTACCCATCCTCTTTATAGACACCAGCATTCTTTCTGTGATTTTTTCCCCCACTTTATCTTGTTTTTTCTGCTGTCCATCTGCAGAAGTCAGGTGCTTCTGGCAGCTCACAGGACTGAAAGGATAAGAGGGGAAGAGGTTGCTGAAGTCCAAGTATGTCCAACACATGGAGCTGATGAGCTGCAATGTGGTGTTGGAGTATTTCCTTTCCACATGGCCACCGCTGGCAGCGAGGCAGGATTCAGCCCTGCCTGATTAGGTGCATAAGCCAGATGTGAATTTTGGGATCCATCTCCATTTTTCACTCAGATGCAAAAATATTAGGTTCCCAGCTTGCATCTGAGTCAAGATACTTTATGGGCAAAGAGCAGCATGCATTGTTAACAAGTTATTTACTGGAGCAAGAGGGAAAGTTCTCCCAGGCATATTCGTAGACATGATGGATTTCAGTAAACTAAATATAATCAAAAGATTCTGCTTTATAGGTAGTGCTTCACATCATCCAGTGGGGTTTTTTTTCCACTTAATAAAAACCAAGCAGACAATTTGGACTGGAATGTGAGTGACATAGGAAGATCCTCTCCCTTCCATCCTCTCTAAAACGATGTATTTGTCACTGTCCTCCTCTCTCTCTGAAAAGATTGATGGTGAATTAATAAAACCAGAAGAGAAAGGACAGTAAATTTAGTTCTATTATAGACTCTGCTAGGCTAAAGGGTATTTTCACTTCAATTTTATTCACTTTGATTTGTCCAAGTCTGTTGAGCACATCACTAAACAGCACATGCATTCAATGCTTTTGCCTACCAGTGGAAAGATTTCTTCATTAACAGTGGATTTTCCAAGGTGTTGAGCACCCATGATGACTTTACTGGGAGTTCCAAAAATGCTGGTTCTATGGGATTCAAAGAGTAAATGCTCCCAAGATAAGCACTGGGAGTAGGAAAAGAGTTGGAAGGCAGAATTTAAGCCAGAGTCCAGAATAAGCTTGTAAGAAGATTGAGAGCAAAGGCAGGAGCCATACTGTGATCACACAGGCCTCTCTAATCCCATTGTAAGTCTATCTCTGAACATATATGCATTCTGTATTTAACACTGGCTTGATTCAGAGCAGCTCAACCCCCTGGGAAACCACAGCAAACAAAAACTCTGTGTTGTCTTACATCCTTATCAGATTGCTGGAGAATTCATGCCAAAGGGAAGCCTGATTTTTCACAATGCTAAAAAGAACAGCTTCTTCCAGATAAAAAACAGATAAAAAGAAGTTAGCAATGAGCTCCTCAGTGCACATGATTATATAATTCACCTTTTAAAACATGTAAAAAACACCTGCTGACTTCAAGCAGACTTTAAAAAAGGCACAACATTGGAATAAATGCACATAATCCAAGGGAATCCACATGCATGGTGCAGGCCAGATCCTCTGCTGCCCAACTTTGTCACTTCAATGGCCTTCACAACTTCAGGGATGCTTTGCTAACATGCACCATCTGAGAAGCAGATCTTAGCTTCCAGTTCTTAATCAGAATGGCTGTACAAGGCAATTGTCAAAAAATTCCTCCCTGCAGCCCAAATGTCACTTTTTCTAAATTTGTTCAAAAAGTAAGTCCTTTCCTAAATGACAGGAATTGCATTGGGAAATGTCTCTCCAAGTCTGCCCTATCCCTGGTGGGTATCTAAATACCCTCATCTCTGGGTTCTTTTGACATAAACACGGCTGTCATTTTTTCTTCTCCACCATCACTATGCTACTTTTTACCCCAATAAAAAAATGAAGAACTAACATTAAAAAAATCCAACCTTCTTTTTCCTGCTTTCACAAATCAGAATTTTTCCTTTTCTTGCAAGCAGTTAGGGAAGAGTCCTTATAAGACATAAATGAAAGTCAACAAGGTCTCATCTGCTAGATTTTATTGCTCAGGGGTTTAACACCGTATCTTACTCTGGCTCTACCACTGTCAGGTACCATGAAGTGTAAACTTAACAGAGAAATGCAAGAAAAAAGAAATCTGTATAAACTGAAAGCTTATTTTGCATGATTTTACATGCTACCTCACATTTCACTGACAATATACATTTATCAGATGCAGACAAGCAGATCTACGGACATACATAATTCTTCACTGAGGCCATCTGCAGAATATTTAATGTGGAATGCCTTTCCTGTAAATAAGTGTTCAGAGAACTAGAAAAGAAATAAATTTCATTCTCCCTTCCTCGGTCTCTAAGAGAAGAGAGAACTTCCCCATCTGTCCTGCCTGACATCTCTATCAGCATTCCCGCGTGCCCAGGGAAGTTTCAAACCCACAGCCCCCAGCCAGAACGGAGGGTACGCGGCCCCAACGCCTGCTGGAGAGTTAAAGACCAGCTCTTTGGCTGCCAAACCTCAATAGCTCTTTTCTGCACCACTGAAAAGCAATGAGGATGCTTCAGTGAACATTCTAGGTTGTTGAGGTAGATGAACAGTTGAAGCTGCTTTTCTGGTACATCCTCTGTGTGTCGGCTGGCACAGTCCCACGGATCCCAAAGGCCCACGTGGCTTATGTTGCATGCTCCACTCAGATTATATTGGTACACTTTTGCTATCTAAAACGTGTATTCCATTAAGTTACCAAAATGATCCTAAGGCTTTGGATGAGGAAAAACTCCCCTACTAAACACACGTTCTCCGTTCCTTTTTATTTGGGCTTCCCAGGTCAGCCTTGGCCCGGTACCAGGGATGCTGCAATGAACCATGTCCTGAGCAGGAGTGATGCACTTGAACACTCCAGAGGGGAGAGACTGCACAGGAGAAGGACTGCAAAGGTAATTTCACCTTCACCACTTTCCTCATTAGAAGGAAAGAGCCACCTGGACCTTGTCACATCCCCAGAGAGCCACCTGAGCTTGAACAGGGGGGACAGGTTACCTGTGAATAGAGATTGGCTGCCAGTACATTGCATGAAAAGGTTACCAGGGAGCTCTCAGGGGGAAAAAGACCCTGTGGCTTTGCCCCAAAAAAGCACAGCCACATCTTACAGAGTACTTGGGATAATCAAAGTCAGTAGAAGATGAGGAGGAAATCAGCTTCCTGCCTTCTTTACACGCCTTTTTGAGAATCAGTTGCTTATGGTCACCACAGCAAACTGCACCTTACAGTATAAAGAAGCATCTGCAGAGTACCATCCACAGGCCTAGGGATATTGATCTTTAGCTCTTCTTAGTTCATTAAAACACCAGTTCTGTATATTTTTATACAACTTCAGGGATAATCCATAATGATGGGACCTGTGTGACACAATCTGATGGATACTCAACTTATATTTCATGTTCCCTTTCTCATGTCCGGTATGTTGAAATCTTTTGATTAAATCCTCTTACTTCACTGCTTCCTTATTGATACTCGCCCTTTGTCTGGCAAAATTTTAATTACTACAGGACTGCATAACTCCATTCAGTGCTCTGATAATACCTCTGTGATAGGAGCAAAAGCAATTCTTAAGATAGAATGCAACAATAATACTCTATCATTATGTCTTCTTTTATTGCTCCTAGCACCCTCTTTATGGCTGCTAATATATTGTGGTTTCTGCCTTTCATGTACTGATTTCTGCTCTCCTTCACTCAATGTGTCCTTTTTCTCACCCAGAGAATTAACACTCTATCTCTGTAATCTCTTTCCTGCTCCCAGACATAATGCAGGGAAGGTCTCTTCTCCTTGTCATGTTATTCTTTCCCATCTCTCAAAGGCACGAGTCTATACAATGCTCTGCATGTTCTGCAACACAATCAGCATCCAGGATATGCTGGTCTGCTCTCAGTGTTACTGGAGGTGGATTCAGGCACACTGGGTAGACCTAACCCAAAATTCAGAGCAAGAATGATGAAACCTTCAGAGGACTGAAGTAAAACTGAACTTAACAAGCTTAAATATACCCTCAGAGAGGAAAGCACAGGAGCTTTTCCTCTCTCTTGTTTCTGCTGGGTTGCTGACTCCCATTGACATCAAGTAACCATTAAAAACAGACCAGGTTCTACAGTGGGACAGGTAGAATTTCACATGTGAACTGTACACATATATTACCCTGTAATTC
Source organism: Corvus hawaiiensis (assembly GCF_020740725.1). Taxonomy (NCBI): domain Eukaryota; kingdom Metazoa; phylum Chordata; class Aves; order Passeriformes; family Corvidae; genus Corvus; species Corvus hawaiiensis. Next base: position 9,409,580 of record NC_063230.1, on the reverse strand, counting down.
TAATTTTAAATTCCATTTGAGAATGAATAGCAATGGCCTCCCTTTCAGGCAGTCCTCTCCACTTCCCACTCTCACAGCAGCAGTATTGGCTCACACTACCAAAAGCCTTAAGGGGAATAGGTCAGTTGAAAATCACCGCTCTGAGATAACATATTTCTACACCTGAGAAGCCAAAAAGCAGCAATTAAGCACAGCAAAATAAATAATTCAATAGCTAATTTGACCTGCCAGGTTGTAGAGTATTTTTTTATATCCTACCAGATTGTAATTTAGTTTAGAAGAAGTGTCCCTGGAGAGCAATGCTGTGAGAGCCCATAAAATGCTACAGTGAGGTATCAGGCAAAAAGCCACCTGTAAATGGGCCACTACTGTTTAAAGAAGTTTTTTTGTTGTCAGTCCTGCATATTTCATGAGAAACTGATGAAGTCCTTCTTTGATTCTTTATGAATTAATCTGCCAACTGATTAGGCAAGTAAAACAGCCATAGATTGGGAAACGAAATTGCACTGCAGCCACTTGACTTTTAGATGGAACACAAACCAAACAGAAAGCTAATACTCTTTTCTGTGGTAAAGGAATTGGCTTCTTTTTAATTGCCTCACAAATAATCCATAGACAGCTTTTAGTGGGAGCAAACCGTGTGGCCTCTGAATACATAAATAAGCACTGAAAATGGGGGGAAATATTCATGCAAGGTGCAACTTAGTAGGAGAACAGAACAGCAGAGCTTTAACAAGAGACTCCCACCTGACTCCCGAGCTCATAGGGCTGTGGAGTGGGGGCAGTGCTAACCTGGTGGGAAAAAATAGAGCAGTCCAGATGGAAGGACTTTAGTTCCTCCCAGTCAAAGGAGATGAGATGAAAATGGAGACGACAGGCAACCACATGTGCACAGGTGGACAAAATTAAAACTAGGAGGAAGTGGGTGGAACAGGGTTTGAGATGGCTCTGAGCAGCCACACAGGTTGAGTGGAACAAGAGGAGAAACACCAGCAGGGAACGCTGCAAGCCCACAGGTGCAGCTCTGAAATGAAGGGATACAGGATGACCCTGGTGCATGTTTGCTGTCCCCATTTATCCACCGAGTGCCCCACAGCAGGGGCAGAGCCTGGCTCAGCAGAACAACTGAGACCTGAGTGCTCTGTTGGAAGGAGGGTGCACCAGAGAGGGGCAGGAAACACAAACTCTTTATCTTGGATACACACACACTCTCACTGAGCAGTCCAGGTTCTTGCTATGCTGATTTCAACCCTTTCTGACATTAATGCAAAGCAGTACAGTAAAAAAACCAAACCTTAACAAACCCCAAAGCAACCACAAAGCCCTTCCCTGCTTACTGACACCATTGCCAAGCTTCCCTGGGTACAGTACATCAGTCAGACCTCGATGTCTTTATAAAATGATAACAAAATTCTCCTCAAGCCTCAGAAAACTGCAGCTTGGGCAGGACAAGCACTGGGGACAGCACCCAGAGCATGCTCTCCCCTGTCCCTGATCCTGTCCCCTAGCTGGTATTACCCTAGATGAATGTTTGAAAAGATTTGAACGATCTACTTGCTTTAAAAGCAAATAAATAAATTAAAGCCGCTCTTAAGCTTCTAGAAAATTAACTACAGCTGCTATTATAGTCTAACATAGTCCTAAGGAAAAAAAATGGGATGAACATAAAGCAGGTGCACTACAAGACTTATTTTATTGTATCTTCCATTTTATAAAGATATTCATGGACATATAAAAATAAACACTCTACTCCTTTGCAATTAAGTTTCTCTCTAGTTGTAAGTACAGCTATTTTTAGTTTTAATTTGAGGATATCTCCCAGAATTGCAGAGTATAATCATTTCCACTGTAACTCTGCATCATCATTATCAAATACCAGCCTATCTTTGGAAAATGCACGTTTTACATGCTGAAGGTCCCAGCAGCCCTTTTGCAGCTGATGGTACAGATCAGCTCCGACAGTCCCGACTTCCAGTAATGCCAAATACTGGCCACCAAGTGGTGCTACAAAGGTTTATTTCAAATGCACTTCTGGCCCATTAAACCAAAAGGGGATGGGGAAAGGCATGCTAATTTCAAGCCCTATTAAAATATTCAGGCAATAATTTAATGTTTCCTTCAAATGTAAATGCAAGAAAATTTATGAGGAAATCAGACTGGTATTCAAGTTTTTAAGAAGAAATGCTAGAAAATGACAAGGAGGGAAAAAAAGCACTTGAAATCCTCCAGCCCAGAGCCTCCTTAATGGTGTCTCCCCATTTGACTGCTTTGGGATTTCACATCCATTGTGGTTTCAATTACTTCTCTCTCCACTGAGCTGTGCTAGACCAGGCACAACAGCTTTTTTATGGATCTTGCAGGAGCCTGTCAGCAATGTTGCAATAATCAGGAACACAAATCAGGAGTAATTGCTGATGTGGTAACAGCAGCCTGCAGCCGCCTCATCCCTGTAAGCTGAGCTGAGCAAAGCCCTCCCACAGCCTTGGAGCCCCAGTGCCGCTGTCCCAGTGCCGCTGTCCCAGTGCCACAGTCCCTCTGAGAACAGCCAGCACTTACCAGCCAATGTTGAACTCCACGTGGGCATCGAAGAACCCGACCACAGGAGAGGTTGCTGCTTTCCAGCCCTGGATCCTGGCTCGGATCAGCCCCTCCCGTTTGTTGTTGCGCACTATTTTCACCAGGCCCGGGTATCTCTTATGGACGTACTGGTCCAGATTAAATTTTAGCTCAACTGCAGGACAGAAAAAACCAAGCCACACAAACATTTAGAATGAGAAAGGCCCTGCAATGCTGTGTTCTACTCTTATTCTGCAACAGAAAGGGAAAGGAATCCTTAAATGTTCCTAAACCCCTGGTCAGTCTGACAGATACAAAGCCAGTACCACAGCTGAGGCATGGACCAGTTCCAGGGGTTTCAGCTCAGAGAAATTCCCTACACACCAGAGACTTCCCAGGTTTAATGTGGCCTGATGGATTTGAGTATAGTGCTGAAGAAGTAGTTTGTCTAAATATTTTTAAATAATTACCGTTCTAATTCTCTGATGATTTGTGTTAGGTTACAACTGGCCTCTGGAAGGGCAATTCTGACCATAAGGAAGTGTAACATGTCAGTCTGGTGATTTTTTTTTCTGATTTATGCTGTTCAGTAAGAGTTTGAAAAATAACCTCAATGGATTTTGGGTCAAGACCTAATTCAGATCACAATGAATTTCTCTTTATTTTCAGGGTTTTCCCTTAAATATAATTAAGATTCCTCAATACCAGGCTTCTTTCTTTTTTAACTAAATGGATATTGAAGATCTCAATTAGACTTCTCTTTTGTTCATTTTCAGGCATTCAATCACAGATGGAGCAGAACTCATTCACCCTTTTTCAGCTTCATTTCAAGAGGCTCATAAACAGGCAAATTACCAAAATGGTCTCTCTATTTTTTTTTAAATCAATGTAGTTTGGTAATTCCTTTACACTGAAAAGTATTCATAAAGTGGCTTTTGCCCTAATATATTTATCAGGAAAACTAGTAGAGGCTTCCAGGACATTAGGAGCCTCATTTTTCTGATCTATATTAGACAATAGAATCATTACCATTGGAATCAAAGACTTGATAAATCTCCAGTTATTTAGAAGAGTGGCAGAGAAAAGCCATCTAAGAGTTCACTGAGAAATGATGAGTTCAATTTTCCTCAGGATTGCCTTGCCTCAAACACTTTGCAATCTCACGTAATTACTCCACAGGTTACACTGCCATAACTAAAATCTGAATTGCACAAACATTTTCTTAAATCTACAGGTTTTGGAACTTATTTTTGTTTGAGTTATCTCTTCTCTCAGCTCTCCCGTCTCTTTGGGGATCCTGAAGAGTAACAGCAACTTAAAACTGAAAGAACTTAAAGCTGTTTATCTGAGGAGGAAGTGCTAAATTTTAGGCTTATTGGAAATAAATATGATTTTAGAGGATGCATGTATCAGTTCTAGAAGTCTAAGGTACAACAACTTTACACACAACAATACTGCTAGCCCCTTGTATCCTGAGAATTCTTCAAACATGACTGTATTGTGAAACATGTTGATCAACAGCACCCTGTATGCTCACCAGTATTTTGATTTTGGATTAAATCATGAAGAAACAATGTGCTGCCATGTAAAAGAGCAGGAACTTTCTTTAGGGAGAATCTGTAGCCTCACTTTTCCTTGGAAGCAGAATTTAAACTTTTAGTGTATTAATGATGATACTCCTCTGGGTCTGAAAATTTGGAGAAAAGTGTCATATTAAGACTGCCTACACAAATGCCTTCATTCCGTGAGGGTTTCAATGAAATCAACAGGGTTTATCCACATAATGTTTATTTGTTATACAAATAGTCAATATTTACTCACAGCTTTGTGCAAATGGCTCAATCAACCCTCTCATCAACAAACACATTTACATCGCACATCTAGAAATCCCACAGGGCACAGTACTCAGAGGCAAAGTGACAAAAGCTCACCATTGTCACTGTTGTCATCCACCAGGATGATTTCCTTGAGCAGGTGGGATGGGGTGTGGTTCACCACGCTGTGCACGGAGCGCAGGATGACAGAGAGAGCCTCGTTCACAAATATGAACACCACAGAGATCTGGGGCAGGTCATCAGGGTAGGTCATCTGCTTGCACCTGGAGAGAAGAAAGACACAATTAAAACCCAAGCAGCCATTGGGAGGCAAAACAGACTGAAGAGTATCCTCTTCTCCTTGCTCTCCATCTGGGTAGGGATTTGCAGACTTTGTCATTTCTAACCCCAAGGAAAGATGTGGTAAAGGCTTGAAAGAATCAACCTGGTCAGGAGCAGGAACCTCTTCATTGGCCCAGTATAAAACACAGGGTGTGTGCATGCACACAGATTTGTAGCAGCTTCATTCCCTGGAAGGTTAAAAGCATCTCTTGAAAACCAAAGGAACATCAATGACTCTGCTCAAAACCAGCCTGGAGAAGGCCTACAATGGCACACCCTGGCTGTGCTCCCAGGGGAACCATCAGCAGAACTGCATCTCATACTTTTCAAACCAACATTCACTCGAGCAAAGTTTGGATTTGCCCATCCAGAGAGCACTTGCCACCCTTTCTGAGTGTGCAGTTTGTGCAGCAATAACAAACATGTGACGGCTGTCGTACAGGCCTGCACTTGCTGAAATATCTGCAAACAGGTCTGCTCCCTCTGAGACGTCACCTTGCTAGGCTGCTACATCCTGATTCACAATTTGCTTTTGTGCTGCTCACCGACACATATATTTTACCACAGACCATTTTGAGAAGAAAAATTGAGGCCTGGAGAAGTCACACAGCACAGAGCAGAGCTCCTGCTTCCCAAGTCCTCGGCCCATGCCCCTCTGTAACACCACACTGCCTTATTTCAGTGGAATTCTCTCCCATTAGCAAAGATCTAACTTTAAAATCTACCTCCGTGTTCTCACAGTCAAAAGCCATTCAGAATTACCATAGCAATTACTGAACCTGCTCTCTAAAATACTGCTAATGATATCACAGAAAATGACTTCTCCTGCTCTTATCAAACTTTCTGACCTCTATGCTCATTACTTTGGCATAACAATCACTTTTTTCCCCACTATTAGCAGTCATGGGGATAGGGCAGGTGACAAATGCTTGACTGCTGAGTAACCTCTGGAAGTCAGTTATGAATTCTGGTAAAGTGTAATTGTTCATAATTCCTGATCCCAGCACTATCTGCTCAGAGACCTGAGCACTTGTCATTGATTCCAGTGTTACCATAGCTACTTACTGGCAGCTTGCTGGTGGCCTGTGCCACACAGAGGACCACTGTGTAAAACTTCTGGCTAAGCAGCACTCTTACAAAGCCTAAAAATAAGCCTGGAACAAGTAGAGAGGTTTTCAGGAGAGTGTGAATGCTCTGACACAGTCCTCTTTTTTGCATTTCTTGTTTGAATGCAATTTTCCTCTTGAGCACACCAACATATCAAAGAAGTCCGTCAGGAATACTTCAGTAACGGGAAAGAGCCATCAGCTAAAAACATGGACTTTGCAAGATTTCCTGTGATGAGGGACATCTTTTACCTGACAGCAATTTTCTCTAGAGTCTCACCTGTATCAACACATCACAAACCGCACCTCAGGAATACAGACCAGTCCTCAGGTGGAGGTGAGGCAGAGGAGGAAGCCCACCCCAGGCCATCCATCCTCGTGGGGTCCTGCAGCAGCACTCAGAGCTGGCAGGAAAGGAGGGTGGGAAAGTGTGTAAGAGGTTGTGACACAGGAGGAGGGATTACAGCAAGAATGAGAGGTCAGTCAAAGCAGCACTTACTACAGAAGGGACAAGCAATTACAGGAAAGGTGGGATGATCACGAATGTCCAAAACAAAGAGGCATGTGTGGAAGGACCAAGATTGCCTAGGAAAAGACAGGGAACCACTGGAATACTACAAGACCTCAGAGAATTAGGAATTTTGCTGAACTTCTCAGAGTAAAAAGTATTTGTTTTATTGGCAAGTGAACTGAAACACCTGGGCATCCAGCCACATGTTCCTGGTCAGACTGACAGGGTAAGCGTGAGCAGGACTAATTCCAGTGCTTTCCTGCCACCCTCCTGCTTTCATTCTGAGAAAAAAAAAAAAAAAAAAAAAAATCTAATTCCAGCTTTAAAACCAGCACACCAAAACCATAACCTCCTAATTTTTTATTTATTTGTTCTTCATTACACTAAATCAATGCATTATTGTCCCAAGTGTCACTCCATGGCCTTGCTGGTTCACAAGACTTTTCATGCCTTAGTTCTCAGTGATTACTTACACTGTAGGGCATCAGGGACTGCTTTAGATAAAAAACTTGTTTGAATTTCTTATTCCACCTGGATGAAGTCATCCCTATCACTTCTCACTGCAACCTTCTGTCTGGCAGTTCTCCCCTTTTTTTTTCTATTAGCAGGACATAGTTGAAAAACTGCATTTTGGCTGCATTTGAAAAGAGCACTCCAAACAATATATATTGGAATATTTTTGGTAATGCCACTGCAACAGGGACACCTAGATGTGCAAAAGCAAAACCTCGGAATTTAGCAGCAGTTTAAAAGCTGTCATAAATTTATTTACTGCAGTGAGGATGAAGAACAACAAAAGCAGCTGTCCAGCTGAGCACTTTCCAAAGCACAGAAGTGATTTAAGGGTTTATTTGCTGCAGACTTCAAGTCAACCTTGAACTCCCAACTCCTTAGGTCACTTCAGAAAATGGGATCGATGTGCTGAGGTAGTCAGGAGAAATTACTGGTCTGCTAACAAACACTTCTGATGGTGTTTGAGAGCATGAGCAGTCCCAGTTGAGGTGTCTTTCCTTAAAAATCAGTGGGTGCTTAAGTGCTTTTCTGGATTGTCGCCCGAGTTCTTCCCAGTGTGTTCTCTAATTAGATACCAGCCAAAGCAATTTACAGTTAATACTTCCTTCATTCCAAGAAACTCGAACCAGAGCTTGACACTCTGAGCCAAACAGTGACATTAGCAAGTCTCAAAGTGCCAAAGCAAACCCATGACTGTCACCTCTCACCACCTTTGCTCAGCCAGAGGCTGACAATGGACCAAGTGCACTGCAGTGGGTCAGCCAGTGGTGCCTGTATGCAAGGGACAGAAAATCAGAGTGTCAGAACACACAGAGTCCTCCTTGGAGCAGCCCTTGATGGCCCTGGAGCAAGGCAGCAGGGGACAGTTCATTATAGAGGAAAAAGGTAAGGCTGTAACAAACCTATTGACTTTCAATGAGCCAAAGGGCATCTTTGCAGAAAACGGTTGGAGCAGCAGCCTGGATGCAGAGGTTTCAACAAGAAATCTATGAGCTAATGATGAAGCAGCTTAGCACAAGACTAGTCACTTTTATTATTTCTTTTGAGAAGAAAATTACTGGAATGTGAAGAAATCAAACTGTGCAAAATGTACTAGCAAGGCACACCTTTACAATCCTTCAGCCTTACTGCCAACAGAACTCTAGTAAGAAATGTAGAAATCATGCCTTTTTCAGCCCTCATGCTGTGAATTGCCTGAGAGTTTAAAGCACCCAATGCTCTGCCAGGGAAGAGAGCAGGGTGCCAGCACAGTCTCCACATCTGTGCACCAGGTCTGACCACACAGTGAACTGTGGCAACCAGGTGAGGGAGGACAATTACAGTAATCAATAGCTGAAACTTGGCCTCGTTAACATCCAGCACTCCTGAGTTCAGGAAGAATTCAGAGTGCACATTTGACCTCTGTGGTAGCTAACGATAGTCTGAGCTGGGCAGGCACAGCTTCCGTGGGATATTCCTGTGATTTCAAATCATTTCAAATTTTCAAAAAAATTTCAAATTCTGAACTGTCAGCAGGCCCCACAGCATACAACCAGCAGAGGAGCTCGGGTCTCCAGGGCACACAGGTACCCTGGACAGGGACACAGCCTGGATGTGTGCAGGACTAGGGATTCCAGCAAAGGCTGGCAGTGCCATGGCTAATCACTTCCATGGGCCAGCTGAGGATGGATTAGACCGGATATGTGAAACAGCCCTTCAGGCAGCTTTCATTCAACACGTCAAGCATCAAACCTGGGGCATCCTGCTGTTGTCTTGGGAAAGGTCTTTTGAGTGTTCTCATTCTGTATTTGCTACTGCAGAGCTTGGCTAGCAACCCAGAGGTATTTCCTTTGTACATGATAGAGAGCTTGATGTCAGATCATTTTTCTCTATTCTGGAGATGATTTTCACTCATTCTTTCCTTTACATTGAACTGGTTCCTTAGATGAACATTTCCCAGCCAGCCTCCTGAGCCCAACTGTGAGCACTGTCTTGCAGGCATAAGAAAACAGGGAAAGCTCTTTGGTTGGCAGACCAGAACCTTGGAAAAAACCCCCATGTACTGACATAAAAAGGTCATAGAAACTGGGACATGAGAAAACAAAAGGTACTGAGCTGCACGTGAACCTGCTCATGGCAATAAAGGGAGGAAGGAAGTTTTCTTTTGTCTGAACATTCATTCCCTGATAGATGTATTTAGTTTATTTGTATCTGATCCAAGCGAAACACATGAAGTCCTCTGTTTATCAGGTTGCTCTTACAGTCCATTTGGGTTGCACTACTTTTTGTGAACGACTGACACTGCAGCCATGCTGGTAGTTCAGTGCATTACCAAAGAAAGAAAAATCTTTCCTGCTCTATTTCCCCTGCCCTTTTTTCCTGTCTGCAAACTTGCTAAACTCCAAAAATGAGTTTTGCTTGCAGACCTTAATATACTGAGTTTGGAAATGGATTAAGCAATGCATTTAGAGATTTCTGACAGCTTTACCCTTCAGGAAGAAATGCAAACAAAATTAAAGCTGCTTCATGAATCTTTAAAGTGTTTAATACAAGATATGTTTTTCCAATGAACTACTGGGATGGAGATGACTGAAGGTTTCTCTCCTTCACAAACTTGATGAAATTGCAGGGCATGAAGAAACATCTGCAGTTCTGGCACAAAAAACCCCTACCCCAACATGTTCTCCACCTTGAAAGCTTCAGAATGATCTGTGTTCATGTTTTATAGCCACAGCAGGAGAAAGAGTTGGAACAGCTCCTTATTTGGTACATGATCAATGAAAGGACAAAGATAAATATTAAAAAAGATTATTGAACCCTTGCTCTTTAATACTAACAAATACTACTTTTAATCACCAGATCAATATGTATTTTGAGCCCTGTTAAACCAAAGGCTCAGACTAATCTTACCTACATGGTTACCTTTTAGCACCTAAATGCTGCTGTGGCTTCTATAGGCACAGACGATTTACCACAGCTAAATCACTAAATTTAGTGTCTAGCTCAATGCCCGATTTCTTTCTCCAGGAAGGCACTGAGGCTTTACAGCTAGTGCTGGATGTAACAGTAACTTTTGAGCTGCAAAAGTAAACTAACATTACCTTCCTGTTCCCCATTGGCACAAAAGAGGAAATGTGACAAGCTGCAAACATCTCCTTCCCCAGCATGGGATCCAGCTGCTGACCAGTCAGCAGCAAAAGCAGTGACAGGCCACAAAACTGATTAGCTCCATGGATCATGAATCTGTCAGCCAGAGGCTCCAACTCCTTCCTAATTAATTCTCCTTCTCAACAGAAGATGTTAACTGTATTATGGCACAACATTCTCTTTCTATTGAGGGTGGATTTTCCTGCCCTATCCAAAAACCCAAATGGTAAATTTTTGAGTTCAGAATATGTTCTTACTTTCTGCTCCTGTTTTTCAGCCCAGGGACAGCATTCCCTAAGAACATATAAATACAACTGTGAACAAGAGAGCAGGGGTACAGAACACAGATGCTCTATGTACCTTGAGAAAAGCAGCACAGTTACAACTAAGGTAAAACAATAAGTGAATCATTTTCACAAAAAGCCTAGGAATTATGTTGATAGCAAAAGATGCCTTCTTCTGTGTTCCTTATGGAACAGCCTCCATTTTCAAATATCCTCCAGCAGAAAAATCAATGCCTTCTCCTTCTTCCTGAATGTTTGGAGAAGTGCAGGTACAACACACGGTGCAATTCTTGTTGGTGCTGTAAGTCAGAGGAAATCCACTAAAATAACCTGTTCTCCATCTTTCCTCATACACAGTGATGTTGATGATCATTTTCTCATAAAGTGAGATCTTAAATCTACTCCATACTGTGGGAATTCCCAGCAGCTTTTTTCACATTCTTCTTGACATATTTTTTCTTATTTTGCATCCAAAAGGCTAAGAAAGAAACCCCCCACACTCATCAGAAAGAAACCAGGCCAAGTCCTTGTACCTGAGCTAACCTCAAACACTTCCTGTATCAAGGAAAAATGTTCTTCCATGTCAGCCACAAGCAATTTATTGCAATGTGCAATGAGTTTTCCAGAACACACCTGGTCATGGGAATTTCCCACATTCCCAGGCTGAACATTTGGATTTGATGTCTGTAGGATTTGCAGACTGAAGAACAGCGGCAGCCTTCCTAAAATAACTGCCTTTTATACTTTAGGACTCTCTCTTCATTGTCCTATTTCCTACAGGAAAGACCAAATTTACAGGAATTTCAGTCCTCTAATATTTCTATGAAGGAGAGAGCCCTTTCAAGCTGGACACAGGTAGGTTAAAGCTCCCCATGAACTTCCAATAACACACATTGGACAAGTGTTTCCTGAGAATCACAGCTTTGTTTTTTGTTCTTCTTCCTTTCTTTTAAATTCCAGGCCAGTACAACTGTGACTAATTGCTCTGCACATAAAAACCCAACACATGTTTGTGCCTTTTGTTTTATAACACACTTGCTCGATTTGGTTTAATTCCTCCTTTCTCTATGACAAATTATTTTTATATTTATAGTAGAAAGCCCTGAGAACTGTCAATCAGTGACTGGTAGCGCAATATAAATGCAGAATTAACATATGCAGCATGAAGACAACTCTACTTGTGAAGAATATTAACCCTTATATTTAAGATTATTAGACTCTTCAAAAGTAGCTGCTGCACACATAAAATAAGAGGCTTTGTATTTCAGTGAGCTATTTCTGGTTTTCCTCAGGCAAACAATACCAGAAACATGCCATTATGTCTAATACCCTTATTGATTTATACATATAAAAATGCTAAAACTAGTTTCAATCACTTTAAAAACAAGCCTCTTTATTAACATGAAAAATGGCTAAAAGCTCGTGCTCACATCCTTCTGTAGTAAAAAGTCTTTGCCTTTTTTTTTTTTTTTTTTGTAACTTACCTTGAGTCATTAATATGTTTTGAAATACCATCTGTAAAAAATTTCCACTCTATCCCCCAGTGTGCCAGTCCGGATCTGCCTCTGGCTGTATGCATGCTGCATCACAAAGCATTAGGCTCATTGGAAATTAATGGAGAGGCTGAAATCTGCTTTCAAATGCTTTCCAAAAATCCCCAAAGAAAACAGATCCCCTGTGCAACTTTATTTTTAATGGTGCTGCACTTAAATTTAAGGGGGAGCTCAGCTAAATTCCAAGTGACATGTATTCTGCCTCATTTTAGGTGATTAAAACAAATGGCTTGTTTAGTGATTCTCATGATTTTGCAAATATCCTCACTCCAATTCCAGCTGGATTCTTAGCTTGCATCCTTTTGAAGTAAAAACTAGTGAAGAATTTTATTTTAAAAAAGCCATAAAGGCAGTGTTAGAAAATTCTGCTTTGAGATTGAAGAGCTCTTTGAAGTTAAGTGAAATATAAAAATTGGTGAAACTGATGAAGTGATTATTAAATAAAGGCCAAACTTTGTGTCAATTTGATTTGAAGTTCATAGCAGCAAAATACATTCAGGAAAACACTACCTTTTGTGCAACTTTTTAAAACTTAATTCTGGGAACCATGTTGTCCGTGGGGAACAGAGAATTTACACTCTCATTTCTGCTTTGCCAAAACTAAGACCTCCTATTTCAAATAGGGAAGGTTCACAAAGAGCTACCCAAAAAGCCAGAAGTTGTTTTCCAGGGTGCATTCACAAAATTGGCTGCTACCCAGTGGCACCACTTCTTGTTGCTGCCACCAAGGGTCCTTGCTCTCCAGCAAGCCACGTGAAGCCATTTAGCTGCACTTCCAGCAGCGGCTGTCAGTACATTTCCCATTAAAGGAGTCCTTTTCCACTCAAGGTGATGCATCAAGATCCCAGAAAAGGTTCTTTATGGCAAAGGAATAATTAGTCCCAGCATGTCTGCAGGGAGTGAGATGGTAACAGCCCAGACAACCAACAGCAGGTTATGTATCTGAAGACACCACCCCTCCTCTGAAGCATCTCTCCTATTGCCTACTGAGCCCATGCCAGACACAAAGGAAAAGCAGTGGAGTTGATGAAATCAAAGGAATTATTTTCAATAAATAATGCATAAGAGTAAGCTCACCCTTTTCCATTTGCACAGAACAGTTTGCTGTACCCTTGAAGCTATTTGTTATTCAGATAATAATATGTAAATAGAGGAAGTTATCCTTGACTATTAAAAAATGTACTGCAAGTACTTAATATTAAAAATTCCAGGTACTTTTGTTTAATTTTGACTATCTCTCTGTCTCAGCTGGTGTTGCTGGTGCTGGACAGAGGCTGAGTATCACAGTGTTACCTGGAAATGTAGGGCAATAAAAAAGTTTTCAAGGTAACTGCTGCAGAGCTCTTCATGAATTTCATTACAGGTTTGCTGTCACGCTGCAGTGTAGTGGTAAGGAGGAGAATAGAGGAATGCAATAATTTTCCACTATCACTTCAGCTAACAATGTTTTTTATGGTCTTGGGAGGATATACAACAACGTTTGGCAAACAATCCCTTCTTTAATGGGCTCCAGTGTATTTCACAGGAGACCAGCTTTAATCTTTGGTCAAATTCAGTTATGCAGCAGAATGATTCTTTCTACCTATGTACAAATACAGGATGGTTGGAGGAGTAAACCACCAAATGGGAGGTCAGCCATAAACTGAATAAACCCACCCCACCACTGCCTGCCAAAACTGTAGTGAGAGCTCTCTTTAATCTTCACTTCTCCCAGCTGCTGCAAGGCTGGTTGTAGCCCAGAAAGGTAATGCTCCCCTAGTAATCACAACACTTGGCTGAGGTGGTGCACAAGCTCATTTGACTAACCAGCAATGGCCTTGAAATGTTTGAACAGTAGTCATGGGCTTCCTCTTACTTTTAATGATCAATTCCTATCAGAATGAAAACAGAACCAAGTTTATGGTATGTGGGAAGAATTATGGTTCAAACAGAGCAGTGTTCCAAGAACAAATGCATAAAGAACATTGATTTAGCACTGAAAATGGGAGTATTAAATCCATGATGTTTAGATGCTTTATATGGGATTGAGGAGAGAGCCTGGTGGCAGCAGCAGAGTGTTTATAAAAAGTCTGAGTCAGGCAGAGAGGACAAAGGAAGGTGCATGTGCTGTATGTGGGTAGGAAGCTGCCTGACAATCAGATGATGGAGCACATCCAAAGCTCTCAATGAACTCTGGATCAGGATCCCATAGGATAAATCATCAGGCAACAGCAGTCAAATCCTAAAGTGCAGATGGGACCTTACTCCTCTCTCCATCTCCCCCAGTGATACTTGCAGGATTGTTCTCTATGCATTGTAACTACTCTGTGAAATGTCCTATTCAAGTAAAGCACCTAGGCATGTCTTAACTTCACTGGGGTTATTAATACACTTGAAACTAGGAACATATTTAAGTGCTGCATTGGACTGGAGCCTAATTGCACTTTTATAGCTTTTGTTTAAATTAAAGGCTAGTTAGAGGTGAACAGCACAGTATTTGATAATTTCATGAACTTAGAAGTTAAATGTTAACAACAGTTCCTTTCTAACTATTTATATAGCTTCAGCTTATATAAATAGAGAAAACTCTTGCGTTTTTATTTAGCTTTGGTTACATGTAGAAATGAAAACAGTTTTTAAAAATCCAGCCACAATTACTGTCTAGCACACAGCTAATACCTAGAGCACACGCTTGATAGCAGCAAAACAGTGCAATGTATGGGGATTTTTTATATTTATGGGCTCTTATCCTAATTCAAAAAAAGAACCAGGTCAACATGTGCTTGCTTTTCACTCAGGTTGACAGAAATTAGGCACATGTCCTAGACCAGGCAACGTACTTAAGTAAGGCTGTGAATTTGAGCAGGCCAAGGACACTCAAAGCCTTCTCCTGGCTCTGAGAGGATTTGGCCATTGCAGCACATCAGTGTTCCTGCACTGCTCCTGCCCAAACCAGCCTGCTGAGAAACTACTTCCCTTTTCACTTTATGTTTTCTGGTATCTTTTCTATCTTGTCCACCGAACACAAGCATTTTAAATTCACATCCTCAGTGTTTGCAGACTTAAATTAATTTGCCACAACAGAGAAAGCCAGGAGTGAGTGCTCTGCACTGGGGGAACGGGGCATTGCCATTAACTGCGTGCCCAGCAGGCTGACGTTCTGTTCACAACCGTGCCCTTCCTCATCCCTCATCTGCAGACACACACATCCAACCAGGGCCTTCCACACTGTTTGCTCAGACCTGCACTTAGAGAAACCTTCCCCCCAGTGCTTCCATAGATTCCCAGGTCTGTCAGGCAAAGGAGTGGAGTTTGCTCTCTGAGCAAACAGAACACAAATTCCCTGCCTCTTGGTACACGCGGGTTAATAACACCAAGGCAATAAGCCAGTGGAGTAGCTGGAGGTCAAACATTTGTTTTCAGGCAGTGAAGAAAATGTAGGAGCAAAGCTTCAATGTCATTTTTATCTTGAGTTTAATGTAAACTGCACCATGACCCTCTGGGAGAACTGTGTCCTAATGAAACGTCCACGGCGGGGATGAAAGCTTACTCCAGTCACTGAATGAGACAACTGTTCACTTTGTGGATGGAAAGAACTAAAATTTATGCCTTTCCTCTGAAATTTTTGGGGTACAGACTAGCTTAGCAACAACACCCCAAGGTATTTTAGTGCACTGTTTTAATTATTACTGCTGCTGTTAATATTCCACCATTATTCAAGTCTGAAGTACCGTGTCTGCCTGAGAGGCGTGTTTCATACCACCCCAGAGGCCAGCCCACTGCTGGGGCCTTCACAAGACAAAACACATAAATGCAGACTAACAAAAGTCTAGGAGTGTAGAATAAATAATATCCCCTGGAGCAAAGAAGAAAATAAACTAATTAAGAAACTATTTGACAACCTGAAGGCATCTCACACAGGTAAAAAGCAATTCCAGAGGGTTTCGTTTCCAGAAGCTGAGAAACAGGGAGCTTGTGCAGAAGTAATACACAGAGATGATATCTCCAGTAATTTAGATCTGCTAAGTGCCTCACTGATAAATTCTGACACACCAACACCACCTGAAATTGTGGGTGCACATCTTAGACCAAGCTCCTTTGGAGCTGCATTTGGCAAGGTGGCCTGGATTGACTGTGGTTTGTTTTTGAGACCACAGCAGAAGGTCTAGATGCAATGTAACAGAAGACAAAAACATTTCAGAAAGCTGGAGGAAAAGAAAAGTGAGTCCCCACACTCCAATATCACAAAGCTTTCAAACAGCTTAACTGGCAGATGCTGTTTCAGAGAAACCAAACCTTGGAAAGCATCTAGATCAAGCTAACCAAGACAGGGAGCTAACATTTGCCAGCCTGTATCTGTCAGGTACTTCTGGCTCTGGCTACTTTTAAGAGTCTCTCACTTTTATTAGCACTAAATTCACTCAAAACAGGAGACACAGGCAAAACAAGCACGAACTGACACTATTAAAATGAAACACTGCATCAACCTGGAGTTCACAATTCAGTTTTATTTCAGACAGAAGAGTAAATTGTCTGACATTTTGGCCTGTTCATGTTTTTATCACAAAGACACAAACAACAACAACTAAAAAGCCCTGAGGTTATGTGACCTGAAACCTTGACTTTCCTATACTATGAAACCTATCCAAATAAAATAGGAATCAGAACTCGGTAATTTTTAAAGCTACATCAGGAAGACACCTGGAGATAACACATACCTCACACTGTCAGCAGAACTAAATTTGCATACACCTTTTAAGAAAGAAATGGGAAACATTATTTCAAAGCATTAGAACTCCTTCAAAGCCCTACAAAGAATCTCAGGTGTAGTGTAACAGAGAGACATGCAAGGAAACATAAAAGGAAAAGAAACACCACCTTGAATTCATTGCCTGTCTTGTTCTGCTACTTCTTTTTATCCTGTAATGTGATATCATGGAGTGTAACATAACATGACAGTTCAGAAATTTACAGGAATACCCTTTTCTCCCTGGAAGTGATAGCAGGCAACAACCAGCCATGGGCTCAGGGGAGGGAAATGAAAGAAATTCTAAAATGCCAGCACACAGCTGCATGTCCTGGCTGGATCTGCAGGTAGTGCTTCTGTACTACAGATATGCCTTTACCTATGAAAGAACAGCTCACACAAATTTGTAGACAGCACCCCACCATTGCTCTTCTTTAGGAGGAAATACTCTTTCTGCCATGGAAATACTGTGGCTTTCTGTTTTTTAAGTTCAAGAAATTACTGCAGTCTCTAAAGCATACTTTAAAAGAGAAAAAAACACATGTTTAAGGTACCTGTGAATGTGCAGGTCACATGAGACACATTTAGTCTGAGGACTGATAAGAAAAATTGAGGGATGCAAAATAGAGCATCTTTTATTTTCCTCCCAGCTGACCAGGCTGCCCATGCTGGCAGGTCATTCTTCAATGAGTGTTGCTAGTACAGAAATCCCATCTTGTTTCAGCATGCCTTGGAGCATGTAACACTTTGGGCTGGATTCACCTGAAATCCTATTTAAGCTGGCTGCCCTAGGTTCCTGAGGGAGGGACTTCCAGAGGACATTACACTCTGTACATGATAAGCAATGCTGCCATGGCATCTCCATCGACTACACAGGCAGCCAAGTCAATCACCCTAAATTAGATGTCTAATTTCTAGTGTTATGCAACCCACCTTAGGTAAACTGTTCATGTATTCAAGAGTACATTCTGGTGCAGACAAATTGCAGGGAATGGCTTCCAGTCTCACTGCATTTAAACACAACATTGCAATCAGTTATTTTTCATACTCCCTAGTTAATCAAATTCAGCCTTCACTAAATCCACATTTATTAGTGCTGACAGTCATGCAGAACTTGTCTTCAACAATTAGTATACACAAAGGCACTGCAAAAATGTAGAAGAGGAAAATGACTACATTTGAACATTAGGTGGCTTTTTGGAAAAGGTTGCTCATTTTTATGGTTATTTTTAATTTAGCCTTTCTGGTGCTCCTTTCATCCCACGGGTCAGTGTTAATAATCAAGACCTATGTTATACACTTTGCAGTATAATTAAAGTCACTACTTAATTGGAAAACCTAGCCCTAAACAAAAGGGAATCAATAATGAATCTAATGGGAAAAGCCAGAGAAAACAGCTATCGAATATCAGAAATAACTGTGAGATACTGCCACGTGTCCAGCACTGCTGCTATGGAGACAGCCTGGAGTCCGATGATGGGGAGGCTCTGCTCATGAGCCATGTCCTGCAAAAAACTGTGGTACTGGCCTCAAAAAGGGGATGGAAGGTTTCTCAATATTTTTTTTTATTATTACAAGGAAACACAGCCACTGTGTCAACCTGTTTCTCAGTCAGTCTTCTCACTGGAGTAATTTAACATTGCACAACTAAATATACAAAGACCCAAAAGTGACCTGGGACTTGGGAGACAAAGGTTTGAGCCCACATTCCAACTAATTCCAAACCATTATTTGTGCAAGGCTAGCAGAGCTCCAGCAGAGATTGGGAGAAGACCTGAAGTACCTTCATAAACAAGGGTCAGGGCATGACTCCAGGACTCAGTGACAGCTACAGGCTGGGCTAATACAGAGCACTGGGGTGTAGATGCTGGAAGTACCTATGACTCAGAGTTTTATTTCCCAGCCAAAGGAACAGGTGATTTTTTCCTCTCCTTTGAGGGCTTTGCACAGTTCCAGTCTGAGCCCTTTACAGCCAAATAAGAAACATTTCCCAAAATGCAGTGATAAGCCTGTGGCGTACACAGGGATACACAAATAAGCACAGATGGCCCAGAGGCAGCAGTGTGAGTGAATTTAGGCTGTCAGCTGATATCCCAAATGATCTGAGTCAGAACTACAACACCAAACGCTGAGGAAGAGCTGGTCAGAGGAAGCAGCACAGGGATTTACTCAGTCCACACCAGTTCCTTCTCCTCTTGGGCAAGGCAAAAGTCAGCTGAAACTCGGCTACATCTCTGTGGGGCTGTATCTCCAGCTGTTCACACAGATAATGTGTGTGCAAAGTGCTGTTTGTAGGGGGTTCACAGCCCAAAAATGCCCAGCCCATGTGACTTGGCAAAGCTGGTCAACAGCTACAGGAAGTCCCAGAGCACGTGTACACACCCCCCTCCTTCGCCCTGTTCAAAATCCACATCTGGACACTGATTGGGGATCTAATTAAAACACTCCAGTTAGTTTCATCTCTTACTGAATTTCCTTCCAATAAACAATCTTAATCTGTTGCCCAGAGGTAATTCTGTCTGCTTCATTTTCTGTCTATGTTTTTCCTTCTCTCTGCTTCAATTTACGTCATGTGTTCAGAGTGCCCAAAAAAGGGATTTTTCAGAATTTCAGCATGGCTTTTTTCAATTAATTGAGAGTGGGTGCAAAAAAAAAAAGTCAAATGCTTTCCTATAAAAAATAAGCTTAATTGAAATCAAAATATCATGCCTGTACTTTGATTGTGAAACATTGTTCTGCCTAAAAAAAATGAAATGCTTAATTTCAGCTAATGTTTCATTTTACTGTGACCTGATATTTAATCTGAAAGTATTGGAACAAGCTAGTAATGGAAAATCCATCATTTCAAGACTGATTTTTAAAATGGGAAACTAAAGGTTTCATTGGTCTAAACTCTTTGTTTAAACAAACATTTTACAGAAGATCTTCAGCCTAACACAAAATATTTTTAGGCGATATTTTTTTTTCACTTGTCATTTTCTGCTAATCAGAAATTCTGATTCCTGGAAAGCTCTGGATCTGTTTCACTTCAAATATTCCTTGTGAAGAAGCCCATTACATTGCACTCTGGTTACCCTGGAAAGAATCCTACGGGTCTGTTTTAATTTGGACTTTCTTGTGTCCTTTCTCTAAGTGGCTCAAAGAACACCCAGCACCCCCAGAGGATCTGAAAAACAGGTCATGAGGCAGAGCAAGCAGCAGAGGTGGAGAAGACCAAATAATCCCAGACCTAGCCTTCTCCAGTGCACTGATCCAAAAGCTGATGCTCTTTGAAAGCCATCTGCCTTCATGCCCTGCTCCTGCAGCGACATCCAGCACGGCCGGGCAGAGGAGCGGCCGCCGACAGCCTCGGGCAGGGACCATCCAACCACACCACCAGCCCTCCTCCCAGCACAGAGAAACTGCAAACACACAGATGATGTGGCTCGAGAGAGCTGCTGACTGATGGCTTAAGTATCACAGGGACTCCCCAGAGATCTACCACCAAAAGAAAGGGTCAGAATTCAAGGTGATCGTTCTGCCTTCACAGATGGCTGGAGCTCATGGGTCACTAAGGACCATCTCTGACAGCAGGGCTGCTCTCCAGCTGCTGGCCTCACTCAAGCTGCTGTTATTAAACCTTTGAATGAACAAATCAGAGGTCTATTTACCAAGCCTGCCCCCTTGATAACACTATTTGATCAACTCCAGAATTCTCTTTGATAGGTAATTAAAAGAGCTTTTCCTTAGGTATGGAGTGGATTGAACCATTAATTACACTTCACAGCCCCAGAGATGCAATTCTTTTGCTATTGTGAAATGTCTATAGCAAACCACAAAAATGCTTGCCTCCATAAAAGAACTGAATAAATGAAAGCAATTTCCTCGAGACCCAGATTTCTCTGCGTTTTATGGCTGAAGACTTGAGTTGCCACAGCATTAATAAGTTTGTTCTTTAGGGCTGGATTTTCTCAGTACAAACATCCCTGACCATAACACAAAGAAATACCTTCTTTGGCTGATAGAGCCAGCAGACTGAATTCATATATTAATAATATTGTTATCACTGAACTGCCACAATGCACTCGGCATCCAGTTGCACAAAAAAAGATCAGTTAAATTAAAGATCCTCACCAAGCAGTGACAATTTTGTGTAAAAGCCAATTTAGCCATTATGGAAGCTCCAGGATCATATTAACTTTTCTCAAAAGTATGCATAATGCACGACAGCAAGTGGTTTTGACAAGTGCCTGAGTGTGTGTGAGTCTGTGTGTGTGTGGATGTGTCCTGCATGTAAAGAAACCCCTGAAGTTATTTAAGTTGCAAAGTCAAGTGATAGAAAGATAGAAAATGCTGGATTTACAGGTGTTGCACCTGTTCAATTCAACCCCTTGCTATCCAGGCTGTGCATCAAAAAGAACAAGGGAATTAATGTTATCCTGAGAGACAATGCCTATGTTTGAAAGCATCTGCTTAGCTGACAGTTCCCAATTTTCCAGCACGCTACACTGTAAAACAAACAGCTTTTGTAAGTTTGGGGGCCTTTCCCCCATCTTTGAATGACATTCCCTAATATTTTGGACTTTTTCTACTTTCTTTATCTTTGATAAAGTCAAAATCTACTGTCACATGCTCTAGCACCTCTGCCTTCATGCATGGCTGGGAAGGACTGAGTCTGATCCTTTGTTACTGAAGCAGAAGCCAATATTTTGTGCTGGAGCTGGCAGCAGTGGCTGTTATACCCCCAAAAGGGCAGGAGGATGAATTCTGGCAGCCTGTTGTAGCCACACAGGGAAACCTGTTCTCCTCTGCTCAGTGCCTGCAGGGGTTTAGGTGGCTGACTCTGGGAAGTGCAGAAACTCCACCAAAATCTCAGCTCTGTTGCTCCAGGTCTGGTTTTGACTATTCAGTCAAACATTGTCCCTTTGATATTATGGTAAGAAAGGCATGGACAGGGTCCAGCAGATTTCACAGCATTCCCAGGGGCAGGATTCAGGACTATTCTACACCTACACATATTGGGAGGGATAACTGACACGAATACATGTTCTTATGCTTTCCCACACAGAAGGTTCATTGGCATCAATGGATTATTTTCACTAAGTGCTCAGTTTTTTTCAATCATGATACTCATTTTATATATGGAAGAACATGTATGGAAATTAATCCAATAACACTTCACCATCAAATAACACTTTTCCTGGAGAACTACAGAGCAAGCTCTAGCTTAAGCCATGTGCTTCCAAAACAAAAATAACTTTTTCCTTACAAGAAGAGCTTCTCTTTCTTCTCTTGCACAGAGGATGTAAGATGTGTTAGTGAGGGCTTGAAGTCCTGCTAATATTTTACTGCTGGGAAGAGAAATCAGGACGTCAATCATTCTGAGCTCTCTGCAACATATTTCCTACAGTGGTACAGCCCTTAAAAAACTTGAAGTATTATATTATTTATACATCTCTGATAGATTTAAAAAAATCTCTGATATTGAGAAGAAAAAGCTGAGATGCATTTATTATACCACGCTAGAATCAAACTACAATTTTGTAATTATTGTGTGATTTGGAATCACAAGCAAGTTGTTTACTGCCATTGCCTCTATTTGGCACACAAACACAACATGCACAAAATTTGCTCTTGTCTCCTGTACCAACACAAATTTGTATCCTAAAGAAAAGGTGTCTGAGCTAAAAGGAATATCTGCAGTGGCAGCAGCAGGTAGGAAAGCAGAACCAAATGTGAGAAAAGCATCTCGAGGGCAGGAGTACCCACCCAGGCTTGAGACTTTGCTTCACTGGAAGGACAGGGAGGTGACTCCAATTTAGGAGCCTTCATGGTCATGCTGGCTGACTGTGCACCTCTGTAGTGCAACATACTTTTTAATTTGCTGCATGGGGATGAAAGTATCTCCTGAAAAGCAATTAAACTGTCAAATGTTTATGAACCTATGCTTGCAGATGGAACAGAAGGCTTATTCTATCAGAATAAGATAGCGGACAGCAGTAAGAGGGGAGCTCAAATGAACTAAAATACAGTATTTCTCATCAAGCTTGGAATGTTACAAGTCCCAAGTTTGCATACTGAAATCACGTTTACTTTCATAAATTGTGCCTATGCAATGCAAACTTGAGTATGAATTCTCCCAGTTCATATCTTTAATACCTACTGGTATGTGCAAATACATAGATTGAATATTTGAAATGGAAGCCAGAATGGAGAGAAAGTAGAGTTTAATACTGTGGGGATGTAAATTGAGGTAAGTGTTTTTGTTCACAGGCTGGCCATGGACTTTGTACATAGCCTTGGACATTGATTCTACCTTGCTTCTCAATTTAAAAATGAAAAGCCCTCTCTTTTTAAAAATGAACAGTTCTGGGAATTACATGAATATAAATCACAAGCAAACGGAGAAGTGCTCAGTGATGGAGAGGGGAGGGCAAGTCAGCACACAGAGAAGCTGGACAAGCAGGGTTTTTCAAAGCCTGTCTCAAGCTCCTGGAGGTTCAGTTCTCTCCAAAACATAATTAGAGCAGAGTGTCTAAACCAAACAGTCAAGCTCAGCTTTGGTACATGTCCTTCTTATGCTCGTGGCCCCAGAGCTGGATGCAGTTCCAGGTGGGTGTCACAAGAGTGGAGCAGAGGGGCAGAATCCCCTCCCTTCCCTGCTGTCCATGGTGAGGGATGAGCCCAGGACACATTTGCTTTCTGGACTCTGAGTGTGCTGGGCCATGTTGAGCTCTGTGTCAACCAACACCCCCATGTCCTCCTCCTCAGGGCTGCTCTCAATCCATCTAAGTGGGCAAAAGTCTTCGTATACCAAGACCTTCTACCTTCTCCAAACTGTCACTCATTTTCCATAGCAAAATCAGTCTGAAGGGCTTTCCTGTGACTCATAAGCATCTAGAGACAAGTGCATCAATTGCAGCATCTAGATTTAAGTAGAACCACCTCAGAAGTGTCAAACCATGGCAAGGAAGGCAGTTCTCCCAGTAACTCAGACATTTAATCATGTGGCATGGCCTTCTGAGATACCCACAATGAGAGATAAGCTCATCTGAATGACGCATCAAAGCTTCTAAGTAAAACTGTGGGAGAGCATAATCTGAAGTGAAACATCACTGCATTGCAAATGGTCTCATGCCTCTGACAGCTGCTGAGCTGGATTCAAGCTCTGCAGCCTTTGCTTTTGCATTTCCTAGCAGAACACATCTCATTTATCCTCATCCCCCACAGCAGCAAAAGCCAGCCAGGTCAAACCTCACCGACCTCCATTCGGGAAACTTCACTTTGACTTTAAGGGTCTCTAGGCCAGACCTGATGCACAACTCCAATATTTGCATAACTACAGACTCCTTTTCCCCCAGCATAATCCCACGGTGGATTTTTATGATACATCACAAGAGACAAGAGACGAGGAGAGACGAGACCATTGAACGAGTCCGTGTACTTGCATCAAATGTGGTATCAAGGTAAATTGTTTTCTCTTTGCCACTTCTGTTACCTGGGTTTTCTTTTCTATAGCAAGGGTTTGAGAAAACAAAACCTGAGTCAATACTTCTGAGATCAGATTAATATGTAACACAGCTAATGAAATTTCTAGTTAAGCTGAAGTTTTGGTTTTGGCAGCTTGAACTGCCTAAAATCCTAATTCAATTGCAATCTACTCACAGAGCACAGCTGTTTTGCTTGGCTAAACTTTTCTCACCACTTAATAAGATACTTTTTTATTTAACTTTCAGTTCTGCCTAGGAGCCCCAGTGGGTCTTTTAAAACAGAAGATTATTATTAGAAATTAATTAAGTATTCTTTTCAATTCTGTCTCCTGAGAGCAACTAGGCATTGTTGCTGATCTCCTCCGCATTAAGACATTACTGATTGTCATTCATGGGATGACAGTGCGGATGTCTCATCTGGAAAATATATAACTCCATAAATATGAAAGATCTGAAAGTTATTTAATACAAAATATAATAAATCAGTGCAAATAATAAACATGTAATTGCAATGTCAAGCATAGCACGGGCGTGTGAAGACTATAAACGCTGGAATAAAAATAGACACACATTCCAAAGACAAAAAAAATCTTACTGCAATTACAGGACGCCGATGGATTGCACTTAGTCTTTGTTTCAGCACACTGCAAACCCTGACTAAACAATTCTAAGAATATCAGATGCAATTAAAGACAGCTGATTTGATAAGTTGGGGTTATTTTTAAGGGACTGGCGACTATAAAGTGTTTGTTGCACTGCCCCACTCCCACTGCATGTGACTACGAGAAGCTCAGATTAAAGCTGCCACCTCTGAAGGCTTTCTCTAAATGAACCAAACCCAGTAAGCACTGATATCCTGATGTAGTTTTTGATCTGAGGCCTTGAATGTGCATATTAATGCACTACTGACAGAATTAGCTATGCATTTAATGTGGCACTTCCTGCTTGAGATGGCAGTGGTCTATTTAATTTTCACTCAGCTCAGGGCTATCTGTACAAGTAACTGCTGTCGTATTCCAACCAGGAGGGGATGTGAAGAGAAGAATGCCACCATGGGTCAACAGAACAACAACCAATCTCTTACTCCTAATAATAATGCAGAATTCAACTTACTTTTTTGGTCTGTAGTCAGGGATGGACCTGTCCAGTGATATCCTGTCACTGAGCTGGGCATTGTAACCATATTCTTCATACTTAGTCTCTGATTCGTGGCTATCATCTCTCAGGGTAGCAGCCATTCCCCCCTGGCCCAAGCCTCCTGGACCTTCAACTAATCCCATGGGCTTTGCCAGACCTAAATGAAATAGATAAAAAAAAAAAAAAAAATCGAATTATTAATATAAAGTATACGGACAGAACCTCTTCTGTGACCACAGAATATTTTCAGATGAATGAGATCTGAATTCCCAGGAATCTCAGCTCTGAAACCCTCATGGCTCTGTGGAAATTATCCTCAGCTTTCCAAACCAGAGTCCAAGTCAACACATCTTGTAGTATCTGTGCATAATGAGCAAACGATAAAGAATCAATTAGCAGCTTTCACAACTTCTTCTTTTTCCATAATGCCTGATTATTGTTAAGATAATTAAGAAAAAATTTTCCCCATAAGAACTGGAAGATTTCCCCATGTAGCCCTTTATAGCTTCCCTCATTTTAAGGGAGAGATGTCGAATTTCTACCACATGTGGGTGTGCCAGTTTAACTCCACATTAATGTCAGTTCTGGTATCTGCTCTGTGACTCCAAGACCACTGCAGCTTTGGTCAAGCTTTGGTTCCCGTGTTGGGGACACAGCTATGGACTGGTCACCAGCTTCTGCTGGGTAGGAAATACAGGATAAAGCTGATTTCACTGCCTGAGTCAAACAGATAGGTTGTTTGGACTCAGCTGCACACCCTGCCCAGCCTGTTCCCACAAAGATGTGCTAAAACTATTTTAATGGAGCTGACACTGTCTCTCACCTGGAAATCACTCCAGATTTCCTCTGTACTTCACATCTGACAAATGAAATATGTAAGATACTCAGCTCTGTACAGCTCACAGCAGCAGAAAGTTTGGACACTTGGTAAGTGCTGAGAAATTAGCCAGTCAACAATGCCTTTACAGGTTTCATTCACTGGTCAACTCAAAAATAAAAGTAAAACAAAACTAAACCAACATAAAAAATGTCCATATGATCACATCGCCAAGAACCTCTTCCATGGCAACAGGCATTTAATTTGGTGCTGAATTCCCATAAATAAGCTCCTCAAATATCCTGTGTTTAATGCCAAAGCTTTCCTTTCCAAAAGGCTCGCTATCAACAAGTCATTATAAGCGACAAAGCTATTTATAATAATCTCAGGAATACCATACAGCAATGTGTGACTCTCCCCCAAATCATTTACGACACCAAGTAAAGCAATTAGAGTTTGACCTGCTCAACATTTTTCAAATCAAGACTTTTTCAAGAGGAAAAGTCATTATTTCAACTAAATGATTAAAAAAGAAAGGGAGAAACTGTCAGCACTTGGTAGCAACAAACACATATGGCAGTACAAATGTGGGACCGGCTTCTCCAAGGCGCATTAAGGAGGGCAGTTCAGACCCTCATGAAGGAATTCTCTTGCATCTCACTGCTAACAATGTCCTTACCTGTTATAGCTCCATCAACATCTCTGTTTCATGACAGGACAGACCACAGAGACAGTGGTTCATTACTGGTCTGAAAGACTAAAGTTGTGCATTTTTACTGCAGTGCTTATGACAAAATCCTGTGCTAATATAAAGTGCAACTATACAAACAAATTAACATAAAAGGGCTGAGTACCTGCAGTACTCAGGAATTCCGCTACTGAATTTCAGACACTCCCTACAAAAATACATCAATACTGCAATCAGTGGTCCTGAGTCAGGACAGACCTTGCCAGTGTTTGTGCCTTTCACAGCTTCTTCATGCTCCTCATCACCAAGCACTGAAACATGACTAAAACGCAACACTTCTCTTGATTTCAAACCACAGAAATTCTTCTAGCTTATTAAGTGAAGCACTTCGATCCATGTTCAGTATTTCTGAAAATATTTTAGGGAGCTTAATTCTGAAGAAAACTCTAACATTTGTCCTTTTGTTTTTCAGGATGAGAGGCTATTTGGCACTTTGATTTGCCTTTGGAAAAATTAGAACAGAGGGCCCTCCATGGCTGGCCTGACAATGACTCCTTGCTCAAGTAATTACAGAAATTATATGTCTGAGACTCTAAATCTCTCCCCATCCAAAAGGAAAAACACAGCAGCCTAATCTTCCTGCATGATACAGTCTTAGACTTAACAGACACCACCAGCAGTGATGCTGCAAGCTCTGCTTTACATGCCCAATATAGGGAATCTTAAAGGGGGCTCAGTTTCAGAGAAAAGTCAGCAGTTCCCTCCAAAAAAAAGGTCAAATTATGCACTTTAAAAGTCAAAACCCCAGAAAACTTGACAAAGCCTATATCCTTGAAAGACCATAATGTGGAAATTCATTTGATGTTCATTTGGAATCATCTAGGCTTGGTTCTGATATAACATCAAAACAAATTGAAGATGACTTCATTCAAATTAACTGACCTGCTTTAATGAAAGGGTTTCCAAGATGTGGTGTGCTCATTTGACTTGAAGCAACAATTTAATTCCAGTAGTTGAAACCTTTATTCTTCATACTACATGTTCTTGCAGTTTATGGAACAAAACTCTTCGAGTCTTTATGGCCCAAGTAATGTGAGAATGAAACTGCCAACCCACAGGAAGCATCAAGCAATTGGCTATTTTACTTCTGTGAGAATCATTGAGACAGCCTGCCAAACCATGCATAATGACAATTATTTCACATACCTCTTTCTAAATCTGATATTCTAGCTCTTTGTGCTGCTAATCTGATCTAGTTCTGCAAAGGAGTGATCATATGTCTGACTTGCTCTCAGAGCACACTGCTGTGAAGTTTTTTCTCTATTCCTTACCCAAATTGTAGCTTAGTCTGACTGACAGTTATTTCATCAATGCAGTAACACTGACCAGTATACAGCAGCAATTAAATAAATGATATCACATTGCTTCCTTCTTCAAGAAGAGCACTAAAGTGTCTCTAGAAGTTCTTAGGAACAATGAATATGCTAAATTTTATATATGTGCGTGTGTGTTAGATGCAGCAACTACAGGCAATGTTCCTCTATGCATGGTTAGTTAGCCAGACCCAACATAACCATGTCTCACATATTTGCATTGCATTCTCCAACTGAAAGTTGATTTGCTGTTCCTTCAGCCAGTGTCTCCTCAACAGAAGGCTTTTTCCCATCACTCTCTAAGCCAAGATGATGACTTGCTAACCCCCAAATCCACAGTTCCTGCATTGGTTAGCCTTCTAACAAAACAGAAAAGGAGTGACAGTTCAGCAGCACCTTCCCAAAACCAGGTTGGTATTAAGAGATGGGATCAGGAGACAGGTGATGGGATGAGCATCCCCCAGTCGGGCTGAAGCAGACACTGCTGGTGAATACCTTCCAGCACATCCTCCAGGCCCTCATCTGAGAGCACTTCTCTGTTTTCTTCTTTTTTTGAAGCTTATTGCAGACTTGCAGATCCTCCTCTTATCTTTGGGTTACTCACCTACAGTCCGAACTCACACCCATTTTTCCATGGCACGTGAAGCCAAGGAGGGCAAGGCACAGCAGCTTTGCTGACAGCCAGAGCCAAGGATTGAGATCACGGGGCCAGTTTTGGAATGGGGATGTGCAGAAAGGGGATGCCCAGTGAGCAGCTATTTTTAAAGCTGTCTTTTGTTTAAAATTTCTAGACTAAAAATATCTGCAGCTGATGCACTGGGAATGGTCATAGCCCATTCAACACTGCAGATGACAATGAGGTCACAAATAATTAGTGTCTGTCATTCATTTCAAATTTATTGCTCTCACTGCAGAGATTTCTGTGTAGGACAGAAATTGTTGAGAGAATGGAGAGCAGAACAAACCAGCCTTAGTTCCTTAACCAGATTAGTTACTCCACAGGATGCATAATTTTCTAGGAAGAAAAGAGATCTTCTATTTTTCATCATAAACCCTGTCACAATGGGAAAAGTACTAAGGAGATTTACACGAGAAACTATGGCAAAGGCTAGATCAGATTATGGCTGTGATTATTTTACTATCATTTTTTCTTATTTGCAACACAATTACAGGCAGCTGTAAATCAGGTTCAGCCAAGGTTCTCAGACAAAGTTACACTTTTGACAAATCAAAATAAAAATAAGTGATTGAAAATTATAACAGAATGTCAGAGCACAGACAGAACTGCTGCAAAGTCTCTGAAATGCCCTTGCTGGCCTGTCTCAGCCTTAGCTTGAGAGGGCTCCAAAGCCAGACTTCTGAGCTTTATCTACACTTACATCATCTGCACATTTGAATAATTACAGGAAAGTATTTCAGTTTATAGGACCTTAAAAGGAGGGGATAAAACATTTCCTTCTGAAAAACCTAGCATAGGTCAAAAAACCATAGTCACCTAGCAGTTCTACCTGTGACTCCTGAAACAGTTCTCTCTTTTAAACAGGAAACATAAAACTCATCAGCAGAACAGTTGTTTCCTTCCTTTTCCAATTATTATTTCTCAGCTGAAAATATCACTGCATACCATGTAAGGCAACAAAAACCTTTGGCTCCTAGCTCAACCAAGAAAAAAGAATCAGGGACAATAGCACTCCACATAGATTGACAAAGCTGACTTTTAGCATTTCCAGTTACAGCTTTGGAAGGAAAAGAAAAAAGTTCAGAGATTCTGGAATAGGTTCAGTAACAGCTTAAACAAGACTCAGTTTACAAAGTCTTTTAAAGCTATTTTTATATGAAACCACCTGTTTGGAGGCAGGAATTAGAGCAGTCGCAATTACTGAATCAGCCCTAATGCTTCCACCTTGAATTACTGTATTGTGCTAATTTTGTAATCTTGTTCTGTTGCAGCCTCAGTGAATGGCATAGCTGTAGGCATGGAGTGAAGCATTGGTCTTCCTCCTTCAGGAGCTACATGTTAGAGTGAAGCAGATGCACGAGAAAAGCAGCTGGTTGGAGGAGGAGGAAGAAAACTGCGCTACAAGTGAGCCATTCAACACTAAGCTAAAGGTCTCAGCTCACCAGATGTTTTATAATTTCATTTTAGTGATCCCTGAAAATAACTATTAGCTGACAGTTTCTAAAAGAACATGCTCACACCAGACAAAGGCTCGCTGGTGTAAACAGCCCCTTGCCTCTCACACAACCCCAGCACAGCCCCATAGGCATAAATTCAGTGAATCCATTGGCAGGTCAGTGCACCAATATTAAACCTGAGAAAGTAAAAGCATTTTGCAGTTTCTAGAATGAGGATCAACAATATGCAGAAAAAAATTCTTATTTGGAACTATTTCACTATTTGGCACTGTTTTAGCCAACTCTGTAAACAGCAGCATGCAGCAAAGGGACTTGGTAGTGTCTAGCTCATGATTCAATCTAAATGTTAAACAGATCCTGGCCCTTAATTTCTGCATATCCCAACTTTCCACATCCCAAATCAGCTTCTCCCACCATGACCCTGAAGCAAGCCTTCATAATATGTAAGATTTGCTGCCCAGAGAACTGACCTGAATTTTGCCCATATCTAAAGGTGCTCACCTTCTAAACTAGAAGGAATGCTGAATGTGGAGGAGATTTATTTTACATACAGAAACATTCAGCAAATCACATCCCACAGGCATACAAGCTCCAACTTCTGGAAACTGGAGAGAAACAAACAAAACCCCATCTAATTTAAGTAATTCCAGCATTTCCATTTATCTGAAACCCAAAACACAGTCTTATTTTTTTATAGTTGTAGTCAAGTTTGCTGCATCCTTGCTTGAAAAGTTTATGTCCCCTGCTGCCTGGTATCAGCCCCAAGTATCTCTGCAGATGTATCAGGGAGAAGACAAACAGCATCCTGCAGCTGATGGCTTGAAAAGGAAAACAGTACAGCAACTTGAAGCAGTTAATATACAACTTTTTGGCTCTGAAAACAGGAGGTGCAGTGGTTTTGTAGCTTAACCTCATCTCAAGACCCCAATGGAAAGCCTGAGACCATATTTCTCAGTCCTGATGCCCAGATGAGAGGGAATCCTATAAGACATCCATCTGTGAGAAGACTGCTGAATGGTGGTGAGGGGATGAAGGGATTTGGCAGCTCTGCCTGTAAGGGGGCTGCTCCTTTCCCACCCACAGAAGCCACTCAGCAGAGAGTGCAGAACCAGGTGCCTTGGAAATTACATAGATTAGGACAAATTACCTGGAAAGAGGACCAATATCCAACCCCTCGTGTGCTTTGCCATATGTTTCTTCTTCAAAACAGGGACTTTTCCAGGTTGCAGAGAGCACTCTGAGACACAACATCTGTCAGGTGCTCAAAATACATTATATGGAAAATTCCATAAAGATGCCCAGGGCTGTTCTCAGCATCTGGGCTGGAAGCTGACCCTTATTCCATCCTACACACTCTGCTCCCACCATATTGATGCTTTAATCTTTAAATCCTACATGGTAAGTCCTACCAGGACAGGATTTGGCCAGAACAGATTTTTCCCTTAGTGTTTCCCTAGCATGTAGTCCAGAATCAGGATGCCACTGCAGCAGATGCTACATGAGCCCAAAAAGACAGTTCCCACCCCAAAGAACTCGCTATCAATGGAGACAAGAACCAGATGCAAGAAAGATAATGAAGAAAGAAGACATGAAGACAATATAACGTGGTCAAGGTGTTTCTGAAATTATCCTTTTTGTAGAAAAGCTTGTGATAAAAGCTCCCTACTCAATCAGGTTATTTTGAGATGACGAAAGGTGGCAGTTCTGTGTCTGTAGAGGGAAGGAGTCCATGGAGACCTCTGGTAAAGCTGCCCCATGCCAAATGGAAGAGTCCTACCACATGACTTCACACTTTGAAGAAGAGGAGAGGAATAGCTGAGGAAATAAAAAGACTGAGGGCCAGGTGTAGGAGACAGGCATAGTAGGACAAACTGTGTTAGTCATCTTGGCACAATGTGGAGAGGGATCTAGTTCAGCAGTGTTGACAAAAGGCCTGCTGGGGACAGAAAGGAACACAATGTCCTTGCAGAGCCACGTTCTCTCTGGATCTGCTGTTCAGTGGTGCAGCACACACACCACTGCCCTCTTACAGGCCTAATCTTTTGTTCCTTGGCTTCACAGAAACTGCAGCATTGCGTAGGCTACTGCCTCTCTAGACACAAAATTCATTAGTGCTTTTTAATTGGAAGAAATACTGTGTTTTTATGTACAGATATCTAATATCAAAAGTAATTGCTTTTATAGAACACTCATTTGGAGCTGGTTTCCCCTTGAGATGAGAAAATGTATTCTAATTACAACAGATAATTCAGGAGGAGATAAACAGATTGACAATCGGAAGGACCAAGAAATAGCAGCTGTACAGTCCATTGGAGATGAAGATAAAAGCTCATCATTTGTGAGGTAGGACACTGACCCCAAATTTACAGAGAGGTGCCAGAGTTTTGCCAGAAGTTTGATATAAACAAAAATCGATTTCCTCCTCAAGCAAGGAAGAGCTATGTGATATATTTAGAGAGACAAAATAAAAAGCCCCTATCCCATGTGGATAATTTTAAATTATATGTGTAACTCAGATTTAAAAAAAAAATTTCATTTCAGTGATCAAAAAGATCACTCACAGAGAAAGATCACTTTGTTATCTTTAAATAAATAACAGATGCCACGATTCTTCTGGAAGTTTTAAAATCTCAGATGACTCGTGGTTTGTGCTGGTGAAACATAAAATGGATTTTTCTCTTTAGGGCTTTGGAGGAAAGCCAGAAAACTCCTCTGGTGATGGCATAATCTGGAGTTGAGGGGGAGGAGCTGAAATGTTGGTGTATCTGCCTGGCAGCCCACTGATATTAAAAGGAGACAAAATCTGAGTGTCATCAGTTTGGCACCTGTCCTCTGGCAGTGGCCAGTACCTGAGGCTTCAGAGGAAATGAAACACAGATGATAAAGCACTTGGCCAATTAAACTCTGCACAGTCCCTGGAAGCAGAGTTCCTTTCTGAACCCCATGGGCAGGTAACTAAAGCCCTGAAGCATAATATTAGATTACCCTCATTATCTTAACTCAGACAGGTAGAAACAGGGCATAAAACTACGCAGTGTCCTTTAAAAGCCCGGCCACTAACATTAGATTCAATGGGCTCCTGCAGCAATGAATTCTCTGGTACTGTTACGGCCAGAGCGTCACCAACTCACATGAAATGGATCATCTGCATCAATATATTAGATTTTCTTTAGTTTTTCCAGGGAAACAGAGGTGAAAACTCTTGGGAAAGTGATCATTAAAACAATAACAGAGCCATTCTAGAGGAAGAGAAAGGGACTTCTCCTTGAAAAGCTCCACAGTGCAAGAGATAAAACTTTGCAGCTGTTTAATTAGATTCAGGAACAAGCTGGTCCAGCCAAGTTAAAGGGCTTTTGTTTCATAAATGAGGAAACTATCTTTTGTATCTTTTGAAAAGCAAGGAGTTTGCTTGTATTAATCAAAGGCAGGGAAGGAAAGCAGTGGAGCACTGCAGGAAGGGAGTTGTGACCCAAGGTCTGGCAGGATGGATCCCACAGCTGGAAAGCTGCTGTTCGATGCAATGGCATTTCCTTGACCCTACAGAGCTGACTGCACACCTCTAACCATTAAAAATACCCCTTTGACTTCTGATGCAATTCAGGATGAGAAGTCCCTGACTGCTCTATTCTCAGACCGGCTCCACTCCAACAGTCAATCCCACAGGCCCAGGTTCCAAAAGGGAAAAAAAAATATCTTTAAACACAAGGAATAATAATAAAAAAAATCTATCTAATTTCAGGTCCTATGCAGGTTTGTACTATTCCATACTTCATTGTGCTGATGTTAAAGTCCAAACTCATCAAAGGCTCTACCACATCTGACATTGCCCAACCTGCCAAATTACTGCCTTTCAGCCCAGGATTCACCCTTGGGTCTCTGTCTCAGAAGGGTTTTGTCCAAGGTTAAGGAAGACTCCTCTCCTGCTCAAAGGTGTTTGGAGAGCCCCGACAAGGGCCAGACAAGCCCATCTCCTGCAGCATCATTTTGCAGTCACGCTCCACATTATTAGCAGACACTCATATGCCTCCCTGCTCATTTACCTAAACAGCCTGCTATTAAATTAAACTAACATAATCACACAGAAAGCTTTCCCAACAACAAAGTCATATAGAACACTTTGCCATTCGTACAGCTGAAAAGCTTCCGGTTGTTCAGCTCATTTTGCACAGCAGAGGATGGCAGCATTAAACCCAGACGTGGGAGCTGCTGGAGCTCAGAGTCACATCGTGCTTGAAAGCAGATCTCGATTTTCCACTGTTGTGAAATTAGTCACTGAGTTCACCCCTGGCAATGCAACCACAATAAAGAGCCAGTGTTAACCACTACAGACTTGCTGGCTACATCCACTGTTCTCCCTTCCGTGCTCCAAGAGTCACTGCCTGCTCCCCTACTGGCCATGAGAAAGTGAAATTATCTGAGAAAATCCCCGACTTTGTCAGAGCAGGGCTGGTTCTCTCTCTGCTGCCTCTCCACCTTATCATCGGACATTTCTCCTTGGGAATAGATGGGAGAAGAGATCAGCTGCTATTGAGGATGTGAGATTTCAAATATTTCCACCCAATCTCTTGAAAAACAGTTAATTTGGACATTGGTTTTCACAAGTGCCAGAGAGAGCCCCGAGTCCTCCCTTTTCCTTTCAGTGTGGCATTGCCTTAAAAACTCTGTAAAGGTGACATACATTTTCTTTTTTGCATCGTTGCACATCAATTTCAAAACACACTTACTTTCCTGACAGACTGTCTATTTTAGATCTGTAGATATGTGTATTTTTCTTGACCTGTCTTTGCATTCTTCCTTTTCAGGCGCATCTTTGACACCTCTCAGGGAGCTTAGCTTGGGAATTTGGTTGGGACAGAACTCTCACCTCTGCTTTTCCTCTTCTTTCCTCCCTTCACTTTATCTTCATATCTCATGTCAACATACACCACAGCTGTGTCTTGCTTGTCAGTGCCAGGCTGCAGTGCCTCCTTCCATCAACCTCTTAATGTGTGTATGATTTAATTTTCTGCCAGCAGGACAAGTCAGCTCAAAACCAAACAAAGGACACATTTTAAATGGCAAAAATACAGTCCTGAATCCAGCATCTAAACCAAAATGCTTAGAAATTAACAAATTATGGCAAGTTTGAAGCTAAAATGCATGAAGAAAGTTATTATGCAGAGTCCTCCTGATTGATATGAAGTGACAGCCACATTTATAGCAGATCTATCTACCAGAGGATGTGTCCAAATAAAGGTCTGAGTCTCTCCTGCTCACAGAGGAGGAATAGAAGGAGTCTACAGTGCTGAGAATCTTACTTGGTTTTGAAGTGCCTTGCTATTGTTCAAGGAAATGTTGAGTCTGGATTTGGTTTTGGCTGTAGAAAGGAAAGCTTTAGTTCTTGATATTCATAAAAGAAAGCCTATTTAGAAATGAAAGACATGATGTTGCATGGATAGCTTATAACATACAATTAATCAGGGATTTATCAAGGACAAATAACAAGAATTAGGTACTGCATTCTCTGGGGGAAGCAAATCAAAGGATGAGATAGCTTTGCAAAAGAAAGGAGAAGTGAAGATAAATAGCAATTGCCGATAAATTTGAGAAAATAAAGATGTAATGTTAGGGAAAAAATATTGGCACAATGTTTTATTTAAAAGTGGTAATAAAAACATTGCTTACTTTGATTTCTGCCCTTTCTGGTTTATTGTTGATATAAAGATAAATTGACTCAGACTTCCCAGGAGCAGGAAAGCTACAATCCAGTACTACAGGCACTTTAAAAACCAGCCCTGCTATAATAACTGATTCATTATTAACAAGATTGGCTTCATTGCGTGTGGGTATTTGTACGAATGGACTGTGACCTAGGGCTGGTTTGGGCCCTGACAAACCCACAGCAGGACCACTGGGCTTGTCTTGGAAAAGGATGCATTTGGTAACAATGTGCTGCTTTGATCCACCTACAGAGCATGTTTAAATTACCACACATACATAGAATTCAGATCATACGTAAAGACAATGGCCACGTTTTTGAAGTTGTGGATCTACCTTCTTCAATTTACCTTCCTAATGCCACTGACTGCAATAGTGCTTACCTGGTTTCCACCAAGGCAATGTAAAGAGAAACTCAAGTTTTCAGAGACTCAATTTTACTTTGAGCTTTCCTTTCCCTTATGCCAAAATTCCATGAAAGAATGAATGTCCCTGTCCCCTGATGTGTCTCCAGCTTGTACTTACGACTACATTATGAGGTGTTCAATTACACAGTAAAGAGAGAAACGAGGACAGTGATAGAAGGTGCCTTTATACAGGAGAAGATCATCCTTCAGTGGAGAGACTGGAATGAATCAAAATTTGAATTTCAGAAACCCGAGTTCTGAGTTTACAGCTTGGGCTCATCCCTCCTCAAGGACACAAAGCAGACGCACTCGCTGGTCACGCTTAAACTTCAGGTCACACCCACATTTCTCCTTAGCAGAAAGAGCTCCCCAGCATCAAGTGGTGCCAGAGAAAGGCAGGGCTGAGCCCCCTGGGCCATGAGGGAGATGTGATGAGATGAGCAGCAGGACATGCGTCACGCTGCCGAGCACAGAGCGCGCGGCATCACTGCTCGGCTCCTAATTCAATTATTCACTCCCTGCTGAAAGGCACTGAGACAGGTTAGTGGGACCCGAGTCTGCCATTTCAGCAGGCTGAAAATAAAGCAGGCTCTCCTGCAGTACTGGTGTAGTGTCAGGGAAATGTCATGCTGCTGTAGTTATTAACTGAAATAAGCAGGAAAGTAGAGAAAAAAATGCTTGTGCTAACATATTGCAAATTAACAGAGCAAGCAAAGGAGTTCAAGGTGGATATCTGAGTCTGGTTCCTTTAAAAGCTCAAAATTTAGTTTTCCTGATTGTGTTTAAATAAGTAAAAACCCCATTTGTTACCAATATGATTTTTAGCCTGGTTTGCTAAGAAAAAACATTTTGTGGGATCATGCTGTCTCCATTTGTCTATCAGTCTGCTTCCCTCTCTATACTCTCCCCTCACTCTGATCGTTAGATTTCGAGGACTGCTTCTAACTTCAGCCAAAGCTTGGCAGACAGTCAGAGGTCTCCAAAAATTACATTTCCTTGAGTGTCACAGAAGCCAACACCTGGGAAGAAAGTGCCATTAAAATGCTCCTCCTGGGAGAAGAGGTTTGGTGAAAGATCAAACACAAGAGACCTCTTGGAGCTGTTAGAGACCACCCAAGAATTCACTTGTGGGATGCCAAGCCACAAGAAAGTCAGTTTTCTTGGTTTAGCTGCTCAAGGAGCTAAACACATATTTTTAGGATTCAATGTGTTAATTACTAAGTGTCTAGGTCTGTTGGCAGTCTGGCAGTCATACAGACCATTGATTAACAAGATCACAAAGTTAACCTGAGGACACAGATAAGGGGAGGGGAGCAGGGGAGGAGAGATAGGCTGTCACCAAGGGTGAAGAGCACAGGATGGCCCCCCTGGAAATTCAGCAGCTCAAAATATTTTCTTGACCCCAGCACTGGAGCTGCTCCTTCTGCCCCCAGTTCCAGTTTCTGTGAGCTCACACACTCTGCTTCTAGTCAGGTGTTAGTGGCAATGATGAGAACCAGGGTAAGTGATAAAAGAGTGTGTTTTTTGGCCACAGATTAGGGGATTCCTACTGAAATAATGAGGTATGTGTGGGATCCCATTTAAAACTACTTTCTCATGTTAAAGAAAATTTACATGGAAAGGCCTGACTTGCTAGATTAGCACTTCTACCCTTGGAAAGGGAGAACACAGAGGTGAGGCACCATGACAGCAGGGCACCCAACTCCATGCAGCTCTGCCTGTTTCCCCTGGAATTTATTAAGAAATTAATCCTTCTGATTGCTTATAGTAGGAGTGCTTTTCCCTCCCTACCTTTGAAAGGAATATAAAGTAAGATATGATCCCAAACCCACAAAGCCTCATGAGCAGAGGAGCAAACAGAACCTCTCTTTCTCTTTTTAACAGGAAATTTTTCAGTTCAATATCTGTTTAAATACTTCTGAAAATAATCAACCTCTAGTTTCACAACCATATGCTGAGGCGCTGAGAGCCCACAGGCATGCAATATCACCCATCAAACAGATTAGAGGCATCTTCTTCCAGCTCAGGGACAAATCCAGAAGCCTATAGGCTGATTTCTGTTTCTACAATGAATTTCCATCCAAAAATATCATTTTGCTTTATGACAGTACAATGTGTCAGCCTGCCCTCACACAGAGCACTGCCTAGTCATGTCTAATTGGTGCTGATCCTGCATGAGCTGTCCTGTCCTTTGGGCCTGGTTCTGACTTTGCTGCTCAGTGCCATCAGGAAGCCATGCAAGAGCTTCTCTCCCTCGAAACTGGTCCACAAGAGGTATCAACACTCCATGTTAAGATGCATTGTCAAACTGTGCTATGGGCTTTCCCAAAGTGACCTGTCCTGCATGGTGCTGCCAAGGGGAGCTCCACCTCTCCTTATTAAGGCTAGAGCAGTTCTGCCATGAGTTGGGCACAGACCCTGACCTCAGTTCGCTCATCCCATGAGCACTTCCATCAACTATAAGCAACTGCAGTAAGAAAAATTTCACCCTGGCCTCATTCTTCCACAGGCTCCACTGTGTCTCCAAGACTCTGTTTGTGCTCCAGCTTCTTGTCAGCATGATTAAAGGCTGAGAGATGCCTAAACAAGTAGTCCTGTAACATATGCAAAAATCCTTCTGCAGTGATCAGCTCCTTCTGCGAGGGCTGCATCGCTTAGCCCGTGTCCCTTGGCGTGCTGGGCTGCTCCATCCTGGCTTCAAAGTTGAGGCCATGTCTTTGTTCCCTCATAAATATTTCTCCTCCATTTGCGCACATCTTTTGTTCGCTCTTCCCATTGTGTAAAGAAGACTGAATATTCTCACTCTGTGAACTTTTTAATGTGTGACAGAAAGAGGGAGACAAAGAATCCAGTTATTAGGCAGATCAGGTTCAGAATGAATCACAGAAGAAATTCTTCCTTCCATGACCTCATCTGAGAGGGCTCTCTGCAGCCTGGCTTTGAGTGATGTGGGCCTGGAATGGGAACATAGCTGAGAATATGGGACCCATACCAAGCTGACTCTTTCAGGAAGCAGAAGGTTTTACATATAACCCCACTGGATACAAGCATTATAAAAGCCACTTCCTTTCCAGCATTAATTTTCTTTTGAATGGAAACACATTGAGCCAGATGGATCTATTTCAGGAGGAAGCTCAGGCTGGCACAGGTCTAAAATGAAAGATTATTGAGTTTGTGTGTTCAGAGCTGGAATGGCTGAGGGTGAAGTGTTCAGTGCAGGTGCTGACATGGCCATGTCCGTGCCTAAAGGAGCACCCCACGAAGGATGTGTTGAGTGAGTTTGCCAAATATTAAATTGAAGAAATATGTGACATTTATAATTAATACCTGCAAACATTTTCACTGCTCCTTACAATACTAGCAGTGAATAAGCAAAAGACATTTTTCAACTGCTGAGAAAGTTGCAACTTCTGGCAGATGCAAAAGTTCATTAAAGAGTGGTAGAAACAACTGGTCACCTGGAAGAAATACATAAAGCAGGCTCCAGTGGAGAATTTGGCTGCCCACATCCCTGCGATGGTTTTTGAGTCAGCAGCCTAAATCCACAGACCTGGGTCCTGGGGATTCTCCATGTGACACAGAAATTATGTAACAGAACTACCAAAAACAAAGTGGTTTCCAAACCCAAGGCCAGCACAGGCTCACACCTAAGCCACTCAACCACCCATTTTTCCAAGCCAAACCCACTGATTGCTTGTGGAAGTTGAAAGCATCAACTCTTTCAGCAGCTGGGCATTAGGCTGTTAAATAACTCCAACATGCTCTCCCCTCACACTCCACTCCCATCTGGTACATAGAGCCACCTGCAATCCATCAGCAGGTTTTAGGATTAACAGCTCTGTGCTGGAGAGCCTGTTTTTCCTATTAGAGGTGAGAACAGTGCCTGGTCCCTGCTCTGCACCTGCAGTGCAGTGCTGGTAACACACCCAGCACTCACCCTCAGCTCAGACCAGAGCAGTGGGTGTCAGCATTGGCCACCAGCTGAATTCTGCTCGTGGCAGACACCAGTGGGGCTGAGTTCTGCAGATACAGAACTTTGCAGCTATCAGTAGCCTCATTTTACACATGGCTGCATGACCAGAAATCTGTCTTACAAGGAATCTATAGAGAAACTGCAAATTTTCATCCTGAGGAAAACTAACCTATGGGTTATACAATGCTATTTCAATTGGGGATATTTTTAGTCTTATCACTGCCTTCAGTTCAGCATGCACAGGAAAGAATACCACCAATCTTTTCTACAACACAAGGCTTGCTTGAAAATGAGTTAATATAACAAAAAATACATTTTTATTTACAAAAGCTGCTCATCCTAGAGGCATGTGAGAGCTGTAGAAAAAATAAACTCAATTTCTAAAAGGGCAGTAAGGCCCCATTGCCAAATAAAATACAAAACCAGCATAAAAAATCCAAATGAAAAACAACCAATTAACCCCACCACCCTACCAAAAATGCTAGAGGAAAAAAAAAATGAAGCAGCAAACTTTCCCAGTATTGCAGGAAAGGGCTTTCCAGCTGT
Organism: Corvus hawaiiensis; assembly: GCF_020740725.1. NCBI lineage: Eukaryota > Metazoa > Chordata > Aves > Passeriformes > Corvidae > Corvus > Corvus hawaiiensis. Next base: position 9,368,806 of record NC_063230.1, on the reverse strand, counting down.
CTTCATGGATATCTTCCAAGAAAAATGAGCTCCTATGCAACAAAACCCCTTTTTCTTTGCAAATGGTCCTGTAGTGCCTCTGGCAAGGGAGCCACGATGAAGTGCTAATCTGACCTGGTCTGAGAACTCCTTTCTGCAAAATGCCAACTGGAGCCAAACAGCACAAACACAGAAAAAACTGGAGCCCCCAGGATTAGGAGTCAGAGGCAGGAACACAAAGTTCACCAAAGCTCTACTAGAAAGGGGAATCTGTCCAAAACCTTCAAGGAGGAAGGACCCTGTTCTCAACCATGCTGAAGTAGTACAGGGACACAGCAAGACTTCATCCTTTGTACGACATATACATCATCATGACTACCAAATCTCCTGCTCATCCTGTGGCAAAAATGCCTTCAGCTGGCCAAATTTACTACTGGAGTTACTGTACTGATAACTACTGACTGTGCTGATGCCTCTGGATCAATAGCAAAGATTAATTTAGACAACTGGTTTCAGCAGGACTAAGTGCACGGGTGAGCTGAGGAGAATTTGAATCATTGCTGCAGTCATAAAAACCTACTTGAGGCAGTCATCCCGTGCAGCCAGCAGAGTCTGTCACCCCACACACTGCTCCAGCACAGCAGGGCTGGCAGCACCTGCACTTTGCTTAGAAAGCAGTGTCACTTTTGTACCTGGCTTGCATTCCCAACTCAACACAACTGCTGACTCAATCACGGACATGAATTTCAACAGCTCCTCAGCAACAAAACCCAGTAACACACTGGGAATCCCAGAGAGACCAGCTCTGTGCTATGAATCCTATGGCAGCAGAGCCCAGCGGCACACAGGTAACACAGGCCTTTACACCAGCAGCTTCTTTCCACACACCTGTCTTGGCTTTGCACAGGGAAGGAGTGTCAGGAATCTGTGGGGGGAGAGCAAGGCTTGTGCCAGTGCTGTGCCATTTTACAGGGGCTGTTCAGCCCGAGGGAGATCCTGGTGTTGCAGCAGCCTCTTGGGCTTGCTGCTCTAACACGCAGCCCAGGAGGTTGGGGCTGAAGCAAATGCACACTAAAGAATCCCAGAGGCCAAGCATGTTCCTTTGTATCCTCATCCACCAAATCCTGGTTATTTAAATGTGATTCCCAACACTGGAATTCCAAGCATTATGCTGTGAAACAGATAATGCTCTCCTGTAGTATTTTGGCATCAAATATCTCTGCCTGACAGAACTGCTTTAAAGTAGCAGAAAGCTACTTAAAGAGAAGGTCTTCTAAAAACCTTTTCCTTGGTTTAGTTTTCTTCAGCACTGCCCATTCTCCCAGGATGACATGCAAATTACAGCTCATGTATTAAAAGGATAAATCAGACTGGTGGCATGTGAAAGTGCTTCTAGAGAATGGCTCCATAGGAGGTGGTGCAAGGCTTAAGATATTCAGAAATCTATATTCTCACCTTCTCTAAAAACGTTTTGCTCATTTACTTCAACAACTCTTCAGCCCCCAAGAGAACTCTGCGTCCACACTGCGCATGATGACAAAGCAGAATCACTCTATTGTCTCCTCAGCTCTCTACCCTGCTGCTGCCCTTGGACTCTCCTTCAAAGCCAGTAATCAAGGACATAACTTGAAGGGAAAAAAAAAAAAAACCAACCAAAAAAATTAGGCCTTTTGCCATTTATCTGAGATTCTCAAAACCAGCCCTTTTCTACTGCACTGTTTCACTAAGGACTGCCTCAACAAGGATACAAACCAATTCATGGCTCCAGGCTCATCCTTGGTTTGGGAGAAGATGCCTCAGAACAAGTCATCCAAGTAAATGAAACACAAACACAGAATTGTTCAGAAATGAAATGACCTGACAAGTGCAGTAAGAGGGGTAGGAAACTGGTGTGAGAGCTCCTCTGGAGCATCCGTTCTGCTGGGTTTCCCACCAAGGGTGCTGCTGTATTGTCTTTCCATGCACAGCAACGAGTCCAACTTAGTTAAACCAGGTGAAATAAAAACTTAGTGCAAAGAACTGCAGAAGCACAAGCCCCCTTCCCTCACTGTGGGAGGAGAGCATCAAATCACAGGGATAAGACAGCAGAACTCAGCTCCTTCCTTGTCCCTTCCTTGGACATCTGCAGATGTGCACATACACACAGAGCTTACTTCACTTGGACCTACACCAGATCACGGGTGTGACATCACTTCAAGAAACAAGAATTTGAAAGCCCAACAGATCCAACTGAGAAATAACTGATGGAACCAGGGTTGTCACCTTCATCCCCAGCAGCACCACGTGTGTTTAAACTCAGAGTAACCCCAGCTAAACAGAGGGCCCTAGACCAAGCTGCATCTTGCTGCTTCCTGATTGCTGCCATCTGTTGCGTAAGTCAAGAAATCTTGGCTCAGGAGATGGCCTTACACTCTTTTTATCTCCTACAGGACTTTCTGAGTAACCAGCAAGTGCCAGTTGTGGTGCATCTTGACTTCATAACTGTCTGGGGAACCTAGATATTCCAGAACACCTGAAAGGATAAAACTCTAGGGCAGACAGACAGTTTTTAATCTGTTTGCATCTGCCCTACTGTCCTAGAAACGGGTTTTGCCTCCACGTATGAGGCTTTCAGATATTCACAGCCACTTCCATGGCACCACAGCTATGAGTTTTAGGAAAAGCAGACACATCCAATTAGTACTTGGCTGCTTTAGCTTTGTGCTCTCAGAAGAAGATGACTTTGGGTCACTTGCAGGATCTCTCTGGCTTTCACTCTCAGGAACTGGAGGTGTCTTATTTCAGAGGACAGTTTTGATCAATAGGACTACAACAAGGTTGGAAGCTGCTCTGCTGTTACTGGCTCTCTTCCTTCCTGTTATCCAGAACATCACAGGCTCTTTTTATTTTCTTCTTTTTTCTTTTTTTCCTCTCCTTCAGTGTGTTGGTTTAAACTAAATGATGGTAATGACTACCAAGAGAAACCCCACAAACAACAACAACCATAATAAAAAAGTATGCCAAGTATACCGAGAGAAACTGAGTGCCCGTTAGTAAAGTTAGAGAAGGGCATTAAAAAAAAGCCAATTTATTAAACATGACTCATTTATTTTCCTTCCTTTCATAAATCTTAGTATTTCCTTGGAGAAGTGCCACACATTCAGTGTCTGGAACCTCATTCTTAAACGGTGCTCTTGGTTTAACTGCTACCTGCCTTTATTTACTAAAACATCAAACAAACAAACAAACAATAAAACCCCCTAAACTCAAAAAACCAACTCCACCTCTCTCTATCAAGGGTATTAAGTTAAAGCCAGGTTTTCTAATCCTCTAAACCTGTGCAGTGGCTGTAGGTGTGCAACCACCACACTGCAGCTCTTCTCTGGGAAGATGAGAGACCCGTATTTGCTTTTCCAATTCCAGCTACATGTACAAAGAAATGGAAAGATACTGAACTGGAATACAGCTGAAAAGGCAACAAAAACAACATCAGTCAAAGGTTTCCTTTCTGCCTCTGTAAACTTTGCTTTTAATCTCATATGGTACAAATGATTCAAGTTCCACACAAATGAGTCAATGATAAAATTACCACATGATTTTTTTTTTTCCTGTCAAAATAAGCTTTCTTCCCAGCTACAAAGGCAAAAAGCAGAAACATTACATAAAAAATAGTTACCACTATATGAAACACAGACTACAGGGAAAGGCATTAAAATCACTGATGTCCTGCTAGAATTGAGACCTTTTTTTTTGTATTTGTCAATATTTTTCAGAGCTGAGTGCAATTTTGCCTGTTTTACAAAAGGGAGCTGCCCTCTTTTTAAACTAAACTTCTAGAACTTTTCTTCCTAAAGTGCCTAAATAGAGTAATATTATTTTGAATATTACCTTATATTTATATAGACACTATCTAAATATTGGCTCATTACATTTTCCTTCTGTTGTTTTAGGGAACGAAATCTTCACCTTCCTGAAAGCACTGACTGTGAATCCCCTCAGCTACATAAATCAAGACTAACACAACTAAAGCAGGTGTGATGGGGAAATCAGTCTTTTGGACTTGACCATCACTTTGCACTACAGAAGGTCAGGCCTGTAGCAATGGTGACTTACCCAAAGTTGAGAAAGTGACCCAACACAAGAGAAAATACTGTGTGGTAAACCAAGAAATGGCAGCCTAACTTAAAAAAAGAAAAAAAAAAAAAAGGAGAAGTTAGTATTTTTTTCACTCCTGCCTTCATGAGGCTCAACCTTGTATTTCTTTAAAAATATCCTGATAATGAGACCACGTGAAGATAAGACCCTCACTGAGATAAGGAAAGCACAGGGCTAAGAGCAGAGCCCACAAGTGAGCAGATACTTCTGGAGTTATTTATGTTAGCAGCAGACCATAACCACCAAAAATAGAAATAGTTAGAAAATGTGTGGGTATGAGAAGGTGCAGTTTCATTGGTACAAAACTGCTGTCACACTAAATGTGACCCATGCATGTGTGGCTTTACCTCTCTCCTCTGCCAAGGAACTGCTCTTCAGCTGAGAGCTGCCAGCTGTAAAAGGTTCTTTTTGTCAAAGCTGATGTGGACATTCACATGACTCACTTGCAGCCTGTTCCCAACCCTTACTTTCAAATATGGAAATGTGGACCCATTTTCGACCAGTCCCAAGCTTACGAAGAATAAACTGTCCTTTAAAAAATACTACTGTAACTTTTACCTACGCAGATTGCCAGGAAGAATTCTAAATGCAATCACTTGGCTTCCAATGCACTCTAAAATCAGGAGTCCCAGTCAGCAGGAATCAGTACTCTGCATCCAGGACCAGCTATTTCCATCCTTTTAAGCCTCTGTGCTGCAATTATGTGAATTGTCCACTTTTTCCCCCAGCCTTCTCCATGAAATGCATATGTAATGTAAACCCCATTTATCACACTGGAAATTACTATTGCATTTAATCTTCCCAAAGAGAGCAAAATCAAATTATGATGTGTAACGAATGATAACCTGTCAAATTCAAGGGAATACTCCCAACTTATCCCTCCACATCTAAAACAGATCAGGTCAAAGGAGTCTAGTGTAGAAGACATGGGTAGGAAGACATGATGTGAGAATACATAATGAGAAGATGAAAGCTCTCTTAATCTTTGCAGATTGAATGAAATCTAATTACATGCTGTACTGATTGTTGTGTATTACTGGAAAGAGACAGTGAAAAGGGAAAAAGGCAATTAGACTGAAATTGTAGTCTGACCTTCAACTGCTTTTGGCATGAAAGGTTATGCTCTACTTGGGGCATCAAAAATTCTTTATCCTCTATGGCAAATCATTAGCAACAGACTTAGATGCAAAACTGATTAGGGGGAAAAACTCAGTCAATTAAATCCTTTTTTTAATTTTTCCCCTTTACAAAAAAAGTAAAGGCAAAGGAAAAAAAATGCCGAGGTGTTATCATTATGCCATTTAATGAATTGCTACCAAGTCTAGCTGGCATTAGTTCTGTGTTGAATGACAATAAAATATACCCATCAATAGCAATACCACAGCAAAAAAAAAAAAAAAAAAAAGAAGATATATAGATTGCTCAACTACATCCATAATAACTCAATTTTTCAAAAGAAACGTTGTACCCAAGGTCAAGCATCAGGAGGTAATACAAAGTCTGACCAAGAAAATTCCACAGACACGTTTCATTGCTTTCCTTTCCCTTTACATGCTCCGCACATTTGCTTCCACCAAACCCAGCAGCAGCTGAGTGAAAAGAAAGCTTTCAGAAACACTATTTCTCCCAAGTTGATAAAAAACCAGAGCACGAGCCAAATGAAAACTATTGTTTGGGTGTATGTCTGCACGACTCTGCAGGGAATCATGGCAATTCTCATTCATCCCATTCTAAAAACTCTTGATCTGCCAAAGATAATCACAAGGAGCAGCTTTCTCCTGACTTTCATGCATGGTCCTCTGTGTCCTGCACTCACCTCCACAGGCACTGCACACACAGATTTTATTCAGACTGAAAAGTTAACGAGTTCTCAAGTGATCAGTTTTGGATTGCCTCTTTATACATTTGTAATGTTACTGCCTGTGTTTATTTTCCTTGCAGAAGGTACATACTTCTCAATAACATTTCCTTGATTGTATGTAAACAAATATGTGTGACAGAAACAAAATTCTGTGCAGCTGCAGGGCTGGTCTCTCACAGAGTAACTTTTTATTGCACTGGATCATCAACAGAGTCCCTAGAACATCCAAGTAAGTCTTAGGAGTTCAGGTCTCATCTGAACAGAAGAGAAAAATGAAATAAAAGAACACTGAGATGTTATTACCAGAAATATACTTAATAAGTAGCTCTAAATTTGCTAATCTCAAAGAGAAACAACCAAGAGCAGAAAACTGAAATACTGGGCTGGGCTGACCTGCTGCAATGATAACATTGAGCTGGACTCAGCCTCCTGGTGCTTTGAGGGGTTCTGGGTATGCAAGGAACTCGTATTCCTCCTGAATAAAATCTGCCTACCTGTGTCTGTCTCTCCATATAGAAGTGACTTTGACCCACCTTATGAGAAAGTAACATCCAAGACAGCCTCAGTCGGCTCTCTAACCTTGTGATCAGGCAGCATCTACAGGACAGGGTCTGAGAACCTTACTCAACATTCAGGTGACGCCGCAGAGCTCCAGAGCACATGGAGTGTTTGTGTAACACCAGCCTTGCTGTGTGACACAGCACAGCCCTGTCAGACAGGCTCCCCCAAATCCCAGCGCTGCCAGAGCAGCATTATGCTCATTAATGGCATAAATAATGAGTCATGGTATTAAAAACAGAATACCAGGGAGCTAAACCCAAACAGAGATGCTTGATACTGATTTACTTACAGCAATGCAACTCTGATCATTTCAGTGGAGCACCTCCTGATTTCTTAGGACTTTTTGCTTTTGTTGAAACAGGGTGGGAGGAAAAAAAAGGTTTTTTTCAGAATGATGATGAAATAATTAATTAATCTGTGATAATGTACCACTGTGTAATGAAAAAACCCCCACCAAACACATCAGAGAGAAATTAAAGGGAAATAAATAGGAAATTTGAACAGGTCTGCTTGAAAAACTTTCTGTATTTTCCTGTGCAAGAACTTTCAGGAAAAGAAAACTGCCTGCAGTGTTTGATAGGACCTGAAGAAACAACATAGCACTAATTTCAAGTAATTTCACTATGAAGTTCCATATCCAATAAATGAAATTAAAGAAGATGAAGAAAATAGTTCCCAAAGTAGAGGCATACTTTACAGAGAACTTCCAGTCATTGCGTGCAATGGTGCCTTCCTAGCACGTTAAGGACTCCTGCTGATTCTCCAGGGGGTGCTATGCTGAGATGAACACAGCACAGGAAAATCCTACCCAAAGTCCCCCCTATGAACAACATCAAGAACAAATCCATTTTGGGCCAAACCCCCCCCCCATTCACTGAGCTGCAATGGATGTATCTTGCGGAGCAATCTGATTTAGTTTGGGAACTTTGTGGCTTTGTGTAATTCACGAGAAAGTTTTTCCTCTTAAATCCTACATTCTTCAAAACTGTTCCAAAATATGGTTAGAAAGCACAGCTGTTGACACTTTCTCTCTCATTCCTGAATGTGTGGCTTTGGGACACACTCCACACTCCACGTTCCCCCTCTGTCTGTCCTGTTTATCCAGAGGAGAACGTAAGGGGATGCCTGTTCTCTAACACTTGCTGGCACAAGCTGTGTATTACCATAACAGCCCAACTTACTTAGATTTATACATTCATTCACAAAGTAGTAATAGGAAACATACTTTATGCTAACCCTCCTATTCGTCTGCATTTTGAGACTACAGTAGCCTTTCTTAAATCAATGTTATGAGTTAGGATTTCCACAAGCAGCCCAGAAGCACATTTGCTCTACTTAAACATATTTACACTGGAAATTTTATTTGGTGAGAAACACTAAATGTTACATTTATATTCTAATTTCATGCAGAAGTTCACTCCTTCAGCCTCTTCTTGTCCAAAACACTGCTGTATTTAACCACATACTTATTTCTTTGATGTCTCACACTTAGAACTTTAAAAATCTATGCAAATACAAATGCACTTGTTTTGAAGAATTAGTTTCTATATGAAATGTTATCTGTCCTATAACAACTTTGATGGCTTAGCCTGTTTTAACTACCATGGAGAGGTTCTTTGCTTACCTAGCAATATTTTTCAAGGCTGGTGAATGAGAATGGTAAGTCATAAAACGAATTAGTGGATGCTTTCCCTCCTCATCAATGACAATAACAAATTTAAGTGGCAAAATCATTAAGGAAGCATATGGGTGCTCTGTTTAAACAGACCATTAATAGTGCACAATGTAAGAACTCAGCAGAATGTTTTTAAAGGAGTTCTGAAACCAAGTATATGACTTCCAGCTATAACCTAACAGTGTATTTGCTATACAAACAACTTCCTATGCAGAGTTAATATATCCAGGCAAACTGTAAAACCTAGTAACAGCTCGTAGGGACTTCCTCTGATCCTGAAACCCCTAAACGTCAGCCTCCTTAACTTTGTATCTATTGAGGAAGTCCTGACTTCGGACCAAGAGTTGGCAGAGAGGCAGGGTGCTGGTGATGGGAGGTTCAACGAACCCCTCCAGCAAAACCCTGCACCCTCTCTTCCCCTGGGTTTTCAGCACTTCAGCGCTGGGGTCAGTGAGAGCGGTGCCCGGGCTCCCCTCCCCAGCGGAGGAACACTTTGGGGGCTCTTGTCCACCCTGCAGCACCCTGCCGGGGGCACAGGACGTCCCCTCCCCGCCCCTCGTACCATTGAGCTGGTTGTAGACCACTTCCTCCAGGTGGTCCAGGCGCTGCAGGATGGACTCCCTGTCGGCCAGGCTGCCCACCTTGGCGCCGCGGCTCCTGGCCCGGCGGTCCGCGCTCCGGACGATCTGCACCAGCTCCTGGGAGCGGTCCTGGATCCTGCAGTAGACGGAGAAGAGGATGATGCCCACGAAGACCAAGATGTTCACCGTCAACAAAGTTTTGATTTTCCGTGCCACCGCCATGGGAGCCGCGGGCGCGGTGGCGGGGGGCGCATCCAGGCGCGGCGAGCGGCGGCCCCGCGGCCACCCGGCGAGGGGCGCGCCCGGAGCGCGGAGCGGGGCCGGGGCAGCGGAGCCGGGGCAGCGGAGCCAAAGGCAGCGGAGCCAGGGGGAGCAGAGCTGACGGGAGAGGAGCCCAGGGGAGCGGAGCCCAGGGGAGCGGAGCCCAGGGGAGCGGAGCCCAGGGGAGCGGAGCTGTCCTTCAGCACCGCCGCGCCGCTCCCCGCCCCGCGCCCGCCGTCGCCCCGCGGGGCCCGCGCCGTGGCGGGCAGGGCGGCATGGAGCGGGGCCGAGCGCTGCTGCTCCGCCGAGCCTCCGCCGAGCCTCCTCCTCCTCCTCCTCCTCCTCCTGCTCCTCCGGCGGCTCCCGCTCGCCCGCCCTCGCTCGCTGTCCGCCGCCCCAAACGCAGAGCGCCGGTGCGGAGTGACGTGCTCCGGGGGATCTCATCTACATGCACACGGCGGAGCCGCGCCGCCCGCCCCGCCTCGCCCGCCCCGCGTCCGCGCCCTGCGGAGCGGCCCCGCCACCGCCGCGGGCTCAGCGCCGCGGGAGCTGCGCGCTGCTCGCCCGCGGAACGCGCCAGGGGCCATTTTGTCGCCGCTGCCCACCTGGAGAGCACTTGTCCTGCCCGAGCATCGCTACGGGCAGCTCCTGAGGGCGGCAGGACGAAGGTGTCCTTGGCTGTGGTGCAGCCCTGGAGGGGAGGTGATGCCCCACCCGTCTCACCGGTGGAAAAGAGCTGAAACAAGTTCAGACGCTCCCAGCAAGAGGGAGAGCTGGTAACGCACTCAGCTCCGTGGGTTTCCCAGCAGCCCGAGTACAACACTGGCTTGGGATCCTACATGGAAATGACATGGTTGGGACCACATGCACAGGCAAGAGAAGTTCTTGCCGAGCATCCATAGAAATACAGACACACAGAATAGTTTAGGTTGGCAGAAACGTTTAAAAGCCCATCTGCTCCAAGCCCTCTGCAGTGAGCAGGGACATCTTCAACTAGATCAGGTTGCTCAGAGCTCTGTCTGAGCTGACCTCAAATGTGTCCGGGGATGGGGCATCCACCAGCCCTCTGGGCAACTTATGCCAGCATTTTACCACCCTTATCATAAAACATTTATTCTTTATATCTAGTCTAAACTGATAATCTCTCGGGTCAAAACCATTAACTCTTTAATCTCAACACCTACAGGCATTAAATATGCCCTTTCAACACCTTCTCCATTCATGTTCACAGTGATCCTTCTTTTATACAAAAAGATATACCCATCTCACTTACAGGGTCACATACCATAGGATATATCCTGGTTCTGGGGTTTTTTTTTTCCTTTCATCCTTCCTTCTTGGTTTCAGGAGCTGCCAACTCAAAGTCCAGCAAAAGTTACAACCTCCCTGAATTCATTGAAACTTAGTAAGTCCTGCTCAGGTTTTCCTGAGATATAAATTCTCCACGGCTGGTCCTACTTCTGGCACTCCTGCTGCTCACCTTCTGCAAGGCCCCTGAGGGTACAGTTTCTTTGAGAAGATGTGTTTCTGTCCTAGAGGAATTCTTCCCTTGTCGTTTCAGGATCACCAGTTAGACCTGCATTGAGGAGATCAGCAAAGCAGAAAAAACCTAGACTGGAGTTTCACCCATCTAATCTTATCCCTGGAAGCAGATGCCACAAGTTTCTGCAGTGTCATCTCTTCCAAACAGGTGTGTCTCTATGGAAATATGTCCAGGATTTAGTTATTTCCTACATTACTGGATTCTTAAACACAAATAATGCCTTAGGTGCAGGATCAGATCTTCCACTCAAGGTATAGCAAAACTCTCTTAGTCCCTGAGCAGAAGCAGCTCAGAATTGGAAATTTTCCAGTGCTTTGATTATTTCAGTAGTATTTTTATTGTAAATCTCTCACAGCATTACATTTTCCTAGCAAATAACCATTTGGTTTAAGAAAATATTCAACTAATGCTCCAGTGCAGCTTATTTGATGGCTCCACAGCATTTAATATATTATAGCAACACCTGCTGGTCTTGATATGGTTAAGAATCTGTTACATCCGTATTTCCATTATCAACCCCAAGTTCACAAGCTGGCCACAAGAATTCAGTTTGGATTCTGACACGAGTTTATAGTTTGTCCCAAGGCTTGTAAAACACCTTCAAATTTCTCAGAGAACTTCCCAAGTTTTGATGAGGATTTTTTGCACCACTGCAGTTTTAAACTGGCTTTCACAGACATGATTTCACCCATGACTGGCTTAGCTAAAGGAAACCACTTTTTGACCTAAGTAAATGTTCTTAAATGGTCAGCTTAAAATATTCTCATATTCTTCTGTGCACACCACAGACTATGTTCACATGGCTGAAACCTCACCCAGTATCACTCAAACAGTAGCTAGTTTGTATAGCTCACTTTTCCTTCAGACATCTCAAAGCAAGTTGCAAAAGACATACTAGAGCTGACTGAAGGACAGCAGAAGTGTTTCTGGAAAAATTTCATGATCAAATTTCATGATATTTTATTTTTTCCTTGGAACCAAACAAAAAAGGCACTGAAATATTTTCATACAAGCAGCACTGAGCTGAAGCCACTGTTTCCTGCCCAAAAGGGTCAAGCTCCAATTTTTCTTCCCATCCTACAAATGGAGATCATGGGAAGGCATTGCTAGCATGTTCCCAATCAATGGAACAAGCCAGAGGCAATGCTGGGATCCCATTCCAAACCACAAATCCAGTTTCTCTCTCTCTCTCTCTCGCATTCAAATGTCAGCCCACAGGTGACCACACTCTACATTGCTGTGCTCCCACTGTGCTCAGCCAAAGGGAACACCTGGACAAAGGACAGCTGGCTGCAGATGAAGGGGATGTCAAACAGCCAGAGGTAAGGGCTCTGGAAAGCCAGTCAGCACTCTGAAATATCCACCTGCCACAGGCATCTCCCCAAACGCAGCAAAGATGATTTATTGCCTTGGGGCACTTCTGAGCTGCTACTGGGCTGTCAGCTGAGGCTGTAATGGTAGCAGCAGCGTGTGAAACCAAACCTTGCTGTTGTCTGAGGCTCTCCTTGAAGCTGTGCTTGGTCTTGTGCAACGTTCATCTTGCAACAGTTATATTTGCTTCTTTTGACTCCTGGTTACTGCAGAATGCTCCATCTTGGCACGAAGATGTTGATACAGAGGAAAACTTCAGCTGCTTCTGCATTTAAAATCCTGTTCTACTTAGCTACTGAGGTATGAGACAGAAAGTTTCATTGAAAGCAACATGGAACTAAAATATTTTGAAAAGAAAATTAGTAAAGCATCCGTCTTACAGCCATTATCTGCAGAGTCCATCATGCAGCTCCTCAAGGCAGCAGACTCCAAGTCAATCTGACCTCAGTTTATTTGGAGCTACTAACCTCAACCAATACACATTGTTTTAGCCAGCTGCTGAAATCTGTAGATTGTGCAGCAACTGAGTATGACCAAGATACCCACCATCATCTGGACAATTCTCAAGTTCCAGTTTTCCCAAAAAGTCCTCAGAAAAATGTATTAAAAGGGACCATGTCGAAGTGCCATCCCTATGGTAGAACCCTTGGAGGCACCATGCCTTCAGTCCCAGGTATGGTGGGTGCCTACTCAGATAACCAGTGAGTTTCAATTTTCTTTGAGGTGTTTTATGTTGAGTTTCATTTTAAATGAGATGAAGGAATTGGCTGATGAAACAAAAAAGTAAGATTTTACTTTTGAGAAAAGGCAAGAAGAGGATGATTGAAAAGTTGCTTGAAAGTTTTTTGAATTTTAAAAAGTCTAGGTTGAAAAAAAATATTGAATTCAAGTTAATAACCATAAAATCATTCCCAACCACTTTTCCAAAAGGACAAGATTGATTTACCATATCTAAAGAGACATACCTTTCTGATCATCCTACTGCATGATATGAGACATTTGCAAGAATGAATAATGTGCAGAAGGGAAGACTTTGATGTTTAAAATATTTGAACACCAGCTTTAAAGAAAGAAAAAGACACCACAGACAAAATATTATGCCAGTGTAGATTCCAGCTGTATTTTTTCACACACAGACATCACCTGCCATTTTCCTAGTGAAACCCCAACTGCATTTGCCAGCACTTTGCTTAGAGTTTTAATATAGCCTATTTTTCTACTTCATTTTCTACTTTTCTACTTACTTAGAAGAAAACAGCAAGAAAACCAGCCAGCAGAGTCTCAGATCTGTGAATACCCAGACACACAGAGCTGAGGCCCTCGCCCTGTTGCAAAGGGGCACTGCAGCCCCCCAGGTTCAGTTCAGAGTTTGCGCAGCCCCTGCTCACCAAGCGCCAGCAGGCTCTGTAAGATGAGATCTGCACAAACACGACGTTTGCATGAAGCTTTTTGCACAAGTTAGGAGAGAAATAAATGAGGAAGCCTCAGCTGTCTCACGGTGGAGATGTTTCCAACCAGCCTGTCACCTTTGCTGCTGCAGCCTGGGAGGTGATGTCAAGCTGGAATTAAGTGCACGAGAAGGCCCACAGTAAATAATTCCTCTTGCAACAAGGTGCTTCCAGGTTCCCAGGGCTTCGACTGTGCTCCTGTGGATGCTGAGGCTTTGGGGCACATTCACAGCTGACCCAGTGCCCGTCACTGGAAGCAGAGAAGTGAGAGAGGAATCTGCTATCCACCTCACTGCATTAACAAGGCTGGAAGCCCAAAAGCCATGAGCGATGTCTGTGCAGTGATCCTGCACTGGGAGCATTTAGTGCTGGCTCAGAAAGTGAAGGTGTGTGGAGACTGGACAGCCCTGACCCTGATCAGCTCTGCTTTCCGTGGGGCAGAATGACAACACGCTGTGCTGTGGCTGAGCCAGGCTGAATGTGTTTGCTTTAGTAAAATGACCTCTGTGCGACACTTATTACACACACCATGCCAGCAGCGTTTGTTAGTGGGGCCACAATTACAGTGTGCAAAGACTCACTCATAATGAGCAGACCTGCTCAAAGCAGTGGGCATGACACAGGGATTAAGTATGCACAAGATCAGCCTGGAAGTGCTGAATTTTAAATGCATCTTGAGGATGGTTCTAAATGAAATGAGATGCCTTAAAATCTGAACACACATTTCAGAAATTATATATATATATGTAATATATTTATAGATATCCTTTTAATTTTGGCTGTATTAGTCACTTAATAGGATTACACAGAAGTTTCATAAATGGAATTTGGGATGCTTCCTTCTAAAACTGCAGCAATGCCCACTTGCACATGGGACAGTTCTTCAAATATACAGATCACATTGTGTTCTAACACCTGTGGCTGTGACACAAATATGCACTGCTTTTATCTTCTTCCTGTTGCATTAAAGCTACAGGTTGACCCTGCAGAGAGAATTTATAATAGAAAACACAATTGCCAGCAGATCTGCTCCTTTCATGCCTGTGAGATTGTGCTGATGACCACCCTGCAGTAAAAGCATACAGATAAAACTCAACAATTATCCAAACGCACATTAAAACCCCCAATAAACCTGTCATTGTAAAAACAGAATATAAATAACACCAAGACTAAAATATTCAACCCACATACTTACATTTTTCAAAGCTCTAATTTATAAACATTACAGCTCTCACCAATTTTATTAAGAATTGAGTTGAGCTACCTTTTTAAAATCCAACTGCATAGTCCTCCATCCATTTCCTATTATTATCTCCTACTGTAATTCCTGAATAGGTGCTTGTTTGCTAAGAGAGGATTATCACCATTCACCCTGATCAAAAAAATTACTTGCAGGGACTCAGATTTACCCATGCAACAAGAGAAAAAGAACCTTGAGGACCTCGTCTCCCCCAAATGACAGAGAGGCTCAGCCCACCTGCACCTCAGAAAAGGGAAGGTGGCTGGGACCTGCCTGGCAGCTGCTGCACGGGGATCCCAAGCTGCAGAGTGATGGTTTTGATCTTCACCATAACTTACTGCAAGGAATTTCAGAGTTGCTGTGATAAGATAGAGACTCACAGTGGAAATAAATCAGGGAAGCTTTCAAGGACAGCTTCTATGTTTATGAGAGTTGCAATAAAGAAAATAAATGTGCAAGAGATATATAAATGTAACTTAATATCCAGCTATTACAGATATAGAAATTATCTCATTATACTCCTTGAAATCCATCTTTACTTATTCCTGATGCCAGAAAACTTACAAAATCCTAAACAATGGCTAGGCTGTTTGCTTGCTGAGACTTCTACTTTTCACACGGACCAGCACTGTCTTCTGGTTCTGCATGTTCCTTCTGCTGCTCTCATGCACTGCACAGCCTTTAAAACATAGACTGCTTTTTGATAGGGCTGTTTTAAAAAAAGGATTCATGAATGATGCTCCTAATTCCAGGAGCAAATCAATTTTCGGCTCTGTCAGTGATATCTGTGGATTATGATCCTCAGTTCCTCCTTGGAATCCATTTGTCTCATTTCCACTTTTACTCTTAAACAGCCAACCTTATGGTGGCACAATTTCCTGTCAGGTCTTTTATTAGTATTTGATCAGATATTATTTTAGGAAACACTGTCCAGATCAAGTTTTCTATGACAGCATTTTAAAACAGCAGGGCTGGCTTTGGGGAGAAGCCCCTTCTTGGATACATGTGGAATGTAAGAGTTCTTCACTGGCACCAAAAAGCTGGAAGGATGTTGCTCCCTGTCCAATCCAGCTGAAAGCCTATGAAAAAGCTGAACATTATCCCTGGCTTAGAACAGCTAAAAATATTTTGCTACTGGAATTGCACTGAATCCAGTAGGGCACATTAATCTTTGGCCATCATCGTAGCAGTCCCAATTCTGCCAGGAGGAGCAGGCTTGTGGACTTGTGCAGGTATTTGTCCAGGCTGATCCTCTGGTAGGAAAAGAACCTCATACAATATTCATTACTTACTCGTCTCTGTCTTGATGCACATTATTAAGAGCTGCCTGGCCCTCCAGCAAAATCTTCACAACAAACTTAAGAAACACAGCCAGCCATCATGTCAAAGTCCTAAGAGATTAAATATTCTAAGTGCAGCAGCACCAGGGTAAATTAGTATTGCTACCTTCTGACCCCCGGAGCTGCACCCAATGCTGGCTTTAAACAATAAAAATAATGAGATTTTTAGATTCAATTTATTTTGAAACAACAACTGGCAGCTTGAAAGAAGAAAACATGTTTTGGCAAATAAAGTTGACATTGACATTTTTAGCAAAGAATAGCTATATGGTGCCTTGTCACTGGGCAAATCTGAAGAATCCCTGCTGCCTCTGATGTATGATGTTTTTCACAGGGACAGAGTATGTATGAGTAATAAAGAACATTTAGTACAGTTTGTATCTGCCTTTAACAGAGATGTTCAGAATCTTTAAATAGAAACCAAAACATTTCTAGCATTAAAGTCTTCAATGTATTTTAAAAATATTTCATCTTAAAAAAAGAAAAAGTGAAAGGCTGATGCATGATGAAATTCCATCCTAAAACTAAGTCAGTGAGAATCTTTGACAGATGGAAATAGGATGACAAAACCATATTCACTTAGTCTGGTTGGATTCCCTAATATTCCCAGTAAAGGGCAAAGTCCAATTTAACAGTTTTGGAGAGAGTTTTTTGAGGGTTTTGTTTTTTGGGGATTTTTAAAACACACTTGAAAATGAGCCAGTCAGTAGGAAAAGAACATTTAAGACAGTAAATACTCTCAGAGCAGTTCTGTCTTTTCCTGTTCCAGACCACACAACTTCTCTAGCTTTCAATTTCTCCATCTGAAAACTGGGGACAGCTTGCCATAAGGGAAGTGACAGAATTTGCTGTTATTAATCTCCCTCTCAATTGATTTAGAGACCATATGGAGTTTAAAACAAAAAGAAGTCCAAACCAAGGAAAACCAACGGACCTGTTAGGAGGCACCAAAAGTGCAACAAAAAGTGCAATGGTGAGGGGAGCTGCAGGTAGGCAGAGACATGGAGGTATGACAGGCACACATATTCATCACCCTTTTAGCTCTAGATGCTGGGAAGACATTCTCTATTATTCATTAATTCTGTGGTGAGCACATAGATTAAGCATTTTCCCCTATTAATTAATCTTGCTCTGGGCTATGAACTTGAAAAGCTTCATTTATTTATATATTTACTTATTTTGAGGGAAAACGATTTTTCAGCAAAGCACTCCCCGGTGAAACTGCAGCATCAAAGCCTCTGGCCAAGCTCCCAAGCATTCCATACTGTGCCTGCCATCAGCCACTACATCATGATATATAATTACAGACACAGATCACTTGCTGCTTTTGCTACTAAATACAGGGAGATATTTTACATTGGTGGCTTGATTGTGGTACAGACATTAATACCAGCCATAAAGGACAGATCACGTTCCACTGATCTATAGGAAATGTGAAATGGATCAGTCTGTAGTTTTCTTTATGTTGTTTATTATTATATATTATATCCAACACACATCCAGCGGTATCAGCTCACAAAAGAAATCCTGACATTAAATCCTTTAATGTCCACTGAGCTGCTTTTGATTGACATAAACCAAAGATGAGCAGCAGGCGGTGTCTGGGCTGTCCAGCCCTGAGCAAGGGTTTTGTTGGTGCTGGGTATTGCCCTCGACCCCTCAGGCACAGAGATCCCAGGAGGACATGGCTGGACTGAGCTTAGCAGGGCCCTGCTTTGGCCTGAAATCCTGGGGTTTCAGTTGCTATTTAACAGAGAGCGTTGCAGGGAGCTGCACTGCTGCCTGTTAGCACACTTCGTTCAACACAATTAGTACAATTCCCCACCAGAGAAAACGCTAAGGGATAGCTCAGTGATAGACTGGGGTTATTCAACTTCTGACAAAAGGTTAGGGGAATTCTCTTGGAACAGTAATTGTCTGTCACATGAAATACTGCAACTTCCTGAGCACAGGAAGGAGGACACCATGACATGAAGTGGATTAGAGCAGGAGGAAACTAGAGGCAGGCAGGTGAATACAGAGGAATCCAAACAGACTTGCCAAAATAGTCTAGGGTAGAATGGGCAAAAAATAAAGAATAAAAGTTAATGAAGATCTCAATTTTATCTGATGTGTTTGTAGCTAAAATAACTGAAGCTGGTTTCCTTCCAAGTCTTAAAGATTTTTGAGGTCAGTATGTGCACAGGGAACTGCTGTGGTATTGCACAGAGGGGCCTCAGAGGAATTGGCACCTGAGCCAAAAAAAGACAGAATGGCATAGGAAGAATAATGTATTTCTTGTGGTGACAACATTCAGTGCACTATGAAAAGACACTCACATAATAAACAGATCATCCCAAAGCTCCAGAGCCCAATCCAGACTAGGTGCCACTGTTACCTGGCTAACTGGAGGCAAGTGAAGTGGATTACCTGCCCAGGCAAATGTTCTGCAGGTTTGCTTTGAGGAAATAACATGTAGGAAGCCTTCAGAAGGGGCACACCTGTTTCAAGCACGAGTGCACAAGTCAGGTTTGGAACAGAGGGTAAGAAAGGCTTAAAGTGAAAACTTATAATTTAATCTTGTAATGGAGCCAGAAGTGACATTCACAGAACACATTTTACTCCTAGCTTTAACTGGTCACAGGTGCAACTACTGATTACAATTAAATGAATTCTGTTGATGAATCCTTCAGTATGTATCTTACAGTCCTCTTTTCTCCCCTATGGCACTTTGCTAAATTTTTTGTTCTCAGTGCCTGAATGGAGCATTTATCTACAACAGGACCCTTGTCTTGACTGGGGCAGGGAGCTGCTTCCACCTGACACGTAATACACAGGCAGGACAAGTGATAGGCAGCAGTGATAAGAACAGTGCATCTTCATAACATCCACTCTATGTATGACATAAACGAATACATCAGATTATTCTTTAAATAGCCTACTCTAAAATTAGATAAGTGAAGGCTGCCACATAACACTCATACTAATGGAATTGGAAGAGCTGGATATCAAGAGCAGACGGTGTTGAGAAAATTCTCTGCCTTGAAAATGTTAATTCATTTAATTGCCACTAATTGTACATAGCGTCAGTGCAAATTCAAACACGAGAACTGAACAAGCAGTTCTAAGCCTGACCTTTGCCAGGTAAAACCTTCAGTTTAAGAAAAATCTATTTCAGAATCAGTGAATGTATTCTCTTTCATGCTCACCCAGCTTTCCAAAGCATGCTGCAGATGTGCAGACAAGCCCAATACCAAGATAAACATACCCCAAATTCACCTCAAATTTTTGTGGCACACACAACAGTTCTAAGCCAAATCTTCCATCGCCTTGTTCCTCAACTGCACGATGTGGACTTGCAGCAAACCTGATGGTGTCTTAAAATGGTCAGAAAAGTACCTGAACACCTTTCTGTGCACTCCTCTAAAGCACAGTAAATCCTGTAATAGATACTTCAGTTTTATGGTTGGACTTTTCCAACCTAAACGATTCTATAAAAAATTCTTACCCCAATGAGATTCTGGGGTGCAGAGAAGAGGGAAGACAAGACCCCTTTGTTTTATGGAATGAAAAATCTAGATGTAATAGCCAAGAAGACACTAAGCAGTGCCATGATGGACGCAATTTGGTATGCTAGGGGAAAATTGCTTAGTCTTTGGGGAATTCATTGTCACAAGCCAGCTGCTTATACTGGATTAGAAAGGGAATTAGAAAATACACAACCCAATTAAAAAGTAATGTTTGTTTGTTTGCTTCTTGCAGTTCTTTTGCTCTTTCATGCTAATTCCTTCTCTTTTTCATTTTTACTTAATTCAATATTAATATTGATATTCACAAATAAATCCCAAGATTCATGGCTTTTTAAAATGCCTCTAGCATTTTCCACACCATGGCCTGATCCTGCAGCAGTAAATAGAGCTGCTCCAGTTTCCATCAGCTCAGGATACAGCCCCAGGCACTCCCCCAGCATGACTTCAGTGGGAGATGACCTTGGAACACAGTAACCTTTCCATAACATCAAACCAAAATGAAAAGGTGCCCCAGCCTTTCAAGCAAGGACACTGAAACCAATCAATATCACTTTACACAGATTTATAGCAAACTTGAAAGAAGGATCATGCTGAAGGCAAAACAGAAGAGGAATTTTTCTCTATGTGTTTTTCTGTTGGCAAACATTGGAAATGGAGCTGGCACGTAACAAATGCTGGTAGTTAACTCTACTACCCACTAGAATGGTCCATTAAAACAACAAGGACAATAACAGGTGATATTTTAAAGTAGCACTGAAATTCCAGCAAACAAACTGTAGAACTGACTGTAAATACCTGCACAGACTTTAAACAATACCCTTCTCAGATTTACCAGATTTGAGGGTAAATTCGCATTTTTCATCAAAGTAGAGCAAAATCAAAGTACTCAGCTCCTCAGACCTATGAATTCTCTGTTGCTTTTAGAAGGAAAAAAGGTTTTTAAAGACACAAAGTTCTTCCTTGTTGAAAAGAAGAAAGAAATCCAGTAATTTATTAGGTTCTTTAAAAACTTCGAAAAAATTTCAGATAGAAAGCTTGTGGCACTCTATTTATTTCTACTTTCGTGAGGCAACTCACATGATTAGAAAAGAAACCCAAACATTCTATACTGAGCTGAAACAAAAAATAAGAGAAGAAGAAATGGGAGAAAGAAAACCCTCCAAAATGATGGTGTAGAAAATTCTTTTAGTCTTCAGATGAATAAATGCGCCCCATTGTCACATCTGACACTCTGAATGGTTTCACTCCTGATAACTTCTCATTTGGGGAAGCAAGGCTTGTGCAGAACAAAGAATTGTTCAACATTTATGTATTTGCAAGTCCTACTTTTTGTGCCCTTTCTGCTGTCATCCCCCAGCTGAGCCACCTGGCTGCAGAGGGGATCTGCTGGAGCCCCACAGCACCCTCAGCTGCACTCTGGTGAGCTTACCAGGGCAAGGCATTTGAATTTTAAATTGCAGAGTTCCCTCCATCTTTCAAGCTATTCTCGTTTGATGCTCAAAGCCAGGAAAGTCAATTGAAACTTAATTCTCTTCTTCTTTGATTTATAGCAGCTGTGGATTAAGAAGCTGATTTGGGACAGATTCAATTGTTTCCTCACTGGAAAAAAGAAAAAACAAACCATAAGAGCTTTTCTAAAGGTTTGCACCTTGAATAATGGTTGTGTGTGTTTTATTGTATTACACACCACTATATTTTATTAGAAAGCATTAGTCAACCCTTATTTCCTGGAATTTCACCATGGCCCATTCCTGTGTTGTGAGAACATGGGAGTGACTGAACAGCACTCTGTGCTCAAGACACGTGGGGACGAGGGGCTTGGCTAACCTGGGATTTCATCCATTGAAAAACAGACTTCAGGCACCCCAAAATGGGCCATATGAATTTACTGCAACTGTTAGTAGGATTTTTTTTTTCAAATAAACTTTATAAGGGTAGCTTTGTTTCAAATTTTTCACATTTTTCCATACTTTCAAGTTCTACATTTATAAATGATGCCCTGACATGAAGTGGGCCAATTCTGACCCTGAAGAACTTTCAGTTTTATATACATATGTATATATATATATATTAGTGAAAAAGCTTAAATAATTCATTTTGGCCTGGATATTTCTCTTTACCAATGCTTTGATTTCGTCAACAAAGGAATAAACAAGCCAATTATTTGTATATCTCCATTTTCCTTAGTGAAGCCTTCCCTTTTCAAGTTTATAGGAGACAGCATGCTTCAAAACAACCCACTCTGATCTGGGGCTTAGAGAAAAAGATGTTTAGTTCATATAAATCAATATACCCTCGGTGAGGAACATGAAACTGCGCTTTCATGCCAGGCCAGCAACCTACCTGGTTTTACTATCTCAATTCGGAGTAACTTTTTTGTTTGAAAATATATGTGTTTCATCACTCAAAAATATTCAGTTTAAAAAAGATTTTGATTACAGAAAACATTAATGATGTATTTCCCTAAAATATGTGCATTGAAATGCACAAAGTATTGGAAGATGGGGACATGCTGTACAAAAAGTAGGACCCCTAGACAAAAGAGGAATGCTTTGAAAAGATAAAGGGAAGATCAATATGTTCCATCTTTACAGGCTCTCATCTTGTATTCTCCTGCTGTCTCAAGTCAAAGCCTACTTTTGTCTGTAGTCTAACAAAGAGTATCGGTGTTATGAAAGGTACAGTGGTTCCTTCTTTATGCTCCCTGATAACTCGTCATTTACAATCAGTCTGAGATTCAAAACAGCTTTTTCTTTACCTGCCTGGCTCCCTTTGAGGAGCAGCTCAGGCCCAGCTGCAGTGTGGAGCCGTGGTTCCCTGCAAGGCTGTTCCCTTTGTCTGGTCCCTCCCTACAGAAGCTGTCTCAGCACCCGGCTAACAGTGGCCAGAGCAGAAAGCTGGGGGAAATATAAATCTGTTTATGTCATGTACCACGGACTGCCATAGCTCACTGCACAGGAAACTCCCAGCTGTGTTACACACTGAATGAAAAACACACCTCAAAACCACCTTAACCACAGGTGAGGATGTGGCAATCCGTCCCCATTGACCAAAGCTACAAACACAAGGTGCCACATCTGCCTCAAGGATGTACTGCCTTGCCATAAGCAGCTGGAAACTGAGGCATCCACAGAGACCAAGCCCAGAGATTCACCCAAGCAGCCCACTCTGCATTGCTCCTGAAAGTCCTGCAAGGTAAATATAAAACACCCCTCTCTGGGCAAGTGCAACAGCTGCACAGCAATTATAGAACAAAGCTTGTTCCCTGTCTCAGCAGTACCTGGATGTGACAGCAATTACTTGTACATAAAGAGACACCACTTTCTTCCCTTTTCACCCAATTATCTGTGTTTAAGCTGTGCCTGTTTACAAGAAGTCATGCAGGATGGAAATGGAAGTACAAAATCACACTCGCCTCTTCCACAATAACTTAAAATAGCTTCCCTGCAAATGCAGAGTCCCTGTGATATTCCTTGGTGTCTCAGCCAAGAA
The DNA here is from genome assembly GCF_020740725.1 of Corvus hawaiiensis. Lineage (NCBI taxonomy): Eukaryota > Metazoa > Chordata > Aves > Passeriformes > Corvidae > Corvus > Corvus hawaiiensis. The sequence goes on along the minus strand of NC_063230.1, from coordinate 9,345,811 downwards.
AACTCTACAAAGTCCTTCTGTGAGGTACACTGTGCCTCTGTTATTTTTGCTTGTATTTGTAGCAAGGCTTTCCTCTCCAGTTAAACAGCATTGGTATTCAGTACTATTTTGAGAAGTTGTCAATTCTCAAAATTGGAGTTGGGGGAAGGATGGTGGTGGTGGGTGGTCTGTCTGGGAAGCAACAGCCCTTCATAAACTCATGGCAAGGCAACTTGCTGGACCACCTACATGGGTTGTCACTTTCTGGCTCCACAGATAATTCACTCAAGAAAAAGGAATTCTCTTCAAAATCAGATTGATTGATTTCTTTCTTTTTCATGCGTCACCATTCTGTCACCATTCATTACAATTACATCAGGAGCAGACTGGTTAGCCCAGAACATTCTACAGCTACTGCACAAAATGAGAAGTGGGGTATTAGAGGGTGCAAAGGAACTCATGCAAACTCAATCTTTGTCCACCAAAGCAGCTACACTTACAGGTGCCCAGAGCTGGTGGCAGTGGAATGTAGTTGTTTTATTTCTAGAATCCATCATTGCAACATCAGGAATTGTGGGGAATCAGAAAACCCTTTTCCATATTGGCTCTGATCACAAAACCCCAGCACTACACACTCACGCAGAAGCCCAGGAAAGTGTAAGATGGGCTTTTGTAATCTGAAAAATCAGTCAGGACCTTCACTTACTTGCTGCCCACCTGTCCCACCTAAGGAAAGCAGGGTGCCCACCTCATCCAGGGGGCAGCCCTTGAGCCTGAGGCAGCACGACGGGACTTGTGCTGCTTCCTTAGCAGAGGCTGTAAATCAGATACTTGCTTTATCCAGACATAATGGCATTTGTTATTTGTGTTACAGCAGATCAGGAAGTAGCCAGCAGGACAACAGAGTAAATGATGCCCACAACCAGCCTTCAACTTGCAAACACAAAAAAAGCACCTTCTTTAGAAACTCAGAACTCTGCTAGTTGAAAGCCTGAATTCTTGATAAAGAGGCAGATGTATACGTGGAAGAAATGCTATTAAAAAGACAAAATCCTTTTGCTGCAGACCAAGAATGGCTCTGAGGACTGAAACCCATTCCTTATCTTCCAGAGAATTGTTTTGTCTGGATGCTATTAGCACAGCATTCCTCTAATCATTTGTAAATGTCATTTACAAACCCTGCCACGATTGTTCTCTGCAGAATAGATTACAGGGCCCAGCCTTCCTCCTTTCGGGCTGTGTTTAATAAGGATGTTGCATATTGTGTTTTTCAGTTCATGCTCCAGTGCCCACGACCCAGGTGCTGCACTGTAACAAACCAGCTCCGGCACACTGCTGAACGTGTGATGGGTGACATACAGAGGATCCCACTCCCAGTTTGAAAACTTGCACTCCTCTTCTCAGAGAGCTTTCCTTGAAGTCACCACTTGTCCTGGCTGGATCAGAGAAGTTGGCTGAGCCACAGAGAACCAGCTGCATGAATTCCCTGTGCTCACAACAGTCTCATGCATACAGGGATCTCTGGTCCTTTTCAGGGCTGTCTTCACAGCTGCACTAGTGGGTTAATCCCTGGCCTCACACCTCGTAGTGTAACATCAATTTGCAATGGTTTTGATCCATTATTTTGCTTTTTGCCAGGAGTATAACAAATAACAACTGCTGTTTACACAGACCAGATTGTCATTTATGTTGTCTCTTCAGAGGTACTGAGGCAGACAGAAAGGGAAGTTTGAATTTGATGCTCTGCTAAGAATTGCCTATTTCTTGACCTAAACCTACCTGCACAAAGATCTGAAATTCATGCCAGTAGTGTCCATTAAAGAGGTATTTGACATGCCTCATCTCCATTCCCACTTAAACAAAATGGGGCACAGCTACCCCACCATAGCATCTGATCAGGAAAGAATGGGTTAAAGACAAGAGCAGACATGGCAAATAAAGCTCTTAGGATGGCACACCGCAGACAGAATTCTTTTCTGGAATTAATTGCTGCATGCAGGCAATCTAGGAATATAGAATTCAAGTAAGGAATGTTTCAGCAGCCATTTATATGGGGGCCACATATGCTTGCTTAATTTTAAAACTCCAGTTATCAAATAAACACGCTGAACTCTGGGCCACAAGAAGCAGATGCTGTATGTTTACTTCTACTTTGAGCTGGAAGATGCACTTTTTTCTTGGTATTTTAGTGACAATGTCCAATTCTGAAAGGCACTGGCTGTTTATTAATTTCAAAGGAAGAAAGGGAACTCTCTGTTGAATTAATTAATTTCCTTCAATTCATGCAAGACTTCAACTTCACAGTTTGTGATCAAAGAAAGGACGCCTTAAATAATGTTAAATATGGTTTAGGTTTTACAGTGTGCTATCTGCTAGTTTGGTTTCCACTTCTCTAACAAATCTTTTGCAAACACATCATGCAAGGACTCTGCTAAACACCACACAGGAATAACAGAGCGAGGGCACCAGAACCAATGTTGAAACCAAACAAAAGCCAGTTACTGCCTTGTTATTGCCAGTCTTGAGCTGAAACAACACATCTCCTAAAAACTACCCCCTACATTCTCCTCAAAACCATCAATGAACAAACACCTTCAGTAAGGGGACTGGTACCATTTTTTCTAGAGGAATCCAAAGTCAGGTGATTCTCAAATGCTGCCACGTACCAGATCCCATGTTGGTGACATCTGGATTTCTCTTGGTGCTGCAGTGAGCGGGTCCCAGCCAGAGGGGTGTTTGCTCCCTCAGCACACTCCAAAGGCATGGAACTGGTGAAACCCCAGCATCACAGAGACTACACTGATTCCAGCCCAACACAGAGAATTATGTCATGTTTGCCAAAATATTAATGTGTGTTATGCGCAAGTGTTAACTAAAAACATTTCTTAATCCATCAGCTAAGCCAAACAAACAAATTAGTATAATTGGAGAGTTGTGCTTGTGAATACAAAGCATAAAGAGAGGGAACACGAATTGTCTTGTTGTCATTCCTCTCAGGCAGCATGTGCAGCTAGTTCTGCTCCTTGCAGTCTGAGCATACTGGTATAATTGATGGCAACATTTATCATAACAGCAGCGCAAAAGCATCAACTGCTTGATGAATTTATTTACTCCTGCCCAGAAGTGAAGCTATGATTGGACCACTTTATAAACATCAAACTGCTGTAGACCTGGTCTGTTGTTGTTGATTGCACAAGGGGAAAAGAAGGGGAAGAAAAAAAAAAATTATAAACAGGGCAAAAAAACCTTGATTGGGAGGCTGGAGGTTCAGTGAAAAGACAAATCTCTTTCATTAGAGGAAAACAACCATTACTTTATCTAATTTTAAAAAAATACAAAATACTCACTCTGGCATCCATGATCAACAGCTGCAGCATTATCTGCTGCAGAGTTTAGTCCTGTCTCTGGCAGGTTTTTTCTTCCCAGCCCACAGGATTCCTGGAGGTAGAGTTGTAAAGTAAGTACCAACCTTCCAAACTAACATGACAAGGACACTGGGTTTAGCAAGGCAAAACCAGGAACCACACCACATTCCTATTTTGTGATCTCTTGTCTTCCACAGGGAAATATGGGGTCATGTTCTCTTTGCCCTGACACTACACAGTCATCTGAACATATGCAAAACTCTGCTACTTCTGGGTGGATTCTGCACTTTTTGTGCAGAGGTGGAAGTAAATCCAGTGGGAAATAGGTCCAATGGCTTTACATTTGGTAGGTTTCCAGACCCTGTCTCTAAAGGGGTCTGAAAACCATTGCTTGAGGTGGAATGGTCTGTGACCCTCAATCTGCATGCTATTTAAGTGTTGTTGTTTTTCAAATAATAGTTCCAAAAAATTTCTTTTTTTCCTGGTTGGTTCCTTTGACTCCCCTCTGAGAAGAACAGAGGGCAGCAGTATCTGGAGAAGAGTTTCAAACATGCAGTTGCTGTTTGGAGCAGTGTCTATCCAGTCTACAGCAGAGCCAGCAGTATCATCCCAGGATGATTCACAGACTGGGAAACAACATGAGTGCCATTGCAGGCTTCTGCGGGGTAAAGAGTTCATCCTTAATGAGATGTTAATGTCTTATAACTCACTAGATAAAATTTAGTTTATGATATTATGCTAAGACACCAAAATGTAGTCAGCCCTGATACGGTCAGGCTCTTAATTCCGTAATTAAGCCTCAATTTAGTGCTTCAAACTGCTGAGAAACTTGTATCTGCTACTGAGCTGTTTCCCCAGTCAGGGATTTTAGGAAGAGGTAAAAGAAAACCCAAAAGGGGAAAAAATAGTCCATGGTAGGGTATATATTGACAAAAAAAAAAAAACAAAAAAACAAAAAACAAAAACAAAAAAAAAAAACCAACCAAAAAACAAACAAGAAACCAAACCAAAACAACAACAACAAAAAAACCCCCAGCTTTAGGTAATCTTAAAAAAACAAACATAATTTTGTACTCGAGGCTGGAAGAGCTGCATCTTTGGGCTCCCAACTGGCCCAGGAGCTGTGAGTGATGACAGCTCTTCCCCACAATGTCTGGTGTGTGACCAGAGGCTCACAGACACTGCCTGAGGGTGGAGATGGAGGAGCCTGCAGTGCCCCCCACCCCTGCCCATCAGAACACCAAACCCTGCTGCATCCAGCTGCGAATGGCACGCCCCACATGGAAAATGGGATGGCAGCAGCAAGAGCTGCTCGTGGCTGTTTCCCTCCCCCGCCAAGGGATGAGTGGGGAAATGGAGAGCTCTGGTGCATGAGGCATCTGTCTTCAGGGCAGATGATGGAATACACTGACACTGCCTTTGGATGGTAAAAATTATTAAAATACAGACTTTTCAGTAGAAGTAGGCAATTAGTATTTTCTACTACCTTGACAACAACGTTATAGACATTTTAATGGGCTTAGCAGCTGAACTGACACCTTTGATTGGGCTTTCATTCAGAGGCTTCGGTGGTGCCACTTGATGAAGGTCTCAACCCTGAGCTCCTTGAACACACCAAGGGCACTTGCTTTCCTGGACAGTGGCTAGGTAAATGACTGAGGGCAGATTTTTTGTCGTTCTTTGAAATAAGAGCTTTTGTGCTCAAAGGTGTCACCTTTCACAGCACTGGGACCAGGAATTCCAATGCCTTGCAACAAATAAGACTTAAAAGCACACAAGGGTGCATCCCAAGGGAAAGAGTGGTGAACTGTCCTCCAGAGCCTGTGCAAGCTAGCAAGGGTAAACACTGAGTAGGGCAGAGACCAATGCTCTCCACAGGCAGTGGAGCAACTGACAGTGGCTGTGTCAGGCCCCAAGCAGAAATAAGGGGATTTCAGAAGCATCTCAGCCCTCAAGAGCACAAAGGTCACTCCATTACTTTGTTACTTGCATTCCTTAATGACTTGGGAGCTTTAAAAAATTCCTGCTGAAACCTTTTTAATTCCCTTCCTAATTATGCTGCATCTACCTCTGAGGAGCCACATAGAAGGCACTTAGTTGGAGAAAGCTGGTACAAGCACCATGCTCCCAGTAACAGCCTGGGAAAGAGAATGGGAACAAGCACACTGCCTCCCGAGTGCCTGCAGGACCAGGCTTGCATTAATCTAAAGATTATTTTTATGAGTGGGACTCGTGTCTCCTTTATGTTTTATGCAGCATTGCAAACTCTAGGTCAGTGTCACGCAAAGAACAATAAGATAATCATAGTAATAAAATGCTAATCTATCCCATTAACCTCTGCCTGGAAAATTGCAGCAGACCTGGCTCCCAATAACAATGCAGAAAGGCCTGAGGAGAGGGCAGATTAGACAGATTCCAGCACAGGGAAATAACCCACCAAATCCTGCTGCATCCAGCTGCTAATGTTATACACCCCATGGAAAATTGGATGACAGCAGCAAGAACTGCTGGTGGCACAGTTTCCATCCTGGCTGCTGAGCACAGGAATTGAGTGAACCCCGGGCAGCCCAGCCAGGGAGAGAGATGGCTATTAATGTAAAAGAAAAGCCTGCATAAGTAGGGGTAAGCAGTTTCTACCACACTCATCACTGCTCAATGAAAGGCACAGCTGCACCTTTCTCTGAGTTATCAAAGATTATTTCAAAAGAGTACAGAATGGCATTTACAGCAAGATACATCCCTCCCTCTCTTCTGTTTCTCTGTTCTACAAAGCACTGGGACGTGGTCCCCCCTTTAGCAAAAGCCTCTGGGCCAAAATATTGCTTCTTGCACGAGGTGGCTGCTCACAAGTAGCCTGTCCTTACTGAAATCCTTCAGAGGCTGTGCTCCTTTTGCCAGAGAGGCAGAGGGGAGACAGATTTCCAACAGCTGCAGTTGGGACTTAGAGGAGAACTTAAAGGTCTCAGACAAATGCCCTGGTAGATGAACCAAAGCTGGCTCTGCTTGCCCATGCTAATGGGAGTCAGCCCAGGCCTGGCTCTGCTGGGAGCTGCCAGAGCAAAAAATGCTGCGGATGGAAGAACTGAGCACAGCATGAGAAAACCACAGAACAGGTCCTGGGTTCCCTTTTCAACATGAATCTCACTGGTTACTTCAAAAACTCTGTGAAGGAAGGCAAAGGAACTCTCTGCTGGCTTTCAAAATTCAAGAAGCTTTCAACTGCAAGGAACAAATATCTATCAAAGACAATTACTTTTGCTTTTAGTATAAGTAGCTCCTTAAAAAAAAAAAAACCACGGCAGCGTGTAGCAGCTGAGGACTTCGCTTCCCCCATACTAACAGCAACTCTGCTGTAATCTTTGCTTTTCTTCCCTTTTGCATGACACTTCAATGACAGGACAAAAAGGCAATGGCATTTCCATATGGCTACTGCTCTTTTCACTGAATATGAAGGAAGGAGTTTCTCTGGACTTGCACCTTCGTGGAAGTCTGAACTGCTCTTCAAGCCCCAAAGGCAGCAGTGGTCCAAGGGAGCTGAGGGGTCTGGAGGCTGGGATGTGCAGATGGCCAACTGGCTGGTCAGGCACAGCACAGAGGCTCTGCAGCCAGATGGCTGATGTGAGGAGAAACAGGACAGAGCAGCTTGACTGAACTTGCTGGCACCGTTCACGGTCATTTCAGGACAGGCACGAGGGCCCATCATGAGTGTTGCTCTGAGCTGTTCTATCCCACATGCACACACCCTCTCACATAAGAGAAAATCACAACCACCATGGTTTGGAAAGTCCTCAATACCATCAGAGTAAATCCTTCCTTGCTATCCAAATATACTTTTGGGGACACTTTATTGTAGCTTTATTAGGGGGTTTTAATTATCAATATTATTTATAACTGTTAATACTCTTTCTACATTATTTAACTATTTCACAAGCATGGAAAAGCCCAGCCAATTAACAGGCATTCCTCTGCAAACTAATAATTGCAGAAATACCTCTCAGGTATGCCCTGGTCCCCAGCAAGATTATATGCAAGCAACAGTGAGATGTACAGCTCAGGGCAAATCAGGAGCACACAGTCAGAGGCAGGAACAAGCCACAGAGCTGCCAGTCACACTTCCTTAGCCTGGGTCTGCTGAGGAACACCTTCCCCTCTGCAGAAGATGGAGCTTTCCTGGAAAAGCACAACACTATCGAGCACATTAGACGGGCATGACCAGTTTCCTGTTTATTTTCCATTGTCTTTCTCCTCATTTCTTCTCTCTGCCATCTTTCTGAACGATCTCATTCACTTTCTTCTTCTTCACACACCAGAAGGGTCACTAAGAATCACCCTGCAGCCTGAAGAGAAAGGGCAGCACTGCTGTGAGGAACTCGGCGGGGCAGAGCTGCTGCAGTCAGAGAGGAGCCCCAGCTCAGGTCCAGGATCCCTTGTGGCCATGGCAGCACTAATCCCGGGGGACATGAGCTCTCCCAGGCTCCTCTTGCCTTTCTGGGGAGCTCTGCATCCTACCCTGAACTCCAGGCTGATGGAGCTGCACCACAATCAGGAATGACTTTAGACCCAGCTGAGGATGCTGTGCACCACAGCTGCAGGTAATGTGAGCAAGCACCAACGTCAAGGCAAATTTATACCAGCTGAGAAATCTGTTTTCTCCCCAGCCCACCTTGCAAGAATAAAGCATTTCCTTTCCTCAGTCACGAGACAGTAGCAGGGTTTGCAGGGCTCTGTTTCCAACTCCCTCCAGAGCCAGGCTTGTCTCCTGAGGCTGCAGCAGTCTTACCCAGGATGTTTGGTCTTTTAATTCAATTCCCTTAAACCAACAGCACTGCCTAGGCTTTTCCCTTCCATTCTGATTAGCAGACCAAATATGTTCTAGATGAACATCAGCAAATCCATTTTCTTCTGCTTTTTTTTTTCCAGTTTCCCAAACTGCAGGGCTTTTTTTCCCCTGCAGAACTCCCCAAAGAGATGCCACAAAGCAAAGCAATCATGCAAAAAGATTTATGACAGTCATTTGTATACATGAGTATGCTCACAGACATTCAAGTTCCCTCTTCTGTCTTCTCCTTTTATTTAGTGTGAAAGCACAAGCTGTTCCCAAGTCACATTTATACATTTTTCATAAATCAGATACACTACTCACATCATTTTAAAGATGGACATGAGGGGGGTGTGTGTGTTTTCTTTTTTTCAGGGTCCCAGCATATCTCATGCTTTGCCTGAAGTCTTTAAAAAGCATCAAATTTAATCAAAAGGGACACTTACCTCATAATTAACCATGACCTGGACTGAGCCTTTGCTCAGTGTAGGACTGGCACAAACCAAGGGGCCTGGGAAGGAATGGTGCTGCAGACACAGCTCCTGCCTCCCCATCCCCTGTCTGATCCTGCAGCTCTCAGCAGGTACAGGCTGCTCTCGTGGAGTCACCCTCTGGGTTATATTTGTGCTCAGGAAAAGCCTGAGACACAGCTGAGCAGTCACACCCCAAAAAAAGGGTGTGACAGGAGTTCCTGCAGAATTCTGCAGGGTCCCAACACAGCCTGGCTCTTCTCTAGCATTAAACCAGCAATCTGGTTAAAGCATGCGATTCATGAAAACTAACACACATTCCTGTATCTGCTGTGGACTTGCAGAACCAACACAGACATCTCCTCTAGGTTTTTCCCCCTCCTCAGTTTCCTACTTGCAAATGCCTGCCCTATTTTACAACACCACACAGCAAATGTAAAACCTACCTTTGTTAGAAACAACTTCATCCTCAGGTTTTTCTCCTCAACCCATCCTGTTCTCCCTGAAAAACTAATGAAAACTGTACAGACTGGGAAGAAATGTATATTTTTGCCCTAAAACCCCCAGCAGTATGCACACATCTCATCTTAAAATCTGCTGAAAGAACAAGACAGGTCACAGCTTGATTAGCCCATGTCTGTCATGCAGTCCTTTGCTTTACTCTGTGCAAGGTAAATGAAAAAAATGCTTGAAATCAGAAAAGACAGGCTCAGCAATTTGGATTGCTGATATCCTAGGATGAAGTTTGGGCTGGCCTGTGATGCAGGGAGAGTCCCAGCATTTGCACAGGTTCCCTGAGTGTCACAAACCCAGCGGAGGTCCATGGTTGCATGTTACAGATCACATGCACACAACACACAGAGGACTGGAAGCAGCAGGCGCTTGCCTTGCTCTGCTTTGGCAACTCTCCCTTCACTCTGATCACATCAGCATCTAAAAACCAGGCAAATGGCAGAATCCAGGGCAGAATCCTCCCCTGCTTTGCATCCTGTCTACACAGGCACACAACCACCTGAAGGGCTTGGCAGGGGGCAATCAAACCGCAGCACATCGTTGGTCCTGTGTGTCTGTTGAGTAACTCATCTCATCATGGCATAAACTGGAAACACAGAAGCAGACTAAATGAGTTCCTGAGCAGAATGCCTACCCTATTACCCAGCTGAATGCTTCCAAAGAGTTACCAGGAAATATCAATCTTCTGTGTTCCTCGGAACGTGCCGATGCAGCGCAGAGAGGTGAAGGCCAGGGAAGACTTCAGCCCCCCAGAAGTATTTCAGTGCTCAGCACAGAACCTCCTCTTCCAACCTCTCTCTCAGAAAGCAAAGCCTGGCCAGGATTTGACTGACATCAGTCACCCAGAGCACAGAGATCCATCTTTATCTGTGTTTATCACGCATTTTGTGCCACTTAAGGAAGTGTCTTCTCTGCTTCAGCAGAACTGTCAGAATTGGGATTATTTAGACAATCTTTTTTTTCCCTTTCTTGGGGAGAAGTTGAACAAAGCCTTTTTTGTGCTTGTGAAATGTTCATTTGCAAAACACTGGCATTTATTAGACACAAAATCTAAAGAAGGTGACATTAAAAGCTGGATTAAAAGAGAGTTTGGGCTGTTTCCTGTGAATAAAAGACAAAGCATTGCTAAACAAAATCAGATACTTTCTGAAAACATTTAATTTAATTGGATATAAGCAGTTTGCCTGGTGATGATGTTTGCCTGATGATGATGTTTTCCTAATACACAGGACAGCTGAAGCTCTATTCAGAAAGGCTTTGAAATCACACTGAAAGATGCCATTTCTGTACAAGAGCAGTATCAGAAAATGTTCCATATTTTAGTAGTCCAGAGTATCAAGATCACTCAGTAATGGAAGGTGGTGAAATGAAGAGGCTATAAAGTTATCAAAACAAGAGAAGAATCTGTTCAGATTAGAGAAAACTGTGAACAGGAAGCCTCTTTATTTTTAAATACTATGTATTAAAAGCCTAGCATGAGCTAAGGATGCTGAAATTGTTGCTATGTGTTGAAAGAATAAAGATGAATATGACAAGAGGAAGGGGAAAACAACGAACACGTTGAGAAAGAAACAGTTTCTAACTGATAGCAATTAAACCTGGGCATGAAGGTTAATCTCCTGATGTGATTTTATTTCTAATCACTGCAAAAGTGGATATGTGAAGCTGTAAAGCCAGTCAAAATGTGTCTATCTCAAGATCTATGGGCTGTACATTTGGCAGATTATTTCTTACAGGAACATTATCAAGCCGCCGTTCCCAGTGCTCGTTTAAATAATCCTGCAAAGATAACAAGTAATGCTCTAATTAAAAACATTCTTTTCCATCATGTAAATCACTTTAAAGATACCTGTGACTGATATGATGGACATTAAAAATTCTGGTAGCACCCACCCAAGCCTGTGCCAGCAGCACGCTGGTATATAATTTTATCTAATTGATCAATTAAATTAAAATAATCTTTGAAACAAGCTATAATAAGAGTTGTATAATTCCAGTGCTACCCATTATATTCCTTGCTTCTTTATCTACTCTGTCTCACTAAAATATTCGTCCAGGTCCTGGATGAGTAATAAAATGGCAGCTCTGATGGTTTCATGACAGAGCAGTGGATGAGCTATGGCTGAACAGTTCAATTAATTCCAGGCTCTCCCCGTGTTAACTGTTTCGTACTGTTATGAAAAGTATTGAACCAGATCCTTTTCTACATCCCAGTCACTTCACAGCTTGCAGCAATTCTCAGCCTTTATTAGACAACCAAAACTGACACAACCCCCCCCAACGAGACAGCAGTTTCAGACAGCAGGTTCTTCATGGAGATGCTCTATTTCTGCTGGGTGTAGACAGGACCTTCTACAGAAAAACTCCCAGTGTATTTTTTTCATCTCATCATTCTATGAACAGTGTCAAAATGTGATTATCTCGGCCTCTCTGTCTTTTGTAAGAAACAGCACGTGTAATACTTTTTTCCAGGCGGAATTCATAGGTAGTTAAAAGTGAGTTCTGATTGCTTTGCATTATTTGGGGACAAAAAAAATCCCACACAAGGGAAAGCTGAGAGACAACTGGTCTAGGGGGTTAGCAAAAAAAACAAAAACAAAAACACAAAACGAAAACCCAGAAAATTAAAAGAAGGGGAACAAAAAAACTGGAAGAGAAAAACTGCAAAAAACCCAATCTGATGTCTTTCACAGAGAAAATTTTGTCTTTCATATTCATTTACTAACATTTTGTAAACCTTGAAGAAAGAAATCTAAAAATCTCAGTCTTACTTGGGAAAGAAGGAAGGTAAAAGAGATGTTGCCCTGTCCAGATGACCACAGCCTTCTTTGGGATGCTGATCTCAGGAGGGTGAAGTTTCCCACTTTTTCACAACTCAGTATATTGCAAATGAAATGTGTTGGCTCAGGCAGACAGAATGGGGAAATTCTATTTCAGTCAGCCAAGATCGATGAGCAGACTACTGACCAGTAAAAGAGTCAAGAATTTGCAAAGCAAAGGACTTTTTAGTGGAACTTTATATTGTCAATCTCCATCTGCCATCCAGAGTCTTCAGTCAAAGCATGAAATTTATTCAGACATTATAACCACCTAGCCTTACTCTGACATTGGGACTTAACATGTCTTCTCTCGTTAATATCATTCAGCAAGAGCTGCATTATATTACCTGTCAAAAATTATTAATCCAATTCTGTTTTCATGTATATTTATCATTTCCCTGCCAACCACAGTCAAATGATTCTGTAAGACACATCGATTTCCTGAATGAATTAAATGAAAAGTATCTGTCATAAGTTTTACAGACAGTGGAGTGATTTTCAGGTACTCTCAGTTTTTTGCTCTATTTTATCCCCAGTAACCTGCAGAAAATAATCAGGGAACAGGGGTGTAGTCATTATGAGACCTTTTTTGCTTCCTTTAATTTTACTTGCTTAGAAGAACAGTGGTATAGACCTAAATATTCTTATCTTATTCTTATCTTCCTCATATTCTTGCTCCATTTCAGGCAAGCTCCTTGTGCAAAATCCTATTTCCCCTCAACTGCTCACCCAAGTAGTTCCCAGAATCAGAGATAACCAAGTTACAGAATCACAAAAGGGTTTGGGGTGGAAGAGACCTTAAAGACTGTCTCATTCCAAACCCCTGCCATGGGCAGGAACACCTTCCACTATCCCACGTTGCTCAAAACCTTGTTCAGTTTGGCCTTGGACACTTCCAGGGATGGGGCACCCCCAGCTTCTCTGGGCATCCCGTGCCGGGGCCTCACCACGCTCACAGGGAGGAATTCTTTCCTTCCATCTAATCTAAACCTAGCCTGTTTCAGTCTGAAGCCATCCCCCCTCGTCCTGTCACTGCAATTCCTGATGAAACCCATTTTAACAAAACCATTCTATGCTCCTGCCCTTGCATTCAAATCATGAGACCCAACACATGGGAAGTCACTGGCCATCTCCCACCACATGCAGTGACAGCTCTCAAAACCCGTTTAAACAATTCCCCATTTACAAAACACCACCCAGGTGGTGCAGTGGACCACAGGCTGCACTCTGCCTTCCCCAGCTGGGCAGCTACATGGCAAGAAGTGCAACCCAGCTCCTGCAGTTGATGAATATTTACCATTTACATCTAGTATCCATAAAGAGAATTTAATGCATAGCAACAACCAAGTGTGAATTGTTGAAAGACAACTGGAGGTCTTGGTCATTGAACCCAGGAGTCCTGAGGAAACAAGACACTTCTCAAGCAAGTCCCTTTCATTATTTTCTTCAAATAAAATTATAATAAAGTTCACCATGCCTAAAGCAAAAATTAAAGTCCACAGGGACTTCAAAAGTGACAAAAGGATAAAAGTTATGTTAATACGAACAGAGTTTCCTTCAATCTGGAGCAGGAGGTGCCAATCACCTGGAGATAACAGACAGAACCTCTCAATGGCATTCAACTGACTGGATAGGAAAAGTAATTTTTCTGGAAATGTCTTTTCCTTTCAACTCCCTTCAAGTATTGATGAATAAAAACCTTTAAAAGTTTCTTTGTCTCCCCTTCAGCCCACCTCTGAGGGCATCTTGTAGATGGCCCAGTGCCTGGAAGATGCTGCATCAAGGAGAGGTTCAGCTCTTGCACAGGAACACAACGGAGTGGGGAGGCAGAGTGAATCTGATTCATCTCCATTTGATAATGCCAGTGGGAACATGCAGGTGACCCCAGAGCTGTTCATCTCTCAAGCTCATTGCCTCCATCCCATTCCCTGGGATACAAGTTCACCTATCCTCATTATTTGTAGGCAGTAAATCTTCCTCGTCTCCCAAAGGACCGAGATGCAGAATGAAGCATTGTTTTCAGGGATCACACTGCCATCAGCTGAGTGATGCTTCTCAGAACGACACCAAATGAGCTGTGGAACGCAGCCCGTTATGGGTTGGACCTTGTGTGAAATACATCAAGCTTTTAAGGGCTGAGACACTGTGCAGGTGAGGTTTGCTGCACGGTTTGCAGAACAGGCATGGGATGGTGCTGAACTGGGGAAAACAAAGCATTTGCTGCCTGTACTCTGGGCTCTGGACTTGCAAAAAGCACAGCAGCTCTGCCCAGGACCCTCTTTGACAAACAACACATTCCCCAAACAAGTGTTTCACATCAGTAGACCAGACAAAGAGGCATGCACAATACTGAGTTTTCCCACGTTTTCCACATCAATATCTAGGGAGAGTTTGTCCCCCGCTATTTATTCAGATGTAAGTACATCTGGGAGATGACAAAGGGAGACAAAAAAGGGGACAATCTCCTCCCCTCCCCATCTACCTCTTTTGGTCAGCCTAATCTTACCCAAATAATCTCTGAGCAGGAGATTGTGAAAGGAGGGCCCCAACTTGAAGGAGCTCCCAGGAAAACAGGCAAAGTGGGAATCAGAAAGACGATTTCAGCATTTGTAATTGTGTCTGGGTCAGGGAGAATTATGCCGATTTTAAGGACGCTGAGAGAAGGCTACAATATTTTTGACTTGAAGGCATGACAGTCTAGATAGGAAATCTGACTGAACACAGAAAGAAAAAAAGCATTTCTTAGAAGTGATAAAGAAAATATAGTCTGTCCACTGCCTGAAGGAAGGAAGGGAATTTGGGGTGAGACAATGAAGAGCTGGTATCTAGGTAATAGGTCTAGGTCAAACGGAGCATATTTCCTATGTTCCCCCTGATGCTTTATTGCTGACGTAAGAGGCAATGATTTCACATCCCTTTCAGGCAAAGCAGATCAGTAATTTCTCCAGGATCAGCTTGATTTCATTCTCCTCTTTGAATTCCAGCTTTCTGCATTTGATATTTCCTCAGCAATTTTTTTTGTAGCCACCATGAATAACAAAACAATGCTACTTCTACTCTCAGTATTCCCAATTCTGCTGCTGCTATTTGCTCTGGAACTGGAGCTCTTTGCTTTGGCCATATTGACTCAGGTATCCCACAGCCCAAAACTGCTTTAGTGCTGTTTGCAAAATTGAACAGTTACTTACTGAAATCCTTCATTTCTCACATCCCCCCCTGCACTTAGAGTCATCTCTCTATGAAACAGCTAGAAAATATTCCTGAGTAAAGAAGCAATGCTGGCTTTCCTCCCCTTGTCTGACAAAATGGGAAATCAGAGCGCAGTGACAGCAGTGCCTTAGCTCAGACTTCACTCAGGCCTTGGAAAGGTTTCCTCCCTTCACCAACCTGCAGGGAAAGTAATGTCTCTACAGGAATGTAAGAAGTGGTACTGACATCCCATCACACTCCTGCTGCACGCTGAGTATATCACAGCATGTACAGGTGTGCAGTAACCCCTTTATTTCCCTTCCACTTTCTCCTCAATATTACAAAAAGGGCTTATGCAGCTGCTTGAGGAAGCTGAAAAACTACAGTTGTTTCAATCGAGATTCAGACTCAGACCATTTGTTTCCTGAGAAAAGTCTGTGTCCCCTCCCTGAAGCAGCTCCCCAGAGCTGGGGCCCGAGGAAGCACTGGATCTGAACATTCGGGTGCGGATTTGCGCTGTGCTCCAGAGGGCACAGCCTGACAGCTTGGCTGGACAAACCCCCAGCTCAGCTCAGCTGCCACTGGGAAGTCTCATAAGTTGTTATAAATAAAAGTTATGAATTGGTAGCAAACTAGCCCTGGGAACAGGAAGAGTTTGGAGTTCAGAGCGTGCTGAGTCGCTGCTCCGCGGGGCTCTCATGCAACCTCTGCGTCGCCAAAACCACCCACAACCCCAAGGGGCTCTCTGGGGAGCACGTTGGTTTGTCTGAGCTTTTGTCCCCAAATAACCATCTGAAGCTTCAGCTGGAAGAGGAAACGACATAGTGTACATATTAAAACAGCTACAACGGAGGAGGAAATTGCCTTTCATTAATTTTCCATAAGTGGATTACACCAAGCGGAGTGTAAACAGTCCCACGGGCACCAATTACCAGGCTTATTCTATAACTGAATTGTCCTAAACAAGCACCATTTTAATTTGAATATCAAATACTTTACACAGCAGGAAAGAGAAGGAATAAACCAACCTAACAATGCATTTGTTATGGATTTCTACAAAATTGCTGTGGAAACCTCTGTGTCCCCAGTGGATTGTGCATGGTCCTTTACACATGCTCATGCTGCACATCTTCCTCCATCATAGGAGAGGCAGCATGGGCACGTGCTAGCCATTGTGCCATTAACAAAATGGCCAGAGAATCTAAGGAGAGGCCAAATAAAGCAAGCAAACCAACCAAACAAAAAACCCCACAGCAAAGTCCTCCCACATTTAATTAGATTTGGCATGATTACCTTTCTTTTTTTTTTTTTTCCTTTTAAGAGACTAACTTACTAGGGCTATTTTCTGCTTCTAAAGGTCTTAATGAAATTAGCCTTCAGGTACAATTTTTCTCTAATAAACTGGAATGAATAAATACCTCATATGTCCAAGAATGAGTGAAGCCAGGGGCATTAAAGAAACAGAACCCAGCATTATCCAGGTCAGTTCTTCAGCATAAAAGCAGCAGCACACATTCCCATGAAGATATGGAAAATCCTTCTAATTTCCCAAACTCTAGCTTGTTCATGAACTATGAACATTAGCAATATCAGCAAAAGGCCAAAGATTCAATAGATGAAATTAGAAATGAGATAATAAAATGTTCTACTCTGTCCAAAGGAAGGCAGGGAACTTCAGAGGACTTTCCACAACTTTTTCAATCCTGGTGAAACACAAAGTTTTGTCCTCATATTTGTATATAGTGCAGTTATGGCTATTACAGATCAGCCCTTTTAAGTCTTAGCTTCACTCAAATACATTAAAGCCCTGTAATCCCTATTTGGGTAACTAAAAATGTGCAACCTATTTGGGCTGGAGAAAAGGTCTAAGAGAGGGGTTATCCCAGTTTAAAAAGCAGAAACCAAGGCATGCATTAACTAGTTTAGCCAATGAAGCTCAGGTACAAAGCCTAAAGAACATCTACTGCTTAAACCACAGGGCTCTGAGCTCTTCATCTTCTCTCTTGTAGAACATTCATCCTCCAGAAACAGCAAAAATTCTGGAAAAAGCATCAGAAAATCCGTCTCCTGATCTGAGTCTCCAACCCACTCTCTGATATGGCAGATTTGCAAGATGCTGTTCAGAACCTTCACTGGTACAAGCTCAGCAATCCTGCCACAGCACACTTGACACTGCAGTGTGTTCCAACAGATCATGCTGTAAGTTGAAAGCCAAGTGTTCTCTGTACAGTTCTTGAAGAAATAATTTGGTTCCTAGGTGAGGGCAATGTTGTTAAATGTATTTGGAGCTCTGAATACTAAACAGTCCTTTTTTCCTGCTGTATATTTTGGGTTCGTTTTATATCATATAGATGAATGGGCAGGGAAGAGCAGCCTTCTGGAAACTGAGGTTGGTCTTTGCCCAAAAACCATTATTCATTTCCACATAACAACAGCAAGAACTGCTTGTCCTCTACTTGTACTTACACCATTGAAAGGAAAGGCCCTGAAGAGAAATGTGGATAGAAATTTTTACATGTAAAGCAGAAGTTGTTAAGTTTCCTCTTCTTCAATTTCATTAAAGAGAAGAAGAAAACACAGCAATTATTGACGGAATCTAACCATCCTATTTTACAACCAGTGGCCAAAAAGGCCAATCCACAGCATCTTTCCATTCACGTCTACCTATGTGAAGGCAGGACTGAGCAAATGCATCCACAAGGCCCTGCAGGAAAGAGTTTGCTGTCTGCTAAATCTGTCTGGCTGCTCCTACACAGCAGCAGAAGTTGGGTCCCTTTCCCCTCACAGTGGCAGATTAAAGGTGATCAGCCAGAAGGCTTTGTGCCCAGACGTGAAGCACTCAGGAATCCTGTCTCCATCTGTGCCAACCTGTCTCCTCCTGTGCCAACCCATGTCCTGCTGAAGCTCCTCGGTTCCCTCATGAGGGACTTTAGCCAGCCCTGCCTGGCCATGGCCTCCAGGCACAGACACTGGTGTGGAGCACTTCTGGAACTGGCATTTCCTCTTTTCCACTGATAATTAGGCTGATACATCATTGACAGAAGAGGTGAAGACTGCAAATACCACTGTCAGCTTCAGGCACCAGTCATTCCCAGATTTTGCCACCACTGAAGAAGCACAAAGGGCAGGCACAGGATATAATTTTTAGTCTTTCCTGTGGCTGCCAGGATCCCAAGCCATTCTCTTGCTCATTGCACATAACACTGTTCCTGTATTCTGCTTTCTGCCTGGATCTGACAGGGGCACATACTTCTCTTTCAGCCCCATCCATTATTACCAATCCAGTCAAAAAAGCATTCCAGATCCCTGCTCCAACACAGATTTCCATGGGACCTTGACCGTGTCACTGTACCTCAGTTGTTCACCCAGGATCTTACTTCAATAGATCACTGAAAATATAAACCACAATTCCCTGGAACAGATAAGTTACCAAACATGGGGATAAAGATTAGGGATGGTTAATGGGCTGTGCATGCTAAGCTTTACTACAGAGGTCACTGGATTCTGTCCCCCACCATAGCCACTGTGTCCCAGTGTCACATAAAGTCATGCTGGCATTCCAGACAACATCCACAAGTCTCCAGTTCGGCCTGTGAGACGAGATCTGTTGGATGAAAAATAGCAGCAACAAATTTCAGGCTCAGCAGAGAAGTTCCCTGTATATTTATGAGCCTAACTCCAACCTTTAAAAACTCTTTTTTCCCCAGTGCAGTTTTCTTCAACAGGAAGTCATGGATAAAACAAAAAGAAGCTGCTAATGATAAAATAGTCAGGCAGAAAGAATAGGTTTTTACTTTTTTTCACATCCCTAGCAGCACGGTGAAATAGCAAGGAACATCAACAATTTATTTACTGGTCTTCAGTACCACATCCTGCTGCTTTTCTATCCCCAAACAAGACCCTGTGGGTTTAATTAAGTTTTCAGAGGAGGCTTGGGAGACACGATTTCAGTCAGTCTATGTCATTTATTCCATGTTTTCTATGGATGCACGGGGAGAAAATCTACACAGCAAAATAAATCAACCATGGTCCTGGTGAGCAATACACCAGACAGACATGGCAACCCTCCCTTGTCCTAATGCTCTCACACTGCAAGAACACAGTGGAGGGAAGTCCAGAAAATCTCTACCTGTGCAGGATGAGGAAGCCCTCAAAACTTAGCTTCTCATGGACATCATTCTTCACCAAGAAATTGGAGGAAGATGTAAACAAGTCACCTGATTCATCTTTCAGCCCTCCCTTGCCACATCCACATGCTATTACCTCATCCCTCGACATCTCTAACGAGGCTGGCGTTTCCAGTCTCACGTCTGACACTCCCACAGCAATGAACTAATGCTGTGGTCTGGGCAGATCACCCAGGAGTAGGTCCAAAGCAGTTTCAGACTTCTGAAGATGCGCATGTCCTCCTGCAACTGGGAGTTCAGCACTTACAAAATCCACCAGCAAACGGACTCAGATCTCAGGACAAGTCAACGATTTTATAAATTTGGCCCTTGGACTTCCTGCCTCTGTATATCATCTGCACTAGAGGAAAACAAGAGGATCTGACCTCTGTGGGACTGTGTAGGAGAGAAGGAGAACACTCAGCTGCTATAGGGAAATGTGTTTGTGCAGCAGGATTTGCAGAGAGATGCATGTATGAAGATCCACGTCCTCGTGGGCCCACCCAGCGGGCCCTCTCTTACAGCACATTCAGACTTACAGAACTGATGCTACCAAAGGTATCAGGATTTTTTTTTTTATGCCTTTCTGATGAAAGCCTAGACTTGTTCACAACCACCTTGCAGGTCAAGCAGCCAGCCAGTGCTCCTGTTTCATGAAATACTGTGTTCGCATTGAATGCAACATACTCTGCAGAAAGACCGAGCTTGTTTCTGGCAGAACTGGCATTAACAATCTAAGCCCTTTTACCTCCACTTTTTTTCTGACCCACTGAATGTGTTCTGCCCCCACAAAGCACATGCTAAAATACGTCTTTTGCCCCTGCATTTTGAGTTAATCGCCCACCTGAGTCATCTCTGTCTTAAGGCCCTGCTTCATTTTTGGGAGGCTCTAGGTGAGTATCAAAACTCTCTTGGCTATGTTCACTTGTGAGCACATTGACTTTGCTGTCTCTCCAGAGCAAGATCCTCTGCCCTGACTCATAATTACCAGCAGACCATTTGAATTTGAAGGGAGTTTTGCTTTGGCATTTGAGATAACCACACAAAAGAGACCATTTCCTGTAGCTATCTTAAAAACAAGGGAGTCTAACACACCTATCCAAAACTTTAGCTGAACATTACAAGAAGTCAGAGGTTCAAGAATCGTGCTTTTAGAGAGATTGAGGTCAATCCATATTTGAGGAACCTGACTAGAGCCCCAGAAGAATAACTGAAAATAATTCCCAGGCCTACCTCTGCAGGCAACCCCCCCACCCTTAAACTACTTAATCTCTCAGTGAATTTTTCATGCTTTTAAAAAATGACTGGGTTTATTTGCTCTCTCTGTTGTTTTTAAGCCAATGTCTTAGAAGCCTGAAAGTGAAATATATTTCTTTATCAATTCCTTGTTTTTCTCCTCCTCTGCCACCCATGCACAGTGGTTTGCTTATCGAGGCGCATTCATGTATAGGAGCTGCTGGCATTGATGTATTTTCTTAGCAGGGTGGAGGGTTTTGTTTTTTATATTTTTAGAGCTGGCTGGCACATTGATTTAGGCTGGCAGAACGAGCAGATGAAGATGATGTTAATTTTACAAGCAGAAACAAGCAGGGATAGAATGCTGGGCTTCTGTACCGGAGATATCTCACTGGGCTACCACACAGACAAGCTCAGGACTTCCAGACTGTAATTCCTTGCCAGTTTTACTGTGACTGATGACCCACAGGTAAAGGAGTTCACTTCCTTTTGAAAGAATATTTCATGGAGATTTTGTAATTGTTTTTTCTCTGGCTCATGGAATGATGCTGGTCACTTGGTCACTTGTAGGTAAAATATGGATGCCCACAGTGGTAGTGGGAGCTCTCTGTTACTCCTGGAAGCTGGGTGCACACCAATTTATCCCTTCCAGCCGTTTATCGGTTCATTAGCACTACTCAGTGCCTCATTCAAAACTCTCTTTGCATATGCAACACACAAAAACCCAAACACAAACTAACAAAAGCAGTGATTTGTTTATAAGTGTTCTTTTCACAGGAACCAACCTGGCAGTGAACACTGCCTTCCTCAGCCATAGTACACACACTCCAAGCACTGTCTACAAGCTCCTGTACCTCACTAAATGATCTCTTGCATAGAACCAGCTCTGGAGGCCCCTCAGCAGGCAGCAGCACATTCCAAGCCTTGTGGCAAGGACGGTTCACAGCAGCACTGACAAAAAATACATCATCTCCCATCAGGTCACATCCTGCTTTCTACAGAGAAGAAATGTAAAGATCCACTGGTCCTCTTCCATCCTTAGCATTACTGAGCAGCATTTGAATAACTCAGAGAGAAGTTAATTGTGGTCAGGATGAATCTGATTACTTTAATTAGATGCAAGCTTTCTGGAGTGAGGAGGGAGGCTTTGCCTTCTCTTTTGAAAAGAGCAGCAGCAATACTTACCTGGAGGAGCTAAGACATACCAGGGATCCTGCAGAGAGGCTCATGGTGCTCCACTGTGAGACAGGGTCACCAGTGAAAACACAAGAAAACAGCTCCAGAGTTGATCTTGGCCACTTTAGATCCTCACTGAGCATCTCCTTAAATTTTACAGAGGGGTCTTTCCCCTTGCAAACACCCCAATGCACTACAGAAACCAAGGACTCACTCTTCTTTCACTCTGCTTCAGATGCCGGGCTGCCACCCATCTCCAGCCATGGGAAAACCATGCAATATCAGTAACTTCGAGTTAAAATCCATCTTTTAGCTTCAGTATCTCTCATGGCTGCTCATTCACGTCTTTGCAAGAGCTTTGGTTGGTGCATGAAGGCATTTTGCAGCAGTGCTTTGCACACAAATGCGAGGCACACATTTCAGACCTCCCCTGAAAACATGCCTGTGCTCCATCTGGACATGTTTGCATATGTAAAATTTGTCATCTGCCTGGGAAAGGGCGAGTGTGTGAGATCCTGCACTCCAGTGGAGGCTGCCTTGGAACAAGAGCTGGCTCAGCCTTACACCAGTATTTCCACTTCCACAACAATAAGCACAACTCAGAAGGAATCTGAGAACACAGCAAGTTTCATGCATTGCTTAGGGTCTCTTGTAATATCTCAGATTATTATCCCTCCATATTGGTTGGAGGAGTTTGGAAGAAAGAGGACGGATTGCTGGAAATTGGCTTTTAAATCTGGCTTCCCCTGAGAAAGATGGTCATGCTCTGAGGTTTGTGGTATTACTTGATAAGCAGTGATTAAAACAGTAATCCCGAATTGTAATCAAAAAGCAGTCAAGGCTCTGAAATTACTTTCTACTAAGCTTTTTTCCTCTTTCAAAGCCAGCCCTGTATGGCAAAAGATAATAAAACACCACAGACACTGTTCCAATTTCATTTAGAAATATTTGAGCCATTAATTTATAGTTTGGAAAGGTTTTTCCTCTTGTCTTTAAATCCACCTCAAAAATGGTCTATAGTCTAGGAGAAAGGAGGAATTATTTTTCCTGTGGCTGTTGTGCTCTTGAATACCTGATATATTTATACGTCATCACAGTGTGAAGCAGAGGAAAGGTTTCCCCCTACCCAGTGAAATGCTAAAATCAGCCTTCCCCATGCTTTCCCAGGCAACTCCTGCTCCATGTGACTGTTAGCACGAGCCTCTCCTCATTGATATGGTTTTGAGATTTCTGAGAAACAAAGCTCCTGCTGACTTGATTTCATGAGCAGAATTCAGTGCTCTGACTTCAGGGTTGATGTCTGCAGGTTCCCTGGACAAAGACACACAGAGTGGTTGTGTTCAATAACTTCTCCTTCAGCCCACTCAGCCAGAGCTGCGTGTTCATGTTTCCCTCATCAGATGAAAAGCAATACCTCATGGCAGTTTGATTTTCCACATAGCAAATGGTCAAACCAGCAATCAGTTTGTTTTCAACAATGCTGCTGCCAGAGAAAAAATAGTAGCAATAGGATGGTCCAACACACGTGCTTTTTAAAATTTCAGATGTAAGTACAAAGCTCTCATTAGGCTGGAAAATTTTCTGTAGTTATGTATAATGATTTGTGATTTTTCCCCTTTGTGCTGATTTTGCAAGAGAACAGAAATAAAATTCATCAGGCTGTAAAAATCAATAGTGATGCTTTGTCCTGTATAATAGAAAAACTGCAGAAGTTTATCAAGCTGAACAGCAAAATTCACAAAGGAGAGCGGGTCATATCTGGCCATGGGAGGAGCTCAACCTGCTGCCTGCATGTCCCAGTCTAACCCCACACTCAAGTCTTAGTCTTTATTAGGGGCACAATAAAGTCAGTACAAGATATTGCCTTTTCCCAAACATGCTCTTATAGCTCTGGAAGCCACACTTATTTATTTTAGAGACAACTTAGAGATTTCTGCTTTGTAAATGCTGCTCGTGGGCTACCCTGAAACACAACTTGCATCATTCCAGGTCTCACACTTCCCCCAAAGATCATTTAAGTGTTTTTCTAACCCTATCTCTTCCACATTGTAGTTTTTAGCCTGACATTTACCCACTGCATGTTTCCTAAAGCCAACTGCCTCAGGAAACAGGATCAGCTGCTCCAGCTGCCATGTGGACACAGATCAGCCTGAGCCTGAGGATGAAGTGGGAAACCTCCACAAGGCACCTCCCCATCCTGAGTACCTTTGGAAAAATGTGGAAAGAAAAGCTGTAGACTTCTGTGTGTGTTGATTATCCAGTCCCACCTCTGACAAGGCCCACTAATGAATGCCTTTGATTTACAGAACTTGATGGAAGCAAAGCTATAACACGAACTTTTAAAAAACAAATTTTCCCAGTGATAAATGCTTCCCTTCTGTTCCATTTAACAGCTGGATAGTGAAGATGAAGACAAAGCACACGTTTTATCCTTGGATTAAATTAAACCCTGGATTACAAATTGTAATTGAACATAATTATTTCAGTAGTAGAAAAATTTAAGGTTGCCCTCATGAGGCACAATTTGCCCCACAGAGCAGCATTAACATGATCAAAATGGTCATTTTCTACTAATGCACATTCTGGTATTCCATTTTCAAGCAGCTAGCAAAACATCCTCAATTTCTTGTGGAGGAACAAAAAAATCCCAAGGTACCTTTATGTTTTATGCTAGTCTGTAAAACCAGCAAAGTGTAAACTCCATAAAATGGCTTTTAATCTAGCCCAAGTTTACTTTATACTGTGTGATACAATCATCTAAAATAAATGTTGTGGGTTAAATTTGGAAAACAGAAGATGAAACCTAAAAACCTCTCCCTTTTAATGTCTGAAGAACAAACCCCAGCTGCCTTTCATAACCAGAAGACCTCAAATCAACAGAATATTCTATCAGCAGTGCTGCTCAGGTTAGATTTTCTCCCCATAGAAGGAAAATCCCTACAATTCTTTGGTCTCAAGAGTGCTATTACGCATGTCAGCGGGGCAGACAAGATCTGACTGACAGAAGAATAATTCTGTGGAGGATACAGAATCTGTGATAAGTGCAAATGCCTGTTTATTACTTTATCATTCAATCTCATGATCTTACACTTGTGTAATAGAAGTAAACATAATATAAAAATGAAATTAAAAATATATGAATAGGACTCCACCCAAAATCACAAAAGTCAGGGCTATATCAAGGAGGAGATTTCTTTTTGAGCACTGAGTTCATGTCCTTTAGAGACAAAAATAGGTACTCTGGACAACAGGCAGAAGTTGCTAAGCAGGCACCAGGTTAGCTATAAGGACATGCAACTCCCTGATCATGTCTGAAGTTGTCAGCTCCCAGAATATGGAAAATCACCATTGAGCAGTATCCCCAAAAACCCTAAAAACCCACATAAAATCACGAGGTTGTTTGGTTTTTTTAGATAAGAAGTATGGCATGGGTGAAAATGTCAGCATATCAGGTGGGATATAATAAAAGTGAAACTACTCAAAGGCAAAATTGACTCAGTTACATTTGTTTTACCAATAGCAAGAAGCATCTGACTCATCAGAAGATGATTTCATCCAGCCTTTGCAGAAAGACAGGCATGAATGTGTTCAGTATCCCTCAGGATGATTTGGGATGCTATGGGAACACTCAGAGCCCCGAAGATTAAGGGGACCCCATTTTTTCTGGGCAGCAAGGGACACCAGACTTCCTTTGGAAGCAGGTGATTGGTTACAGATACAGGAGAGAGTGGAAAGCTGGTTCAGCATTAAGGGGAATGCAGTGCTTTTAGTAACAGTGGCTGCAGTACATCCTGCTGGAGTGGAAGGGAGCAGTGATTCAGGAACAGGAGAGAGATGACAGCAGCAGCAGATGTGATTATCACCGTGGAGGGGCCTCGTTTGACGGGCTGCGGGAGAGGAAGCTCTCCTTAAGGTGTAAAGGAGGCAAAGTTACAAAAGAAGAAGGTGACTGCATTCAAGACCTAAACATGAGTAAGACTGCCTCCAGGACAAAAAACAGGATCACAGAAGGCAGAATGAAACCTGAGAATATGGAATGGCTAGAAGAGAATCTTGGTTGTGCAGAGAATGAAACTAAACCTGAGACATAGTGGGTAAGAAAACAAACCAAATGGGAGGCTGTGAAACCTTCAGCTCTCTTGACCCACAGGGCACTGACAGAGCATTCTTGGGCTAACCTTTCTGTTTCTGGGATTTTTTGGGTTATTGCTTATATAACTTTGTTTCCATTGCAATAAATATTACAATATACCAACAATTTCAATGCAGGATGAGCATTCCTGTCTGATGTCTGTAAGACAGAAGCATCTCCAGATGTGAATAGAAACCATATGTACCCACACACCATCCTGACACACACATACACACACCATACAAAAACCTGGATAAAGGTCAGATTGTGTCATTAGAGTGCATTTAGAATCCTTCACCACACATCAGGATCTTACTGCACTAAAGACTTACAAACACAGACCAAAGCAAGAGCTCCAGCTGTAACATCAGACTAACAAGTGGTGGATCACAAGGAAGAAAGCAAGGTGTTACTGGCTGACATAAAAAGTAAGCAAATATGAACTCTGTCTATGATCATTTTTTTCTTGGCATCACAAAGGAAGACAGTTTGAAAAGTAGGATTTGAAAGAAATGAACAGTAAAGCTCTATGGACTTTTAACAGAAAGCTTTTCTAATTCATCTCAGAAATCCCAGGTTGTACTTCTCTCCACATCTCCTTCAGGCCTGCTGGAAATGCAGCTCTATATATACACAAATATATGCAGAACACAGGTGTGTGTCACAGTTCTGCCTCTCCCTGTACACAAGTGAATTGGGATCATGATTTGCAAAAAGAGGAAATTCTCACTCTATATTCAAAAGGTAAATAATGACTCTGACCTCCTGTTCTGACCCAAGACAGAGCAGGCTGTTCTTTATCCATCACTTACTCTCACAGCATACAGAGCAGTACAGTCCAGGGAGTAAATTAATCATTTTCTCTTTCTGCAGTGTACAGGATATGGACTGCTCTACTGAGTGACTACTTCTTTATAAGATAAGGTTAATCAATAAAGATAATTAGACACTTCTGGTTAATACATCCACATCACTGAAAAACCCCACATTAAGTCCTGCTGTTCCCTACTGAAATAGAAACAAACACTAGAATGAATCTAACTGGTATAAAAATGACCTGACTATATGGCACTGAAAAACTCAGATTAAAAACACTGTGTGGTTCACTCCAACCTGAACATTTCTGAATCTCAGAGAAAATCACATCCTGCCTTATCTCCCACAGTCTGAGCCACAAGGTTAAACCTCTGTGCTCCTCCTGATTTTAGTGGATCTTTGAGCATTTGGTGGCAAGTGTCAATTTGTCAAACCCCCAGAGCTGGTATTTGGCATCTGGGCAAAACTGGCTGAGAGAAAACCCAGCTCTGTTTTGGGCACAAGGGTACAGCCATGAAAATTATGAAGTGCACCCGTTTAAGACGGAGCCTTCTTCATTGTTTCTGTGGTGTCTCTACACAGCAATTATAAAACCAGAGGCTGATTAACCTCATCCCAAGCCCATAACCTGCCTGCTCAGGCTTCTCTGGATACAAAGGGAGACTGAAGGAAGGGCAGTTTGTCTAAGGCACAAAGAGGTTCCGAGGTGCCCACACTGCTCCCTCAGAGAAGTCCTTCTTTGCAGTTGCACCTGTGGCACCTACAGCTTTTATTTGTAATTCCTGTGAGCCACGCAGTCCATCCCAGATCACTTCTCAGTTCTGAACAGGGAGGGCAAGATAAACCTCTCCAGCTAACAATGAGAAATCTATAGCCATGGACAACCAGCAGATCATCGGGCTAATCTCCTCTTGTCCCACTTTAACTGAAGCTTTTCGCAAACAAATATTGATCCATTGTTCTACAGTCACAAATCCTCAAGTAATTCTCTGTGAAAAGCAGAGCTTCTTTTTGTCGGGGAAGCTTTCTTTTAACCAGAAAGGAGAGAGAAAAACAAAATAAAATCTCTCTGTAAGACCAGCAGTCACGCAGATATTTTGCGCCTGCCCACAGACCAAGAACTCTCACTAAGTCACACAAACCTATGTTTTGCTTCCACTTCCCCTGGTTAACATTTCATCCCCAAGTAGGATTTGGGCATAATTTTACTTTTCTTATAGCTGTGCTGTTGAGTGTACTCTGCTTTTCTTGCTCGCACTTCACCTTTTCATTGGGACTGCACTAGAAGCCTTCCCTGCCTTACTTTCCTGTCTGTAGAGTTTTCCTTTTTCTCAGCTTCAGAATGAAGGTGACAGACAGTGCCATTGCTCCATCCAAGATGTCATCCTCTTATTTTTGCAGGTCCCAATACACAACCACGTGCAGCAGTGGCTGGTCACAGTTCTGGGGATGGTTTGTCATTGCCTGATCTAAAATACTCAGGTTTGTACTGTCAGAAATAAGAGATGCTACCAGCTTTAATGAAAGTGGGGAAGAAACAACAATAAAAACAACATAAACCCAGCAGGAGCCCTGGCTGAGAATGATTTTGTAGAGAATAAGAATTTTTCTTTTCCTCTTCACTGTGTGAATGATAATAGTTTCTTTCCTACCAGCACATCTCAGCAAGTCCACACTGGTGTTATTTTCATCAAGGTGGTTGAAGTAAAAAAAAAAAAAAAAATAAAAAAAACCAAAACAAAAAGCCCCAACTCAATCAGCTAAAAAAGCCCCAAGTGTTAGGCTGGGGGTGGAATTACATAATATTGTGAGATGATAAACACATCCCAGAGGAAACATTCACAGAACTGGATGTACCAGAAGTCTGAAATGATGGGGAGAAATTAAGCACAACTGGGCCACCAAGCCCTTATGATGGAAACCACATTGAGATGCTCCACACCCTAAATGGTCTCAGTGATTTGCACCAGAATGGTGCTCTGGTTCAGTGGGGAAGGGGCTGAAGAAACACAAATAGGACAGTGCCTAGAGTTTATCATCACAATACAACACAAACAGGAGAAAGGGGAGGTGGGACATGAGCCCAACACCTCTATTTTATTAAACAGAAGAAAATTTTGGCTAACACAAAGACATTTTAATGTTCTCGTAGCTCAAAAGATCTCTGTTGCCTTTTGAAATATAACTTATGTTAGCAGGTGGATCTCTCATGAGAAATTACAGCTCTTCAGACTAGGGCTGTAGATGACACTATTGCCTGCATTGCAAAAAGGGAAGGCAGATGATCACACTGACCCTGAAGAAAATTAAATATTTTTTCAGATAAACAGAGTTTTACAGTCCAGAAGAATGAGAAGGGAAATGCTCAGCTCTGCCATTTTTAGTTTTAAATGCTTTTTGCTCTTATTCAACTCTCAGGTCACAGACAATTTCACTAGAATCAAACCCCCAGATCTACTGAAGATTATTCCAAATCCTTATGTCACCCACTTTAATTGCTTTCATTATCTTTGGAGTTTTGTTATTCTAATTATCTGTGTGCTTTTATTATCCTAAATATTAGCCTTTCCTTCTAATAAAGCCTACAGTTAAGATAGGAATATCTTGAACCCCTTTGTAACAAATAAAGCAAACCTTTATCCCCTTGGTGCCATGATGGGAGATGGAATCCAACCTCTGGAAAACTTCTGAACAGCTGAATTTTGTTTACAGGATGTGAGAATCTGGATTTTATGCCAGTTTCTACACAGAACCAAAGAGCAGAGCATTGCCAGCTCCCTGACACAGACAGCTGGACTGCAGTGGGGGGCTTTGAAGGGAAGAAACCCCTCATCCCACACCTGAGCTGAGCCTGGCACAGTTCAGCTCTCCTGGGCTACACTGGGTGTCACTGCAATGCCAAGGTTTGGCAAGCAAATCCTTCTCTCCTGTGTCTTGCCAGGGTATTTTGCTCCAGAGCCTAGGAAGTTATCATGGCATGACATATTTCATTTGGGAAATCTATTTTGCACGGTTTCTTCGGCAATTTGCATGTGCTTTGCTTGCTCCTCACAGCATTTCACGTGTAACAGGCACTTGTAGTAAAGGAAGAATATACATAGTATGGTTTTCTATTCAAATTTGGGTTTGTTCCTGCTGAGCCAAGACTTAGATGCCAGACAGCAGAGGAAACAATGCCTGAGCTCACAGCATTTTAATTTTTTTTGGAAAGATTTACAAAATGCATTAAAGTGCTGTAGAAACAGAGTATTAACAATTCTGTGGCAAATAAACTATTAGCTCTTTATGTTGTATGATAATACTTTTCTCTTGCATTTTCTTCACAAAAGGACCCCTGTTAAATATTTATGCAGTAAAAGATAAAGTTGGTGATACTACAGAGAAAACAATTAGGCTTTCCTAACAAATTCCTCCAGTAAATTAAACTACATGTTCCTGAATTTTGAAATCATTCCCCACTAATTATTTCAAGTTGTATTCCAGGATGGCATCTGGATTTTAGTATACTGTTTTGCCTGGAATTATGTAGACAAAAATAAAAAACAAAACTCAGGATAATGATCCTTATCCTAGAGTGGGCACAGGAATACTGAAAACAGTCCAAACAAGCATACAGGCTCCTGTGTCTCACCTTCTAATGGACAGATGTGATTTTGGATAAAGCCATGTAGGCCTTCAGCAGAAATAAAAAGTCCTGATCAAGTATTTTCCATCCTGGGGCAGGGGGAACAAAAGATGGATCTTGTGCAACTTCTGAGCAAGCAATGATAGTGTGAGACATTGCACCAAATGAAGCAAATCCATCCTTACAGACAGCAGAAATTGGTGATCATTTTTACAGTCCTCAGGTTTTCTGATTAGCAAGAAGCAGCCCTGGCACAGCTGTGCAGCAGGAGAGCCTTTGCTGAGTACACAGGGACAGAGCTGCAGAGCTGCATTCTTGTTCCTAAAGCAGGACGTGCTACAGAGTCCTATTGATGGCACAGTCAATAAAATAGTGAGAGTCCCAGTGATTTGATTTGTAAGGTATGGAAGAGGGCCTCGTGGGATGGATGCTGTGTTTGCCCCTGCTGGGTCCCTCGTGGACCGCTGAGGCAGCGCTCTCCTGGCACCCACACGTGCACACAACCTCACCTGCGCAGGTGGTTGTGAACAGCCCCTCACACACCCCCAGTCTGTGTATGAACCAGAGACAGAGAGGTGAGAGGGGTTCTCTGCGTGCAATTGTGAGGTGTTTAACAGCAACAGCCCGAAGGGAACAGAGGCAAGAAGAACAACCAAACCAAAAGCCCATGTCAGTTTTATCCTGAAAACTCCCAAAGGTGGGCAGAGCATCCAAAACCAATGGTCTGAGGGCTAGGGGGCAGAGGTGAGGGTGAATGGCACAACAGGGGCCAATGGGAAAAGGGATGGGAGGGGGAGAGGACCAGTGACCTGCAGGATCTAGACAAAGGGAGAACTTTCTAGCACAGTGTTGTAAGGAGAGACCACTTCTAGGGCAACTTGGGGGGTGTAAAGTGGACTTAGCCACCGCAACAGTAAGGTATGCAAAAATCCCTTAGTCAGAGTGGAAAGGCATCCAGTGTCAAGTTGAATTCTGCTTACAAAACATTATCATTGTACCTGAAGTAGTAAAAATGCTCATTCAGTTCCAGAGAAGGCACATTCCAAGCAACCTCTGCAAGAGCTAGAAAAATTTCTGACTTTAATTCCAGGGCATGTCTCAGACAATGGCCTGGCCAGACACTACTACCAGTCTGCATCTTCCTGTTCACATTCAGATTCATCTGAGTGCACACAAGCTCCAGACTGGGAAATTCAGAGCAGCCTTCTGTGTTGTAGCAGCTTTATCACCTGCTGGAGCAGCTCTGTGTTGCCCATCTGACAGGACTGTCAATTAATTTTAAACTTGATTCTTAAAAGCAGATGCACAGCTTCAAAACCTCCTGGCCTGTCACATATGGAGATGCCATCTGGTTTGTTACTGCTCCAGTGTGACCCAGCCACTCAGCTCTTTCCTTCAAGATCTACTGAATGCCAAGACAAAGTGAACTTGGTGATGGGAGGGGGGAGGAAATTCAGATTTGCTTTCCATTCTGCCTTGACTAAGAGGGTGAATAGGCAATAGATGTTTATTTGTAAGTACCACATAACATTAAGAAGCACAAGAACTGCATATGAAGGACAAGGGTAGCTGAACAGAAGAATCATACAGTAACCAGCATGTGCCTCTATTTTTCATTACCTGAAGTGCCTATTCTCTCCTGAGGCCACCTGTGCACAGCTGATGTTTCTCCAGGAACAAGAGAAGCATGTTTACTTGTCACCCTCATATCTTCTTCAGTTTTGCTCTGCATCAGAATTGTACAAATAAATGAAAATAACCCGCTGAAATGTTCTACTCATTCAGATAAATAAAGCATTCAAGCTTTAGATTGACCTTGAAATGCACAGCCAGAACCTGCGCATTTAAAAGTTCAGGCACAATGAACACATTTTTCTTGAACAGTGAATTGGAGAAACATGATTGAGACATGAAACCATTGATGTAACTGATAGAAAAAAATCTTGTCAATCAGGATCCCAAGGGAAAAAAAGAGTCCTGTGTAGTTCTTGAAAACGTGATGCTTAGCTACCTGTTAGATTAGGAAGGATGGTAGAATCATTTCCACAGCTCACTCTATTTCTAGACTCTGTGCCCACCATCCCTAAAATGCCAGCAAGAAAACTCAGAAGAGCCCTCTCATAGCAAAGAAAAGGAAGAGAAGATCTAAATCCAAATCCTGGATATCACCAGCCGATTAGCAGCTTCAGCATAGATGTGAGCCAGCCTTCTCCCTGCTCCACATCTTGTCAGTCATGCATAGGTAATGCTCACTTCATCCTTAGTTTGTCTCTTTTATCAGGTTTTCAGGACACTGACCATGGTAATAAATGACCCTGTTGCTCCCACAACACGAATGGAAGTCAGCACTTGCTACTCTACATGGAACAAGGGGAAATATAAAATGATCATGAGGGGACATCAGGCAAAAGAACACTATTCAGACATTTTAAGGCCATCTTTAAGGCAAATCTTTACTCTGGATAAAGATACAGACAATGTATTTAGACCACTCTGTACCTGGTTATGGTCCAGGCCTAGTTCCACATCTTTGACAGAGCGCATACAAGGCATCTGAAAAGAATCCAGTCCAGATCCAGCATTTTGAGTCATCAATATGAACAAATAGTCATAACCTGTCAAGTCTTCCCAGATAGAGAAATGAAATCTTAATAACAAACCTAAAATATATTCCTCTGATAAACCAAAGAATAACACAAAAGCCACACTGCTGCTGTAAAACAGCTTTGCTTTTAGAAACCTCTGGTGCTAAAACATGAGTCACATTGGCTTCCCACTTGCAGAAAGCATCCTGAGTGATTCAGAAGCTGCTCAGATGTCACACCACCCTTCAGACATGTCACTGCTGGTGCTTCAGGAAAGGTATTCAAAGGAAACCCTTGTCCACAGACCTGGAAGGCATTTTCTTCTCTTTTGCTTTTACTAACACTGAGAGTTTAGACCAGATTAAAAGAGCTACTCCACATAGGCAAAGGTCTTCTGTTTCACTGAACTGCTCCCATGCTGCCCTCAGAACCTGTATTTGTCCAAAGTTTCTATTTCAGGATGGCTGAGGCTAAAGACTGCTGGAAATGGGGAAGCCACCACTTCCTTTTGGACCTTGTGAAACCCTGGGCCTTTGCTCTGTGCAGTCAGCCTCAGCAGTAATACTGCTTCTGGCTGTGTTGTGGAATCAGTCAGGTGAACCTATACAGAACACATGGGGCCCTTTCCATGCTCTCAGATGTGTATCAGATGTGTCCACCACCCCAGGGGACTGCAGTGCCCTCTCTGTACTGCTCCAGCCCCACTATCTTTGTCACTAAAGGTGCCATGATATCAGAGCTAAGTCCACAAAGGTTAGATCCCACCCACACACAGCACACAAATTTGGATCCTTGTCCCCTGATTATACCTTTAACGTGCTAAAAGGAAACTTCTATTGAGAAGAGGGGATAAGAACCAGCACAGAGTTTGGTGATGAGGAACACTTGGCAGTTTGTTAGCCTGGTCACCCAAAGACTTATCAGAGTCTCAACGAGGAAGTCTAATTGCAGCATGATTAATGCCAGTCATTCACCATTCCTCCCCCACATGCTTCCAAGGATGGTCTTTTTCCACTCTGGCATCTATAACATAGTTAGTGCTGTGTGGCTAAAAGGCAGAAGCAGGAATGCACAGAGCCAGATGGGAACAGAGGAGTGCAGGGTGTAAGTTGTCTATGATATGGAAATGATTATAGGCAGTGCAATTAGCAATCTGTGTATCTGCCTGTCTATGACTCCCCAGGTCAGAACACACTCGTATTGTTTCAGTGTTGAGGAACATTCATTTGCTATTGCAAGAGGATATGGAGCAAAACTCTCCAAATAGCCCTAAAACATTTATCAATTAGTGGCAAACGGAAGAGAGCCCCACCACATGTTGATGTCACTCCAGTGAAGACTACAGCAAGAAACTGCCCCCCACACACATTCTATTGAGTATTTTCCCTCTCAGAGTTGAGGGTGCACAAACACGACAGTCACCTGCAGTGAAAATATTCCTTCAATTCAAACACTGCAAATTTTTTTCCCATCTTGTCTCAGTCAGGTCCATTTCCATCATTTCACTTGTGCCCAAGAGCTGCTTTCTCTGCAAACAGGCAGAATTCTCACCTTTACT
Source organism: Corvus hawaiiensis (assembly GCF_020740725.1). NCBI lineage: Eukaryota > Metazoa > Chordata > Aves > Passeriformes > Corvidae > Corvus > Corvus hawaiiensis. Next base: position 9,311,363 of record NC_063230.1, on the reverse strand, counting down.
GAGACAAATCCGCGACAATACCCAAATCAAAGAGGCTACAAAAGGGAAGATGGGAGGATTTGGTTCTTCAGGACTGATGCTCCAAATTGATTTTCATGCCACTGAGAGAGCATTAGCTTGGGTCTGACTTTTCATGAAGGCTTGGCCCAGCAAGTTCACGGCAAGAGCTGAAGTAATGATGGGATTGCTGACGCCTCTGAAGGTACTTTTCTGAACTGGCCGAACTCAGATGCACAAACAACCCACAACCAGCCCCCCAAAAATCCAAACATAAAAACACAGCAGACCTAAGGCAGGAAATGTGATGAAATCTCTGTATTGCCTTCATCACTTATTTTTTCAATCTTCAGGTTTTCAGTGCACAGAAATCTCAGAGGAATGCTACTCCTTTTCTGTATCTGTTCTCAATGTGGCTTTTTTCTTATGGAATTTAATATATTCTTAACATGAAACATTTAATGCCTGTTGCACAAATGTCTAATAAAATTCAACCCCGTGGCTCTTTTACTGTCAAGCTAAATAGGATCCATTTGAAACAAACGTGCAGCTTTAAAATTTCCTCATCTGAATGTTCTTGTCTTTGAAGGGAGCAATTCTCTGCTCCCATCCCCTACAGATCAACAGGGATTTAGAAGAGCAGTAGGTGGGAATCTTTCAGCTTTGGTTTTGTTTTGCCAACCCAGGGTTTTAGATGGCAGAGCTGTACCTTACTGCACCAAAGAAAAAGAATTCTTCCTTAGAGGCACTGATTTTACCAGGTGTTAAAAGTATACACAAATAGAAGAAAAGCAGCCCCAGAAATTTTCAAATGAAGGAGAAAAGGTGCTGAGATATGGTACAAAGGAGAACTACTGCAAAGAAAAGTCTTTTTCTAACTTAGCCCTCACATCACATGAGGAAGGCTTCAGTCTTTAAAGACAGCTGTGAGTTTTAACTTTGGTTCAGCAGTTGCCCCTGGAGAAAATCAGTGCTGGTTCGCAGGGCTGGTTTTCCTGCAATTTTTTCCTGTCCTCTAAATCCGTAAGGGAAGAGAAGCCTCCCAGGAAGGTGTCCTTAGCTTCAGGATGGCATTTCTGGAAGGCAGAATTGTCAGAGTACTTGCTCTGTGGTGGCCTCTGTTGCAGCACTCACAGAGGTATGTAAATAAAGATAAATAAAGAGCTGTATTTAATATACTGATTCTCTGTTGTCTCCTCCACAGGGAAGCTGATCTGCACATTTCATGTTTCTTTAACATGCAGCAGCTTGTCCTCTTCTACACAATATCTAGAAGAGACGCCTCCACTTTCTGAACAATGAAGCATGCTTTTACTTCGAAAGAGAAAAAAACCCTCTGATTATAAAAGCACATGCTGCAGATAATGATGGGTTTAAGAGATTATGTGATTAAGCATGTAAATGCAGTTTTACAGGTGGAAAACAGACTAATATGACTTAACCGGTACATTTAGAGAGAGAAAAGGAAGTTATTAAAGCTTCATTTTGTGAAATGTGTAGGAAAGGAGTTTTAAACACAAAGAGGGAGAGACAAGGATATTGTTCATGCAAGAACTTCAGACTCTGTCTTACTGTACTGAGCATGCAAACAAAGCTTATATCTAACTAAACATTTCTTCTAAATGAATCATGATATAAAACCATTAATTCAGGCTTCCAATTAATTTTCCAAAAGAAATGATATTTCTAAAAATTAACATTTCTGGTTTGCAAACACATTTTAGCCACTTCATTCTTATGCAGCACAAGAATAGAAGCTGAGAGCAGAAAATAAGTCAATAAAGCAAAAAGTCCTCAACGCTGCAAAATACAGGATGAAAAGGACAATGGTAACTTCCAGTGACATGCACAGCCCTGCAGGGCACATGGGTTTTAATTGGGTTGCAAAGATTTCTACACCACCAGCTATTAATTACATGATGCCTCGCATCCTTCGTTTTCCTGTGGCCATTTCTGTGGAATTCCTGCAAACTGAGGCTATCCCTGAGCTCTCAGCAACAGGTTTGTGTTCTATCTCCCCCTGTGAGGACACAGTGGGACCCCCCTCACACTGCCAGAGCCCTGATGCACAGGCTGCTGTGCCAACGACCATTGCTTAGATCAGAAATAAAAAGCCAAATCATAAATACATCTTTGGGCATATCTGCTATGGCTTAGGCATCACTGCACTGGGATGTATTTTAAAATGCCTCACTTCTTGCAGCCAGCAGATTGTGCAGGTAACCTTTGGCAGAGCTCAGCTGTGACCAGTTCAGAAATACAAAACCAGCTCTGTGCAAGAAGCCCACAGCGTTGCCTTTGCACCAACACCAGCCATGCTCACTGAGAGGTGGTGGGGTCTGACAGACTCAGCACACACAGCTGTTCCAGAGACCTTATTCCACCCCTTTCTGGCCCTTTTCCCAGCATAAAGGATTCTTGAGCAAGACACTTTGATCATTTGATGGCCAGCACAGAACATGTCCACAGTGTTTGCTTTGCCTTTTATGACTGGGATGTGCTTTCAGTGCTCACGCTGCTCAGCAAAATGTGATCCCATTGCACTGAGGTATTTAAAAAACTATCCAAGCTCCAAAGCTGTCAGATGCATCTCTATGCAACCACAAGTCTGCAATCACCATGCTCTAGTAATTTAGGGTGGAATGGTACCATTGCATAATCCTTCTTGCCTAGTGATTTATAAAGTCTTAATGCAAAATAGCATCTAACTTCAATGCCTGTCCCTAAAATTCTCTCTCATGTTTATTCTGCTGTTTTGTCTACCCGCACTTTTTTTTTTAATAGGAAAGTGTTTAAACAGCTGTTTCACTTATTGATTAGGCTGGTACTCAAAGAAGAAGGGAAGTGATTGATGAATATACCTGTTCATTTAAAGCAGGTCTGAGGCAGCACTGAAATTAGTTGCTGAGTTAAGTAATGCAGTCACAAAATTATGCTCATGTAAGTAGCAAATAGAGTATTTCTGCTGTGCAGTCAGAAAGTCAACTTTGGATGCTCTCAACAAACAAGAAGAAATTCTGTGTGTGACTTCTTTACAGCAACTTAGATCAGTGCCACACTGGTGGATTTATGCAGGAAACACATAGAGTTAAGGGTTGAAAGCCCACTGCTTTTTTAGCCAGTGATAAATCATCCCACCTGGAATTTGTGAGGCTGTTATTTGTGAAGCTGAATGGGGAACTTACACTTTTTCCTTTTTAAATACACGTCAAGGCTAGAAGGGATTACAGTGCTACACACATAGTGAAACCTGTTCCAAGCACCTTGACATATTGATAAGAAAGAAATTACCTTTGAAAGACTTTAAAAAACCAAAGCCTGTCTTGATGGTGCTTGGTTTTTAATAGAGGTATAGCAGAAATGCTTTCACAGCTTTGGAAACTGCTTCAGCAGGCACAAAAATTCAGATGCCTTAAAAGGACAGAGAGGTAGGAATGCTGCTTGACTCCATGGAAAGGAAGGCTGGCCCATGCTCACAGCACTTTTTGCCAAGGGTTGGGAGGCATTGCAGAGGAATGAGAACCCCCACCCAAACCTGGCAGTTCTGGGCAAGCACTGAAGATGCTGCTCAGCCTCAGGACTGGAAAAGTGCTGCCCCAGGAGTCTTCCTGCTGCTGTGCACTGAGGGTTACCTGGAGGTGTCCAGCACCAGCCACTGCCAGAGAGGAGACAAGACAAGGGCTATGACACAAAAGAGCAGCTTCTCTGTCCCCACTGGGTAGGATGTGCTACAGGAATATAAAAAGCAATGACTGCAGTCTGCACAATACTTGTCCGGTTTTGTATCACTTCGTGTTCGAGGTCCCTTTCTCCAAATCAGAAGCAAGTGGTCCAGCACACATCCAGAATAAATATTTAAAACACAAACACAGAGAAAAGCTCCCTTGTCTTTCTTTGCCAAGCTCTTCATCTCTCAGCATCACTAACAGGCCTGCTGTTTACAGAGCAGTGGCAAAGCCTGACTAGGGATGCGTCTTTAAAAATATAACATGGGGAAAAAAAGGAGCAGATATCCTTGAGATCAGATGATTCCCCAAAATGTTTGATCCCTCAGATCAAATGCAGTGTTTTTCCTCCCACTGTGCCTCTGTGTGTGCATTTGCACCTGATTACTTGCAGGTACCACAGTCCTTAGAATTCCTGATCACAGTCATGGGAGAATCATCGCAGAAAGAAACAAACATTGTCCATTAAAAGACAGCCTTGAGATGTTTTTTGCCAGTTTTCTTGCTTTAGGCTAATACTTTGGTGTTCATTCAAACCACTGAAGTCTCTTATCAGGGACAGCACAGCACAGAACTTGAAATGGAAAACAGAGGCAATCTGAGTTTCCTTAGAAAATATTAGAAGACTAACTTTGAAATGTCTTAATTTTAAATTTCTTTCTTTTCACAATTATCTTTCCTTAAAAGCAAAATGATGGCAGTAAAGCAACAAAAGGAAAAAAAAAAAGAGGTGAGAGAAAAAGAAATTTAAAAAAACAAAGGAAAAAAACTGGGATGAAAATATTACTTCCCTAGGGTTTCTGTTCTGCTTTTTCCTAGATATCATCCTAACTGCAGAACACCAAAATGATCTATTAATCACATTAAGCTTAACCATCCATTAAAAAGTATTTTAGTATTACCTGTCTCACAAAACATAAAAATCTCCTGACAGCCATGTCATTTTCCTGACTCGCCCTTTTCTCATGAAATGAAGTTTGTACCAAAGGAAACCCAGGAGTAAATGAGGGTCTGTGCCATCATACTCCCAAACTCTGATAACCTGGAGTCACTAAGGATGGGAATGCAGTGGTAAGAACTAACACTTCCACCAGAGCACACCGGGTTTTTTCCTTTCTCCCCATTCGTGTGGGCTCAGTAGAGCTCTCAAGGAGAGCCAGGAACTTCACGCAGGGCCTGGGGTCCCTTCCTTGGTCTGCCTGTCAACCTCCAAGCTGTCCTTGCCAGGTCAGAGCAGGGGCACACACATCCCTTATCAACATTGGGAGATTTTTAGCTGCAAAGCTGCCTACAACAGTGCCACAGAGTAAATGCAGAGCTCACGTCCTGCCACAGCTCAGTGTTTGACAGACAATAAGAGGTGGAGAAATCCAAGTGCCTTCGTTGTCTAACAGGCCTCGAGGTGCAAAATCACTGGTGAGCTACCCAAAAGAATCTCATCTTTTAAACTCTTCTTTTGAACCCATTTTGGTCTTCAGGTAACCAAGAAACTCATCTTTATTCGTTGGCAATTTTTTTTACAGCTGCCTGTAATCTCCCAACTTCCAGACTGAAAATCATTCAAAAACAAATGAGCTTCCCTGCAGATAAAATTCAGAGTCTCTCTGAGCTTTCAAGATAATAAAACTAAAAGGCAATGTTAAGTTGAAAGGGGAGATGAAAAACAGAGGAAACCAGAAAGTCCCATAAAGTTCAGAATTAAGCCTTAAGGCTAGAAGAAATGGACAGAGAGTAAATTCTCCTTTTCAATATGCTATTTTATGGAAGTGGGATGAGAGCAGCAGCAGAGCACAGTATCTCTGTCTTGTTGGCACTGTTCAAATTCTCATGCGTTTTTGTACGTGTGTGTTTGTACTCCTGCTGGGCCTGGTGCCATCACATATTAGATATTCACAGCTTCAGACTTCACAGCCAAGATTTTCAAAAAGCTCCAGTAGCTTGAGGTGCCTCCAGTGCTGAAACATCCTGAGGCAAGCAGCTTGGCAGCACTCTCAGTAAAGGGCTTTTTAAGGCCTCTCAGGCTGGATACTCAAACAGGCTGGTCCCCGTAATCATCAATTTGTGACAAAACCTGGCAGTGGCACCAGGCACATTTCCATGTGTATAAACTGCTGATGGAGTTGGTTGGTGGCATTGGTTGGACATTTCAGTAACATCTGGTATCAAATACAGCATAACTGTAAACCTGCCTCTCTCTTCTGCATCCACTACTTCAGCATTTTAATGAAATTGCTCCAGGAGCTGCACCTCTAGTCTAATACCAAGTATTGAAATAAATTATCTCATTTTTCTAGTGTTTTTACAGATTCTTACAGACTTGAAAAAGTTGTATGCGTGGTAATTGAAATTATACTCAGCATGTGATTTTGTCACTTCTATAAAGTTTCCCTTTTAACTTGAAGAAGTGCCTTGGAAACAACTGCAGTTCAAACATCCTTAATAGTTTTCACTTCCCATGAACATTCAGCAGTACAGCCTTGTCTTTGTTCAAGCTCACAACACTTTACCCTTCTCTAAAATTGGCCTCCAAATGTCCCTCTCTGTAGCAGTTCAGCTGCACTGGTCCCAGTACCATGGAGGGAACTGCTCATCCTCTTTCACTCTGCAACTTCTGACAGCCTTAGCACGTGCAAGAAAGAGATTTATTCATCAGAAAAGATAATGTGCACTGGCTTGTCTGTGGAAAAAAGTAACAGCTATTTTATTGGAGAAGTGAAAAGTGCCTTTAATAAACAGAGAGGACAGGATGGAGGAAGGCTCTTGGGCAAGCAAATGAAAACAGCTCGACCAGGAAGAGGTTACATCTCAGCACATTCTGTAAAGCTTTGCATATATGCAAATGTCCCCCCGTGCTTCTGCACATCAGCACAATGTAAAAGACATGATGACTCTATAGGGGGAGGGAAAAAATTAGGCCAAAGGAGCTCCTGTACACACAACTGTTCCAAAGGAGAGAAAGGGAGAAAGCAGCAGCGCAGTGGTTTGCGCCGATGGATTTCAGAGCAGGCAGGCTGTGGGAGCCAGCTGCAGAGCAAGGGGGGTACCAGCAGAGCTGCTTCTGAAGGAGTGTGAGGAATAGAAGACATTGGCTTCTTGCTACAAAACCAAACCCTCTGAATCCCTGTTTCCTCCCCACACTGGATTTCTATGAGAGCAGAAAATGTGTTCTTACACACTGCTGTTTCTAAGAGCACACGAGGTGGCACCAGCCCATGCCAAACAGTTCTTGTGCTCCAGTAACCGAGCACTGCCTCCAGTGTCACACATCACCGAGGTGTGCTGAAATAAGAACTGTGGGTTTTTTTCAGCAGAGAGAAGGGAAAAACCAAAACACTATTTGACCTTCAACATAGCAGCCTCTTCTGCATCTACTACAATCCTCAGGCTGAAAAATATCCTGTCCCTTCTGAAAAGGAGGCGGAAGATCCATGTGCAGCAAACAGGCAGATCAAATGAATCACTGTTTGCAGAGCAGTAATTATCAACCTGGGACTGAGGGGTCTGTGATCCTGTTTGCGACATCAGAGAAACAGCGAAGATTCACCAGAAAGATCACCTTAGTCTCATCTCACAGCAGAACCTCAAAGCTGCCCTAAAGGCACAGCCTGCCCACAAACAGCATTCCTTAGCAAGACCCAGGCACTTTGTAAGGTTTCACTGTTGTCAAGCAAGATTTCCAAACTGAACTTTTATTTTTCTATTCTAAACGGAACTAATGAAAACAAAAAGTAGAATAGAATTACCCTCAGTTCACTGGCTCACACCAGGAGATGTCTGGTTCTCACCCTCACCTCTTTCTGTCCAAAAGAATTCACAGCACAGTGCTCTAGAATGTGTCTCAGCACTGTCTGAATGCACTTGAGTCTCTTAGACATTTGTGACCATATTTAAAAGATCAAAGTAAAGGAGTAGAGTGTGCTTTCAGCTACATTGCCTTCAGTCAATTAAATACATCTGTTCAGAAATATGAAAAATGTAATTATTTGGATTGGATCAGCCAACTCAGCATGCTAGACCTGGATTACCTCATCTTTCTCTAAAAATAAAAAAAATCAAAAATACCCAGGAGAATTCCCACTCTGGGACCAAGTTCCAAGCAGGACTGTGAGAGGGGTCAGAGGAAGCATTATGATAAAGAATTGCCACATCATTTGGGAGAGGAGAACTGCAGGATTTGCCATCTGCAGCCATTTTCAGAAGTGACAGAGACAGCACCTCCACCTTATCAGCTGGAGCCAGAAAGAGCCAGTCCAAGGAAGCACTTTGGGTTTTTTTCTGCTGCTCCTGGAGAATAAGGTGAACCTTAATCAGCAAGGGATGAAGCTGAGATCAGTTACATGAAGTGCTGGGAAAGGTCAAAATTCTCTCTCAACTTTGCAGGCAAGTCCTACAATAGTTTTGATCAAGATGGTGAAGCACAGACTGAGTTAAAAGCAAAACTCCCAAACAGCCTGATGCTGTGCTTAGTGAAACCTCACATTATCTAATCTAACTGTAAAATATTTAGTAGTTTAAAATTCAGTCATGTCAGCTGGAGTCTAATTTCTCTTTCCCCTGTGGATTTCAAGTGTCTTTTTGAAGCTTTTTGACATTAAAAAAGCAGAGGGGAAAAAAAAAAGAAGGAAGCAGAGTTTGGAGAGTTTGGAGTAGGAGTTCTGTACTTCCCATACAGCTTTGTGGTAATAAATGGGGGGGTTGATTGAAAGAATAAAAGGTGACAATTAAGGTAAGGTCACCTCCTCTAACATACACAGCACCTAAACCAAAGCGTTCAGTCTGACAAAATGGATATTATGCACTAATTCATCTCCAAGCAAGAACATGATATAGAAGACACAGGCAAAAATAAAATCTGCTTTCATTTCTTTTTACAGGGGAAGAAAACCCCAAACAAATCCTCAACCAAATAACCCCAAAAACATAGCAAGTAATTCCATAATCTAGAATAGGAATCACTGACCTGGGAGGTGGCAGAGATGAGTTCAAATCCCACTTCTGAATCCTTTCAGCCTAAGCTCTGTCACAGTTCACAGTTATTTAAGTGTATGGCTCAAAAAAAAAAAGACCATGACCAAAAAAAATCCACAATAAAACAGAAAATTCACAGCAACATGGCCTGGTAGTTCAACCACACACCTACAAGTGTGTTTGACAAATCCTTTACAACAGCTTTTCAAAGATTACTCTTCTGCCTTGTCAAGATAGCTGTGAAATTTTCTGGAAGAAGTTGTCTCTTTTTGAAACCAAAGTTACCTGTGGTTGAGAAATGTAAAGAATGGAACAAGAAAGAATGAGTTTTTTGGCCTTAGCAGGAAAAAACAACAGGCTACATTTGGAAAAAAATATGGAATGCAATGAATTTTAATTAACATACCTAAATGCCACGATTTACCTTGGGCCCAGGTGAGAAGAGGGTCTGAAAACCAAAAAGCCCAAAGAATTCTGGAAAACTATTCTGATCCGAGGATCACCAGAAGCTACTCAAAGGTTTGCTTACATGCTGCTTAGGTTACAACACAAATTAAAAATTGCTGTCAGCATTAAAATTATTCATAAAATCATTATTTTTTGCCCTGGCTAATGATATTCATAATAGCACACCAGTTGAGCACAAACAAATAAGCATTAAATTAGAAAGTGGTACATCAGGCTTTTATGTCCTCCAACACTCAAGGCAGTTTTCCAATTCAACACAAATCCACCTTAGAACCAAATTCACGACTCTTCTGTTGTTGGATTTTTGTTGTTGCTGTTGTATTAACAAATATAAATTGTTTTTCATTTCCATCAAAGTACCAATGAGTTTTTTGTTTCCCCAAGCATGGGTTGAATTACAGCACTTTTTGCACTTTGATTTTTTGGTCAGTTCAAAGAGCAGGCAGTGGAGAGAAAGATGTTGAAATAAGATGGCAAAGTCAAGCATTTTCAGTTATGATATATAACAGATGTCAACCTCTGCAATGCATATCACACTGCTAATCTAGGTTTGCTATGATGACTAGAGGAAATCACCACTTGAAGTAAATAAAATAATTTGCTGAAATCTATGTCACCTCGTGAAGATGCAGACATTCCCATATTTTTGCAATTGCTTCATTTTGCAATGAAATAAATACTAGTTTTACTGGGGAAAAAAGATATTAAGAACTCAACCTTAAACAATACTTGTGCTCTAGGAAATTGAAAACATCAAAATTCAGCTCTTGTTCCTGTGACACAAAGAAGAATGAGAATCTTTCATCCAAAACAATAAAGACTAAGAAACTGCAAAAAGATATTTGGGAAGAGAGGAAGATGCTACATTTGAAACAAAAGCTTCTGTTCTTAAAAGACAACAGATGAGAGTTAATTGCTTCATAATGGAGAAAGTATTGAAGTATGAAAACAATCTGCATTTTGGAGAACTGTTCTGTGTCCACAAGTTAGGAGTTCATTACAAATGTTTTATTCATTTATTTTAACAACACTGCACTAAATTCCTACAATAATTTGTCAGCTTGCATCAGATCTCCTTGAATTTTAGCAGATCCCAGTTCCATTCTGGAAGTGTTGGAAGCAGATAACAAAACAAGTGGTTATGTGGATACAGCTGCTTGATAAACCAAGGTAATGAAGCAGCCTCTTTCCTGTACCTGGGAAAGGCAGCAAAGGTTCCACTAAAAAGACTCCTTAAATAAACAAAAAAAGGGATCAGGAACTTCTCAGCCACAGAATCAGGAGCAGTCACTGTCTGGTTTTCTCACAGGAAAAAAAAAATTAAAGCCTCAGTTTCCTGCAGGCATTAACACAAAGTCAGCCACAAACCACATTTTACAGCATCATTAAATTGACCAGAAACCATAGGTTTACCATGGTTAAGTACTATACATACTCTTAAAAAGTAAGTACACACACATAGACACAGAGATTGTATTTGGAAAATAAAAGACCTGTGATAAAAACCGTCCTTGGCTCGTTTCTGAAGGTCTCCTTGTCCCTTTCCAAAGATGACCTTGGAAAGGAAACACAGCGATTTCTCCTTTCAGCCTGGGATCCACCAAACATCCCCCCCAAGGTCTCAGTTTCCCCTCCCTCACTCCAGCTACATCTGTTCTGTGACTCTTGGACACTTCTGGCATCAGCGTCAGTAAAATAAGCTGCTGATAGCCACAGTGAGTTCCAAGTGCTGAGCAATGGCCCTTGGAGGCAGTTTTGCCTCTCTCATTTCTGTACTTTCTAGCACAGAATTAGGCATTTCAGAAATGAATCACAATATATGGAACGTCCACGTGCACTAGTTCATCACAGTCCTTCCTTACTGAAGTAAATACCTTCAGTTGCTGTGTCCACTGGAAACCTCAGATCATTCAAAATTCACCATTATAGGCAAATGATTTAAGATGTTGCTCCCCACACTTCACTAACTGAAGCCTACTTTGGGTGACTGTTTCAGAAGCATGGAAACACTGACCCGACATTTCCTTTAAAATACAATTTGCAAGCCTGGCATGTTATTTATTTATCAGAGGGAGCTGAATTTGTCTCCATATTTCCCTAAAATGAATGTACCATAGAGTATTGTGCCAGTTTACCTAATGTTGCCTTCTGTTTGACCTGCCCGCCAGCTGCACAGCAGTTCAGCTGTTAATGAACTGCCAGACCACACTTCATCTCCAATATAAACTGAATTCTAACATGAACAAGTATTCTTGCTGCAGAGGCTGCATGGACCTTCAAAACCCCAATCACTGGAAAATTCTGATAAACTAGCAGAAAATGCCCAGGCTGCCTCTGAGAAAAGGGGAGCTTTTTTATATGTAAACCCATGTAGCCCAGTGCTCATTCTCCAGGCCTGACTCACGCTGATAAGCTGTTAGCCCAAATAAGGAGGGGGGAGGGGGTGGGAAAAATCTTTTTCTAACATAAAATTAGCTGTTGAACATCCTGCTCGTTCACTCTGTGCCTGATCGGAGCTCTCTCGTCCAATGATACGGGGAACTGCAGAGCAGAGAGCAGCACTGGAGGGTATACCGCAGGGTATTCTGCTCCACTCCTGTAACAGAGAGGAGATCACACATCCAGGAAGGGAAGAGGTGAATCAGCCACACCAGCTAGGAGAAGGACCTTAGGCTGCTTAGAGGGCTCATCCATTTCTGCAAAGTCCATGGGTTATGCCTGTATTTCCCCTGGCATGAGGAGGGCATTCTCCAGAGAGGGGAGCTGGAACGACCTCCTCTTGGAGTGCCCGGACAGCCCTGTGAGCCCTGGGCATGGTGAGTGTCTGACTGCCCATCACCCAGACTGGCCAAGATTGGATCACTGAGAACACTGATCCCTGCTGCTAATTAGTCCCCAGTTATCACTAACACAAGATGGATCTCCAATAATCTGTCAGTTATTTGTCTTTAGGAACAGCCTTGGAAAACATCATCTGCGACCACTCACAGGTAGTTTCTTTGTTTCAAATCTCCCACTTTTCCTCCTTTACTACAGTTCTTCAGTTTGAGATGATCAGCCTATTTTTTTGTTTTAATTGCTGCTGCTAGAAGTGTCACACCTCACCTATAACTGTGCATCCCAGGTGGAATTCATTTCTCCAGCTCACACTGACTGTAGTGTGAACAACTCATCTTCTGTATCTGTGGGAAATCTGAACACTGTGATGGATCCCAGGCAAACCCCTGCAAAAACTTCTTGATCTCCTTCAAATTCATTTAAGTCATAAATACTGGTTTTGCCTTAAAATATTTTTCTTTGTTTGAGGCCACTGTTTTTAACATCTCAAAAAAAAAAAAAATCAGTTAGAATGTTTGGGGGAAAAATATTGGAAGCTGAACTATAGTTTAAATATTACTCTAAAAATAGCATGATCATAGGTGGAGTTAAGCATAAGTTCTCTCCACAAAGTTTTGTACAATGGTATTTCTATACTCTTCTCTGTTAGGACTATAACTGTCCCTCAGAAAAACTAATTAAGCCCAAACAATACAAAACAAAATCCTGTGTCATGTTCAAGGAACCTGCTGGGACATATCTGAGCTACTGTAAGATAATTTAATGAGTACTCATTAAATTAACATCTACCCCTTCAGCAAGTTCAGCAGTGAGAGTTATAAGCAGAAGAGCTTTAAATGGCTTTTCCTGCTCTGGGGGCTCCTGCTGTCTCATCTGGTTCAGGCAGCTCGGATTCTGTGCCTCCGCACTCCCGGGAAGCTGGGGCTGGCTGCAAAAAAGCTCCACAAGACTTCATTTTTACTGTAAATTTCCAGCATTAAGAGGAAAAGAAGACTTATTAGCCTCAAACACAGCTGCCTGAGGAATTCCCAGCTGTTTCCCCAAAGGAGGTGTGCACAGAGCTGCACAGTCAGGGTACCCCACTGCCCTGAACTGGAGGAGGCTCAGGGTAGGGTGGGATCCCTCCCACCAGCACTCACCCTTGGGGTATCCCTTCAGCCACCAACCCAAGGCAGGATGCTGCCTCACTCCCTCTGCAAGCTTTCACTTGCCTTTTTTAATCCTTGATTTCCCAAATGCAGGATGCTTGTGGAATGTGGTTATCTAGTAGGGAGACTCCTTGCTGGCATTTAAGAACCCTTGCCCTGTAAATGGTTTATACCTGACAGAGCCAGGCTGTAGCCAGAGGGATACAACTGAGACAGGGATGCAGTTTAATCTTACAGTGGGTTTCATGGGCTGCCCACTGATTAAAAAAAAAAAGTAAAATAAATAAATAAAGATTTTCCTTCTCTAGCAGGTGATTTAGATGCACTGGTTGAGTACTGTGGAGATCAATAGGGATGTATCAATGTTTTATAGCAATACTTAGACGGACGCAAAGAAAAGTCAGCCAGGTTCCGTGCTGACTCATGCCCTGGGTAAAATGGAGATAACTTCACTTTGAAGTCAGAGCAGGTTTGTTTTCACAGCCTGCCATGCTGTTTGCTGCCTGGATGATGTGCTTGGTTCAAAAGGCATCCAAAGACAACAGGCACTGCGAGAAGGCAAACTGCTTGATACATTTTTAATATTAAGGTACTACAAAACAAGTCACCAGTGTCCAGGATCACCCACTAGCAGACAGCATCAGCACAATGCATGGAGAATATAATGGCATATTAGGAGAGTCCATCCCTATGTTAAGGACACTCACTCTTGTACAAATCCATTGCTAACACCTCATCTGGGCTCGCACAGACTTCAGTATCTGTCAAAGGAGCATCCAAATTTAAATTTATTCACGTGCACACAATCCTTCTGAATGATACTGAACTGTTTAAAGAAACCATATGTGTCAAAGAGCTGCAGGACAAACTGAGTGGTGGTGGTTAGAAAAGCTGTCCCCAAATGTCCTACAAGTCCTTGGCTTTTGGAGAGCCTAAAAGGAGAAAAAAAAAACAACAGCAGATGAGTCTTGTTTAAACTTTTTTTATACCCAAAACAATTCAAGGGACTGGACTGTTGAGCTGGCAAGGAGCTAGTTACCAACTGCTAGGCCCTCACTATGGGTCCAGCTGCCAGATTTCTACATTCAAAGTGCAACAACTCCAAACTGTGGGACAGCTTTTCAGGACTGTGCTGCTGTCAGCCTCAGAGGTGGACCCTGCCAGGGAAAAAGGGAAGCATTCCAGACAAACACTCACTGGGCACGTACCTGCCCTTTGCTACCAAACCTCTGTCAGAGACAGGATTTTAGCTTTTCCTCTGCCAGATTTTCAGAGGCTGTGCTGGAATCATTTGGGAAATAACGCCCGGGGCAGTCTCGCTAAGAACAAACAGATCCTCGGAGCACAGCCAGGACATGGCAGAACGGCATGGGGAAATCAAGAAACAAAATTCTGCAGTGAAATTGTGTAGACAGCTTATCAAAGTCTCGACTGCCCTTTTATTGCTGCTTGCAGTAGGACTAAAGTAGTGACTTCCCAAATGATTCTCTCAAAGAACAGAGATGAAGACATTTCTATCCTATAATGAGAATTTAGGGGTAGAGGGATTTTTTTTCTGGAAATTAAAGAATATTATATCTCCCTGACAGTGACAGGAGATAAAACATCTGTGGACCTATGTGGCAGTAGTACAAAAGAAGGTTGTAAACAAGAGGTAAGAATAGTATTTTCTCCCCACAGAATGTGTTGGTTTGTTTTGTTCTAATGCTGTGTTTTCCCCTGGGTCATTTGTCACATGGGGCCTTTTGGCGGAGCAGGTGAGATAGAACATTTTTCCGTGGACAACCTTGCTTTAAAAATGAAGAAGGAAGAGGGTATCAGAATTTAGTATTGGATTTATGATGGTGATCAGTGCAGGAATTATTTCAGTTCTTTAAAGATTTCCCTTCTGCCTAGAGTTGTTTTCTCCTTGGCTTTTTTATTTTATTGAGTTTTAAGCACTTGCCTTGTGCACTCACACGCTCACTCCCTTTCTCTGTCTGCTCTTGCCTGAATCTGTAGCCCATCTTTCTCTCTGGCTGCAGCTGAACTGCAATAATGAAATCTCCCTTTGTTCTTGAAGCCAACTGCAGGGAGTAATGGGGGAGCACTGAGGGCAGCAAGGAATCAACCAGTGCATAAAGGACTGAGCACACACCTCCTCTCCACATAAACTGAGATGATGCACCAGAAGAAAGCCTGAACTGAGGTTCTGCGTGCTGCACATCCCTGCAGAGACTCTCATCCAGCTGAAATGAGTGCTAAACTACATCTGAAACTGAGTCAGATTGGGAGGCACTCTATTTACCCTGGTGGCTGGCCCGTTGCTGTCTAGCCAAGCCTCTTACAAGGCTGTGGAAGCAGGGACTCTGGAGCCTGGATTGCTTTGCAATAACGCTGCAGCATTTAGGCTTCTGCTGCTGTTAAGTCTACTTTTATGAGTGGGCCATAAAGCTTGATGTGGTGAAGCAGGATTGCACCCAGTGGCCAGGAGCAGTGCCCATCAGCCTGGAAGAAGCAGAAGCTGTGCCCACAAACACAGCTTGGGGTAAAAAGCAAGTCAGTCTGTTTAAATAAAGCTCACTGTGACACAGAGATGCTGCCCTGTGACTGACCACTCCTTTTGGTCAGGAGAGCTGAATTACTTTAGCCCTTGGAAAAAATGGTTTCATTGATTTCTAGATGAGTGATTAGTTTTAATGAGGACCCAGATATTTTCTGGCCCATATCTAGTACAACATGAAAACACCACCAGGCACCAACCAGCCCAGCTTATCCTAAATGCTCCTTCAAAACTCAGTGGAGTTCTTCAGCTTAAAGGAAATACAGATTACCAGGTTAGAAGCCTTTATTCCATATACACCATTTCCATCTAACCTCATGTCCTGAACCCTACCTAAAACCCAGTCCTAGATCAAGGCAGCATTGATTTCTACCCACCTTGCAGTCTCCATTGTCCTGGTAGTCCAAACCTCAGGCTGAAGACAGCAAAACCTCATAGTCCCAGGTTAAAATCTGCCCAGACAGACCTGTCAGCCCCTGCCACCTCACACTATTCAGGCACTACACCAGTCACCAATAAGAGTGTTTGGGTTTGGCACCTTCTGTCCTTTACCCAAACCGTAACTCCTATCCAATAGCTCTTAGTCTAAATCCAAGCATTTTCTAACTCCAGTCAATGCCTCTAAGGCCCAAACCCCACATTTAACTATATAGTCCCCAGCAAAAAGCCAATCCTACCTGTCCAACACCAAAGCTAAGCTGGTTGCTTGTCTTAATTGGTAGATTTCTATCACAGCCCCACTTCTTTTGATTCTTTATCTCAGTATTTCTCCTCATGCCTCAGGAATTCATAGACACAGAGGAGCTCATTGCCTTCACCAGCTGTGAAGGAACATGAATTACTTCCAAAAAAGAGAAAGGCGTGGGCTGAACAGTAGGAAGCATCCTGTTCTCTAATGGGTATTTCCATTCAGCTGCTGAATCAGGGAATGCGTTCAGATTAGTGCTGCCACTGTTTGGAACACACATCTTAAATGATATTGATTTCTAAGACTATGAGCTAATTTGTGGAACCCTTTGCCACTTCCAGTGTTTCACACGAAGTTGTCATCATCATCTTTCCGGTGGCATTTGGAAAGCCACATTCTGGAGAAATGAGCTCTCAGGGAACATGTGAGTGCTGGGCCACCTTCCATTGTTCAGCTGCAGCCAAGGAACACTTAGTCATTAATCCATCTTTGTAACATTTGTACCGAGCTGCACAGTCAGATGGATCCTCACAGTTACCATTTCTGAGGGACTCACAGCAGCGTGCAGCACACATCAGAGACCAGAAGAGCCTTGTGCTCTCTTGTCTTGCAAGTGAGGCAGCTGAAGCACAGGCCATGGCTGGTGTCACAGCAATCCACACCCTTCACTTCCCTTTGCAGAGCAAAGAAATCAGTCCTGACATGGGAGATGAAGGGCTTTGTAGTTCTGAGCTATGGGGACATCCTTTGAAGCCAAGATGCAGAGCATGGAGTTAAACACATTTAAAGTCTGTCTGCACAGCAAACCCATACCTGACAAAGCAAACGCCCAGGAAGCGAGCACTGCCTCAATTAAGAACGACAGCTCTCGCCAAAAAACTCCTCCAAAGCGTGGAATATAGACCTCCCAAATCTGATGTGCATTTCAACAGAAATAGCTGCTGCTGTGAGGGATCCACTAAAGGAAGATACAATTTCAAGGCTACAGGCAGCCTTAGCCACAGCACATCTCTACAAAGCTTGACACGAACAGGGTTGTAATTCCAGTCCTGTCATCTCTGTCATCCTGAGATGACTGCATTTCCAACCACACAGGGAATTCCAGAGTCACCCCCAGCATCTGCTTCTTGACTGTCAGGAGCCATCCAGCAAGAGGCCTTGCTGTTTGCAAGTTTCCTTACAATTTAACCTGGCTCAGGGCAAACAGAGATCAGCTCATTTTTTTTAATTAACCATTCTATGCACTGATGTGCCCAGGCCAATGCGGTTGCTGATGGCAGCACACATCAGCAGCTCTGATTATTCTGACCTAGATGAACACGTGAAACAGTTTGACAAGAATTGTGCTGTCAGAGGATTTACCCAAGAGGCAGCTGTATGGCTGGGCTCTGGGTTAGATGATAGCTCGAACAGAAAAAACTTGCTCAGAAGAAAACATTTCCGAGTGACCTATAATGCAAACATGATCACTTCTCAGACAAAAGCATGCAAGAGAGCTCATGAAATACTGCTCTCCTGCTGGGCAGAGCTAAAGCTCCTGAGGTAGTCGCCTTTTTACACATACTGCCTAAAGGCAGCACACAAGTGCACAGTCAGAGGCATGTTCCCAGGACCAATTGATTGGAAATGTGCTAAGACACAAATTCTTCTGAATTGACCAAAAATCCATGTAATACCAGGAGGTTTTTTTCCAGTAGGAAGGGATTACAAGAATAGAGGCCAGTTTTTATTTATACACCCAGAAGCACACAGTGTGCGTGCACAAGTACACCCACCACTGTAAAAGAGTCTCTCACAGCCCAAACTGAAAGATTAGTTCAGGCTTTCTTTAATGTGGCACCAAGTCCTGACACTTCCTTTGTAAGTGTTATCATACACTCTGGATTTGCTGCGAGCAGGAGCTGCCAAAACCCTTCTGCTCAAACTCTCCACACTACTCCCTTTTGCAATTGCTGCCAATCCCTCTTCCACACAGGACACTGATGCCTCACCCCACACCCACAGCAGGACCTCAATCCAAGAGCCAAAAGAAAAGGGTTTTCCAGGCAATGTAACAGATCAAACAGAAACAGAACAAATCCCACAAAAAATTTATCTCTGCACAGAATTCTCTGCTGGCAGCCACCCCCAATTTATAAAAGGAAACATCTTGCTTGGATCAGCTTGGAAAGAGATGATCAGCCTGGTGTCTGGATTGTGCACTGTGCAGAACCTTTTGGATGCTTAGCTTTTTACAAGTATCTGTTTTCAGAGCAGACTTGATTTATGGCTTCATTGACACTGCATTACAGCATTACGGCAGTGGGGGACAGTGACAAGGCAGCACCAGAGCCTGATCACTCGAGGCAGGAGGGGTCACAGGAATGCTGAAGGATGAAGTGGCCCACGTGCACAAAGGTGGGAGAGAACACAAGGAGCAGGATGGGATCTTACATGCTGAAAACAAGCACCAGCATTGCTAGTGGCACCCTGTGCTCTTACCCAAGACCTCGTTCAAACACATCGTAATGATGTTGGTGTACACCCCGACATCAATGGTGCAATGCTCCATACCAAATTTTTCAAAGTTAGCAGCACTTTTTGGCAGTGAACCAGTGATGCTGCACAAACATCTCAGTGATCCAAGGGCAGCTATCAGGGAAAATCAACTCTCAAGCAGATGAAAATGCCTAACTATCAGATATAGGGAGGTAGACTCAAACCCTGGAAAATTCTTTTACTTACAGCCAGTGTAACTCCCAAACAATTAGTCCTACTAATACCCTTATCCTATTTCAAATATTCAAAATTTAGATACTTGCCCAAGCTCTTCACTCAACTGGTAGTAAGATAAATTGGTGTGCTATATGCTCCTATAAGTGATAATTCCAGTTATAAATACCAACCTGCATTCTGCCTCCCTCATTAAATTTGATATGCACCAGTCATCACATGAACTTGAAAGTGGTTTGTCTCAGCATCCATCATGATTTGGAGTCCTCAAAAAAAAATTGTATTGTAAAACTTTTGCTGTTTTGCCCTGAAATTTGTGGTAGCTGACACCTGTCTCCCTGCAATAGATGTATCAGCCAGATTTGCCCTAACGTTTTTTTCACAGTAAGTGCAGTTGTCCAACGAGAACTGTAAAGTGATCTGTGCTTGTGTCCTCTGGCTATTGCAAAAATCAGGTCCTTCTGAAACAAAGTCCTCTGCAAGATGAAATTAAACGTAAACTTGTGGGCTTAATTATATTACTTTGAATGGAGTATCGATTGTAGCTAATTTTATCACTCATTTTGAGAGGCTTGCTCGCTGGCTGGCTGGCTGTCACTTTGATAAATGGGAGCCAGCAGATATCTGAAGAGGGACTGGTATTTATAGTTCAGAAAATATCACCACTAAATTTACCACAAGAAATAGCCCCCCCCCCTCCCCCAATTTGCTAACAATCACAGGAGCAATTAGGTTTGATGAGGCACAGGAACACCTACTGTAAAGCAGATGGTCAGTTCAGAATGTCTGGCTACCTGAAATGGCATTTTCCAACAGTCTCCACAGCTCAGGTGAGTTTGGTCCCTGCATGAGCAGCAGCTGCCACTTGGAATTTCAACAATACCCCACTGCAAAGGCCCTCAGGGCAGTCAGGCCATTTAGTCAGGACAGTGACTATCCAAAGGCTGAGGGAGGGACACGAGATAAAGATGGTTCCAGGAACCACATTAGCAGTCTCGACTTCAACATCAGACACTGAGGATGTCTTGTTTGTCAGATTTGGGGCATTATTGTTATTCTGTATATTTTTGTAACTGCAGGTAAAGTTTCTATGAATAGAGAGGATCACAGTCATCAAAAAGCATTTGTTAAAACATTTTACTCTATTATACAATGTGAACAAAAGTGCTATAATCATAAGATTAATTTCAGGCACTCTATGCATTTAGAGCCACCAAATCCTAGTATTAGGACCACGTCTTATATTTAATCCAAATCTTTTCTTTGTAGACCATTATATTCAGCTCAATTTGCATGTCAAGTCCACTTAATGATGTCCAAACACCTATGACTGGAACTGATAAACAAGGAAGGGGCCACAAGGCACAGAGGTGGTGGCATAGTTGTACCATGAAAGTAACCACCTGATGACTGATTAGCAACAACTTTTGTTTTTGAAAGGCTCATTCCTACATGTAGCCATTTCCATTGCAAATACCACAAGGATTATTGGTCTTATTACACAAGGATTATATTTATTGTGATTCTTTTAGTCACAATAGCAGGATTATCATATCAGACGAGTCTCAATTTGCCTGCCTCCCCGACTTTCTGGTTCTAATGAGCCATCTGGGCGACCTCCTTCTCCACAGCTGCCCTCATGGCAGATTTTAACATACAAACCCAACACAGAAGTGACTGCACAGAGCTACTGCCAAAGGAAAAGGAGGAGAATGATACAAAACCAAGTTAAAGGAGCAAAAATACTCACCAGCAATATTCCTACACACTCTCAAACTACCCAGCACCTGGCACATTTCTTGCCACGTCAGAGTGTGTGTGCAGGCAAAACATCTCTGGTAACAGCAGACAAGCTGCTGTTGTCATGCAGGAACAGCAGCAGTGCAGGCAGGGAGCCCTCAGAAAAGCAGGCATGGCCATTCTACAGCCCACCAGGGATCATCCACCGTGACCATGCTGACAGAAACAGAGACATGACAGCAGAAGACTGAGTTCTTGTGGAAAATATGAAGCAAAATAAAGGCTGAAAAGGAGAAGAGGGAGAGAAGAGAAAAAAAAAAAAAGAGATTTTAAAAAGGGATAGGGAGAAGTGGGGGAAAAAAGTACTAAATACAGAATGTTGAACTGAGGGAAAAAAGGTGAAAACTGCAGAGAAAAACAGAACAAAAAAATTAATACAGAAGAATAATAAAAAAGCAAATTAAAATATGAGAAGAAATTACTAAAAGAAAGAATTAAGGGGCTTAGTGCGATAGTTTTATTATTCTCTGAAAACTCCTTTAGTACTAATAACAGGAGAGATTAAAGGTATTTCTTTCAACTATCAAATTTAAGAAATATTTCCTCCTACTATATTTCATTCCGAATCTAATTTCCCCAAACATTAAATCAGAACTAGGGAAGACTTTCATATAAGACTAAAACTGGGATGAAGTCTGGAATAGGCATCAAATAGCAGCATCTTGAATAAGGCATCGTGGTTTCCGAGGAGATTTTTGTTTTCTTGCTTATTTGCATTTTAATATCAAACGGGCTTTGAATTCTGAAAATAAAGGCAGTATATTCCACCTGTGTTGAACTCCTTCCCTTTCCATGTTGCATCAAATCTCCCACTGAAGTCAGGGAAAAAAAACTGCCACTGAAGGTGTAGAATCAAAACCACTGACCCTGTCACAGCAAGACTAAATCTGCCTTTAAAAACCTTGGCAGGCAGCTGGTGTCTCACACCTACTGCCCACGAGATTTCCTTGCTCACCAGCTCTTTGCACAGCCATGGAAGGATTCCCAGGTGACTCTCCCAGAACCCCAACATCTCCTGCAGAAGCTGCATTTGGAGCTCCATTAGAAAAATGTAACAGGATGAGGCAGGAATATTGGCCAAACATTACTGTGATGTGGGAAATTCTGACACAAAGAGGTGTTTTCTTCAAACTGAACAAAAATAAAAGGGTCATTTTCAAGATGAACAGTGTGGAAAGTATTTTTCTGCTTCAAAACATGGTCATCATCAAAAGATTTGTGAAGGAAATAGAGGCACTGAAAATCCAAACACAGTCTTTGGCACTCTCAGGACTTCCAGCACCTCGCAGTGGGGGTGCTGCCAAGGCCAGGGCAGGGCCAACTGCCCAAAATCCTGCTACAGAAATTTAGGCTGGAGCAATGCTACAGATGTTCCACACTGATCTTCAACTTGGACCTTTCAAAACCATGCTTTTCACTACCAGTTTCCTCATTTATATCTTCACCTTTCTGGCCCAGAGAGGCAGCAGGAAGTCCAGAGTGTTGGAGCACACTATTGGAACACAATAATTTGACCCTTACCCTTTTTAAGGGATGGCTCCTCTCCTTTTGGAGAGTCATTTTGGAGACAAACTCCTCTGAAGCAATAGAAAACATATCCATGGCTGAAGAGCATAGACCAATTCAATAAAGTTAATGGTCAATAAAGTTAAATATAACTATATAAATATATATAGTTATATTAAATATAACTATACTCAAAATATAGTCAATAAAGTTAATGGTTTATATATTAAAACAAATTAAATGCCAGAGTCCTGTGCTTATCACGTGAACATGCTCGGATTCATTAATAGAAAGTGGTCGATTCCCTGAGGCACATGCTGGGATAATAGAACAAATGCATTTGTACTGACAGTCATTGGTAAATGGCTAATCAATCCCTCCGTGCTGCTTAATTAGTGACTGCAGGAGACCCTTTTAATTGGCATTTGATACTTGATTTGAACAGACAAATAAAGTGCCACTCAGCCCTTTATTGCCAGTGAACCTTTTTCTTCCCTATTAACACCACTGTAGCTCCTGAAGAGCATTCCTGAAGACCAGACCAAATTACCAGCTCCCTGTCACAGACTAGCCCGACACCCTGAAGTATTTTATCATGATTTCAGTGCTGATGTTGCATTGAAACACTGCGTATGCTCTGCTGGTTGCTCAATATGGTTTATATTAATACAAGTTGTAGACTGTCACTGCTCAGAGAGCAGGTAGTTACAAGGAATGCATGGGTTACATTATAACTGGAATAATGTATTATTGAGCAAGCAAGTTCAACAAGCACTATAAAAATCAATTTATAATTTTTATGCACTTCATCTGGGCTGAAAAATGGGTTTGTTCTCCACTATTTTCTGACTAGACCTCTTCGACAGAAAAAGGGGGAATAAAGCTTTTAAAATTGCAGTCTGGTCAGCAATGCACTCTGGAAATCGAGATTAAAGATGACAGTTTTCAGATGCATAAGTTATGCTTACTTTGTTTTATGGACCTGAGGCCACCACGGTGCCAGGCAGTCCCTTGGCAAAGAAAATCATCCAAAGGTTAAAGAAAGAAACATCGTTTGACAGAGTCAGCCGAAAACATAGGTGACTTGCATTAGCTGAAATGCTATTCCACCTCTGTTTACTCCTTCCAATCACCGATTCACAAAAGGTAAGCTGGTGGTTATTAAAAGTTTCAAGAGCAATGGCAGGTTTGGAGGAATTAAACAAGGAGCACTAAAATCTTCAGTGGCTGCGCCTGCAATTGCTATGCAAGACACAAAGCACACACCCTCCCAGTAGCATGAAATCCAATTAATACAGTCCTGGGAAGACTCAGAGCTCTAGTTCTGATGAAGATTTAAAGGTGCAATGACAGATTGTAAGAGTTAGCCAGGACTCACACCCTTAAAGACCTTGTTAATACTGGCAAGATTTACTTAGCATGTGTCCAGCTGGTCAAGTTAAAGGGAGAGTTCATCATGCCTATGGACAGGAGTGTCTGATTTGCATTGTATCACCAGGTCAGGCAGAAGGAGGGAGGCACAGGCATGTGGCAAAAACCCATTCCAGCAAAGTTTACCCAGAACATGACACTAGGACATCAACCTCAGAAGGGGATCCCTCCATCACACACCTCTGAGCTGTTCAGAGAGTAGTAAATCTGTCACCAGATTGCCCTACTCAAAACCAGACCCAGGCTGCTCCGTTCTGGGGTGCTCCTTGTGCTGCATCTATACCATTAACAGCCACACCTGCCAGGATCCAAGCCTCCTGTCACCACCACTCAACACATTGCTTCACTTCACTCACACATTTATCAAAAGGGGCTCTGAGTTATCCTTAGCCATGATTAGCTGTCTTGGGGTGACTTTATTATGTGTAGCCCATATCGTTGTTGCATGCCCAGAAATTCATTTTTTGCCTTTTCTGTGCCTTTGAACTGAGCCTGAGAGGGGGGAGAGAAAAAAGAAACCCGAGCAAACTCTTCAAAGCAGTTTACAGTTTGTTTTAAGGACACAGAGACAGAGACAGTTCTCTGCGTTCTGCTGCGGCGAGAGAGCGAGAGCAGAGGGAAGCACTCTGCTCGCTTTCTCAGCCAGTTTTTGGCTACTTTTTCTCCAGAGAGAGAGAGACAGAGAGTTGAACTTTGCTTTCCTGGGACTTTGGGTTTTTTCCCTTCTTCTTTTTTGGATTTTTTTCAACATCAGAACACATCAGGACTTTTTCCACCAAGGTGGAGGCCCTGGAGGAGGGGGCCCCACCCCATCCCAGCTCCGAGGCAGGGGAAGAGAGATCTATGGAAGGACTCAGAAATTTTCCCAGGTTTCTCTCAGCAGAGCGAGAGGTTTTATTATTTAGCATTGTTATCCTTTTCCTGTGTGTTTTTTAAATAAATAGTTTTTATCTCTTTCACTTTTCTTCGAGGAAAATTCATTTTTTCCCAAACCTGGTGGGGCAGGGATAGTTGTAACCTGTCTTCTCTCAGACGATGTATTTCCAAATTTGTCCAAACTGGCACATTAGCTTTGATGAAATGCCCCCTGATCACAATCAGCACTTTGTCTTTGGTTTATTACTAAAGCAATTTATCACATTACAGTCACCCTTTAATACTTTACAGTCTGAACTGTTGTGCAGTTTAGAATTACACATGCTCTGACGCTATTTACTTCATTTTTATAATATTCAACCTCTTGGAATCAAACATCCTGTGAGGCTGTTGCATCAGCATCCCGAAGGTAGAGAAGGGTGAAGAACACAGTGCAAAGCCAGTCCCACACGTAACAGCTCCTGCTGGACATTTCTTATTGCTTTCAGCACTGTGCAAGGTCACAGTCCCAGGTTTGACACGCGGCTGCTTCAGCCAGAGGGAAAGGGATTGAGAAGACACTGTTTGAAAGAACAAGTAGTTCCACAAAAAAACCCCCAACCTATTTTGCAGGTAAAGGAAGAAATGTATGTGTTGGAGAAACTTTGAACCCTGAAGCTGGTGGCAGATAATACACTCACACAAAAGTTCAGGCTTTGCAGGGTCATTTATCACCTGTGACTGTGGCTTGCAGTGAGGAAAGTTCAACCTGTGTAAAGCATCAGCACTGCTTTCCTTCTGCACAGGAGGGTGATACCTCTCAAGGAGTTTCAACAGTGGATTTTCGATGTTCTACCTATCAAGCTATTTAATACAAACACTTATTTCAGAGAGGCTTAAAACAGTAATCCACAGAAAGAGAGGAAGGTTCCAATTTGAATTAGGCATCTTCCTCCCCTTCCTACTATCCATAGGTTTCCTCTTATTCAAATCTACCATGCCTGTAGATTTTAATGTGGGAGGAAATACAGCTTCTTATGGAAAGGGGAAGGAAGGGATATGATTTTAATTTAGACAATTTTCATTTCCTTGTTCACCACCAAAGATGACCAAAAAATTTTTGTCTTAGAACCCTTAACATGGAAAAGGAGATGGGCAATAGCAGCAGTGAATAGAAAACAAGAGAATTTCAAAGAACAGAGAAGTAAACAACATATCTTTTAGAAGAAACGTAGTGATACAAGGTTTTGGAGAAAAACAAGCATAACTATATACATCTTCATTTTCAAGTGGAAATTTCTGCTTCCTATTCCAGCTCAGAAGCTGGACCTTTGTCACTGAAAGTAGAAAAGTTATGGTTTGGAAGCATTGCTGCTTTGCCCAGGCAAATTACAGTTTGGCTGCTCTCTGTTTTCTCTTCCTTCTGAGCTCCAGGACCCAGGAGGACACAAACATTAATGACACCTCAATTTCCCCTTATGCACAGCCAAGAGGACAAAGTTATTCTTAAAAGAGTCACCCAGCTCAGGAGCTTCAGCCATAAGAGAGATGAGAAAAATGAGTTCACTAAAGGGAAATGCCTATGAAATACTAC
This sequence comes from Corvus hawaiiensis, assembly GCF_020740725.1. Lineage (NCBI taxonomy): Eukaryota > Metazoa > Chordata > Aves > Passeriformes > Corvidae > Corvus > Corvus hawaiiensis. The sequence continues at coordinate 9,285,091 of NC_063230.1, read as the reverse complement.
CAGAGCTATTCTGTAAAGAGCAGTGATTAGTCGAGTCCTTTTAACTCACAGAACAAGACATCTCTGTTGAGAGGCATCCAGCCAGGCTGGAGCAACACAGCTCTCACCTCCTTGCTGCTTCATCAACTACATCCAGAGCAAAGGGAATCTGTGTCCAGTCAGCAGGGTGTCTCTGGCTCTGACAGGTATAAGCCTTCCAGCAGAGGCCTCACTGTCACAGAGACACATCTGCCAGCTCCAGCCTCCTTGCAGAAAGCACAATTAGAGTTGGGCATTATTTAATGAATCTCATTCCCAAACTTCAGCTCTGCATGCGTCTTTTCCAAATCATCTCAAGGGCTGTCTCTACAGCTACACCATTTGTATGGCAATGGAGCAACGACACGATCAACACCCGAAGGAAGGCTTGAACAGTCTGAAAATGCAATTACTTCAAAGCTGGGCACGCAACTGTATGAATTTCTTCCCCATCAGATCAGAGAGAACACTGCTTTCAGATTGTGCAAAGTAATTTCCTCAGCCTAGCTTTCCCCCAGCAGCACACTGATGAAACTTCACAGCTCCTGAGGGAATGACTGCAGTGCAGCTGGAAGATGCAGCTCTAGGATGCACAGACACGTGTTACAGCTTTCATCTGGCTGCCACAGGCTGGGAGCTGGGAAGCTTCAACAGGGCACTTGAAACAAACCACTGGATTCCACCTGGAGCCACAGATATTTTTTATTCAGCGCCTCGGAGATGGCACCATCACGAGAGCCCTCAAGACCTGAGCTGTTTAGAAGAGAGCCGGCTGCAGGGATGCTGCATCTCTTCGATCTCACCTCTAAATACCACATTAAACTTTGAAGAGCAATGACAGACCAGCACTGCTCTGACACTGAGACATTTCAGCTTTGAAATGCACTTTGCCCTGACAGCTTTAGCCAGGGAAGGCTGCGGGGGGGGATGATATTGCATACAAAGAGGGATTTGTCTGTCCAGAATTAGGGTCTATATATGATTTAAAGTCACGCGTACTTACACTGCCTGGCTTTTGTTGTTATACTTTCCAAGGGCTTTTTAAATGGCTCCAAGAAACACTTAGGGGAAGAAAAATAGCCTGAGATCTGGACTCTCAAAGATATTTTAGCATTAACAGATTAGAAAATTACCCAGAGAGGGTCAGAAATCATTCCCTAAGTAGTCTCAAAGGTAATGAAATAAAACCCATTGAAAGACAAATAGGAACATGAAGGCCTGAATATCACTATTTCTGCTTTAATCGGATTCCTGAGAGACCTAAATCCACTAATGCTAAATAGCAATAAACAATAATAGCACTTACATGGACCTATTCAACTCTGAGGTGTTATAGGTACTCATTTATGAGTGCATAGGACATCAAAGAGATAGGTACTATTCTTCTGTATCACCAATATTAGCTAAAATTAGAATTTCTGTTCCAGAAGAAATGCTCTTGGAGTGTAGTTTCTCTTCCAAGCCATAATAATTCTTCTAAAAACCTAATTTCATGGGCATTTTTAAACATACTTTGCTTCATTTTAGCTGAAAAATCAAGAAAATAATTGATGCCAGTATCAGGTCTGCTCCACAACTTTGCAGCTCTAAAAGCTGATCCTCTTCAGATACTCCAACTCCGTTTTTCTTTCAAAATCTAGTTGCACCCAACTGACACATACTGCAAAGTTGAATTCTGATAAAGCTGCTTTTTCTAGAAGAGAAACGTGCTGGTCAGATAGAAACTGCTGCAACAGGGAGGACCATGCACAGTTACTCACACAGCACTTCATTTTCCAAATACAATACAATCAGATTTTATTCAGATATTATCACATGACCAAAATTTGACAATCCAGACCAACTTCACAAATAAACGAGGATGATAAAATGTTTGGCTGTGTAGGGAACAAGGCAGCAGAGCAGCATGATAATTGTCCACAGAGCTGCCACAGAGGTTGACTTTGAGTCACCCAGCCAAGCTAAAGCCAAGCCCTACCACAGGGAATTCCTTTTCTCCAAGCACTTGCCCGACATATGATTGGTTTGCAGTGATTAGCATTGGGAACCATTCACTTCCACAAGGCCGATTCAAAAGTTATTAAATACACACATAAAAATTAGCCTGTCTTAATTATCTCTTCATCAAATGCAATCACAGTTGCTGGAACTTTCAGCTCTCTACCTCGTGCATCAAAGGAAATGCAACCCTTCAGGCAAAATGTTTACCAAGCTGAATAACCCAGAGTGGTGGGAAACCAGTGTCACATGAAAAATTAAGAGTCGTAGTGTTTCTAAAAGCCTTCCAACAGTGGGGAAAAATAGCAATCAAAATGCATTAGCAGAGGAGGGTATTCACACGTCCCCACAACCCTTTTTTAAGCTATAAAAGCAAACTCTGCATGAGCAAAGCAGATAAAGCTTGAATGGGCAGGATTAATTAGAAAACAAAATAGTAATGGGAAAAGCTGCTGTGCTTTTTTTTTCCCCCTGCAATTTTTAGTTCAGTAAGTGGCCACTTACAAAACCCAAACAAAGCACTCACAAAACCCTACCACAGGATGACATCTCCTTGTCTTTCTCTGAGTAATGAACCTATTTCCTTCTTCCTTGAAGATAAGACAACTTTTGACTATGAGAAATATAGGAGAAAGTTTTCTATTATACGTATAGGTCAGCTAGAGTACAGAGGCAGAAAAATTGCAATACAGCAGCGATACAAAGTTGTGGAAGATAAGTTTTCCAGATGCTCTGCTACACACTCTTCTCACATTCTAGCATTTCAAGAGCAGTTTCTGGAACTGCCAAGAGATAAGAAGAGTCTCTGACTGGAGTTTGTTGATTTCATAAATAAAGGAATGGATCACAGGGGCGGGGGAGAAAGGGGAACGGAAGAAGAAAGAAATGGAAAGAAAACTTTTCTGTTCCATTGCAGGGGTAAGCGAGGATGAGGAGGGAGAAGCCTGGCCAGGAGGCACCACGGGCTATTTGTTCAACCTAGTTGGCACTGGACCTGAAACTTCAGATCCTGGAGCTTGCTGTTCCCCTGAAGCCAATGGATACCGAGCAAATTTCTATCATTGTGCCCATATTCTTGGCCCCGCCAGGAGGATTTGAAAGCAAGGTGTCAAATAATGAAGCTGTTTAAGCAACAGATGAGTCAAGGATTTTGTAACACAGAAATCAAGACAGATGACACCAAGGCAGAATAAAAGACAGCTGATTAGCTGTGAGCTGAGAGGCTGTGCTACGGCATCTCTGTAGCACAAACATCACCCCAGTATGACAGGGTGACACGAGAGATGGGGGAGAATTCTTCAACAGTAGCAAAGAAGGGAAGAAAATTAAATTCCCTGTCACTCAGCTGTAAGTGGTCTAATGAAGTGACAAGCAGATTTCCCAAAGTAAAAGCACAGCATGCCTCTGTCTGAATAAGGACCATTAGACTGGAACTTGAAAGAAGCACAAATGCTGAACTGGAATAATCACCTTTCCTAGCAAAAAAAAAAAAAACAAAAAAAACCCAAAAATAAACAAAAACACCCCCCCCAAAAAAAAAAAAAAAAAAAAAAAAAAAAAAAAAAAAAAAAAAAAAAACCCCAAAAACCTCACCACAATTTTCTAGCACAGCATGATTCCTTGCTCAGGTAGCAGAAGGTTGTGCCTCAGCAGCAGCACTGCCCCAGCCCCAGGGCAGCACACTGGGCCCAGCAAAGGTCAATCTGCAGCCCAGCCTGGGCTGGATGGCTCAGCTCTGCTGGAGTGTCCCAGAGAAGGAACCCCTTTCTTCCAGGACAGTGCAGAACTACAGCTGTAAACGCTCTCTGGTCTTGAATCAAGTTCTCTTTTCCCAATGGAGAGATTTTTTTCTGGTGGAGAAACTTCCATAAAACCTCTCCAAATTACTCCCCGTGTTAGGGCAATTAGTGGACGAGCCCAGGGCTGACAGAACTGGATCTCTTCCAGAGTCCTCCAGTCAAGCAAATCCAGCCCTCTACACTTAATTAAACTGCAAGTAAAGCACTAATAGGTTTGTTCCATCACCAGGGTGCCCCACCAGCCCAGAGTTTTGCTTCCAAATGACCTAGCCAGAAACCACAGGCATTCAAGTGATCTGTTATTAGGAGTATTTATCACCAGGCAGGTATTTCAGCCACCAGCTCTCAGAAGTCTGCACGATGGGAAATTTAAATCTACAGCACCCTGCCAGGCCTTGGGGAGAGGTCTTCAAAGCAGGGCTGACCCCAGCCTGCAGGAACCTAATGCCACCACCACCCTGCCCTGGGCACCTGCCTGGCTCACCTGGGTCCTGCCCTGCCCATACAAAGGTCGCATACCAATATATAATATACATTACATCATATAGAGGACGTAGCTAATTAGAAACTCTTTAAATTTATGTGTTAGCAACACGCTTTTTTTTCCCCTGAGAGACTTAAATGAGCCCTTTTTCTGAGTACATTCTCTGACTGCTTTCACACAGAGGCAGTTCTGAACTCAGGAACTGCCTGTGGAAGTTTCATTTCCTTCAGTTTGTCTTATTTTCCTTTTACTCAGGCACACATCTGAATTGACTCAGGAAGCTGTACATGATTCTGAGAAGAGGCACCAAGGACAAGATGGTTTGGGGAATTCATTGTAAAACCAAGTAAGGGTGTCTTTCCATTAATTGTCTTCTTGGAACTATTCACACATCAGCAGCATTTACACACCTGTGTAAATGAAAACAAAGAGTTTGGTTTCATTTTTCATTCATTTTAATTCAGAGCCCCTACTCTGATCAGTTTACAGCATGGCTTGAGATAAGCCACAAACACTCCAAATTTATTTACAGTGACAGATATTTCCAATGTTGATAGCTCTCAGAGGTATTTTGCATAGCAATTGCCCTTTTGTAAAAAAAAAAATAAATAAGCAAAACTAACAAAGGAAGAAGTGTCACTTTGGGCCACTTCCAATGCAGTGAATTACACAAGACTGAATTCAGCTGGAACACATCCCATAAGGATGCATTAATTCCACACACTTCAAACCTAGCAACGTTGAAGAGATTTATCAGGAATAGACAATTCAGAATGTAAGAGTGATTTAAGACGGTGTAAAGGGGCACATATGCTGAGCCTCTCCTTAACAGGCCAATTTTTTTCAGCTGAGCTATCACTGACTGTGGCATATTTCTTTACTGTGGAAGCCCTCCTTGGAATTAACATTACAGGAGAATGCCTGTTCCCATGCCTCTGTTAAATAATGTGTTACAAGTTTCTTTAGAGCAAAAGAAGATTTCAAGTACTGGGATTTTTTTTTTCTGTAGTCCCCCCAGAAATTAAGAGACATATTTTTTACATTTGGATGTTGAGCAGGGAGCACCAACAAAAGCCTTGGCACCATTTCCACAAAGGTAATGATTTACTTGATCGTCCTTCTGAGCTCAGGCAACACCCAAAAGGCTGAAGACCTCCAGCAAAGCTAGAAACCTTCAGAAAAATCTCAGTTTTGTCACCTACCTGGATAGCTCCAGGGCAAGCCTGTTAAGGAGGCTAAATGACTCTGACACATTTTAACTCCAAACCCTTGCATGGTGGCACTTTGATCATGACCATCATCAGGGTATTGTTCACATCTAACCTTAGCATTTGCCCTTTCTCAAAACTGAGACAGGTTAGAGAGGATGGAATTGGCTTCCTGCTCACAGCATTTATTGACCTGAAGAGGTCATTATGATAGACTGCAAGTCCACAAGGTCTCTGCACTCCAGCTCTGATTTCCATAAGGTTATAGATTTTGTGATTACAGCTGCTCTGTGTAGGTGCATTTAGCTACCAATTGCTGCCAGGTACCCAGTTCAGCCCAGCTGAAAGCAGAGCCCAGGGAGGAATCGTGGTGCAGTGTTTGCTGTGAGCTCTTTGCCTCTGCAGGAACACAGAGCATTTGCCCATGTGGACAGAGACGAGGTGACTTCATGCTGGAGACCTCCAGCTTCGGCTACACAGCTCCAAGACATGCAACAAGACAGTAAAAAGGCCCTGACAACTCTATTCTGACCAGAGACTGTAGCTAGGTTGGTGCCCAGGACTGCCCTTAACATTTCTACCTCTGTTAGCCAGGCTAAAATAAAGCAATGCCAGACATTCAGTGTCCACTTTCCCCTCCACATGATGGCCCATGAATACTGAACTGGCTTGTATTTCAGGACAAAGGATGGGCTTGAATGCCTCAAACTACATTTTTCTCTCTTATAATGAGATCCATGGGTCTAGCAAGAGGTATCCAGTCCCACCTAACACACTGCCCACGTTTTCTCCCATTGTTACTCAGATAAATGTCCATCCCAAAAAAGGTTAAGGCATTAACAGGATGAGATACTGGCCTACATCCTGGTTGCTTGTCACAATATTTTAACTTGTGTTTTGCATGGTATTTTTATTTGCTTGTAAAAAATATTACAAAACTAGATTGAGTTTTCCTGGGGGAAAAAAAATACAAATCACAGAGACCAAAGTATTGCCGTGGAGCATTTCTCTTGTGCTGAGAGGAAATTTTAAGGTTTCTGATCACAAGACTTTTTAAAAACCATCATCTGTCCTCAGAGGAAAGACACAAATCTCCACTTTTATTTGCTAACTTGATTGGTGCTTTATTTTTCTTTCAAGATTCTGCTGAGTCTGCTTGGCTCATGGCCAAGGGCTGCATTTTGCCTCTCTATTTGTATCACATTAAGAATGACCATATTCAAGTTGATGGGGACCAGGCTGGTAGAGAAACAGACTATTAAACAAGACCATTTCCTTAGCAACAATTCCTTCTTCTCTGGTACTTCTGAAACTGTGGTTTTCAGTACCATTCCATGCTGACACAAACTTTCTGCCTCTTGACCTTAATCAGATCTGAGCTGTGTCAACACTGAGTGTCAAACTCAGATGGAGTAAATTGCTCTGAATCTTGCCTTTCTTCCAGCCTGCCCTGAAGCTGACAATGCTTCCTATTGCAGGAGATCATTACCCAGAGGAACCCGTGGCATTTAATGTGGATGAACCGTGCCCCAAAGGGCACCTGGACATTTCCAGCCCTGTATTTTTTATTCAACCAATGACATCCTTAATTGAGGTCAAGTGAAATCTTAATCCTGGATGCACCTGTTGTTCAAAAAAAAGACCATTATCTCCAAGCAGACAGTGTATCTGACCAAAGTACAAAAGTTTCTGTGCTTAACATAAAACCTTTGGTAGGAATGAAGATTACCATTTCTCTGCTCCTAGAGCAACTAGTAAGTGCTCAGAGCCGTGTTCAAACATCTTCCCCTAATGCAGCAGACAGCAGCAATTGCTTCACACTGAACTTCTCCTAAGCCTAATATCTGTTTCTGTAACTTAACAGAGTCAAAAATAAATCCCTTCTCGGAAAAAAAAAGCCAAAACACAGAGGGTTTAATTAAGAAACAACTCCTCATTTATCAGTATTGCTATGAACATGTAAAACCACACCAGGAGTTCTTAGTAGACAAGAGTCTCAGGAATGAGAGGACCTGCCTTTGACAGGCTTGTGGTTACTCTGTTCTCATCAGAGGTGAGCAGGATCTGCCAACACCCAGTCAGTCACAGTGGTGAGAACCAGGAGGAACCTTTCCTGATCCAACACATTTTTTAAGAGAACTCATGTGCTTAGTTTTTGATTTAAACCTTCTGCGGATCAGACTCAGTTTGGGGTCTGAGGTTTACACACATTTGTCTTGAGAGCCTGAGGTGCTGTTAATCCGTTTACACAAGCCTGATCGACTGTTAATTACTGCAGCCTAAACAATTGGGAATAACACGTTCCAGATCCATAGCCACCCTTTTCACATTAGCTAGGCAATACCTGGCCCAGCACTACCAGCCTAACAGAGGATCATGTTTTTTATAATTTCAGAGATAGTGCTCACAAACTCAAACTTGCACACAAATGGTTGCAGTACGAGCCACAGAACGAGGAAAATTAACAGGGGTGCAGCAACACTGCAAATGTTCCATTTGCATCCATTTTGCCACTCTGAAACAGGTGTTCTGCTGGGCTTCCCCACTGGATATGCAGCTCACTAATTACTAGATTTGTCTCAGGACCACTGGCACTAATTAACACTGCAGTCTAATTAATCAGAAATTTGAATTCCACTGAAGAGCTTTTGTGCAGCTATTTCTGCTTAGCACAATGGAGGACTTTTTTTGTTGTTTGGTTTGGCTGTTTTGACAGTTTATTTTGCTTTGAACTAGCAGCAAGATTAATAGTCTTGATATGAGTAGAATTGATCACTTCCTATTAAACAGCTTTTTGTCTTTATGTGTTTTTTTAAATTAACATTGTTCTTACCAAGCTCAAACACATACTCTTTCCTTGCCTTTTATTTTATTCTCAAAACACAGTGGTTTTTTCATATGACATTAATCAACATGTTAACTGTTGCTTGCCATACATCTTTCCATCTCTAGCCTATGAACAGGCTGGGCTTAACTAAGGAGTCATCCTGCCACAGATTTTAGAGACTGAAATATCTGCAATTCCCTTCTGGTCAATATTAATTTCAGTCCTATGGGAGAGAAACATAATTTTTTTTTAATTTTACCAATGCAATGATTTTTGGAAGATGTGAAAGAATATGAGTACTGATTGCTTTAATTAAAAAAAAGAACTACGCTGACATGCATAACAGATGATAAATGCTACCTGCATTATTTAAATAATCTTCCTTCCATACTGTTACTCCTCTACACCTCTATGCAGGTTTATCATAATCCTTAGCCCTACAATCTATGATTAAGGTTCTTCATTAGCTATTTGTACTTTGCACTACTTAAATAATTCAAATGCAACATTGCACGAGCCTCTGCTACAGAGGCTTACAGCCAACATGGCTTTAAGGAATTTCAGCACAGCTTGGTCACACAGTGTTTCACCAGTCCAGGACAACCCCTCAGTCCCCAAGCAGCAGGACCTCAAATTTCTGGGAATGCCCTGTCTGATTTTCTAGAACAGCAGGAGGTCATTACATCAGTGGCTAGTTTTGAAAAACACAGACAGACCAGCTAAAATCCAGGTATGCTCCCAGGTAAAAGCCAGTGAAAGAAACCCTCCAGCTCTGGCTGTTCCGGAAGGTCTGGGTCACTGAATGGTTGAGCAGCTGCTACAGGTGCTGAAATATCACACCTAATGTGGGGTGGAGAGAGTACCACAGGCAGGGCTTAATCCTGACACTTTTAACAAATCAAAATAAGCGTAAGTTAACCATTATCTTGCTGGCTTCCATGGGGTAACGTGGCAAGTCCTGGCTGTGCACTTCTGAAAACTTTCAGTGACTTAAGAGACTAAAATCTAAACCCATCTGAACAGGCAGCAGCTTGTAGAAGGGGAGCTCTCTGTGCCTCTGTGGGAGCAGTAGGAGGCACAAACAGCAAACTTCCCTGTGCTTGTGCCCCAACTCACCTGCCCTGAGAAATGCCAACCTCAGAGAAGCTGCAGCAGCTGAACACCAGCAGTTCCTCCACCAGGTACACCCTAACCCAGATGCTCTTACTTGTACAAAAATAACATAATGCAGGTCTTGTAGCCCTCTGAAAACCAAGGCATGTTTTCAATCTCCCATTACACATTCATGCATCACTGCATTTGCATTCCAGCATTTCTGTATGGAAGGAAGAGGGGCTTTGCAATCATCCTGCTGATTACACCTACAGCTGGTGAAATAAGGGACAGCCAGATGGTGTCTCACCAATTGTTCTGCAGCTGGCCACAACGAAGGCAGCTGGGGGAGACAAATGCTCCCACCACACTCATCACAGAGAACAGCACAAAAAAAAAAGAAATAGAGCTCCATAGAGCAGAACTCCAGCTCATTATTTGAAAAAAAAATAGGGGATTGAGGAAAATTGTTTTGTGTAATTGCCAGAGGAGAAAGAGGGGAGGAAAAAAAATATCATCAACCTAGAAATTCAGTGGCATTATCAAACCAGTGCAGCAAAACTTAAACTAATGTGGTTGATTCCCAAGACATGGAAGTGAGGGATGTCCTTTGGCTGCAGATGTGCCAGCCACGTGTGTTCCTTGTGATGCTGCACACTTACATCTGCAAGCTCCATTGCCTCCTGTCCCCTGAACTGCTCAGATTGTGCCCTCCCTACACCACACAGCTTGGAGGACAGACGCAGCTCTGAGGCTCACAAGCTGAACTACCCATTTCTGAGCAAACACGTGCTGGCTGACAAAGAGAACCATTCGTTAACACAAGCAGTGAGATGATTCCATGGGCTACAATGGAATTCTGCTCTACTGAAGTGCCTACCTAAAAGCCCAGGGCGTGGATTTCATTTTATGTGACACACATAGACCTGTCCTTGACTGTTAGACACCACAGGCTTCTGTGAGCCATCCTCCCACCTGAACGAGCCAAACAAGGAATCTCTATCTCAAGCTTTCCATAATGCTCAAGCACCAGCTGACTATAAGATGGGAACTGTCATTTTGGATGATTTCACAGATGATTTGGAAAGGCAATTCCTTAAAAGGTCACTGATTTGTCTCTCTACACCTTTAGCTTCGTTGCATCCAAGGGCTCTTCAGCTGCTGAATCTATTCCCAGAGCACTTTCCCTTACATCTCTCCAGCCAGTCATGCCTTCAGCCTTGAAACCCTAAGCTGATTCTCCCACAGCCCTGGATAAATTGTGCTTCCAGGCTCTGATTTCTTTTTCCAGAGCTGCGATGGCAGCTAGTACTCTAAAATATCTACAACAGTTGTGAACATCTTATTATTCCCATCCCCTCTCACTTCAGCAGAGTCTCTCTCAAACTGCTCATGAACACTCAGGAGCATTTACACACCTGCTGAACCTTCACTGTGTCAAATAATTGGTTGGGATCCATTATAAAAAAGGGAAAAGAACCCCCAAACATAATTTCAGTCTATGGCGGACTCAAAGCCACCAACATTCTTCCAGCATGACAGCACAAGACTGAATGACACCTCTTGTCTTAGACAGAACTTGCACAAAATTGCAAATGAAGCATTTGAAATGCTCATTTTCTTGAGAAGGAAAACCAGAGCAATCTCCAGAGATGTGGTGACAAACTATCAGAGTTCTTGCATCACACCACATGATCAGGCATTTGTTCTCTTCTGACAGTCCCTCTTTTCAATGCCCTCGGAGCTTCTGGGTTTGTTCTTTTTTTTTTGCAGCCGAGTAACTACTCAGCACTACTACAGAGCTTCTGCATTTCATCCCAGAGGCTTCACCATCAAAATGATGAGGAAAGGGAATCCTGTGCATGCAGATTAGGCAGCTGTACCCTGCAGAGCCAGCCAGCATGAGACTGAGGATCTCATAATGACCAGAGTTCATGAAGCTTCACAGACCAGCTGCTCAAAAGCAGGGGCAGCCTCACTGGTGCAAATCTCATTGCTTGTGCTTTTTTGTCACCCCAGAAAGAGGGAACATACACAGGTTATTTGGGAAAGGCAAATGTGGTCATTGACACTTTGGCTGCACAAGAGGCTTTTCAGTCCACAGCCTAAAGAAACTTACCCCCCAACTCAGTTTAGCTTGACATTTAAATCAGAGGTCCTGGTATGTGAGTACCTAATAAGAACAGTATTTTGACATTGTACTGTACATGAGGAAGATGATTTTCTACCAACAACAGAAAAATTATTAGATCACCCATGTTTGTCCTCATCTTCTTTGAAGACAGGTTTCTCCAGTACAGAGAACAACAGAGGGCCATACATTAGTCTCCATTTTTTTAATAAGCTCAAACTTACAATGTGCTGAGTGTTTCCACTGAATGATTATCAAGAGTATAATTGTGTGGGCTTTAGCTAGATGAGGAAGAAGAGAAATAGGTCAAACTTTTGTCCTTTAAGGGTATCATAATAATTACTTTTGTTTAATTAATATTGCTGGACTACACATCTCTGTAATGAACTTGCAAGGACAAAAAGTAACACCTCATGAACTTTGCTCTCTAAGCTTCCCATACCTGTACATACCAGTAATGATCAAGAAGGAAAAATGGAGTTAGATATAAGTTTCATGCAAGAAAATTAACACACTGTAAACTCAAGCCTTTCTGCAGATGATGATTCACTCATTAAATCTAGAAACATTTCCAGACACTGAAGCAGAATAACGAGTGTGTGTGGGTATGGGGTAACCAGAAAACTCCTGTCATGGATAGTTGGAAATGTTAAGATGCTATATTAAGAACATACACTTATGACCAGAGCTGAAAAGAGTTGCAACTTTTCCCAGAAATTTAATGATGATGTTTTGGCTGTATTTGATTGATTTTCCTATAAATCAATAGGATTTCCTATAAATCACCAGTTTGGTGAGCTGAAGGGGGGAACAAACCTGTTTCCTATCCAGGTCCCTTAGGACTAGAGCACAGTGCCCATACTCCTTCTCCCCGAGGGGATCCCCAAGGCAGCCAGCATGCCTGTGTGCAGCTGACAGCTGAACCACACACTGCTGGCTCTTGCAGGCTTTAACAACCCCCAGCATACACAGGGAAGGTAGGGACACGCATGTATTGTGTACACATAGAAAGATTTCTCATCTTAAATTGAGGTAGGTAGACAGAGAAACACAATAAGCAAATAAATAAAGTACAAGCAAAGAAACCCAAACTAAATTGGTACTGGGACTGCATGGCTGCTGCTCTGGGCTCTGCTTTTGGCACACCACCTCCCCTGGGTGCTCTCAGCCCCCACTATATCCATTGTGCCATATCCACCAACTCCACATGGACCAGCTCCTCGTCTGGTACAAGCTGGCACTGCTCCAATGACTTAATCAGAATTTTGCTAATTAGCACCAGCACACGACTGATGACTTTCTGCCTGAGAAGATATGAATGTTTTTCCTGCCTGCTGGCCTGTGAAAGCTTTTGCTAGCATGGGATGAGCTTTTCTGGTGTGGTAGAAACACAGCTGTGTGCTGCATTTGCATTCCTGGAGAGGACTTCAGCGGTTCCTTGCCGCCCTGATGAGACAGCCCCTAGCAGGATGCAGTCCTGCAAGACCCAGAGATGTCAACCAGGACACTGTGACCACGCAGGTCAGCTGGAAAAGTGCATTGCTGACACACTGCCAGAGGAAACGAGCCCTGCTCCTCATTGGGGCAGAGCTGTGCTGAGCCAAGAAGTGCCCCCATTCCAGTGAAATCCCAGCATATGTGCAGGGTAATTAGCAGCTCCCATTTAACTCTGGGAACAAAATGAACAGGGACAGAGCTAGGGAAGGTGAGTGCCAAGAAACAATGGAGCAGTTCTAACGAGGGACAGGGGACAACACTGCCCCACTCACTCTACACAGCAGGTGTAACTCTCCTGCCATCCCAGCAGGATTTACTGTCGATATTTGTGACAAGAGGCACCTCTACAGTGCAACAGGGATGGAATCCAATTGCAGCACACACAGAGTCTGCCTCCAAAAGCACAGCACACAAATACACCATGGTGACAGATGAAGCATTTGTTAGTGAGGCACGGACAGATTAAATGATGTGACCAAGGTTGCACTGACAGCCAAAGGATGCTGAGCATCTGTTAAAGTCCCCTTTATCTCCAACACTGGTAAGCTCTAAGTGCATTCCTGGATGGAAACACACAATAAAAACAGAGTCAGTACTGCCAGGAAACCTAGGGGTAACTGGAGTCACTCAGATTTGCAGAACTAATGACAGAATCTAGAAAAGCTCATCAATTTTACAAAATGAGTGTTTCATTAGATATAAAGAAGTTGGACCATAATGGGCATGGAATTAACAGAATAAAAGCAGTACAGGATCATATAAAATTATAGCCTGATTGGTGTCCAATAAAAGACAACATTGCGAGAGTGGTAATGGCACTACTACTAATTAACTAAAGGTGTTTGATCCCATCATCTTACTCAGATAGACTCGAGGTTGTAGTTGCAACTGCACTGGTGTTAAGAATTGAGGCAGTGGAAAAGGCAGCACAGTTCTTTTAGCTGACCTGACAGTACAGTGTTCCCACTCTCATCTTCAGCTGCTATTTCTTTCAATGCTGCCAAATGTTAAACAGACCCTAGAAGCAAAGAGCTCAGCAGTTAATATGCTACAATTTACAGTAGGAGCTTCACCTATGTAAAATACAGCTCTTTGTCACCAGCCTCAGCTGCACGGGTTTCATACAGAAGATGCAGAGGCTACTCTGACTCCCAAAGTTATAATTCAGCAGAAGAGCTGGAGCAACGAGCATATTTTATTAGGAGAGGCTGCAGGCTTATTTATTTACCCAGCTTGTGCACCAGGCAGGGGCTAAGAAGAGGATGCAGCCTTTCCCCCAGGCTCGCACACGTGGGCAATTACGTGTGTGAACAGCTCCCTCCCAGGCAGGGAATGGAGCCTCGCCCCGCAGAACGACAATTCAGCCCTGCAGGGAGCCAGAACAAGCCAAGGAAGGATGCTGTGGGAATACAGGGTAGCACCATGATTCCCAGCCTTTTCCAAACTCTTCGCTTTCACATTCAACTGAGAACCAGCAGCAATCCAGAATTACATTTAATGGCTTGATAAGGCTGTCAGAAAGAAGCCCTGAGCCAGCAGGATTTTAATCTCCCCATCTTGGAGCAAGCACAGAGTGAGAGAGCAAATGTGACCTAAAGGGGTGTCTAATGGATGGGGTTTTGCATTTGCTTTGTGGAGAATCTCCTCAGAGCTTTCAATCCAGATGGAAACCAGCAGAGACAACTGGGTGTACAAAGGTATCTGTTAGGTACAGCTGCACAGGTACCTGACCTACAGCATTCAGACACTGCATGGGATGCTGAGATTTGTGCCAGGGACCACTTCAATTCACACTCATTGCCACTGTCCTCAAGGGGCCACTCTTGAATCCAGGAGCGAGTAATGTGGAAGCGAATCAGCATGGGCAAGCATTAGGAGCTGCAGGTTGTTGGATTCACCTCGTAGTGGACTTGTATAATCCCACAGGCTGGTTTTATGGCAGCTCTGCAGAAAAAACTGTGCTTAAGGAGGATATTTCCTGTGCTTTCTTTCTGGAGCAACGGGTGGAGTTGCAGCAGGGCCCTTGGGAGGTTGTGAAGGGGACAGGCATGAGAGATTGCCTTTGAAAGATCAGGCAAGGCTCTGGCCTCTTCCCCGACATCAACTGCAGAACTGCTCACAGCGAGCTCTCCCCTGTTGCACGGCCATTCCTCAAATCATTAGCACACATCAGGACAAGGAGACTTCGGCAAGGAGCAGGCCTGCCAATTAATGTGTCTCTGCAGCAGCCCTTTCACCTCACTGGGATGTACTGCTTGTGTGTTAACTGTCCATTTGCAGCTTCCAAATGAAAGTTGTCAGCTGTGTAAATACTGTTGGGCCCACGGGAGTTGAGTTTCCAACCCCTGTTCCAAATAGCAGAGAGGATGGGAAATCTGACAAACTCAATTCTTTGTAGGCTCCCTCTGAAGTGCTTCTGCAAATGATAGTCTGGAGCATCCTTCCAGGCGTTACATTTTCCTTCCTTCCTGCATCTGCAGGCAGCACATCCTCAGCAGCTGTGTCCCCACCTTCTTTCCAGTGCCAGCTCCTGGCACCAGGAAATGCCAGCTCCTGGAAATACACTTCTTTGAACTCCGCTACAACTGGGGCAAAATTTGACGTGACACACAGAAATCTGAGTGCTTGTTTTTCAGGCCTGGCTGCAATTTAAATCTCATGAGCTGCAAGATCACCTGGGTGCTCTAAAATTACTTGTGGACAGGTGAGAAAAAGGCTCATTTATTTTCTGGCACTTTCTCCTGGAGAGTTGGGTAGCATCTGCGAAAGGCAGCGATTTCATTTTGATTAACGAGAAAGGTTTGCTGAGCACATATGGAACAAACCCAAAACCACTGCGAGCACAACTGCTGGGTTTACTGCTACCCAACAGTCAAACACAGCAGAGCAGGGCAGGGAACTGGCCTCACCACCAGACATGGGCATGTCTATGCATTTACATGAGACACAGTCCCAAAGGACTCACAGTCCTGAACCCAACTGCCACAGACCTTTTAAGACCACAAGGACAGGCCCAATCTCTAGAAGGAAGAAGTCACTGTTATTACAGAGGACTTTGGCTTGTTTTAATCAGGGTGGTGCCAATTTATGCCAACTGTCATTAACCCAGCACTTCCCCTGCTGTCAGAGGTAGAATCAGGTATGGGCCATAACTTTTACATTGAGCACTGGCTTCCACTTAAAACAGACACACTGGTAACAGCTGGGCAGATGAGATCAGGCTGGCATTGAGGCTCTAAGTGGCATCCTACCAATGCTTCCTCTTGGGCTATCCACTTTCTCAGGTTTTCCAGTTCATTCTTCTTTTGTCTAAAAATTATTGCTTGTACTTCCTTTGAAAAATCCACTTTTTCAAAGTAGTTTTTCTATCTTCTTCCATCTCTGTTTCTTACATGCTATTTCTATCTTGCTCCCACACAGCTTCGGCTCCATCCACCTTCCCTAGAATTTTACATTTGAATCATGTCTTCTCAATTTCCTGTCTTCTAATGAATTCAAGCCTAATTTTCTTAACCTCTCCACATGGCTCTAAACCATCGAGACCTTTTATCCTACTAGTTACTCTCTCCTGCACCTTTTCTAATTCTCCAATATGCTTTCTGTAATAAGAACAAACTGCTAAAGGTAAAAGCCTCTTTTCTGACAAGCAGAAAGAGATCAGAAAGAACAGAAGAATGCTCATGGCAGCCCCATTTCCTCTCTGTGAGGACAGACAGACACCTCTTTGCAGCCTGAGTAGACCCTGAAGTATCAATCCTGCAGCAGGGGCAAAATGGGAGCAGCTGATCTGTAGGGGATTCATTCTGCTTCCTCATTTACTCACACTGCTCAGACTGCAGCTGCTTCTTGCCCAGCTAACAGAACAGTAAAAAATCTGTTGCCCACTTCAATAAATATTTCACTCAAAGGACTTTCAGCACTACTGCGCAGTGCAGATGCCTTACAGGCTGGGACAGAACAAGCTCCTTTCAACAGTTTTACCAATTCACTTCTATCTTGACCTAGAGAGATGGGGTCAAGCATTTCACTCTGTGAGCACGTCTATCAGCTTCCTCATCTATCTCGTGGCAGTACAATACCACTGCAAAGTCACAAGAGAGATCAATCTAAAGACAGCAAAGATCAGCATCTTCACATCCTAGATGTCACCTGTAGAGTGCTCTAAAGGTTTATTCATCCCTAAAATAACTGCCCTGAGCAAAGCCCCAGGAGTGTCCTGGAGTAGTTACTGCAGTGTCACCATTAATGGGTGACAAACAAAGCAGTTCACAGAAACTTCTGAAAGACTTTGTCAGACTTCTTCAACCTACCAAGTTAAGAGAATATGAAGGAGACAGAGCTTTTTCCTCCTCATCTTCATTAACCCAGGGGAAACACACTGCAGTGACATGCTGCCAGCTGTCATCACATTCTGCCTGTTAGTCCTCACAGTAGGAGAAACAGCAGTGTCTCTAGATTAGAAGTGCCTCTAACCTCGAGAAACGAGTCTGATGCAAATCTCTGAATTACTTTGACTCTTCTGAATTACCAAAGCACTTAAGTTGAGCTCCTAATTCCACATCTACTGCATAACTTGTAAAACCTGAAAGTAGACACGCAATGCTAAATTTTAACCAACCTTAGAATTCAAATCTGGATCAGAACTTCTGCTAGAAAGGTTTAGAGCAGCTAGAAGCTCCATGAAAAACATTTGCAGTAACAGTAATCCATGCTGCTAAGCTACTTTTTATTATCATGTGATGATTTTACAAATGAAGAAAATAGAGTAATTATGTTAAGTCATTAAATGATTTTTTTCTCTTTTCATCCTTGTTTCCAAGGTGTACACAGAGTAAAGACAGTGCCCCAGTTGTAGGAGCTGCTTTCAAGTCCACCCTCCTCCTGCTCATTAGAGCTCAGCAAGCCAGAGTGAGCAGGCTGCTGAGGGCAGTAGGGGAATTAACCCTGAAAATACAACACCTGCAGGAAAATTTTGATTTGAATTTTCTTTTTTTGGTTCACCCAAACTTTTAAAACCTGCAGTGTTTCTTCTACCAAGCAATGAGCAGTCCCAGCTGCATTTTCAGCAGTTTCCTTTGGTGGGGTGCATTGCCTGGTAGAACACAAGGACATGAAATGAAACATTAGGGATTCCTCCCAAAATAACTGAACCCATTACATTCCATGAGATTTCTACATTGCATTTATTCAGAAAAAAATCAAAGGCTGTGTGTGTCTTTCCTGACATTTTCTTTTCACTAAAGGACTGAGACACTCCAGAGGTTTCTCTGGACTTTCTTACAGAGAAGGATAAGAAATGCACTGAAGCACCTACACATTGAGAAGGGTTTGGGTGAGCACAATTACTTCACATTAAAGAAGAGCAACATGAACTGCCCAAGAATTTTCCAGTGGCCCTTCACAGACTTTGAGTGTCAGGATACAATCATTAGTGTATAAACATGGAAAAAAATAAAATAGTTGGTCGAGTTTAACCGAGCGAACTTCTGTCAGGAAAAGCACCGGGAGCACCCAGTGTCTGCTCAGTACTGTTCTAAAATTGCCTCAGAATCTCCTAAAGCTTTCTGCCTGCAGTTCCTCTTGGGTAAGAGAGTGACTGCAGATAAGGGGCCTGGCTCAGTGTGGGGTGCTAACAGTCCCTGGGAGATTTAATGCTGCATTTCAGTACCAGCCCACGGAGCACGCAGTGAAACCTCCTCGTTAAGCTGCTCTGTGATAAATCAGGGCTAAACTGTAATTGCAATTTGCTTTTCAAGAACACCCATTTCTCAGAAGTCTATAAAAGTTCAAGTTGAACATCAACGAAGCCAAATTTTGCACTTCAGCCCCTTTGTTTTTTGGATTCGAACTATCGCCGATTACCTTCCTTATATGCCTCTGACATTTATGAGATCTATAGCCAATGTGTTGTGTGCCTTTTAGCAGGAGCACAGCATTATTCACACCACAGATACCACTTTCTGTAATAACTCAGTGAGGGGAAGGTGTAAGCAAGGCAGCCTGGCCTATCTGCAAAGAAAAATAATGTATTGTCCTCTTCTATGCTACAAAAAAAACCTGTGGTTTTTTCTACTCACATCTAAAATGGGAGCTTTGGGAGACAAAGGTCTCATTTTAAGCTCCATACCCCCTGAGAGTATGGAGAACAATCTCAGAGGCATGAAGGGGAGAAAAAAAAAAATTATAGCTAGCTCTTTCTGTCCAATTCTGTCATTTGCTATCACTGCCAGACACACCTGCCCCGTGTTTCTGGGATCACATCTCATTAGCCTGGGGTCCACACATGCCTGGGGTAATCAGCACTCTGCAGAGAGCCCATGGAGCACACGGCACAGATTGCTGTTGGAAGAAGGGAGCCATTTGGAAGCTCATTTCCGAAACAGATGTGAACAGTTTTTCTCCCAAGGCTCACAATGCAATGATGTCCTTGGCATTTCCTTCCTCACCAAACACATGCCCCCAGGAGCAGCCTTTCTGCAAAGCAGACCTGGCCAGGTACAGCCTGATCTGCCAACAGGGTCTTGTAGATTCTCTGGTAGAGATTTGGAATCATGCACCCCCGGGACCGGTTTCATTGACAGCCAGATCCTGATTTCGCTGTGGCAGCACTGAGCTCTGGGACAGACATCTGGGCCATTTACCCAGCATGAAAACAGGGAGTGCTCTCCTGGTGGAAAACTGCAGCTTACAGAAGATAAGTGCAGCTACACGGGTAGCTGAGAAATGAGAGCCGGATGGTGGATTCCCATTTCGGAAAAGGCTCTCTGGGGAACATTTTAGTGGAAGAACCATATGCTCTTCTTTCATATCGAGTTCTTGCCACTCTAGAGTGTCAGAAAAGGGAGCTGTGCAGGTTAGCACGATGTACCACTCTTGCAAGAATGATGTGGTACTTTAGAAATGTACATATTGCTGCAGGGCATGTAGGGATGAAAAGGGACACTGAGAAGAAAAAAAAGGACAGTTAATTGGATTGAGATGGTATTTGGAGAGAATAATTAATCAACACAAGGTAAATTTCACCACTGGCATTACTGCATCCCTTAGCAGTGGCAATTTTGTCACTTTGGATAACAGAACTTAGTTTTGGCAGTGTCACCTTCCAGTGCTACTGTACTTAGAGGTGACTTCTGTGAACTTCTTGATTCCAGAATACAAACTGTATGCTTCATCCTTTTCAGTCCATTGTTTCCCTTCTCCATTAGTACCTTAGCAAACTTAGTAGGACAAGAGCCTACTGAAGCTTTGAGCTTATTCTCAGTGCACATCCAGCCAGTCCTTTCTGCAGGCACTTGTTATTTAAATATGTACGTCTCATTTTCAAAATTTAATTGAGAGAACTTTGCAGCAATAACAGTATGCAAAGTACATGTATGCAAAGAAAATGGACTGTTGCCATACTGCAAATAAATCAGTCAACCCAGTCAGCTGTGTCAAGAAAAACGTGGTTTCTATCTTCATTAGCTCCAGTATCTGCTTATAAAAGAGATCAAACCAATGAGTTCTACCTAGAAAACAAAACAAAACAAAACAAAAGGGGGGGGAGAGATATTTGTTTTAGCACCGACTTTCTGATTGCTAGAGAAATAAGTGTTGAAGAATTGATCCATGCCATGATGAATATTTTAATGGGCACCCTTCTAGTTCGTACTGCAGACAATTTCATCTCTAGGAAGTTAAAAGCTAAATTGCATAGTAAGCCAGCAGAAGCTGGGAGATCACAGTGGAGTTTCCAGATCTGCTTAGGTTTTGTCTACCACAATGGAGCAGCATTTTTCACTTCTGCTCAATATTTGTCATCCATTAAATCTGCTTGGGAGGTTAGTCCAGCAGTTCACACACACTCCATCTGGTCTCACAGAATGCTGCATCCCTTGGTGACTGGTAAAGCCAAGGAAATCGAACAGTGACTAGATTGTGTGGCTTCAAACAGTGCAGAAACACATGTAATGCTAAGTTACATCCACTTAAGTCTACCCTCTGCAATACAGTGTAAAATGGGAATGAGTGGCTTATGATGCAAGAATCAAAATGATGTATTTGCAGCTCCCCTGTAACAACCCAAAGACACTTTTACCTTTCCTGAGGAATTATAATCCCCTCACATACCCATCTCAGGGCCTCTCATTGAGAGTTCCCTGGCAGCATTTGAACCTGTGTTCAGCAGTCTGCATAAACCAAGCAGGTGGGAACACACTGCCAGAGGGGTAATAAATAGGCCTTCCTGTGTTTTAATTATGGAGAAGAGAACAAGGTATTCTGAGAGATGATGGCAGACTGCATTGATGGTTTCTTTGATGGAAGCCTGTCTTGGTGAATGGAGTGTCTTTCAGCACAGTGGAAATAATGAGTTCCCTAGTGTAGGCTCAGCTATTTTTAAGAAACCATTTTCTTTCTGCTCCACAGTTATCAGCCAAGATACACCAATCCTTTCAAACAAGGCTCAGGGTAAAAAAAAAGAACAGCTGGAAATGCATGGCAGTCCAGTATATCATTATGGACAATGAAACAAACTGTGCCAAGCAGCACTTAACTCTGATTCAGAAATCCCACAATTTCATCAACAAGGCCCTTTACAGTCACAGGCAGCCCAGGTTTCACACACACACAAGTGCAGCCCCATCATCAGCTTCATGAACCTTCAGATTCACCCAACACTTTCCCCTGGACACTGAGCCCCTGCCATGACTCCACCAGGGTACCTTCAGCTGAGGCTTCGTGATTTAGATTCTTCTGCTGGATTCCCAAACCCTGTCACCACAGCTCAGCTCTCAGCCACAGTTCCAGCCTTCCCCCAATTTATTTAGGACTTCCCTTCTCTCCAGGGACCATTGGGCCCTTCTGGCTCAGATTCCTTTAGAAATACTTTGCCAGGCAGCTCTCACTAGATACTGTTTGACCCCAGCCTATCTTAAACCAAGAGTTTCATCAAGACATCAAGAGTTTCATATGATACACAGCTCCATGTATGCCACATATTTCCCACAGATGCCAGGTTAAGGAGATAACCTCTGGTTCAAGGGTTGAGTACTTGTTATCCCAAAAATCAGATTCCTCCATTGACAGGCCCAGTGTAACCCACAGCAAAGGCGATTGCACACTGGAAGAACAAACCAACACCAGTGCCAGGGCAATGTTTCTTGCAAGTGGTAAAATTACAAGCAGACAGGAACAGAAATGATTAAGCACTGAAATGAATACTGACCAGAATAAAACAGGCTAAGAAAATGAACATCCCATTCTAATTATGAGAAGGAAATAACTTTCAGTAATAGCATAGCCTTAATTAACCCCCACAAAAAAAAAAAAAAAAAAAAAAAAAGCAGCAGTAAAATAAGACAAAAGTAAAAACTGGAAAGCAGAAGTTAAGTAATATTTTCCTGGAGATAATAGGTGGGTTTGCCCCCTCTTCCTTTCCATACCCTTGAATATAATATACTCCCTAAAATTACTCCAAACCTAATTCTCCTCTGGAATGAATCAGCATTGATGCTGTAACTTCAAAAGCAGATGTACAAACCAGAGACCTAATGCTGAAACTTAAATGGGGGGGGGGGGGGGGAGTTAAAGGAAAAGGTCTTCTCTACCATCATTACTCTTTCGTGAGCAATCTCTGATTCCTGCAAATTTATTCATTATTTGAAAGCATTTCCCAAATAGTCAGCATGAATAATTTCCAGACTTTGGGCAGTTCACTAAAATGTCCATTTCAGCAGATGCAATTCAAGACAGGCACTTTTGCAGCACATTTCTGCTTCTGCTTCGCCACCGGAAATGTTTCAGCAGGGCTGTAATGAATGACAAGGAGAGAGGCAGTGCACATCCAGCACAGGCTGCTGTATTTTCAGGAAATGGGGAATATTCTTCAGGGAAACCAGACACAAAGATGAATTTCTTATACCCTGCAAGCATCCTCAAATATCATAAGCAAATTATTCATGAGCATAATTGAGAGGGATGTGGTGAACTCAGCTGCATCTTTCAGTCAGAGCTGGAACCCTCTGTCAAAGGCCTGGCCTCAGTACGTGAATGACTGAGTAGAGCTCATTAGCCTGAGTTATAATAAAAGGTAAGATTAGATTATGAAGTTCTTAATTAACTATAAATCTCTCTCACAATTCTCTGCTTCTAAAGTACACAAGGTCTACAAAGAGGTGGCCAAATAGCAGAGTAATCCCTTAAGACTGACAGCCATGCTTGGACAACCAGTGTGCACCTGCAGGACCACAGCTCTGCATCCCCCAGGACTGTAACTCCAGGAAAAACCTGGGTGCAGAGCTGCTGTTTTCCCCTGCACAGCTGCTCCAGTTCAGAAACCAGGAGGATGTAAAATTGACCAGACTAAACCCATGAGTCCAAACTTGACTCAGATTTCCCATGAGTCAAAACGTGCTCGTATTTCAAAAAAAAGGAAGGAGGAGGCCATGTACAAGGCTGCCTTCAGCTGCCACTCACCAAAGATGGATGCATTCATTTATTTCAGGGAAAACCTCCTGTAGCCCCTGCCCTCAGCAGATTATCCTATAGATCACAACTTTGAAATTACTACTTGGCCTGAATCTTTTTAACCAAGTCAGCCTGAGGAATCATTCACTGAAAATCATTAAAATTTGGAGAAACTAGTAAACCCTACCAGCGGGGTTTGGTAGCCTCAGCTCCGTGGGCTGGTTTCCACAACTGCAATAACTCTAAGAGGAACATTTCTCCATCTAACCAAGCCAGTGCTGTGGAATTGTGCTCATCCAGCAGCATCTTCGCACAAAAATCTTTCCCAATATTGAAGAGATCGCCAGAATCTCTTTGCTGGTCCATACTTGGTCCAACCTCAGTTTGGATGGGAAGAAATTGGCACTGTACTGGCTAACTCTGTGGGGGCATAACACCCAACACACCCTGTACATCTTCTCACTCACTTTGTGGTGAGAATTTCACTGCTCACAAGACAGGCCAAAGCCCACGTGCAAACCCAGCATTTACCCAAATTTTTTCTCACTCAGTAAAGACCGTTCACCTCCCTGACAACGCAGGACGCACAAGTTTGATGGATTATAGTCCCCACCGTGGGCAGAACGGGATTTCGCTCAGGTACAACACAAGTGAAGCCCGTCAGAGAACTGCCACAGGACACTGAGTGCTGCTGACAGCCGGAGCCCCCGCGGTTGGCATTCCCGACGCTCGGCTCAGGCGCCGGCCGTGTCTGACAGCTGGAGAATAACAACCAGGGAGGGAGCCTGCCAAATCAGCCTGGGCTGCCTCAAATTAGACTGGACTGACTCCCTCTCTCCCATCCCGAGGACAACACCAGAAATTTGAGCTGTACGTTCTGAAATGGAGCTGGAAGTAAATATGAAATGGGCTCCCAGGGGCCTGAGTAGTTTATGCACTTGGTCTTAGCACTTCTTTCCAGCTGTCACTTAAGCAGTGCCTGGTGCTGAGTGCAGATAAAAGTTCTTTCTTCAGTATCCAAAGACTCCTTGATTGCTGTTAGGGAGCCTGATGCAGGCTGTGAGGAGGATGGAGAGACAGAGCTGAGAACAGAGGAGTGTCTCACTCCCCACATGTATTGTTTTAATTTATTTGTTTACCACTATCCAAACCTATGGCAATTAGCAATAAATTTAAATTAGTTTTCTCCAAGTCGAGTCTGTTTTGCCCATGATGGTAAATACCATTTTTCTCAATCACAAGATTTTCTGTCTTATTTTCTCCCTACCATCATCCTGCTGAGGGGGAGTGAGAAAACAGCCTGGCAACCAGCCAAGGGTCAACCCACCACTGGAATATATCAAAATCCACTGCTTAGTCTCATGTATTTCAGATAAGGGGATTTAGATGAAGGCTTTCTAAAACTGGGGAAAATAAGGGAGACAGTGGCAGAGTGCACAGGAGAAAATTCCATCTTGAGATGTCAAGATGCTTTACAGAGATCAGAAAGCACATTATACTTGCCTTTACAGGGTCCACAGGGGCAAAAATAAGAACAAAATAACAGCATCCTGGGCCCACCCAGTCATGTTTACAACCTATGAGGCTCTGTTGCTGCTAATACACACGAGGACCGTGAACACTGAAAGTTAACACATCTGGTATCTCCTTGACAGACTTGCAGTAGGGAAATACAGCTCTAACATCTAGTTTGGGGTTAGGCACCCAGCTGTCAGGAAGCACAGTCAAGACACACTGGTGTGGAATGAAATTGCCCACAGCTCAGTCTTCAGAGGCATTTCCGAACTTCCCCTTTGTCAAAGCAAACCGGTTCTGTATGTTTTACAAAGCTTCAGCACTATGGAAGGGAAAGTAGAACGAAGAAGAAAAATAAAAGCCAAAATATGAACCCTGTTAAAGAGGGGAAATTGTGCTTTGTGAAACAGATGGGTTTTTTATGTTAGAAAATGGTTTGAGGTGAAGAGGTACGTTAATCTTACATAGGATGCACAAGTAATGGAGGAACCAGTGCTCCTGCTGGTCAGTGGGAACAGCAGAGGGTCCACAATGTCATTGGTAAACAATGTTATTACCTGAGATATGTATATTTTAGGTCCTGACAAACGAAGTTTAATGTCACATAGGATATGAAAACAAATGAAGGAAGAGCTACATCAAGGTCCAGCAACAAAGTGAGCATGGAAGAAGCACAAACATTGCTGGGCTAGAGAGAAAAAATGAAGCTTAGAGTAACAAAGCGTGGTTAGCACAGCTGATGCTCAGTAAATTCATTGGCACAGCTGACATCCACTGCATTGCCATCTAGATGGAGGGTCTGATGAAATCAAATTGGGATCCTGAGCACTGAAGAGCTCCACACAGTGAAAGAGACACCCAGGCAATGAGACAGTTACCTCGTGGTCCCCCATTCTGTCATGCTGAGAGCCAGGTGCATTGCTGCTGTCAATAGAATACCTCACTTTAAGGTATGCACTCCCTGGCTCTACTTGGGGATGTGCTGGGTTTGCTGGGCAGGATCCCATCCCTGCTTTGATTTCTTCAGCCCTTGGCTGGGCTAAGACACAACGTGATGAGAAACCTGTGGTCTGCAAGAGGGACGGAAGCACAAAGCTTCAAAGCACAGCTCCCACCCAGCTCTGCAGGAATGAGGTATTTCTGTTCAGGGTGACCAGGACTTCAGAAATGTTTTCTTCCATTTTTCAAAAGGAAAATTCTGCTTTTTAACTACAGTGTTTTCAGCCTGCCCTGTGGAGAGGAACAGCTGTGCTCAGACCTTTGCCTTTCTCTAGCCAAGGATTGCTATCACCCAGAGCTGCAGCATCAAGGAAGCCATGGAAGGCTTTTGAAAGATAATACTGCACTTTTAAAGCCTTGAAGCATCATGCTGAGAAGGAAGCAGGTCACCTTTGTTACATCTATCACAGGTGTAAGCTATGTTCCCTGCAAGGGAGGCAATTCTGTGGACACAGGCTCCTGTGTCTGTGTCTATTTCTAAAACAGCTACAATGCAGATGCCAGAAAGACACTTCTCTGCAGCAGTCACCATGTTATAAAATTTGCTTTGTTAGTAGGAAACCAAGTCCATCCTAGGAGCCTGCAATTGAGCTTGAAGACTTTTCTCCTGTCTGTGCTGGCCCCTCCATGCTGTTCTGTATCACCACACAGCAGCGACTGCTGGCACAGTTTGTTCCTATTGCTGCAGGGGCTTCAGAGCAGAAGAGAACTGAGCCCATTAACTTAATTCTTCTCTCACCCAGACCAGTCTGATCCTCCCTCCCACTACACCTGTGGCATCATTCCCCTCAAGCTCAAATCTGCAGGTGTAATTCCTATGGAGCTTTCTCAACAGCTATCAACTTCCTCCTATGAGTTTCTAAGCCTTCCATTGACTGCTAAGGCAACAGGATTCATCACTATTTCTCTCCTTAATATATATAAAAAAAAAATATTGCTCCTGTCACTTTGCAAATGCTTCAGCTGGCCCCAGCTCCACGCCTTCACTCTTCCTGAGCTGAATCCTTGAGAAGTTGTTGATTGTGACTACAGACCTCCTGGCACACAACCAAATTTCTTCTTTTCAGTGTTACAGCCTGCCCAGCTGCCAACTCCGCTTTCCATGTACACATAAACAAACGAGCTGCTGAGAGCGTTTTCAGCCTGTTATCACTGTATTGGGTGTTCCACACAGAGAATACTGGAGCAGCTACAACTCACACTCCTTTATTTAATATGTATCAATGCCAACCAGTATCTAATGGACGTAATGATTGAATACTGACAGGCATATTTCTCCAGCCTAGTTCTCCTTTGGCAATAATGCCTGACCAAGATTGATGACTCTAATACCAAAGCAGGCAGTTTGTTTGTTTCTTCTATAGGCTTCATTTTTCAAATAGCCTCAGACTCCCCTTCTCTCTCTCCCAAAGAAAAAGGGAATGGAAAATTGTGGTGACTACTGAGACACCTGTACAAGTGCAGCTGCTGTCTCCTCAGGCCACCAAACCACAAAGGTCAGATTCACTAAGGCGCTAACCGGGTTTATTCTGGCGTAATTCACATGGTTTTATATCAGGATCAAACTGGTGTGTCACAGTGACACATGCAGCTCCCTGGGTGAGGATTCAGTCACTGGAGTGGAACGAAACCTGAGCAGGTCTGATCGGATCACAACAGGCACATTTCACACACTTACCAAGTGCCCACACAAGATCCAGGCAGTGCTCAGGAACAGGAGCTCAGCAGCACAAACAAAATGAACAAAAGAGACTCCACAAGCAAGGTATGGTTTTCCTTTTTGCACTGTCTTGAGGAATCAGCAGCAGATGCCAAGGACATCAGAACAGCAAGGAAAGGTTGACGTGCAAAGCTAAGCTGGGAGCCATTTTACAGCAGGGAGCAAGGCTATAGTGTATGTGGCTCAAAAATAAGACAATTAAAGTTGTCTTGCCTAAGGACAACTCACTGGGAGGCAAAGTGCACTGCTGCATGCTGCAGATGACACCTGGAAAAAGAACAGAAAATGGAAGAAAGCTCTAAAACAGGAACTCAATGGTATATTCTGCTGTTTAAGGAGAAACCCAGAAACAATGTAGTTGTAGATCAGCCCTCCTGTGCTTTTATCAAGAATGCTTTGGACTTAGCCTACTGCTTAGTTCTGTTGTTCAATCATTTGCATTTTTATATGCTTTTTACAGAGGAGTCACCTGTGTTTTGGGGTACATTAAAAAAATTAAGGTGCAGGTTTTGTTCCTTACTGGCACAACAGACCCATACAAGGGAGATGCTCAAGGCCTGGACACAGGGATGTGGCAATACATAGAGAGGTGGAATTTCCTGTAACCCGTAAGCACAAACAGCCTCTCCCTAAAATTTCCTGGGTCCCATTTCCAGGAGATCTTAGAAAGCAGCAGTACTTGTACTTCACAGCAAAAGGCAAAAAGCAATTGTAGAGATGAGTCCCCAAAGGGATCTTTGCTCATCCTTAGCCTAGAGAACTTCTCGCTAGTCTATTACACTGTTCCTAATTTGAGGCAACGTGTGCTGTACAGGAAAGGTTAAACAGGACTGATCAGCAGGAGAAAGTGCATTTTACACTGAATTAGGTAAGGCTAAACAGGAGCCAGCAGCTGTTAAACCACACATCTATACTATAGTGACCCCATATGCTTCTCACAAATCCTGTCCTGAGGGAAGCATCACCACACACCCACACACCTGAAAAAGCTCACAAAGTATCACTACAGCTGCATCTTCAAACATGGACCCCTTTAATTCTTGAAGAGGCAAGACAGATTTCATTCATTCTTGAGGACCTTGAGCCATGATTCTCAGTCATACATCCCCAATACCATTACCAACACCTTTCATTCAACCCTCTGATTCTGCTCCATTTTTGTCTCAGTTCCCCCCCCCCAGTTCCACCAATAATTATTGAAAAGGCCTTAAAAAGCCCACAAGCCTGTAATCATAAACTACAGATTAGGCAAAGGTGATTTAAAAAGTCTGGATTGAGTGCAAGGACATTTGGTAAATGTCAATTAGAAAACACAAGAGCCACAAAAAAATCCCAGATTTTATTGCTCTGAAGCACCTTTTGCTCTCTGTAATACCTAAATCTAACTCATCCTCTTCTCACTTTATTGGGAGGTTTTTCTCAGAGCAGAGGTGTCTTTGAGCAACAGTAGATCAGCCAGGAATAAAGTCTTACTGGAAAAGAATCTGAGAGAGGTTAAATGCTTGGAAAAGGGGCAGCAAAGTAGGAGATGCACCATTAAAATACAAATACACAGAGTACCTTCTGCAGACACTGGAAAGAAAACCAAAGCAAGTTGTCACTATGTTATGTAGTACTGTGGTTGTCAGGATGCTCCAGTGAACAGCTCCAGAAACACGATGGACATTCTCACGTGACCTCCACAGACACACAGGCACATGTGCATTCTTACATAACCATCTTCATACATGGATGAATTCTGAATTTTAAGGTTTGAAACCAAACTAGCAATGATCTTAAAAACCAAGCTAAAACATTTTTATAACTATGAATTTAAATAGCAGATCAAAACCTCTTGTCCCAGCATCCACAGCATTTGCACCTCAGAGATCACTTGTATGTGTAAGATTCTGGTTTTCCTTTCAGCTTGGGACTTAAAAAAAAAAAGAAAAAAAAAGAAAAGTCTTTTCTTTCACATTGTGATAAAAGACAGTCATGAAACACCACAGCTTCTAGAGGGTTTTATATACCATGAACTTGAACTTATTCTTAATTATTCATGTGTATAGCATGTGCCAAGGGCAGAAAGATTAAACAATTTAATAAGCCTATTTTTAATTTATAACCTAGATCAGGCAAAACTTTGCTTGGATGTGCTCCTTCTCCAGGTGCATCCAGGAAATTTGTTGCTAGCAAAACACATAAATAGCCCAGTGCTGCAAAACACAACAATCAGCATCTACAGTATTTGATAAAAATGTAATAGTGAGAACATAGAGGTTCACAAGTCACTGAGGAGAGTGACTTGGATGATGTCCTGCAGTGCTCTGGTCAAAAGCAAATGCATGAAAAGAGACTGACAAACTGACTTCTGTCAGCTTAGGTAGGAGTGAGGAACTGAAAGGACTCGAGAGCAGCACAGCACTCTCAGGGAGCAAAGTGAAAACAGAGTTTTAGTATTTGAACCATTTCACATTAAACAGAGCCTAGGCCACCACTAGTGTTTTTCAGTTCCTTAGATACAAATTTCCAAATGAACAAATGCAGCCGAGGAATACAGACAAAATAAAGAGATCTTGCTGCCTATCAAAGGCACACACTCATGGTGGTTTTATTCTTTACTTCATAAATGCTTGGCTCAAATTCAAGATGAGTTTTTCTCAGAGCAGTATGAAAGTCTCTAATGTTTCTTGTCCTTCGATATTTGGTTTGCACGCAGAGCCTGACAATATCTATGTGGGTAATTCACAAGAGTAATTCTGCATCATTACAGCTCCCATTTACTTCTACAGCAGCAGCACTAGGGTGTTGTTGCATAACAGAGACCCTGCACAGCCCTACAGTGTCTAAAACTTACCAAATCCCTCACAAAATCCTGTTAGAGCAAAGAGGTTCAGATTATCATAAACACAATAAAGGGTAAAGAGCCACTATGAAATGCATGTCAAGGGACATCATGCAGGTAAGGTGGTAATTATTGGTATAGATCACAACTTAAAATCACTTCAAACCACACTTTCTTTGAAAAATAAATATTTATCAGCAGACCTCCAAACTCTGGTCAATACACTAAAATTATCAGTAATTGCCTTATATTTAATAGATGTCACAGAAGTGGGTCTTGAAGATACAGCTCTCACAAAATAAGAATTTTTCCCTCAAAAAGCTGTTTCATATTTGAAATAACTTACAAAATATGGGGGATTTCAGGATCCCAGATCTCCAGGTCCTGAGAGATGCCTCGCTGTTGGCCTCTCACATGGCAAAATAAACTCTGATATATTCTAGTCCCTGTCCAATCTGATTCAGCAGGCTTGCCCTCTGCCCACCAGGGCAGGTGGTGCACGTCACTGGGAACTGTAACTCATGGAATAACCGGTTTCTTTGAGGTCCTTGGAAGCACTGTTACTATTCTTGGGATATTTTCTACAAGCCCTTGCTAAATGATCCATATCCTCTGCTGCAGCTAAACAACAATTGATTTTTCTGTTCTTTCTAAGCACTGTCCCGTTGCCAACATATATTTCTCATTTAAGTTCCTGGAGCATTTTGTTGCCTCTCCAGCTTAATCTTGCCTTTCCATAAACTTACTTTATGAGCCTCCCCATCTGTTCCTGAGATGCGTGTGCATGTTGTGTGTATCTCTCTCTCTAGCTATTACCCAGACAGGTGTGTGTTTGCTGACTGCACAGCATGTACATGCAGCCTGTCAGGAAAATGAGATTCTGAATTGGTTTCACTGCTGATCCTGCTCCCTGTTTAATACCTGTGACCACAATGAATCGTGTTGGACACCCGGCCTTCTCCTTACTGAATCACAGCCTGCAGCACTCTCCCTGGTGCTACACAGATTGTTTTGAGATTACAAACTCTTTGTGTGCATTAGGACTCAATTTCTGACCCACTCCTATTGTGAATTTTATGCTGATAGTAAAGCAGGTGGTTAGCATCACATTCCTTTTCATCTGTTTGGCAAAACCTGCAATACTGAAATACTGAGTGAGGAATCACTGCACTGCCCAACCCTCCTGCCTGATACTAGTACCTTGGGGAGCTGCATCTGACACAATTAAATAAAGGTCAGGCCTAACTGGGTTTGGCTCTGAATAAAATGGATTCTCTACCTCCTTGAAAAAAAAAAATTAATAAGTGGCCATAGCACTAACAAAGAGCCTCATATTGACATGTCCCTGTTGCCAGGGTTTGAAACCAGCCCTGCTGTGGGTAGCAGCTCAGTAACTGCACAAAGCCTCAGGAGCAAGATCAGGTTGCAAGGGCTGCTTCGTTATTGCAAAAAGCACATGGTGCAAACCCATGGCTTATTTTAGTGTTCTTGGCATGGCTTTGGGGACTCTGGTTAGCTGAAGACAGAAGCAGCCAGGTATCTTCTGCTCGAACCACTGGCCCCACAGGCAGGGCTCTGTGCCTGTAGCCATCCCATCGCGTCCTCACAGCACTGTGCTTGTCACATTTCTGGACAGGTTTAAAAAGGAGGTACATAAAGCTCTTGTTTCACAGAACCATCACACGAGCACCCCAACATCACGAAGCAGGATGGAGGATTCATTCCCAGTGGATTCATTCTGCATGCATACCAAGGGTTAAAACACATCACCAGGTTTTGTGTCTTTTCCTGCCCTTTGGTGATTTTTCATAACAGAGGATGTGTTTCTCTTCTTAGGTCCTCAGCTGGGAATTTCAGCTCTCTAAGCTGCTGCTGTTGCAGGGACCTATGACCTCCAGCATGCCTTCAGGCCCTCCTGCTCTTTTCTTATAGCACACCATAGCTGTAAGCTTGTGATTTTTATTTCAAGTCTTAAAGTTGTGCAGGGAAGTATTTTGTGCTTTATCACTGTAGGAAGCCATGGAGGATGAACTCTTTCAGACACTGCATTTACCCCCACCCCCATCTCTTTCCAAACTTGTCTTTCCATGAGTTGAAAGACTCTCTCAGTTGGAGTAAAGAGCTGAAAAGAAAATCCGTTTCCTCTGAGAGTTTGCAGGCCAGCGTGTTTTTCTAGGAGGCGAGCATTCCTCTCCCTGAAGATGAAACACCAGGATGACCAGCAAATGTAATTTAATCATCAGGGGAACACATTACAGCTCAAAAGCACCCATGTACTCGGAGGTCAGGTGCCCACTTCACCAGATCTAAGCAGAGTGAGGTTAAGGCTTCAGGGAAGACACTTTCCAACGAGTACCTGTACAAAAGTACTCCTGGAAGTACTGAAACAGGACAATTAAACACAGCACAGGGTTCAAGTGCTGGAGACCGTATTTAAGTTCAAGTATTCCATGCTTCAAAACAAAGAACTTACCTACCCTAGAAAGGGCAAGATCCAGCCTGTGCCTGGCATTCAAGGCAAGCGCTCTTAAGCGAGCACTTCTGGATCCACTCATGCTCATATTTAATTTTTCTTTTAAATTTACTGCAGAGAAAAAACTTGCAAAGACACACAAAAAATGTCTTTACTTTGCTACAAGATACATTTTCCAGAGACTTTCTGCCACTGCCACAGCCCCTGTGCCAGGCCACGTGTCCCCAAGAGATGTGGGAGCATCTCTCTCACTGACATTGCTCAGATTAAAAGCCAGGGGGTAAATAGGAAAGGGAGGGAAGGCCATCAAACTAAAAGGTTTGTTTTGCTGTTGGTTTTTCCCACCCTCCCCCCCCCCCCAACAAATTAAATAAAAAGTCTAAAGACTACAGCTTGCATAATTTAACATGCCTGTAAACATGGAACATGCATAATTGATATTAAACAACATGCTAATCACCTCATAATGTGAATAGGGGGACAACCTACCCTCAGTTTATGTATAAGTAACAAGATGGAAGCCTGCTGAGCTCTGTATAATAGGTTTCCCCCCCGCCTTACATTTGTATCTCAGCATGATGGTAAACCACAGCTTAGGCAGGAAACCTGATGTATTATTTATGCCAAGCTTTGAACTGAAATGCTTTTCTCTGTGTTACATAAATATATATATTACTCCTTCAAACACAGTGATTGATTCTGCCAGGTCACTGTGAGAACACACTCCCTGCTACAATGGAAAGGGAACGCCAGTGGCAGGTGAGGTGCTGCTCCCTCAGTGCAGAACAACAGACACAGTCCCAGACCAGTTCCCATTCCTGTAGCTGCTCTGGGAACTTCACAGAGGTCTGAAGAGTTGTACAAATGCTGCCACCACAGGGGAGCACTACAAGAGATGCCTGCATGGATGTCCTGTGATCTTTCACCTCTGCCAACTTTACATTACTGAATCCACTGGGAAGCAATGCACCCTGCTGCAGCCAGAGCACAGCAGGAGCTACAGGGATGCCATAAAGCCACGAGCTCCAGGATGCTGAGAGCAGGGACAGAGCTCCTGTTGACTCCAGAAGGAACATGAATAATCTTAGGAGCAAATTTAACAAGAATCTTATCACATTTTGTTTTCACAAGGTGATACAGCTGGAAGCTGAGTTGAGCTAAGAGGTATTGAGCACAACACAGCAATGAGTCCACAAGTGCCTTCCATCCAGCTAACACAGTATGTACGACTTTTGCCTTGTCAGAGGTCTGGCTTTAATTAAAATCAATCTTAAATAATTTATATGGCATTTCATTAGATGCATGCTGAGTTAGACCAGGGCACTATCAGTACAAATAGATGTATCCAGTATACGAGGTGGGGAGCTGAGGTCACAACAGCGCATTTTGGTTTCTCCTTTTTGGAATCTGTTGTTTAAAGAGAGAACACCAAATAATCTCTAACCTTGCCCCGGGCAGACCAGCTCTCTCCCATGCAATATGTTAGCCAGATAATTAAAAGACTACAGGTAGCCACAAACAGATGCAAGGCATTTTGTTTTAATGCCAGAGCTGTTTCACCAGTGGCAATTTAGAAATTTGACATGAGTGCCAGCATGCCCAAATTGTGCTCTCAGCTGAACAAGAGGTAAATATTTAATGCTGGAGGGAATAAATAAAATTTGAAAAAAAAAAAAAAAGAGAGAAAAAAAAGGTTGTATGAAGTAAGAGATGTGAGTAAAAGCCCTAAGGGAGGCAGCCAACATAGCCAGGAGCCAGGACCAGCTGTACTGGAAAGAAGTGATTTTTCCATCTCTGAAGGTATCAGCATCCCTTTAGAGTGAGGCCATACTGCTGGAAAAGCTAATTGTGGAAACACTAACTCCAGGCTGATTCCCACTGCCCACTCTGTTCATATTGGGGTAAATCCCCTTTAACTTGGCTCACTTGGACTTCAACATCTTGAGACATGAAATACTGTATTTTTACTCATTTGAGGAATTTTGGTGCAGGTGAGTTCCAAGGCTCTTGCACAAGTCCTTGCACCAGCACCTGTGAGGAGTTTACCCCCAGAGAAGGCTCCAGGAGGAGCAGGGGCAGCACGGGGCTCACGGCAAACCCCTGCCATTGCCCAGCCAGCGAAAGGGACAGAGTGAGCACACGTGAGGGAAAGATGGATCACAGGGAGGGAGCTTGGTGCAAGAATTACATCACTGGGAATGAAATCCATCTCCCAGCCAGATGGAGCCAAGTTTGTTTACGAGCCTGAGCTGCAATATCCACTCGGTCCATCTGGCTGGCGCTGAAGGGAAGTCCTGCCAGCAGATACCCTGGAAGGACCATTCTGCTCCAGCTTCCATTTCATCATTCCATGTAAACCAGCGTGCTATCCACCCTGGTGGGGAGGGTATCATGGAGAGGAAACACCAAGCTATGAAATGCAGCACTCTCTTCCTGATTAATACTAATGACTAAACAAATTGGAGTCTCTTGAGCAAACCCTGCCAAATTTCTGCAGTCTCTGCAAAGACTCACATTATACAAAGGTTACTTTACAACCCTCTTACCATTTGCTGATGCCTTATCGTGGCTGTAAATTGAATTAACACATCCAGAGCCCTGCAGCGCTGCCAAGGGATTTAGAGGTCTCAAGATCAACAAGAAGGTTTTATTGGACTACTGTTTTTCCTGGAACAGTGAGGGCATCCTGACCATAACCACACTGATGCTGATGAGGGAAGATACAACACTGGACATTGCGCTGCATAGTGCTGAGAGCCTTTAGGAGATTGCTCCCACAGAGACAGTAACAAGTAGCCAAGTAGGAAAAAACCCCCAAATACTTGTTGCAATGTGTTGCTGACAATAAGGAACAGGGAGTACCTTGGCTCATATTCATGCATCAAATGAGATGATGGAAGGCCACCATGAAGATAAAATATGTACTAAATATCTTTACATGCAGAGATCATTGCATATTATTCCAAACAAGTTTTCACGGTTCAAACACCTGGTCTAATTACCAATAACGAAACTCAGTGAAGGCACCCAAAATGCATCCTCAGCACTGGTGCCACAACTTTGTTCATCTCATTTCTCTTAAGTGATGCAAGCATAAGATCCCAAATTAAACAGAATGAATGAACTGAACAGTTCAACATTTGATGTGAAAATTGCCTCTCAGTTCAGAGGGGAAAATAAAAACAAAGCAAGACCCTTAAGAAGGGTAAAGGTGATGATTATTGCTCTTCCTTCAGCAGAGCCTGGCCGTCTCCACTGTGGGTGCAGCGAAATTGCCCTGTGGAAGAGGCGGTTCCCAGCACACAGACAGGGTCTGTGGGACAGCACCGTCATCTAGTGGGCATCCGGGAGAGCGTTCACACAAACTCCTCCTGCTTTGGGACACCCGCAGTGC
Source organism: Corvus hawaiiensis (assembly GCF_020740725.1). Classification (NCBI taxonomy): domain Eukaryota; kingdom Metazoa; phylum Chordata; class Aves; order Passeriformes; family Corvidae; genus Corvus; species Corvus hawaiiensis. The sequence continues at coordinate 9,248,666 of NC_063230.1, read as the reverse complement.
TCTGACCGGGGACCACACGCTGGGAAACCAAGCTCAGAGTCCCCTGGGCAGACCCTCCCGAGAGAGTCACTCGGCTCCTTATCGCCTGCATCCTTATCGCCACCCAGTACAGAAAACAGCTCCCTCTGGACCTCCAGACAATCAGTCTGGACAGGTTTTCAGGTATAGAGCTGCCTCTATCACAGCCTCACCTACTAAGTCTCAGGTATTTCTTTTTGGCAATCAATAGAAAGACTCATGTTGAATAAGGGTGAAGAGTTCAGGCAGGAAAATCATTGACACACGTACCAAGAGGTTTTTGGCTAATTAAAGCTGCCACAGTACACCAGCCTTAGAGATCACCTATTAGTACTACTGCCCTCTTCAAAAGAAAGCTTCCTAATAAAGCAAGGAACTTTTAGTGACACTAATCCGTAACTAAATTCTGTTTTGAAAGAAAACACTGAAACCACCAAAGGTTGCAATTACTCTCGAATCACAGTGTTTGGATCTGCATCCAGATGTCACTCTCTGTTCATCACCAAATCCATCAGCTCTTCTCCAACCCTGTTCCTAAGACAATACTGTCACCTGGCCCTACCTTTAGGCTACTAAGCATTGGACCTTTCTTCCAAGAGGATGCTTAGCAGCAGAGTGTCCTACGGAAGCTACAACACTTCTCAGTCTCTGATGTGCTGCATCAAGCTCCTGTTTTAAAGTTGAGCCTCTGCTGTCAAGACATCTGCCTAATTTTGAGTTGTGGGATTTTTCTTCCACATTCCCATTCATCTCATTGTCCTAGCAGTCCCTCTTTCAGTTTTATATCCTCAGCAAAATTTCCCTCTATAACACAGTTTTCCCCTCCTCCAGAGACATTAACCCACTTCATTTACTGCCTGCTGGGTAAAAAGATTAAAGGGCTCCACTTGTGTCAATTTAAACTCTCTCTTAATAAATGGAACCAGAGCATTTATGCAGCAACTATTTACCTCATTATGTGGCGTTATAGCCAGGTATGTGCTCCGAGTTTAAAGCAAGCAGCTAAAATCCATTCTCTATTTCTAGGAGTGGGAGTGCAATCAATTCCTAATGAGACTCCAAGGTCTCCATTCCCAGCAGAGGACAGAGCTACATTTACAAGTGGAACAGCACAAGAAAAGGAAGGTGGAGTGTTAATTCCAAAGCAGACATGCACAACACAAATTGAGCAGCCAAGATTAACTGTGCCACGCTGGGATCACCAGGTTTGCTATGATGAATATGTTAACAATCCTCATCAGATCCCGTGGGATTTAAAGATTCAGGAAGGTCAGACACGCTGGCATTGTTCTCAGAGCATTCCATTCTCCATTGTACACAGAGGAGACCAGAACACTCCATCCTCTGAGTTCTACCTTTTGCCAACTAACTGACTCTCATTAGCTAAAATGATGCCCTGATGCCTTTAAAAAATGCTTTACTTGAAGTTTCACTTTTTTTAGTTTAAATCAATGAATGCAGTCAAAGAAGGCATTTTTCTTCTCTTTCCTCTGTGTAAGAGCTCTTCTGTCACCTACTACTTCTGCTCTCATCAGATAAATCTGGTGCTGGAAATCCCATAGACATTGCCCTTACTCTCACTTCGACTTAAAGAAGCTAAAGCAACTACAAGTATTAGTTTAGATTTGTGGTGCACAGGCATTCATTTAGACACAGAGCAAAAAGTGTTTCTAAGCTTATGACAGCCTCAACTAATCTGAAGTTATCATCCCCAAAACCAGCAACAACAAAACAAACCTAAAGAACAAGCATTCAGCTTGCAATATTTTTTTTACATGGGTAGGTGATAGTGATTGAAAATCTGGATCTCTAGCATAAGAATAGTCAAGGAAGACTGTAGCTTTAAACTATTCCCACATAAGATTATTCCAGAAGTCTCACTTGGTGCCACTAGATGTCATTCTTGGACCTTCAATTAAAACAATTGTTTGAGTTTTATTTTTTTCCTCTAGTTGTTATGTCAGTTGCCACAAAGAATGCAGACCTTGCCATGATTTTACATCTTAATTTAATATGATAGTTCCACAAGAATTTATTGGACTTCATATTTATGAGAGAAGACACATGCCAAATTCCTCCAGTATGAGACAGAGAGTGGTCTGCTCATAATTCAGCTCAGTATATGATCTTCTTAAAAAGAACACACCCTTCAAGAACTTTTTGTTTAAATATTGATCTTATCCTCAGCATTGTTTAATCCCTCTAGAAACATTAGAGGAAAGCAGTGCTTTATTGTGGGGAGGCTCTATTTATTTGCAGGGTTTTTTTGGTCATCTTCTGTTTGCCAAAGCTGAAGGTATAAATGAAATTATGTTTCTGAAGGTCTTGTTATTTAAGGTAAGGAAGCTTTGATGGAGACAACGTGCACCACTGACCACATTTTAAAATCCTTAACATTTGCACTTGTGAAAAGAGAACAACTTGAGGCCTGGAACTGAGAGGCGTTAAGCAGCAGGGTAAGAGGAGCAGAGTGCAGAGGGACCAGAGCCCAGCAAGCAGACCAAGACAGGACTCCAGGATCAAAGGGAATTTGAGAAAAAACTTTTAAGATTGCCAGCACCAGGGCTCCTCAGGAAAGGCACCTTCACACGGCCATAGTGAGCACCATGACAGAACTGGTTGGCATTCAGAAACAAGAAGTGTTCTGGGGTCAGATCCAGACCACGATGCTCTAAAAGCTTAAGACTCCTGACATCATTATTCCAAGGCCAGGGCTATAGACGGCCCTGTAACACACACAGGGGTTTATATATTTTGCTGTGAAGGTTACTTAGATGCTTGAGTAAATCCATCTGACTCTTTTTCAAGGTTGATTAATCAAAACACTGGATAAACATTCCCTTGCTAGCAGCAAGCACACTTAGCCAGGGAGCAATGTGCCCTCCGAGCTGATCCCAGCCAGGAAAGGTCACTGCTGCACCAGGCCCACCCTCCCCTCGGTCCAGGCAGCAGCTCTGGCACGACCAGATCTCAGTGAAGCACAGGTTTTGACCCTGGCAGGATTAACCCAGCGCCTCACCCTGCAATTTACCTGCATTCAGCTCTTTCGGGGAGGGGGACACAGAGCTGCCCTGACTGCCAGCTCCTCCAGCTGGGGTCTGCTCCTCTGGGACCCTTTTGCCTTTCTGCAGCCAGGCAGGAGTTCACTGATCACAGCCCTCCCTGTTTCTCCCTGAAGAGAGTGCAATAACCAAGACGCATAGGCTGCCTTCCTCCCACTGGTGTGCAGAGGGAGGAGGGTTCCCACTGCCAGAGGGTGCCTGGTGGCAGCAAAAGAGCAGATGTGCTCCTGTCACCTGAAAGCCATCACATTTGTGCTGGCCATCACAACAGCCCTCTCCTGTTCCACCTCCCAGAGCATCTCTCATGTTTAAGCATGCGGAAGTGATGATCTAAAGACCAATACTCTCACTAAGAGAGGAAAAAATATTGAAAGCATAAGAATTCTAATCTAGTCAGGAAAGAGGAAAAAAGAGCAACTCACACAAGCAAAGCAACCCGACTGCAACAGACTCACAAGAGAAAGCTGAGCACAATCTTTACCCTGGAAAACAACCACAGGGTAATAAACAGATCTAAAAATGCAATTTGTTTGGAAAGAGAGCAGGTTTTTTACTGCAGGAAAATCATGTGTAACGTTGAATTTGAAATAATCCATCCAGCATCCATGAAAGATCTCATTCTAGCACTTATTCTCCTGAGGCACATTCAGCAGTGAACAACTCCTGTAGGGTTTATTTCATTTTTTGCAAGCTACACCATCAGCCATGGGGACCCTGGTGGCCACTGACCAGTAGCACCACACAGAAGTTCAAGACACCACTGAACAAAGATATTTCTCTGAACATGAAGTCACCAAACTTAAAACCAGCACATTCTGTAGCTGAAGAAGCATCCTTATGATGGACACCCAGCTATAATTACAGCTCAGCAGCTGCTTGCTCTCAGTCTTGACTCAGTCTTTTTTATAGTATGAAGCTGCTTCCTATATAAGCAATCAACTTGACAAACAACCCAGATGTTTTCTCCCCCTCCTGCACTGTAGCAGCTACATAAACTATGAAGTCCTTCAGCTTCAGCATTCCTTCTCCTGACCAAGAAATAGGACACCTGCAGTTGGAATTTGGGACACAGCATTCCATACCTCTCTCAGAGGCTGCCAGCACAGTTCTGTTTTGCTGCTGTGAATACGAGGGGCAGAGCAGCCTCACTGACTGATTAAAGCAGCCCTGATTTATGCAGACAGTCGACTGGAGCTACAATAAATAGATTTGTAACAACACAACCGTGTTAGAAGGGGTAGCTGGGGATGAGTTCAGGACAGGTGTTCTGCAGAATTTATAATCCACATCTGTATCATGAAGCAGCAGGCAGCTTATTTAAAATGACAAGGCTGTGGAGAGTCTGAACAGTCCTTCTTTCCTTCTTAATTTTTTTTTAAATACAGGGAGGCTGGGGGGGGGGGAAACCCAGCCAGCATTTGCACCGAGCCAGTGGTCCCACTGCACTTCTAACATGCTTAACATAGGGGAAAACATCTTAAGGGAGTAAGTGGTAATGGGCCATGAAGCATATGGCAGTGTTGTGGCATCTCAAGAGCCATATGCACAGGCCTACAAACTGTCGGGATGTGATACACTACAGATAATATCCATGATAAATTATTCACTTAACCAAAAATTGTACATCAACCCTCAACAGCTGGTAAAAGCTGGATCCTTGCCCAGTACATTAAGGAAGTTTGCTTCCTCAAAGCTCTACTGTTCTTTAGGGGATTTGAATTATGCATGTTACCATGAAAGCTAATGCTGTACATATGCATTCAAAGTTATTATTAACCTCATCAGGCAGAGAAGGAGTGGAGCAGGCAGCTGTTTTTCTAGCTCATGTGCTTAGGATGCAGTGATGTTTAAAAGGACTTGCTGAGAGCAAGGATATAGGAGAGTTTATTTTCCCCTTAGAGTAGCTTGACAGTAGCCAGTTCAGCCTGAAAGGTCTCTGGGGTGGTCACCGAGAGAGCCAAATCTCCTCTTCAATATTTTTATACTAGAAGAACTAAAAAGTAACATCTTTTGGTGACCCATGTTATAGCTGTGCTGTGCCTTCCATTTAAGGATCTTAAAATGCTTCCCAAAGACGTGGGGGACAAGGCTGAGCCAGGTCCCCAACAGCAGAGCTGTTACTTTTAGTGACAGCACTAAAACCTACTGCAACTCCCAGAGCCCCCTGCTTGAAGTGTTAACCACTGTAGGGTTTGATCTTACATGGACTGACAAGTTGTCTTTGCTGGCAATTACACCAGCAAATAAGAACCTGAATCCTAAAACTTCAGCACACAAAAATCAGCTTTTTCTCTGCAATGCGATATCCAGGATTTTTCCCAGCCACCAGTTCATCAGTCTCTCCTTTCTCAGCCTCTCCCAGCCCCTGGGACCACTTTCCCCCATCTGCTTTAGGGAATTGTCTCCTCATAACAATACTGTATATTTTCCCTCAAGCGTCCAAATTCACCAGGCTCCCACCTTCAACGTTTACATTTCCTCATACGAATTCTGAGTTGAATTTGTTATTACAGATGCAAAAACAAATCAAGAAGCTTCAGAAACCTCTCCTTGTCCCCATCCCAAATCTGTTGGAGATGCCTAATGTGCCATTAAGAAGACTTTGATTTTTTTCTATTCAGCTTTAAGGCTGCATCTTCAAATGCTCCCTGCAGGACTGACATTTTCCTCTTGATCCCAAACAGCAGGAGCAAGGCTGTGGCATGAACTGCCGATGGAGAGCCTGGGACAGAAAAGGTAGCACCATTATCTCCTGCTTGGCATACACATGCTCTTGGCATTCAGTTTTTGAAGCACCCCCAGTCTTTCATTTCTCTCCCTTTCAAATATTTTGCTCTGCCAAGAGATTCAAAGCCAGGCTCTCTGGATAAATGGCCAGCTGGTGCTATAGCACAGAGTATCACGGGCTGGAAATGGGTTTGGAGAACAGCTTGGGGGCAGTTTACATCCCCTGGCCAAATCAGAACAGGGAGGCAGACCAGACAGGCTGCTGGGACCTGCAGTAAGATTTTGCAGCATTAACTGAGCTATTCTAGCAGCTGCCAGATACAGCAATAATCTTTGAACGTGACTTCTTGGTCTCTTCTTCCAGAAAGACAAGCTAATTAAAAAGGGGTTACAGGGAGATTACGTGGACCAAGGGGAGATTTCTGAAAGGCATAAAGAGCAGCTCAGCAGCCAGATCTCCCCGAAAGTCAATGTGAATTAGGCAACTAACTCCCACTTGTCCTTTGAAAAGCTCTGCTTGCAGCTTTTAAAGCTTGTCCTCTGGATGAAAATAAGTAAACAAATGCCAGTTTCTTCTGGCAAAGCTATGCATCACCTAAGACAAATTTCTGATCCTTTAGAGGATCAGTGCACACAGTGTGCAGCAATTTTTGGTAGTTGTGTTATCCCATCCCTCAAACAATCAATTGTTTAAACACAACCCATCGACCTGGCTCCGTGTTTAGCCAAAGGTGTTTGGTAAATAAGGCCAGCACATCCCTGGTGCTGTGCTGCACACAAGACCAGCACTCTTCACTGTCTGTGGAGGCACAAAAATTAAATCAGTGTCCCCAGGTGTTCTGGAGACATAAAAGGAAGGAAAAAGCACCGAAGTGAGAACAAGGCTCACTCTCCTCCCCAAACAGCCGCAGCAGCACCTGTTGGCAGCAGAAGCTCTTTGCTGCAGGCTCTTCTCCAGGGCACCCTGGGACAAACCAGCGAGCTGCTGCCAGAGCCAACATCTCAGCTTGAATGTCAGTGTCATTTACACAGCAAATGTCACTTAAAGCTAACACCAGAAGGAGCTTGTCGGAGTAATTCACCAAGAAGCGGCAACAGCAGCTTAGCAGCTCTTTCCCCACATACATACATATAAATATATATTTATCTAAAATTGGATTTAGACTGCAAAAGGTTTTCTAGTGACGACATCAGAGTGGTGAGTTTGATTTTACAGCACCAAAATCAACATGGTACAATCACGTGCCACAAGCCTGACATGTTTTAGACACGATTCCTAAAGATGTGGGCAGTTTGCACTCAGTATTGGCTCAGCCTCTGGCAACTCTGCTCAGACAAGGGGCCAGCTCTGTCAGTGGTTCTGAGACTGGATAAACTTGTCCATAGCTGGACTAAGGATTGTTAGCACACTCTGTAATAATCATTGACAATCCAACACAAGTGACAGCCAGTCACTGCTAGCCTGGATTTTAGCTGGGAGTTGGAAACAGGACAGTTCCCCTCCAGCAGATTTCTGCTGCCCCAGCCAAGTGTATCTTAAATCAGCTGCTTCCCTGATGCCACCACAGCAAACACGATCTTCTTGCAGAGATTCAAGCAGACACTTACACCAGTGCTTCTGATAAGGGGAGGGAAGTCCAGCAGACAGATTTCGTCTTCCCAGGCCCACAGTCCACAGAGAGCACTGCCACAGCCCATTTCCCCTCCAGGCTGAGGGAAGGGAAGCTGGCATTGTGCCTGGGGAAGCCATTTCAGATGCTTACGGGGCTGACTGACCTTTATCTCCTAGATAAAGGTATTTACAGCATTTCATACAGACAGAATCTCACACTTGGAATTACCTCATCTCTTGAGCCACTACAGTCATGTGGGTTTTTTTAGGATATGCCCTATTCTTCTCAAACTCATTCATGCAAGTTACCTGGGACCTGCAGAGCAAGCACAAGGGCAAGCTTGGGAAGCAAATACAGAAGAATTGTTCATCATCAGACAATAAGGTTTGGCACACATTTAGTTACTCTAACACAACCCACGTGCCTGACACGTGCAAACAAAACATCCACCTGTTGAATGGAATTACCTGCGGTGATGTGCAATATATTTCTATAATGTAAAACACAGATTGGAGTCTTCATTTCCTCCTTCCTTGACAGAATGCAGCTGCACAGAATAGAGACATAACATGGGAGCCTCATGAATCCAGAGCTAAGCTGCGGGAGACCAGGAGCAAATAAATATTTCACAAAGTGTTAGCACAAGACACGACAGCATAAATAAGTGTGAGGATAATGGCTCCAAATGCAATTTGGCTTAAGTCATCTGTGCCTTCAGAAATAGAAAGATGATTTATTTCAAGCCTGAACGACCTGAGAGGGAAGCAGTGGGGGTTTCCTGGGTTATTTATTTTTAATCATTATCTTTGACCTTTCTGCAGGCAGCGGAGGGAGCAGGGGTGGTGGGTCACCGGTACAATGTGTAGGTTAGCACTGGAAATATTTCTCAGTGGTCTGAGAGATACATGAAGTTAGTTGAGGTGATCAGAGCAGCCCCAAAGCCCCTTTTGCTGGAACCTGTTAACTGTGTGCCTGTGCTGTGAGCCCACGCTGTGGCCACAGCTGATGAAAGCTTTTACATTTAATAGCTCTCAATGGACATTTCTTCCTTCAGTTCATCCAGTTACTATTTGAGACACAAAAACTCAACACCTCCCACCCCTGTGGCAGCATCAGCACACTGTGTGAGGAAGGATGTCCTTTTCAATTTGGCTCTGCCATCTAATCCTGCCATTTGATGCCCCTTAAATCAAATCCTAAAAGAGTAAATGCATGGTCACTCCCTATTCAGTTTTCTTGTTTCACTCATGATTTTATGGCCCTTGGTCATATTCTCTTCAGTTTTTTCTTTCCTAGGAGGAGAATCTTGGCCCTTTTCTAGGTCTAGTGAGTGCTACTTGAGTCAGAGCAGGGCCCAAACCCAACACACTTGCCCTGCAGCAGATGTCCCACAGATTGAAACAGTGGCAGAACAAGGCTGGACATGTCATAGCCTAAAACAAACCAAACTGCTGGAGTGAGGAACACAACACTTCAAGCAAAAATTTGCTGAAACAGTGCCCTAGATCTGACTCACTCCAAGATCCAAGCCCCGGTCAGAGGGCTCAGCATTTACAACAGAGAAAAAGCATCTTAAATATATTTTTTATCTCAGGGCTTTCCCTGTTGGTTTTTTTTTATATTGCCACAGCTCATACAGAATTAAGCAACATAATTAGGGCAAATCTTTGGCCATTCTAAAGCCTTCATCAAGCAGGATCTTGAACCCTTAATCTGAAACACTGCAAAATAATAATGAAACAAACGTGAAACTCTGGAATTGACAAAACTGAAATTAGCACAAACTTTGACCCACAAAACACTCTCAGGTCCGCTCATGAAGCTGAGCGTTTCAGGGTGTCATTTCCAGATAAGTGTGCTGGGATTTCCAGCTACACACACAAACTCCCAGGCACCACAAGAACCAGTTTGTGCGTTCCTCATTGCTGCAGGCTGAGTTTTCCACAAACTCTTTGGAGCCTGGTGGTGCTTTCAGCCCTTCCCAGCTGCAGAGGAGCCGCTCCCATTTCCCACTGAAGTAGCTGGAATTTACCCACTGGGATTTCACGCTGCAAGGGGAGTGATGGGGCTGGCAGGCTGCCACCCTGTGTCACACAGAGCTGGTGGCACTCAGCCAGGGCAAAGCTGTGCTGGCACCTCCAGCTCTCCAAGCTCCAGCTGGTAAGAGCTCAGTGGGGGAAAAGGTAAAAGCCACATCATGCTTTGGGTGAGAGGGAAGGGTTATGCACAGGCTGCTGAGGGGGGAGTTTCCATTTAGCCAGCTAGAAGAATAGTGGCACGTCAGTCAACGCAGCCACCTTATCTCTGGACCTAATTCCCATCACAGGCTGGAGCTTGCTCTTGGAGGATGGTCCTGCTGGGGAATGCTGTACTTGGCACAGCAGCTGCCCTGGCAGCTCCTTTTAGATGCTCTCTAACATTGGAGTAGGAGGCGGATTTGAGGAAGGAGTGCACAGATAATTATTTCCTCCTCCGAAATCCCTGCTGGATTTGGCAATCCTGCAGCAAACACCTCAGCGAGAGCCAACCAGAGGCCATCCCTTCTTTGGTCTTCCTGTTTTGAGTGAGTGGCAACAACACACCCAAACCCTAAACAACCCCTGGCTGAAAAAAAAAGCAAAAAGAACCAGAACCTGCATTTCTAGAAGCGCAATATCTGTTTTGAGAGCGTGGCTCCAGGCCGCAAGGGCAGCCTGCACTGCTCTCCCACACGGACACAAGGCAGCAGTGGGCAGCTGACCATCTGCAGAAGGGCTGAAACGCTCTTTAAAAGCAAACCAGGCACTGATTGTCTGCTCTGTGCCCACAGATGGATCCGTGCACACCCAGGAGCTCTGGCAGCACGTGGCAGGGCCATGGGAACACATGGGGACAGCAGCCAGGAGGCAATGCCACTCCTTCGGCATTGCTGCTTCTTGACAGCCACGCCGGGGTAGCCGGACCCGAATGCAGCATCTCCAGCTAGGGCAGGAAATGCACTGACACAGAGAAGAAGGCTCTCCCTGCCACTGCTCAGCCTCCTTTTGTGAGCAGAACACGCAGCTGACTCCAGGCCTGATCCCCAGCAGCTGCACGCCAGCCCAGCCTCGCTGATTCCTGGGGACTGAAGCCGACGCGCTCCAGCGGAGGACCAGCTCCTCGGCGTTCCAGCAGCAGCCTAATTGAATCCAACCCATTAGACTTTGGGGCTGGATGCAGTAACACAACAAACAGCCCTTTGCTGCCGAGGCAGTGGAGTCAGGCCAAGGCTGGATGCTTCTGACAATCCTGCCTTGCAGCTACCACGGAGGCTGGCTCCAGCTCAGGAATCTGAGAGCACAGCAAGGGTTAGAAATGTGAGTCAGTAAAAATGATGGCCACATTCTCAGCTGGTATAACCTGGCCTTACTCCACTGACTTCTGTGGAGCAACTGCTATTGAGACCAGCTGACCATCTAATCCAATTGCCCTGCTTTGGCCTGAGAGAAGGTACACAGCTTCCAGCCACAGGGTGCAGCCACATCGGTCAAGGTCATGAACACACATACAGGAAAAAAAGCAAGCTCTCTCCAAAAGAAATGGTCAAATCTTTAGTGAGAGTACTGTCCAACTCATTGTCTGATTCACTTAAATGAAAAAGATGCTATAATAGCCTCATACTTGCCAAGGATTGTCTCCCTCCATCTTTGCTTGTGCCCCCTCCCCCAAAATAAATTTTATTTCCAGTACACGTGTCCTACTTGCAAATGCTCACACAGCACAAAGCAGTTCCATAAAGAGAACTCAATTACAACCAGGTAAGGTTCAAGTAGAGAAAGAGCTCCACCCAGGGAAGAATGTCATCCAAGATTAATTAGCCCCACTACCTGACCATCCAGTCTTTTTAAATGGTACAACCTACCAATCTGGTTAACAGGACAATTAAAAAAAAAAAAGAAATTACAAAAAAACCCACTAGATCAAATAACATTCAATATCCAAAATTAGCTGCATTACAAATATTGTTTTATCCAGTGTCATGATTTACTGGTCTCCTCCCCCTGAGAGCTTCTATTGACCTCAGATTCACCTCAATGAATCTTGATTTTTGAATGAAAACAGCAGTCAATAATATTTACTTCCTATTGGCTTCATCCTCAACGGCACAAGGAGAAGACTGAACTATTCATGACCCCCTGTCTCTGTTCTAATCACAGTGGTGAGATTCAAGGCACCATCTCTGCAGGTCAGAGAGAGAACTAACACCCAGCAATGACCCCACTGTGAGGTGACAGACAACTCACACATCCAGCAAGTTTATTTATGCAGAGAGGCAATGGATTTCCTGAAATCTCATGACCACTTCTGTGCAACAAGAACTTCAGTTTGAAAAAAAAAAATGATCCTGCTCCTGGCTAGTCACGTCTGTTAAATCTATCATCAGGCAGCAGCAGCTTTAAGCCATGAGATGAAGACTTGCCACGAGCATCTGGCAGTCAAATTCGCACAGCAGGAGTGATTCAATTGCATTCCAAGGTTACCGCTGCTGTTTATTTACACCTTTCCTGATGACCCAGTGATTCGAAATGGGAAAGCTTCCATGTGCTACTCCTCACCCCATGGGCCTTCCATCATCAGTTTGGCAGTCAAGTGTCTCTCAGATGGTCAAAGTCACAGGCTGGCTCAGCTGTGACTGTCAACGGGAAACTCAAACTCTTCCCATCACACCTAATGAACAGACAGAGCCTTTCCAGTGCCAAGTTTATTCTCTGCCTGTAGGATTATCTGTAAACACTCTTGTTAGCCTTGATTCACATGTGGTGGATCCTAAGGAATGCATCAGGCTCTCCTGGAAACTCAACCCTTGTATCTATCAACAACTTCCTGATCTATTAGTCCTAATTTGATTCTTAACTTTATCAGACTCCTTCCTTCAAATTCAGCTTGTTATTTGCCTGACAAGTCCAACCTTTGGATTGATGATGAGTCTTGTGTGCATCACCCTCCCATTCTCCCAGCACAGGTGTTACATGTCCTACCACGGTGTTTCAAGCACGGCCTTGGCAAGGTAAGTCCATCTGCATTCTCTGCCCACCTCCTAAATCATGGCTCCTGTCCTCAGCCTCCCCACTCCTGCTGCCATTTCACAAAACAGAGCTCCCAGACCACAGCACGTCCTTGCTCAGGCTGCCTCTAAACCACCTGCTTGGGTTTCCTCTTCTGATTCATCTGCCTCTGTAGAACTTTGTGTCTAGACACATTATCGGTCTCTCTTCACAACAACGAGCACTAAACTGAGCTTACATCCCTCATTCCTGGTGCCATGGGCTGCAGGCAAAGCAAATGCCACTGTCAGGGAATGTGGGCAAGTCCTGTGTGTCCAGCAAAGCCAGTTGTGACAACAGAAACCCACCTGCATCCAGCAGGCACCAGCTAAAACAGGCCAATTGCCTACAGTTTTTTTCCTCTTGGTACATTCAGGCTCAGGGAAGCAGTTCCAGGTTACCCCTCATTAGGCAGATGTTCTTTAAATGATTTATGCTTCTATCAAGCTTGATATCCCCACAGAAGATTGTTAGTGAAAAGCTCTGTGTAATCATTTATAGTGGGATTTATGATGTTTAACTTAGTAACTCTCTGCAGGCTCTCTAACAGGATGGAGGTGGGCTGTGGGCAGTAAAAGGTCAGTCCCAAAGGAAGCCAAACATGATGCTAAGAGGAAACTAGAATAGGGCTCTGAAGGGCTTTGTTCACATTAGAGAGGAAGCAGCATAGACTTTAATCATCCTTGCCAAAGGCATGCACATGTGAGGAACAGAGGAACCAGGCAACATTTTGCCTCAAATTTTCAAGGCAGGTGGTAAATGTGGTTTTAGACTGATTATAGGCTTAATCTCACCCTCATTTCTTCCTTTGTTTATATTAAGTTGCCTCAATTACAGTCCTCTATTAAGCAAGTGTATTGGTTTTGCAGTCATGTTTTTGTTTGGTTGGCTTTTTTTAACCTTGTCGATTTATTTTTAGGCCAAAAAGCACACCCAAGCAAAAAAAAATCCACCAAAATGTGGGGAAAATAGTGAGTAACTAATTACACCAGACTTTGGTCCCCTCTTGCAGCACTAGCATACTCAGAGGTGGGAAGAGCTGCTAAAGTCATCTCAGGGACATCTGCAAAACACCAGGACATTCTGGAATTAAATTTCAAGTTTTAGTCATCTTTGTACTTCCCTCTTGCTTCCAGAACTGGGAGGTAAAATGCTAGAATACGCCCAAAAGAAAACACAAGAAAAGCTCAATAACTCCAGAAGCAGGAATTACTGACAGGCTCCTGGGAACATCCTGAACTTTTCTGCTTTGCAGTGCAGCCCCCTCAGTGCTCAGAAAATTCAGCTGTTTGGATTTTACCTACCCTGGCTAACCTGAACCACCTGGAAGTGCCTGCTCCTGCAGCCCAGGAATCTCAGTTATTATTCTTAGGCACTTTAACCAACCTTTCTCCTTTCTCTGACCTAATGTAACCCAGCCAGACCCAACATACCACTTCTGGCCCAGCAGCTAATGGTCACAGACAGCATCACTGGGCAAGCCAGGAATGTGTGCTAAAGAAAGCTGAATTATAGCTCATCTAAGCAAAGAGCATTATCCCAGAGTACCTGGGGGATGGAACAATCAGCCTGACATTCTCCTCCCCAGCTCTGCCACGAGGGCAGGTCACTAACAGTGCTCACACTGCAAACCTGGCTTTCCCACAAACTCTGCAGATACCCTGAGAAAAGCCTCCCTGCTTCCTTCCCACCCACTTGTCCCCCAGGCCAGCTCTGCTGGAAAATCCCATCCTCCCTCCCACACAGCACAGAGCAGGGGTCTGGTGGTTCCTGGAAGAAAATGTTTTAACCACACACTTGCACCTGCAGCGCCTGGCCCTGCGTGTCGTAGAATTCGGAATTAAGCAGCACAGTGATTGTAAAAATGAGTTACAGCCAGAGTGCCTTCATCTCAGTCATCACAAGGGCTATACCCCACTCCTGTTTTGTACCAGATGGCTCAAGGTCTATTTTTCAACAAGTGCTGTCTGCTACACTTGCAGCAAGTCCTTTGAGTTACAAGCCAAATCTCTTCCCTTAATATCTTTTTCATCCTTTCCCCCCCTCCCCTCTCTGAGCTCACAAGTACATCTTTTCTTAAGAAACAGAAAAAATCTATTATTCTTCAAAGGCCCAGTTGTGTCCTTCATTTACTGAAGTAGTCAAAGAATATTATGGGTCATTTTGTCACCATGGAAACCACAAATAGACCTTCAGGGTTTTGGAGAGGTGATATTATTTTGGAGAGGCCGTGCAGGGCTCTCTGACAGAAAATAATAGGGATGGCAAATCAAGGAGACCTTTTATACAGACTGTGTGAAATGCAAAGGGTATCAAACATCATTTCTCTGCCACCGAAGACTACTCCAGGCAGCAGTTTAATACGGTATCCTCTGACAGCTGAGCCCAAATGGAAAATTAATGAGGCAGCATGATATATGAGTCTTTTTAAATCTCATAACCAGCCTCCTTTATAGAATAAAAATGGCCAAATCAGTTTAATATTAGTGGAGAGGTTCTCTGTGTGTCTTTCTTCTGAGCCTTGTCAGTGCAGTGCTGAAGAGACAGTTTTGGTTTATTGACTGTGTAAGTCTAGCTGTTTTCAAGTTTTGGACGGTCTAAATCAAAATAATTCTGAGATTTATTGGTTTATCAAAATACAGTAAAGATATGAAAGCCTAAGGAACACCTGGGATCGCAGAGGAGCCACATCCTGCTATTCAGGAGCCCTGAATGCCCCATGTTGGTGGCCTGGGACAGCAGCCCCTTCTCTGCCTCCTACTGCAGGGCTTTCCCAATCCCACCCACCAGAATACCCACCAAATTCGTCATTTCTGTCATGGAAAGGGGGACCTGTGCACAGTGACAGTGCTGGCTGCTATGAGAAAAGAGCAGAAAACAGGAGAACACCCTGAACTGAATGTAACCCAACCCAACTCAGTCCGTGCCCATGCAGCTGTCTCCTCTCCCAGTACTGCCCTATCAAAATCCTGTTGCATTTGATAAACCTTGCTCCTAACTGCATAAATACTAAACCCATAAAATTATTGGGCCAGAAGAGCCTTTCTGTAGGCATTCTGGCAACCATATCCTCACAACTGAGAGACCAACTCCCCAGCTGAAGACCTACAGAAGTGAGAGCAGAAGCAATTACAAACAATGTTGTATCCTACCTGGTGGTGGAGGAATCCTAAACCTACTGGGTATCCTGACTCTTCCAATGTTACTGCTACTCTGAATTAGAACAAAACCTTAGAATCTCAAGTCATTCTGCAGAACAGAAATTTCAAAATGCTTCTGTTTAGAAACAAGCAACCACTTCACTGAAAGACTGAAAAAACAGTTCAAACAAAACAAAGGAGTCAAAACAAACACTCCTTTCCAAAGTTTTCTGTCAAAACATCTTTGAAACAGACACCTTCATGCAAAACATTTCAGCTGCAGAAGAAAAAGAGCTTCCTTTAGAAAACTGCTTTATAAAAGATCCAAACTCTGCCAACTTCCCCCACAGAACAGTTGTAAGCAGATCCATGGCATACAATCCTCCACTGTGGTTTGGAAGTTGTGCCTTCCCTATCACCCCTCAGCTGGAACAGTGCAATTATCTGGGCACCTTCAGCATCCAGGCCTCCAATAAAACACAGTACTCTAAAGACTGGAACTTCAGAACGTGAAAGCAGAGGGATCAACAGAAGTCAGAGAAGTAACACTTTACTAAAAGTAAACCCTCAAGAAAAAAAAACAATGAGCATTCAACACAGTGCAACAGAAGGGATCTGCTGTAGATTTCATTGCCTTGTTAAAACAACCCCAGCCCCTCTGAAATACCACACTGATGGCACTCTGCCTCTCGTATTACAACTTACCCAGCGCTGGTCCTGTGAGCATCTCCAGTAAGGGAGCACACTCCAAGCTGGCTTAGAGAAGCAGCAGGAATTGAAGTCACAGCCCTTCACTCCACTCAACTCCAACACAGATGTGTAACTGTTTTCCTGATTCCTACCCCAGTAAAATCCATAAGCAGAGGGCCCAGGTAAGCACATGCCAGGGCAGCACCATCAAACAGAAGAGAGAGGCAGCAACCCCTAATGAGCTGTTGGGCCAGTCAAGGAGGAATTGGATGAAGCTGTGTGAAAAGGGATGGGGAATGGGGCATTAAGCCAAGCCTCAGTAGTTTGAAAAATGCCCAGTTTGATATGTTTAAGAAGGATGATGAGGGGGAAACAGGGATATAAAATTTTAAAAATAACCTTTCATGATTTCCCTCATTGCCCAGCGCTTTTGAAAGAACGGATGTTTTACCTTTCAACAACAGCAAAAGCTCACACTGCAACCAGTGTTTGATGCACATCAGACAACCCAGCTCCTCCAGCACTGTGTGGAACACCCTGCACCTGTGCCAGGCAGAGCTGATTTCCACCTTCACAAATTCAGTTTTCCAACAGCATTAAGAACGTGGGTGCTGTAAGGCTGCCACAGTGGATGTGAAACTAGACGTACACAACAAGAAGCAGAGAGAAATGCTAGTGTGAAAGTAGGACTGCAGCTACACTAACATCCCAGGCATCAGAAACATGGGGATGCCTGGGAGATGAATTCTGGTGTCTTTCCTGTGAGCTCCATGAAGATCCCCATCTGCCTCATTTCTCTAATGAACAGCATGATAGAATCAATAAATAAATTTATTGGCCTAATAACATCGCCATTCCTATTTCATCAAGACTGCACTCAGAGGGTGGGAAGACAAGAAGGTAATTAATTATTTCATGTGAAAAAAGTTCATTGCCCAAAGCAAACAGTAAATGTGGAATGATATGTGCTTGTTTCCTTTACCATCTGATGCTGTGTTGGTTTCGCCCAAGCTGTAAATGGCAGTGCTGTTCCAAGCCCTCCTGCTCTCAGCACCAGTGGATGCTCTGCAGTGGCTGCAGACAGGCTGAGCTAAGATTTTGCCTGCTTTAGCCATCCCCACCCAAGCAGCACCACATCCCTGGAGCAGGACTCTGGCTGGCTTGAAATACTGCCCAGCGTCAGCAGGAATACAGCAGCCCAGTGTTTAAGTTCTTCCTCCACTAAGTACTTGGAGACTTTTCCTTCCCTAGGCTCCCTAAATGCTTTATAAACATTTATAAACAGGCAGAGTGAAAAATCAATGCAGAGGTACCATGGGGAGGAAGAGATAGCAAGGAAAGGAAAGACAAACTCAATGAAAAATGAAATAGTGCCCGTATATTTGCTGCCATCAGCCTTGTTGTTCCAGGGCTTTTTCCTCACTCCTCCCTATCCCAGGCTTTCTGTGCAGGAGGCAAAAAGCAGGCATTTTGTTCTGATCAACTGCAACAAACAATGCGGTTTTAATAATGGGAGTGTTTTCTCTCCTTCCTTGAGCTAAGATTAAGTTTGGAAACTCAGAGATGGTTTGAGAGTTCTGCAAATAATTCCAGGCTGGAGCTCTGAGCTGCAGTGGTCACTGCTCACAGCCTCTCTGGAGCCCCAGGGTGGACACTGGGATCCCACACCCCATTTCAGAGCATATGGGGAGAGGATGAGCACAGATATGTGTGGGGAAGCCAGGGCTGAGTTGGGGGATGAGCAGTGCCAGAGTCTGTGGGGGAAATCAGTAAGCCATACAGACATAAAACTGCACTGAGAGCAATCAGACCCCACTGCAGCCGCCTTCTGCTGCCTGCATTGCTCAGGTGAGTTCAGAGACTTTTTTAAAATTAGGAAATTTAATTACTCAGCCATACAAGCTCAGAACCTCTGCCCAACATAGAACAGGCATGGTCTTGCCCTGATGTGCTGCTGGGAACTTCATTTTTGCCTTCACCAGGATCAGCAGCAGACCCTGAAACAAGAACATTTGCTGGGCAGGCTCAGTGCACCTTGCCCAGGTACCGTGTTTTATGCAGCCTAATGCAAACACTGTTATCTCCCTTACTCTGGCAGACTACTAATAACAAGTTTATACAGTTCATCTTAAACAAATATTGGGAAAGTCAGTCCTTACAAGGTCTGCTAAATTGCACAGACGTCTGTGCAATTGCAATTGATGACACAGTGTTGAGTTATACAAAGGAAGGGGTCAATGCCAGTCAGGCTATTTCTCAGAGCAGATTGCGTAGAGGTCTCATTTAACACTGCCAACTCTGAACATGTGCACTGTATAAAGCAGAGCTTTTATGGTTCTATCACAGGTCCCTAATTTGGCTCTAGGAGCCATCTGCTGATTTAATAGGGGATCTGGATTGTTAGGTTGGGTTTGGTTTTTTGGTTCTTTTTCATTTGTTTAAACACCTAAAGCTTAGGCATTTAATACAGAAAAATATTGCAATAAGTTAATCCTCTGTGCAGTAAAAAAGGAGAAAATGAATGCGTTCAGCTTTGTTTAATTTTGTCTCCTAAGCAACCAGCATATTGGATATTGTGAGTACCAAACCTTAAGTGTGTGAAAGTCATTAAATCAGCTCTTCCAAGACTGCTGCAACCATATTATTAGGAAATTTTAGATGAATTACACTGTCAAGACTGTTAACTATCACCTTGTGCTTTTATCAGCCACTAATTAAGACTGAAACAGAATGTTAATGCCCATCTTACTTCGGCTAAACAAACAGAGATAATACACACAATGCTACCTATATTTAGATAATGGGCCCAACACCCACTATACACAGGTTCTTCCTCTATTTTCCCGGGCAGATCTACGTGATCACTAAAAGCCCCCTGTTGCCAGAATGAGGAACCTTGAAAGGGTATTTCACCTCCTAAGCACCGTGGGGCCATTTCCATTTCTCTTCCAAGGTAACAATCTCAAGACCCCGCTTCAAGAGGAGCACAGTGAGAGGTGCAGGCTCAGCTGCTCACCCAGCCCCAGAGCTCCATCTCTCCACTCTCATGATTTGCTGGGAATTTGTTAAAAATCCTGAGCTGGCACAAACCATCACAGGACCCAGTTTGAACAAAGTGCCAGAGCAAACCAAGGATTACACATTCCAAGAGCTCAGGCTTTACAAACACCAGGGATAACCCCCATGAGGTCGACCCCAAACCCATCCTCCATCCCTCAGGAGCAAGGGCATCAGCTTTCCAGCAGCAGGGCAGAGTGAAGGTTTCATCTGATACAGAATTAATGCAGTGCCACTGAAATCAGCCCACCCTCACCGGGGCTCCAATTCAATCACATTCCCTCATTTATAAAGAGTCTTGAACAAACATTTTATGTAAAGGTCTCAGATTCCTCATTTCAGGGGCTGTGAATCTCACAGGCAATCCAGAGAGCACAGAAACAGGTCAGAGGTAATTACCTTTAATTGGGTTGCACCTCAGTTCCCTGGGGAATTCAGGGCAAGGAATGAGTCAGCTGCTGAGCACCTCCCCAAGACATTTGGGATGAAATCAAGGGCAGTTTCAGCACTCACATATTGAAGCAAGATTATGAATGACCACTGGATGTGACAATTTACTTCACTACCAGAATCTCTTCAAGATTTACTTCAGTAAACAGGTTTTGCCCTTTATTCATGCAGTTGTTTGCCAGTCCAACATGTTAATCCCTGTTACTTCCTCAATTCAAGGTAATGGGTAGGAGCACAAATAAACAATCCCCCCCCCCCCCAAAAATAAAACCACTCTAGAGACCTAAACTTAAAATTTTTGTGTTATAGCAGTAAAGATGAGAGAGAAAACAATTTACCTACCAATTTACTGAAAAACCATGGTACATCTCCTGCTGCTGCATAATGGAAAATGCTTTGAAAATGGCCTTCCAAATTTCTCATTTGTGGTGAGCTATGAGCACACATGGACTTAATATCATGGGTAAAATCGTTAATTAGACAAGAAAAGGTCTGCCTTGAGTTCATAATATCTTGTGATCCAATGTGATTCCTTCTCATTCTCAGTCCATGGTTCAGACAGATCTGAAGTATTTCTGAAGCCAGGGGGGAAGAGGATCCATCTTGTCCAGCATCTGAACACATCTTAGTTCAAGAAAGAGGGATTAAATTAGTGATGAATTACACCCTGAATGAAAGCAGGCCTTTTAATGTTCATTCAAACACAGCCTCTCCCACTGCAGTCAGCTGGGGCACCCACAGCCTCCACAATCTTTAGTTATCCCATAAACCATCATTTAGTGGAGCCAGTGGACTAGCAGCAGATCCCTGACTCACAGAATGTGACTGGAATCCTGAAGCCAAAGACTTATTGCTGCTTCTTTGTGTGATGGGAAAGGTTACCCCCTTAGTGCCCACATGGACACAGATTTGTGACAAGCCCATCCAGAAAACCCTGGAGTGCTTTTTGTTGTGGTGGTGTGGATTGCAAAGAACACGAGCTGGACGTGTCCCCAAGAAGAAAAAAGGTGAGTGCAGGGGCAAGATACCAACAAGGCTGCAATTCCTGCAATTAGCAGACTACAAGAAGAAAGCCAGGAAGAGGTGGGAAATTAGAGGAGAATCAAGTCTTAGCCCGGGATTTGGGCCTGTAGGTGTGCAGGGATAGACCAGAGAAAGCCTGATGCAAAACCTGGCACTGCACTCTGGCACTCTGATTGACCTCTTGGAGGAGATAACTCAAGAGTCTCTCTGTTTTTGTTCTCTTTAAATACATGTACAGTCTGCTCCAGCTGCTTGGCTCCGGTGCGAGCTTGTGGTGCCAAGCCAGACATATTTGGCTTTGATACAAATTTGGCTCAGCCTTCAAATAAACCACGGCTGTATTGTCATTAGGAAACAGGAGCTCCTGAGTGATTTCAGGGAGAGGTCTCGGAGCCACAGTCAGTGCTGGGGCTGGGCTCTGGGACTGAACGTGAGCGGGAGCAGCAGCCAGGGAGAAATCTCCCTCCCATTCCCAACATCTGGTGTTTATTCCTCAGTCTCGCATGATCGGTGACAAACTGAGAGCAAGCAGCATTTGGACAGTCTGTGTCTCAAACGTGACAGCCCATTGGAATTTGGGTCTGTTCTAATTTATTACAGGGTTTTAGGATAACACTGCCCCAGCCTTGGGTTGGTATTGCTAAATCTGAGGTGTTTGATGAGTTACACAGGAGCTCTGCTAATTCATTCACTCAGTTACACTTGTGTCCTCCTTCAAGGCCAGGATCAGCAGCCAGGCTGAGCAGTGGGATAGGAAGGAGGCCTGTCCTATGGCCACCATTAGTGTTAGGAAAGCCTAAGCACAGGGCTTGGGTATTTGCATTGTGGTCATGGTCCTCTCCCTTTCTTGGCAGGATCACACTTTTAAACACTGCTGGCACAACATCTCCCTTCTGCTTGGTACATGCCAGATATGAAATTTGCTGTGAGCACCAGCCAGCTGTGAGCACCAACCCCAGGCCTGGGGTCACGAGGAAAGCAAGTCCCTCCTGGCCATCCCAGTGTGGGCATTCTCTGTTCTCTACTTCTGCACCTCTCACCCCAGGGCATGGCCGTGGTGGGAGATGAGAAACTTGTGAGGTTTGACTGCAGGAGCACTGCTAGGGCAGGGTACACAGGAAAGCAGCAGCAGAACAGGATCGAGTCAGAAATACTTGCCAGAAGCCAACAGTGATCCTGCTTTCATCTGCTGACAGGAACTCTGACAACTGTGTATAATCTGCCTGATTTTCTCTAGCCTAAATAGTCTTTAAAATAGAAGTAGTTTAGCTTTTACAGGAGTTGGCACTAGAGAACAGAAATTTGACTAGACAAAACAGTGACCATAGAGGAAGACTCCTCACCCTCATTCTTCCCATCTCTCCAGCACAGCAGAACCAGAAAAACAAATACATCCGGCAGACCATTCCCCTGAAGATGGGAAATGAAAGAAGGGAGACACAGAGAGAGAGACTTTGTTCTATTTTTAAACACTTGAGAATGGCTCCAGAACTACTGAGAATGGCACTGAAAGCACTCAGATAGGAAAAAAAATCACCCAAGTACACATCCAAACTCCAACTGACTCCACCAGGGGCTTTGCCCTTGACCAGACTAGGCAGGGATGTTTTCTTTCCCTCTCCATGGGCTGGCTCATGTTCCCAGACAGGCACAACTGAGGAAGGAGCTGAGACCTGAGAGGAGGCTGCTGGACTGGCCAGCCTGGTGTCTACCCCTCCCCATCCCCTCACCTCTGTGCCCCACACAGCAACACAGCTCAGTTTGCCCCAGCTGCTGTCCCCTTCTGCATTTTGCCTCCAAGCCCTGTGGACATTGGCATTCCTGCTGCAGATTCCCAGCAAGCTGCAGGGCAGAGCAAAAGAGGGGAATGAGGTGTGTGACCAGCAGAGGCCTCGAAAGGATGGACTTCCACTGTTCTGAACTGCAAAAGATGTGCCTGCTGGAAGCCAAGGGCAAAATTCTGAGTGATGTCAAAGGATTCAGCATTTTTACTCACTTCCTTCAATTCCCAACGTTATCACAACAGTCTGGCAAAATTTAGGAGAAACTTATTTAAGTTGTGAGAGTAGGCTTTTCCGATCGTATTCTGGGATTTATGCAGGGTTGGGAGCTAAAAATTACAGCTGAGTTATGGATTTCATCAAAGAATTTTCTATTGCAATGAAAAATGAAAAATCAAATAACTATCCAGATGTTAATAGAAAGCAGGTGTTGGGCTTTAAACATGAGAGCATTTACTGGTTTAGCCACATTAATATTATGGTTAAGACATACTGTACTGATTACAGCTTTAATTTAATAAAAGTCAGTGGTGCAGAGCATCATATTCTTTATTTACACATGGCATCCTTCCTCTGCAGAAGGAAACCAGAAAAAACAAAGGGACTTTGACTAAGTGAAATTCACCTCAGATTAAAGAAAGCTCTGCAAAATTTAAGGTTTTAATAAACAACATCATGTGCTGCTGAACTAACGGCAACACTGTATTGGGGGTTTAATTTCAATAAATACCAAGGTTCTGATTTGGTAACCCTGCACTGCCCCTTCCCCATCAGAGCTTTGGGACTTCCTGGTCTTGCCCAAAGCAATGCTGACTTCAGCGACAGCCTGAGTTGCTTGGGACAGGATTTCTTCACCAGGAACAAACTGCTCAGCTCAGGGACTTCTAGCCACTGGGAGTGACTGTCAGCCTCTGCATTTCCCTTCTCCATTCATTTTTTTCCCTCCTCTTTCAGGAGGAACAGGGCCAGAGTCATGTTCAAAGAAAAAGCTAGTGCTTGTGGAATACAGTGCACTGCCCAGTTAGGTCAAGAGGAAAAGGCAAAGGCCATAAAATTGAACAAAAAGGGAAAATTTTCTGCAAAATAGGGAAAAAGAAATGAAATCCTGATGCAGTGGATTTAAAAAAGGAAAAAAGCCTCAAGAAATCTTAGAAGCTCTGCGCAACCTTAAAATAAAGGAAGAAACCGAGAACAGAAAAATAACTTTGAAAAGAAAAGCAGCCAAGCAGTGCCAAGGTGTGAGTTTACTCCACAGTACCTTTCTCAGTGTGTAACAAGCCCCCAGACCAAGCTGCCACTTGGGAGCAGGCCCTGGATCCCCCTGGATCCCCCCACAGGTCACCAGAGCTGATTCCAGAGTGGCCCACAGGGTCAGCCCTGCTAGGAACCGGGGAAGGTTGATAGCCATTCCTAACAGCCTCTGGAAAGCAGTGTTTGCACAGCCCAAAAGAACAATAGCAGTAACATTCCATTGTCTCTAGGTTTTAGAGCCACGAAGACTAATGAGTTCATTTATAGCCCTGATGGAAGTAATTAAATCTGAAAATCAAAGCACAACATTCTTGTTTAGTGCTCTTTGAAACCAATATTCTAATGGAATGCTATCAGCAGCTAATTGAAGCACTAATCTTGCCCAGGGTTGGGCCCATTGCCCAGATGGCTCATACATCATTTTCTAGTCTGGCAAGCAACATATTGCACTGGCTGGATGAAGCTGAGATTAGATATAGCTATAGGACACGATGGAAGCACAAGAATTTTTCCAATCAATATTTTGATAAAATTGGCATTTAATGTCAATCAGCCAATAAACTCCTTGCTGAAGTACAAGGATGCATCCTTGGCTTAATAAATAAAAAAATCTGCTGCCTTATGCAAATAGAAGCTCCTACCAACCGGGTAGTAACAGCAACACAGAAACATTAGCAAGATAAATGCCCAGTGAGTGCCACGAGGACAACAGGGAAGCTAAAGAGCTTAATCTTCCTCCTAGAGCTGAATCACTTAACAAATAAAAGTCACAATTTTCTCCTGCAACATGTCCTTTCTGCAAGTTTTTGCATATTGTATGCTCTGTCAGGGAGAGGAGGGCAGGAGGGTGCAGTAAGGTACATCTCACAGGGATGTCCGAGGAGGCAGCAGGAATCTCGTCACTTAATGAGCCTGGGGTGCAACCTTCTGCTGTTCTTAGAACTGGAAGTTGAAAGTATCAGGAACCCTGTTACCAAATCTTACATCCAAGCAATATGACTTCCTATGTTTTCCTGGCAGCTGTTAAGTCCTTTCTGAAATTCAGTAGCAGGACAGATGTTGGCATTTGTTTCAGTTACTCTGCAGCTTTGGCCTCTATTATCCCCTTTTCCTACGTTTTTCTTTTTTCAGTTGTGTGGTGTTTACCCAGCCACAGCCTCCCTGGTGTCAATCAGCAGAACTCAGAGGAGCAGAGCCAGCTTAGGGCAGCTTGGAATGGGCTCCTGAGCGCTCGGGCACTGGGGAGCAGGGAGGCAATGAAGCAAGGTAAGTGCAGGAACATCCTTAAGGAGTCCAGTGATCTGTGTCTGCACTCTCTGAAAGTGCTGTGTGAACTCCAGCCTTGAGCCATGAATTAAGGACTGCTCTCAGCACATGCTTTTCCCTGTCAAGCACAGCCCGAGCCCTGGAGTTTGTGGGCAGCACAAACGCTGTTCTGCTTCTGCACTTGAGCTTGCTGCTCACACAAGCTTTTGAAACTGTACAATTTTCTGTGCCAGCACCCAGTCCTCTCTATAAAGCATGAATTACCTCAAGAATATCCTAGGTTATTGATATTTTCCCTGCAGGCTGGTTAGATATAGTGTTCTGAAAATATAATTTTCTTTAAGATACCAGATGAGATATGGCTTAATGCCAGTAAAAGTCCAAGTGCAGCATTATCTGGAGACCTAGCAGGAGGCAGCATGATACAATGCTCTGACTTGAGAAGACAAGAATCTGCCTTGAGGGGTGGTAAAAGTGAGAGAACTAAACATCCATGTTCATCTGTAACTTCTTTTTTAATATGTAGATCAAACATTTGGTATTTCTAGCACTTTACCTTTTATACTCATTTTTTTGGTTTTACTTTGCAACTTAAGCTTAACACTTACTGTTAAGCAGTAGTATTTTCCCCAGGTGTCTAAGTTAAAAGTGTAATTATTCAAAACTCCCTCGAGGACAAGGAAAGAGAGAGACAGCTTCCAAGGGCTGCTCAGCCCATCTGAGATCTGAATTGCTGCTCTCTGTACCTCCCTTTGTCCCTCCACTGAGTCTAGGAGTGGCCTAGGACAGGAGTTTCCCAACTTACACATCACTGATTGTTTATTCATTCCAGGTGAACTGGAAAATAAAGGTTAAATATGATTCCTGACCCTTAAAAGCTCCAGAACAAGTAGGTGAAAGAGTGAAGGCATGCTCATCCCGCTTCTTCAAGAGCCCTACTGAAAAAGAACATTTGTAGTGGAGTCAGGTTCCTGGGAAGCCCTCTTCAACAGGCATAAAAACAACCCAAAAATCAAGCATCTGAAGATGTCAGAAGTCCATTGGCTTTTAATGGCAAAGCATGTAATTGTCTCTCCTCCTTTCCAAAATGCTGTTACCAGGCCACATTTCCTATTACTTTCTTGTTACCATCTCCATTTAAGTTCTTAATTAGGCAGAATCATTCCACCCATGCTCAGAGAAAAAAAAAAACCCACAGGCGATTTTTTTTTTTTAACTAATAATTAAAAGGCTCAGCGAGCGATCCTTCAGCACAAAAAATACTAAAGCAAAAATACAAAAAATATTAAAGCAGGTCTTGAAATGTGCCCAAAGGATCAAGCTGCCACATGAGGCGTGAGAGGTCCTGTGGCAGGAGCCAGGGCAGGAGCAAGCAGGGGAAGGGATGGGGCTGCTGGGGTGGGATGTTAAGTGGTGTTCAGCAGCTCGGGGATAGCTGCTAAGAATAATGAACTTGACCTTGTCAAAGGCCGTCATTATTGATAATAACAAAGTTCAACAGCATTATTATAGGATTTTACAACCGCTAACCTTTATTGCTGGAGGGCTAATTGTGACCTTTCTTGTGTCTCCTTCACACCTAATTAGGTTTCTGTTGTAAAGAGATAAAAGAGTGTTTGTATCAGTGGGGCATCTTTTTCTGCAGCTGAATGAATTCATGAAAGACTGAGATTGTTAAGTGAGAGAGAGAGAGAGAGAGGAGGAAATACAGAAGAAGGCAGGAGGCATTAATAGACTTTAGAATAAAATCCTGACAGATTCAAATTGATTCTGCTGCCTGAGAAAATTGAGTGCGGAGGGAATTAGATTTATGCACTGTTAAATGTAACTGCCTGGCAGTATCCATACAGAAAGCTGTTAAAATGGTAATCTTTAGAGATGTATGAAAATTGTGTGTGAATAGACCAATGAACCATCACTCAGAGCATGTCTCTTCTAGCCGAATAACACAAGACAGTATTATTATTATTAATAATGTATTACAAACACTATGCATTATGTATGTAATTTAATCACAGTATCTAAATGTATAAACAACAGCACAGGCACGCGGTAACTTTTTTGCACTTGTGGTTATATATTCCCTTTTTCTCTTTGAGGACCTCCTGAGGATGCTGCTGGCAGCTGGTACAGCTTGTAACCAGCTGAGCCAGGGGAGATTGCACCCCTGGAGAGCCCTGCCGGGTGTGAGGGGCTGTGGAGGGTGTCCAGGGGTGCTGGTCCTGCAGCCTGGACTCAGGACAAGAGAGCAGCAAAAGGCCTGGAAAGGGGCCCCTTTCAGACAGGGAGGCTGGGCCAATGTGGGCACACAGCCCAAGTATCTCTGATGTGGTTTTTTTGTTGTTGTTTTAACCTTCTCAGCTTGGTTGGTGAACCTTCTAAAGGCCAGTTTCTAGCAAGAGGCACAGAGCACACCAGTGTGGGTTATTGGGAGTTTTGAGTTGCCATCAAGGAAGGCAGGAGCAAGTTTCTAATAAACATATCCATGGCTCAGATTGAGGGGAAAAATCAAGCCAGAAATAACCTCTTGATTCCCCCATTTGAATTCAGATCTGTGGTTCTTATGTCAAGATTATCCCTGGCATCAAAGCAACTGAGAGTGAGACAATGTTATCACTGATGACAGGGACAGTCACTGATTGATCTTTCACGATCTGATTTAGATTATATGCTGTCATAGGCTCTTTTTATGACTCTACTGGTTGTAAGCTTGCTCTACCCACATCTGGAAGTGCACTTGCTGCAGTAATTGAGCTATTGCAGAGCAGAACGAGTTGCTCTTTGGTTCTTGCTTCATCCCATCAAGCAGAGGGGGCTGTGAAAAGTTGAAAATCCAGAAATACTTCCAGCTGAGCCACAGAGTTACTTCCTCTGGATCTCTCTGGTGCCAAGTTTGAGCTCCTCACATCCTCACACACTTTCTTCTATTAAGAAAATGCTGTTTCTACACAGAACATTAATTCCCTTAAGTTTTGCAAAGCAGCATTGCCATTTCCCAGGCCCAACCCAACAAACCATCAGCCAGTACCCAGTGCAAGGCCTTGCCAAAATGGACAGGAGGAGCCTGTGTGAATCCCTGTCTCATCTCTGAAACACACAGGTGGAAGGAATGGAATAGAGGTAACACAAATTAAAGCACTAAATCTGCAGAGAAAAGCCACTCCTGCCCAGCTCCCACCATAACCCCCAGGTGGAGCATGCCCTGCAGTCAGGCTGTTTATATCCTCCTCTGGGAGATAAGATACCTTATCTACTGCATCTGGTTCCATTCCAGAAACTCCAGAGTCAACACAATCCAACAGGCTTCCTGAGGCTGCTAGGAGAGAATCAGGGGTAGAGCATCCACCCTTTGCCAGATAAGGAAAGAGCTTAATAAGCAAACAGACAAAGAACTTTGTTTTCAAACATCTCGGAGGGAGCTACTAAATGCATATTATAAACATAGAAAAATATCAAAAACTCTTAATGGTTTCTTATGTCAAAAGCATCCAAAATGCTCTCCTGGTAAAAAAGCTGGATGAGCTGATAGATGTCTATCTTTTAAGGGCTATAGACTTGACTAAAAATACAATTTCATGCATATTTGTGGAAAAACTTTCAGAAGAGTACAGAAATTAGGGTCCCAAGTACCCAGAATTACTGGGATTTTCTGCAAGGGGATTTTTTCACTCTTGTTATAGACAGACGTAAGATATTCTCCACAACTGTTCTGGGTACACCCTGGGGGAGCAGAGGCATCCTGAAAGAGGCACAGCTGGATGAAAACAAGCCACAGAGGGGAGCTTTTGGGTTTAGTGTTTCATTTTCATTGACCAGATGTTTTCTGGGCATCACAGACCCCTGCTTTAATTTGCCTTGTTAATAATACAGAGCAGAAAACCCTGTTTAGCAAAATAATTAGCAAGCACTTAAAGCAATTTTTTTTTGGTAGCATGCTTCATTCTAGTGAATACTGTAGGTTGACTCTCAGAAGTGGAGGAACAAGTGGGGTATGCTTGAAGCACCTGCTCTGAGGCATTTCCAAGGCATAAGACCACAAGCAGACACTTGGGCTGCCTGTGAATATAGGGCGAATAAAGTCCCCTTCTCTCCCTTGGATTCAAAATCCTCCTGGATTTTGGGGTCAGGAATTGCACAGTGCCTGCTCATGACTTCACCTCAAATTGACAGGAAAAGCAAGTGCTCTGGGAATGTACTAAAACAGCTTAAATAGGCATATGCAATAATGTGTTGACAAAAACATATGAGGAAAATATTCCTGGGTATATTGCTCTGCGGAGATGAGTATGCTGGCAAAAGCAAGTGTTTTATTTACCAGGCCAGCTCATTTTCAGACTAGCTTTCTATAACAAAAGAGTTTAATAATAATGTTGAAGGCAAGAAAGATGCCTATAAATAGGACCAAGACCTGACAGTGGAACTTTTTCATGAAACTTTAATGGCAAGAGAAATAGCACTTGGCAAATTCTTTATTGCCTTCCTGCCTGCACTAACTTAATGTGAAAGTAGGTAGCAGAATCAAGAAAAAATTTCTTTTATGTGTTCACAACTCTGTTTCCTTAAGGCTTGTCTAACCCAAAAGGCTGGGTACCGGTCCTGTGTTACCCCTCTTCGTCCATGCCTGGATTTGGGGACAGCAACAGCACTGCTTCCCAACACTGGCACCTACCTGCTGTTCCCGTCCTTATCCAAGCACCTCTGCCTGCCCCTACATCAGGGATAACTGGACACTCAAGCCAAGCAAAAGGCAGTATTTTCTTCAGAGAAAAAAACCCCCAGCAACTCAGCTGAGAACTTTCTCTCCCCACAGTGACCCACCATGGGACCCACCAAGGGTCTGACTCTGGGTGAGGTTCCCAGCTAGTGGGGTTCATGAAGGATTCAGCTTCCCTATGGGATAGAAGGCTCAAGCCCAAGCCATCCACTATTTCTATATTTAGAAAAACCTTGGATACACGCACAGGGCCTCTCAAAATGAATGACCCATTCATTCCCCTTCATCAGTTCTGGTGGCCTTTGCTGTGTCTATTAACTACCAAATCTCCAGCCTATCGAAAATGCAATCTATCTTCCATGACATTAAAGATTTTATCTCTGTGCCTCAGCACACACTGCTGCGTGAAAAGGAAGGGAATTTCATTCTGGGAGCTTCAAATGTTACATATAGAACATTTGGCATTTCAGGCAAAGAGTGTCTTTTACAAAGGAATGGTAGCTCTGCAATTATTTTCCATTTTAATAATTTCATTGACGTATATTATCCATCTATTATCAAACATTGCTGACAGGTATCTTTGTTTTAATGACTTATGACTAATACTTATTTTAAGTGAGATACTCTAGATTGCAAAGGCCTTTGTCCCTCCTTCCTCTTCAACCACTTCCTCTTTAAATCTTTGCAGTTCCTGTAATAAAAGAGCAGTGTGCCCAGCCCAAGATTCCTCAGAAAGAATCCAGAACTGCATCTCTTTTCCTGGCTGCTGTGCATGTTTACGTGGACATCTGAGAAAGATTATAAATATCTCTACTTTTCAGCTATTTGGCTTCCTAGAACTATACAGGAATGTATCTAGTTGGTGCCACTGCTCATCTGTCAAGCACCTCGGTGACTTTATAGGATGTGTGTTTCTAGTCCCACAACTCTTGTCCTCCCAGAGGTGTTATTTTCCTTTAGATGCACTCCTAAAGAAGGCAGTAGAAAATGTCACATATCCCAAAGTGCTTCTACTACTCCACAGTCCAGTAAAACACTGACATTTGCAAAGGGAGCCTAAGGGAATTCAGCACCCAACTCCTCAATGGTTTGGGGGAGCAGTACTCAGCCTGAAGGAAGATTGCAGTGTTGATCAATTCCCAAATACTTCATAGCAGAGGCAATAATTACATCATGTTACTTAATAACTAGCAAGGGGAAGGGCTGGGCAAGGCAAGTTTGCAGCTGGAATTTGAAATGCACTGGAAAGCCCTTTGCAGAGGGGCTGGGTGGCTGCTTCAGGCAGGAGAAAAGGGTGTTTATGGTGTCTGGAGTTTTCATATGAGCAGAGGGATCGGAAAAAGCCAGGGAGGGAATGTGTATCCACCTGACTACAGAGAACAGACTTGCAGCAGCGAATGTAAATCCTGACGATGACAGCTCAGATGAGAATTTCTCCTGCCTCTCCCTCATTCATGATCTTACTTCATCATCAGTATTTCAGGCTGCCACTGCACCAACAGTGCTTAAAAACCAGCTCATGCTCCAAGGAAAATCACTTCTCCAGCAGGCACACACAGAGACACCTGGATCTCACGCAGTCGGAGCAGAGGCAGGTGATGGCGATGGTTTCCCTCGTCCAAGAGGTGTTAGAATCTTGTGGCCAGAGAAACAAACCCCATGGGTGCCTCTCCGGGGCATTTTCCATAGCTTTTCCTCTCAAAGATGATTTCATTTTACAAGTGCAAAATCACACACATGGCAGTTTTGATGACCTCAGTGTCTAAGGACTAAGCCACCAGTAGCTGTCTCCTTCCGCCAGAAGAACAAATCCAGCAATGCCGCCCATTTTAGCGACACCGTTTATGCTACAGCTCAGCCCATTTTGTACAGTTGGAGCAAAGCCTCACTCGCAGCCCTGTTACTCAAAGTCTCTGTCAGGTCCTGACCTTCCAACTCCATCATTTCTCACTGGCAGGGTGAGTGGGTATCTCCCAAGACGGGCTTGTGGCTGTGAGAGCCCCAGAGCCGTGTCCAGCCTGGCCACCTGCCTGCTCCTTGGCTTGACAGAAATGTCTGGCTGGAAATCATCAGCCGCTGCTCCACACCAGAGCCCAGCCGTGTTTACCTAATCTGCAGACCAGGCACATCCACTCAGGGAGAAAAAAAGAAAATCACAGGCAATTTGTCAGAGCATTAGCTGATAATTCAGACAGAAATGTTAGATCTTGAGGCACGGCTCGGGGCTGCCGGGGAAATGTTATTGACTCGGACAGATCCCTGATGACAGATCCACTCCCTCTCCCAGGGACAAGGCTACATTTAGATACACTTAAATTTTCATTGGAATTCCAGGGTAATGCAGCAAGTGGACAACAGGGAAAGAAAGGCAGAGGTTAGTGGAGGAAGAGGGAGCTTGCACGGTTTGGCTCTTCACCCCACCCCTGTAATTGTGGCCTGATTATTTCCTTTTAAACTCATTGACTTCACCATGGTAATTATTACTCAAGCTTAGAAATAAATATCCCTTCTGCTCAAAGACAGCCATTCCTGCCTGCTTAATGCTACTTACTCCATGTTATAGCTCAGAGTCCAGATTTAGACAACAGTGGATTCTTTTCAGATTTGATGAAATGTTCCACAGCTATTTCCCACCACCTCTGGCCTCCCAGCCAGTTGCATCTATTCATTGTCTCTCAGGCAGAGATTTTAAGCACCTCCAGGTTATATTTTTTTCTTCTTCTATGTATTCATAGCATTCAGCACAAAGCTGTCCTGAGCCTCCAGTGACAGCTGTTAAGTAGCAAATAATAGTAATAATTGGAGCATTTCTAATTGGGCTGTAGTTTTTAAGTTTGAGTGCCTGAGGAGGTGCATTATCCTTGAGCATGGCTCTGCCCCTAATTCACTCAGGTTGCCTTGAAAATGCCACACTTCCAGTCGTATTTAAGCACCTAAAGAAATATGTTCCTTTTTGGACAGGCTGAAAACAAATTTCAGTAGAGCTTAGGTCTGAGACCTCTTCACAGGAAGAAAAAAGCCCATTTCATTTGATTTTTCATCCGAATTGAGCAAAATTCATACAATTTTTTCCCCTACGTGGTTTGGCCCTCCCCTTTGTCAAAGCTGAGCCTCGTTGATACTGAAACACGCAAACTTTAGCGTAGACTTGTGCTGCCCAGTGGTTCTGACAGCACTGAAAGCACATCCAACATTTCATTAGGCCATATTACCTTTCAGGCTGTATATTCCTTTCACGCCTGCCCAGGTATTTCCACTTGGGAATGCTGTGCATGAATTCAGCTCAAAGCTGCTTGACTTTTGGCATGTGACCAGACCCAGCTGCTCTGGTGGCTCTTTGTGTGTTTAAAATGGCACAAAGGCTCTGCTGAAGCAGGCACAAGTGCTCCCAGAGCACCATGTACCCGATGAATCAGGGCCACAACGAGCAAGAGGGAAACAGGAACCCATTTAATCCTGGACACGTGCAATAATTTAAAGAAGCCCCTCTTCCATCCCAGCCAGCACACGGGGTGCAGCTGTTAACTTTCAACACGCTGAGGGCTAAAGACAATGAAAAATCCAGCCCTGGCAGAGGTTAAACCAGTGCATCATTTGCCAGGGAGCTGTGAGCCATTAACCTTTCCACTGGCACTCGCAACCAAGAGCTGGGAGATAAACACGTTGGGGAGGAAACAAATTGGTTCATTCGAATGCTATTAATGTGCCTGCCCTTGGAGGCCACGTTTATGCTTTTGGAAAATTAGACATTCATGCATAATGAAGTGAGATATAGCTCACCGATTGCCAACAGGGTGCAAAGCCCACAATAAAGATTTATAGCAGGTGCCTAATTCTCTAAACATTTGCAAATTAAGTATTTACGGGCGTAATGCTGGCTATTTTATTGCCAGTTTAAGTTACCATCATTTGAGCTTTTTATTTTGCACTGAAACTGAGCTGAGCATTTAATATCCATGATGTGTAATTTATTCAAGTATAATTTGGTGATGTTATAGTGGGAATTAAGGCAATACCCAGAGACCCTAATTATGACACAACTACACATAAACATAGGAAGAAATCCCCCATCCTAAAGAACAGGTTCTTAGCTGACAAAAACAGATAAAGATTGTAATAGACACTGCAGAGCAGAGAAATGTTGTAAAGGGAGATTGAATGACTTGCCCAATGACACATGAAAGGCCTGTTACAGATGGAAAAAATCCAGACCTCCTTCCCTACACACCTGGGGCATAAAAGTAGATTTTTCTACCTGCTCACAGAGCATGGGCAACTCTCCCAGCCTGAAGAGCCGGAGCCTCAGTGTTACTGAGCACAGCCACAAAGCACACCCCAGCTACTGAAATAACTTGGGGAGCTGCCACAGCTAACAAGTGAGCTAATATAAAGATTTCCAGTAATACTGAATAGACAGAGCATGCACGTGAGGTGAAAGTATGGCTGACAGAGAATACACCACCTAAACATTCCTGCTGCAGCTCTTTCCCAAGGAACATTCAAGGAAAGTGCTGGAATTCACTCTGAGTTTCATAAGAGTGATTTTGCACAGCAGTGAAGGAAGCATTTCCCACATGCTGTGCCATGCATGGATCAATGGCTGTGCCTGGGGAGCACCAGCTCACCCCCAAAGAGGAGCTGACAGTGCTCAATTAAACCCCAGCTCGCTGTGTTTAATGTTCCCCCTGTCCCACCACAGCTGCTGCAGCCTGGCTGGACCACGGGAATGGGTTTGTTTTGGAGGGTATCCAGTTCGCCCCACAGCTCCATCCACAGCCAAAGGAGAGCATGGATGGTTGGTTGAGTTTCAGCCATGGAATGGCTTCAAAATTCAGCGTAAATGACCCTCAGGAGGAGCACGGGATGAAGTGATTCACAGTGGTATTCTCCTCGCAGGTGGAGGGAGCACATCTGCTTTTCTCAAAGGGAAGGAGCAGCGTCTCTCTCCCTGCTCAAGTGGCTGGTGACATATTCAACCTGCTCCTCTGGATCCACTGGTCAGCCCTCCAGCTGGAAGAGAAGTAACTTCCCTGCCTCTTCTCATCGTGTGTTGAGGAGCTAACAGTTCAGAAAAAGAAGAAGAGAGAAGATTACTCATTCATTAAAAATGTGGCTTTGAACCAGGCCTAAAGTGTTATTCCAGGACTCTCATAATGAAACACGTAAGGGCCACTTGCAGCTTTCTCACTCTGCTGAGCAGCACACCAGTGCAAATCCAGAGAGTCTGTGTGAAGCCACTTCCTCAGGCAACATGGGGAGGACCTTACCTGATGTGAGTGTTCCTCCCACCAACTGCCATGCCAGGGCACACTGCCAGCAGCATCCTAACTAAATTAATTTAAGAGACATGACTTACACAAGCAGATCATGAGATATGAAATCTCTCTTGGCCTCATCACCTCTTAGACCAAATCAAAATAGAAACTGCCTGTGGAACAAGATAGAAAAATCTGACACTTTGCCTGCCACAAGGTTTTTAAACATGAAGATCAACGAATCCAAATGAGTTCGTGCCATACCCTGGGAGCCACTAAACATATTCAGTATTTCTGGTCGGATGGAAAGTGGATAAAATTACACCATTATAGGAAAACTGTTAATGCACAGTGGTTCAAGGAAGAGGAGAGGAGGGGAAAAAAGCAAATAGGACTGGAACAACTACTAAGTACTTAAGCTGTTTTCCAGCCAACATGTATTAAGAATGTATTTTCAAGTGTAGCAAGGGATGCTGTCAATAACAGTAATCAAGCCCTGATGCCAAGTGCTGCGTATACATTTAGAACAATTGACACTTGTAGAGGTTAAAATGGAGATTCTTCATCCATGAGATGCTATTTGGGTCTCTTCCTAAGGTGCTGAATGAAACACAGGTAGCTACAATGACAGATTCTGAAGAGCTGTTAACACGAGAGCAGCATTTGAAAGCACCTATTTTCCTGGGAGAAGCTAAGTAGGGAAGCACACACAGGTCTGTAATTGTTTTCCTTAAACCAATAGTTCTTTCCACTGACTTTCATGAATTCCCCTCTCCTGGGAAAGCCAGAAATAGAAAGGCAGGCAGAATTTTCAGCTTTTCAGCTGAGTTTGGTGACAAAGCAAACAGGTCAAGGCTGTGTGACTTTGAAAATCCCATCCATTATCTGGGGCTGAAGCAATGACAGGAAAACAAGAGGAGAGATGGAAGACACAAAGTGCCATTCCACTCTTCTGAGATCAAAACCTATCTCCATCCACTAGCAGAAAGCTGGTGGACTATTAACAGGCCTCTTGGATCTTCCCACATTTAAACTATTCCTGATTTGAAACTGTTCTTATGATACTCCTTCAGAGTGTCTGCTTTCCCTTCTGAAGGCATAATTCTCATCCCCCTGTCACTTTACACACATGTAAGCTTGGGGTGGTAAAGAGCTTGAGTTTTAATCACAGTGTGTTATAAAGACACAGGGTACTCTCTTATCTCCTCATTTTTTTCCCATTATTAATCCAGATTTTCATGGAACTTCTGTAGGAATTTATGAAATCATCTCACTAAACAACAACACATTGATCTGGGGAAAAAATGAAAATTAGAAGCATTAAGTGCAATGTGAGGTGTGCATCAATAGAAGAGTTCCTCCAGCACATCCAGATCAGGACTGAAAAAATGAAGGACCCGTATCAGATCCACCACACACTGGTGATGGTGTTTATCTGTGCTTTCAAGATCTCTCATACATCTTTGTGATGTCTGAGGATTTTCACAAGGAGAGAACGCACTGAAATCAAAGGCTTGCTTTTGTCATTATTTCAAACCACTTTTACTTGTTTTACTTTCAGGATGGATACAAGCCAAGCTAGCCCTCTGTACCAAACAATTTTGCATGTTTTCAGGTTTAAAAAGCTTCATTTGTCAGCAACAGGGTGCTCGAAACTTGTGACACCCAACCCTGGTGAGAGATCCTGTCAGGCATCCTCTGAGATGGGGGCCCCATCACAGCCCTCTCTGCTGGGCTTGCTGGCTTCATTATCATCAAAGAAAAGCATTTGCTGTCAAATTGTGAAGAAGCAAAACCAGGACTGGCTTCACCTTGCACTTACAATCACCTGACACCCTGGCTGTGGCTGCTTGGTGTTTGCCCCAACCAGCACACTTCAGCCTAGGATAAGGGCGTCATTTTTCAGTGCCATTTTTATTCTTTAGTTTAAAAGCAGCTGAAGGAGGAAGCAAAGTGCTGGTGTGTGCTTCCTCCCGTGGGCACGGGTCACCAAAGGCCTCAGCCACTGGCTGCAGTGCCAGGCAGAACCCAAACACAGCCTGTCAGGACACAGGACAGCCCTGCAGAGCTGTGAAAGGCACAAGCAGGGCCCTTCTCCTCTCCACCATGCACACTCCTTCCCCTCCAGCTGAAAAACCATGGGGGAAACCTGTCTGAGCCTGAGCCCAAAGCAGCCCCACGGCTCCGAAAGGCAGCCGGATGTGCTGGTGTGAAGCAGACGCAGTTGTCAGCCCGAGCGCGGCTCACGGCGGCACAGTTACATCTCTTAATTATTACCAGCCTGGCTCCCCGAATGTGCACATTTTTTCACAGTTACTAAATAAGTTAATCACTTCATGAACAAGGAAATCTGCAGATGCCTTTGAGGCTTTGTTAACATAGTGCCTAAGCCAGCTTTACACTCTCTTCTAATCCTCTTTAAGACCGTATGAGGCAGTGAAGTAGCCTATAATCAGTTTTTAAGGTTATAGACAATATCCCCACTCAAGCTGGTTGCCTAGAGCAACAGTGCCTGCACTGAATACTAGCAATGAGATTGGATTACTTGCCTTGTTTATTCATCCATATATATTTATCCTCTGCTCTGCCTGCAGCAGAAGCAGGGATTTTTGTAGCCTGTACCTCACACGTCTGGATGCAGCCCAGAATTTATGTAAAAAAATGCAGACAGGCTTCAAGAATTAATCTCCTTCCATTTCTGATTCTCTCTTTTCCCTCTCCACCTCAACACCTGAACGTTCAAAACACTCCCAGAACTAAGATTGCCTGAAATCTCTCAGCAGCAATAACAGCCTCCCACTGCTCCTCATACACACGGAGGCAGAAAAGCTTCCAAAAGTGCTGGCATCACCAGCAGCACTTCAGCATCCCAAGCTGCCTCCTGAGCTGGTGCCTGCTCACCAGCAGGAGCTGCTACTGCACCTTCACTGGGGACCTGTGCCAGCCAGACCCACAGGAAACCCCAGATAACGTTTGCACAAGGCAAATTGCTCTGCATGTGAAATCCACTCACAAGAAGTCAGTCCATGTTCCGGTTTCGGTCAGTTACAAGCATTCTAACTTCATCTTTTTTTCTTGAAAAGTTGGATTTTCCCTCCAGCCAAAGCCACTTCCCTTTTGTACTTTAAGCTTAGGCATAGCTTTAACCAGAGTCAGTGTGATTTTGGTATCCCATCAGCCTCTTTGAAAATCCCAAAATGCACAGAGAAACCATGTCCTAGTGCTGCCACGCTTCTGCTCATCTAAGTCTTTTTGGAGTTCGCAGCTTCTGTATCAAATCTAACCCATCTCTTCTATGCCAAAATACCTGCTTGGAGCTCTCTCTAACCACAGACTATACAGAAACCTCCAGATCAGTCATTAACAGTAAAAGTGAAAGGACCTTCTTCACCTCTCACATTCCCTGGAGCTTGGCTGTGTTCCGTGGCCAGAGCTGACCTCTCTGTGCAGCACATATCATTTAGCAGAGTCGCCTCTCAAAGAAGAAATAATTCACCCAGTTTCCTCCCACAGTCAGAGCAGCACATCCTCGTGCAGCCCTGGTACACGAGAGCTGGTTTTTATTGCCCATCAGCTCGCTGAGGAACTGGTGTCGACAGCGCTTGGGGAGAGGGGGGCTGTGGGAAGGCACAAGGAAGGACCAAGTCTCAGGGGGACTGCCACACACTTCTTCACATTATCCGCAATATTTCACTTTGTAACTCATTTCTTTAGCAGTAAAATGTTGTATTCATTCAAGCAAACAGAGGTTTGACACAAAATTGCTGAGAATGATTTGTAATGAGATGCAACTGAACGGGGGATGAACTTGGGGGACGGTTGTTGCTGTTAGCAAAGAGGGTGAGGGGCTGTGAGGTTGCTCCTGGGAAGGAAATCTAAAAAAAAGAGTTCAAGACACTGCATTTCAGGACAAGACTGTTAAAATCAAAGGCCTCATTTTGGGAAGGATGAAATGTATCCCTGTCATTAGCTCAGCTGGTTAAAGCATGGTGCTGATAACGTCAAGGTCATGGGTTCATATGGGACATTCAGTGAAGAGTTGGACTCAGTGACCATTGTGGGTCCCTTCCAACTCAGAATATTGGGTGATTTTGTGATAATATTTTCAAAAAGAAACTTTCTGGCTTCTCAGTTTGAAGTGGTTTTTTTCCTCATACCAGAAGTCACCTAAATTAAGAGGAAAAGCAGGAGACAAATAACCCCAGATCAAAACAGACTGCTTCATTTTTGACTTAATTGACATTTCAGGTTGACCTGAAATGGAAGTTTTGTGGTTTAAATTTCACTGAAAAAACTGGGAACAAAAAATACCTGTCTCAAACTGACATGAACCATTCCCCCTATCCATCCCACCTCAGAACTGCCTCTGGTTTCTGCACTAAAAGATCAGCAACTCTCACACACTATTGCATAGTTTCTTGCACCACTCCCCCAGCTGGCGATGTACAGCCCAAGCTGTGTGTGACCCCCTAACAGGTGTCTGTAAAATCTCTCCCATGGTGGGATTTGGTGCCACATGCTGTCTCTGCTTTTCCCAAATCCTCAGAAAAAGAGCATGCAAATATGGGAGTCTTACTCCTGCCCCAGGCCCCTGTGCCCCCTCTCCATGAGCTTCCCTGCAGATGGCACTGCGGGAGCATCTGAGACCCCCAGAGCCGACAGGAGCCTCTGCATCCTCTACTCCCTGCCTTATCCCCTGCACTCACATCATTTCCTTGGCCTACTTTCTACTTAGGTTTTTTTTTTCCTCCCAGAGAAATTATTTATCATAGGGATTGCCAGCGCCTAATAAACATCCCTCCAAGAATAAATTTGTTTATCTAAGGTATTTTATTATGCTGCCTCAGATAAAAGAGAGGGGGAAAAAATCCTCCCCAGAATATTTTGACTGTGCAAACAGTGGAAGAGCAGTGTCCTTGAGCACAATTTTCAAAGGGGAGGTTTGTCAGAAGCCATTTCAGCTGTTAAGGAATGAGTTATCTTTCAAATGAACAAAAAGAGGTGGCGGCACAGGCCCTGGCAACTGATCCAGTGTGACACAGACAGATTTGAGAACCTCAAAGCATTTTGTTCCAGGGGCTGCACTGGCTGTCCTCCTGTTTCACCTTCTGTTCTCATCCACACTGGGTGGCAGGGGAGGGAGATGGAAGCATTTTAAATTCAGATTGCACAGGTTCGAGTCGCAACACAAGACAGCGGGTCACAGAAAATCAGGACTTCTGTCACTCAATCCCACGGTGGTTTCTGCCTCTGCCTCATCCCCCTCCCTCTGCTAGAGCAGGAGCCTGTGTCTCTGTGCTGATGAGCAGCACACGAGCCAGCAGATCCGCTACACCAGGCAGGCTCCCCACGCCACAAAGTCATCGAGTAACACCAGCTGGGTCCCTGGCAAGAGCAGCCCTGGGCTGTGCGAGGAGATAATGCAGTGAAAGGAATGCTTATTAGAAGCAGGAAGCCTGACAGTAGGATTTCTCATCCCAAATACAAGGTTTGCAGCAGTATAAATAATGC
This sequence comes from Corvus hawaiiensis, assembly GCF_020740725.1. Lineage (NCBI taxonomy): Eukaryota > Metazoa > Chordata > Aves > Passeriformes > Corvidae > Corvus > Corvus hawaiiensis. The sequence continues at coordinate 9,208,045 of NC_063230.1, read as the reverse complement.
ATGTCAATTGCCAGCATCCTGAAAATTAGTTAAAGTAGGTTAGGGGGGGAAAAAAGAGAAGGAAAAAAAATACTCACGCTGCAATGCTCTCCATTCAAAAGGAGTTAGCTGCTTGTGAGGGGCCAGTATGGAAAGAGGGGGCAGTAATTAAAACCTCATCTTTTTATGCATGAGAATCTGTTAGCAAGTGATAGAATATTTTGCAAGTTGTTGGACCCAACAACTTGAGCTTCTTGCCCAAAATGCAGTGTGTTTTCCCCCTGGAACACGTATGGCAAATCCTGTACCTTGGGCTGGAGCAGGTCACCCAGAGCTCTGTCTGGCTCTCCCTCCAAGAAAGCACCTGGAAATCCACTGCCCATAGTTCCAGCACTGGCTCAGGGACGGGGCAGTGTTAGCCTGTTTCTCTGAGGATCCACCTTGCTTTGAGAGCTCAAACCCCTCAGAGCCACAGTCAGGGCGCAGGAGGAGGTGTTCCAAAGCTCTGCAAAGTCATCACTGAATTGGTGCTTTCAGCCTTCAGAATTCTGAGGATTTGTGCCAGAACCCTCAGCACCTGAAGGAGAGAGAGTCCTTGGCTGCTCCTCTCACCCCCAGCAGCCCCGCCTGGGGACTCCTGCCCAGTCCAGCTCTGCTCACCAAAGCCCACAGTGCCAGCAGCCACAGGGAACTGCCCGTGCTGGGCTGGGCCAGGGGAAGCAGGAGCTGGTGGGAGCAGAGCTGGCAGCAGGCCATCCACCATAGAAATGCAAAGGACAGCCATGAAATGCACCAAACCCTCACTGTCTGTAGTGTTTTCAAGGAATTTCATCTTCGTTTTGGCTGACAGGATTTGCCAGTGAAGTGTTGAATGCCCCCAGCATTGCTGTTAGGAGCATCCTTTCTGCATGTTGCTGCTCGAGTTTAACCCCCCTGCAGCCTCAGCAAAAACAATGAAGCCTTTTGGATTTTCCTCATCTTCCTCCAAGAGCAACCCAATCCCTGCAGACACCTCAGCACACGGGAGGCCAGCAGCTCCCTCTGACTTGTCAAGAGCAATTTCATTACCAGCAGCAATTCAAGCAATGAGTTGTCCTCTTCAGGTCTATCCAAATTCCAGATCCCACCAAACTCCCCCCTCCCTCAGCTGCAATCTTCTCCCTAATCTAATAATAATCCCACCAGCAATAAAACACAGCCATGCTGGTAGAATGCTTCCCTGCTAAAATTCCTCTGTGCAAATCAGTGATGACCCCTATGAAACTGCTATGCTTAAATAAATATCCTAAAAAAAAAAAATCTGAAAAACCTGCATCTTTTTCCATTTCATTTTGATCACCTTGGCTGACTTCCAGCCCCTCTGTCTAAGCGCAGGGGCCTTTGGAAAATACCAGATATCATGAAAAAGTGGTCCCCAAGGAAAGCTAAGCACTAAGCCAGTGATTGCCTCAAATAATCACCATACACATGAAAACATACATCTTTCTGCACATGGCACCAAACCCTTCACTCCTGCTGGACCACACATTTGTCTTCACACAAGTTTTCCAGGAATGAACTCCCATCCAAACATGCAGGATAGCGCTGCCTGCTCCTCCAGGCAAGAGCAGGTCTTCATCACAGCGCCTGGTAGATCTGTCAGCATCACAGGAATTAAAAGCTCTGACTCCATCACAGCTGGGTTCTCCAGAGACTAAAACTCCTTATAGCATGGGAAGCAATTTGACTCAGAAAATACAGAAACGTCCCCATCTGGCTTCCTGTCTATCCTGGCCCAAACTTTGGATGCCATTCAAAAACACATCAGGGATCCAGAAAACTGCAGGAGTTGCCTCTTTCACATTGAAACAAAGTGTCTATTCAAAACATGGCATTTTCCGTTTTTCCATGTTACTTCTAGAGGATAAAGTTGCATGAAAAACAAATGGGAATCAGGGAGATTTTTGGTTTTTGTTTTTTTTTAAATGAGGAACCTATGATTTTCCTCTGCAAAGGCCAAAGGGTTCAGCATAAGAAAGGATAGGAGATGTCACACATGGCAGAGAACCTTTCTCCTGAGCTGAGCTGTGACTGCTCTGTATTTTTCCCTAGGAAGGGCTATAGGTGCTCACTGGATCCCAACATTTTTGCAATCAAATTAAAACTATTTTGGTTGGGAAGCTCTTTTCAGCTGGGTCACATGCTCTATGCAGTTAACCCATTCAAGCTGTACTTTGCCTAAAAATGGGGCAAAGCCCCTCCAGGTTTTGCTGCACGTTTCCCACCAGAAGGACGTGAGTAAGTTACAGAGCCAGGAGATGCACTTGATTCCAGGGACAGGTGAAGGTTACAAACCACCTTGTATATTTTTTCAAAGGATAGCTAGACCCTGGTGCTAACCTAAGATAAATGTTAATGCATATGATCAGCAGAACTGCCCAATCCATCAGCCACCCCAAGCACACCAATGTAAGACATCAGAGGGCTGCTACAAACCAGCAGCAAAAATATTAACCAGAGTACCAAAAAACCTAAATATGTGGCTAAAGAGAAGCCTGTTTTAGCTTTTCAATGGAATCAAGCCCCATAAGACAAGGCAAAGGCATGTTTGAGGTGTTTCCTGGGCAGGAAAGCACCTGGATTGCATCTCAGGAGGCTGCATTAAGTTCCTGGTTATGTCAAGCCTCCCAAACAACTGTGAGCAATTGTATGTCTGTGCTCCCCCTCTGTAAAACAGCAATAATAATTCCTCCCATCTCCTTTGCCCATCTCTATTAAGACTGAGCTGTGCATTGCAAAGAGCATCTCTCACAAAGGGTAGCAGATACAGCAGCTGGAATAATTCACCTTCCCCATTTGTCTGCTGAGATGCTTTTAAGATAAAACTGAATGACAGTAGTGTAACTGAGTTCATTTTCCACTTAAAAGAGAAGTCTCTCATCACAATACTGCAAAGTTTTGTAATGAATGTGCTTCCTGTGCTATTTTATAAAAACAGTGTTCAGGGAAATGTGTATCATGATAAATACACATGTTAAAGTGCCATTTATATGTTACTTTGTGACAAGTTCAAAAGCAGAGATTCTAGGATTGGGACCAGACACATTTCATAGCACAGATTATATTTAATGGAGTTGTAGTCACAAGAAAATTTTGTGGGATTTGGAACAGAATATGGATAACCTTCCACAGATACTGAAGAACACAAACCAGCTTAGTCTGACTGTGCTCACCACTGCCAAGCAGACACTGGGGGATGAGCAGGCTCTTAAGTTTTTTCTCCTATTTGCTTAGGGATCCTGGTTTGAGTTTTTAATTTCCAGTGATCAAGTGCAGATTTTTTTGCTTAAGCAGAATAAATAAAACAGTAATATGAAAATTGCTCGGTTAGTGGAGCCTCCCAGCCAGCAGAGGTGTAGGATTGCTCGCCTGCTGCAGACCGGTTGCCTTACGTGCCCCTACAGTGCTGTGTATTGAGTACAGTAATTACAGCACTTCCTTCCCATCTGGGAGTCAGTCCAAAGGCATTTTACCAAGTAACAATGCTTTCTCTATTCACCCTCTTCAGAACAGAATAGCATTGTTTCGTTTAAGTGGGCTTCCAGCCAGAAGAAGGTCAATCATAACGAAGTACTGACATTAAGATAAAGGCTAAAACCATGCTTTATGAAAAGTAACCAACCCTTGACAGTTGGCACTTGAGTGACAAGTCTGCACCGGGGGTGTTTCATGTACTTAGCTTTTGTAATTTGGGTAGTGTTCGATTTCACATTTGTGTTTATTTATTGCAAACCGCTGAATCACCCTCCAGGTTTTCTCAATTTTCTCTTAAGGAAAATACAATGTTCTACTGCAATTAAGTAAACAAAGTTGGTTTTAACATACACTTTAAAAAAACATTGATTTTTGAGCCTGACAGTGGCTCATCTTGTTTACAGTTTGTGGTCTCAGGCATTTTCCCTGTGGTTCTCCGCATGGTAATTTTGCAGTAGAAAAGAGCTGACATTGTCTGGTCTCCTTTTTTGGTGTTGTCTGCAAGGAAAGCTATCTCTAATAAAGCTGTAAGGGTGAGAATATCTTCCCAGCTATCACACCCCTGCAGATTAATGCAGCTTCTTTTATTTCTACTTTTCTTCTTTAAAACAGCCCCCCTTGACATTTGATCTGAGCTACCCCTGGTGTTTCCCCTCTGTGCTTTGATACATGCTGCTCTCCTATCAGTTCTCCAGCAAGCCTCTGGTATCTGGATAGTATCCTCTAGAGCACTTGTTTGAAGTTCTGCTGTGTCTTATCTCTCAGTCTCTCCATAACTGAGCATTTTTTGCTCCTTCAGTGTAGGATTAACCTTCTTGGCTAATTTTCCATCCACTTTAATGCAATGGGTTTCAAATTGAGATCCAAGAGAGATCCAAGAGTAACAAGTTTAAAACCCTAGACCAGAGCTGGGAAGATTAATTTTCTATACGGTTTCTTGGTTAACCTTATGTGCGTCACTTGACAGCACCATGGCTTCCCTTCCCATCTATAAAAGAGGACAATCCTTTCATTTATTCTAGTTTGGTTTTTTTTGAAGGTGGTAGGGATTGCACACAGCAATAAATTTCAATGGAACCCCAGGTGATCCGGGGTTTCCAGCTGCCAGTGTGGTAAAACCAACACAGAGCACTTGCAGAGCATCCTTCAGTGATGCTGTGTAGTCATTTTGCTCTCTGATAAACCCTCCTCCAGACACATGGAGCCTGTGACAAGTGAAAAGGTTCACAAAGAACAACTGCTTACCACCCTGTCACCACTCTCCTATTGCCAAGGGGGCAATTATGTGAGCCAAGGGGGCTCACATTAAAAATGAGAATATATTTTTGAAACACGAGGTTTTGTGATCCACAATGTACTGGCCAAATACTTAATACATGCCTGTGTCAAAAATTCCTCCACTGCCTCTCATATAATCCCCATTTAAGTACTTTCTATACACTACACTGTCTAATGTTTTTCCCTCCACAGCCAGTAAAGGAAGAATTAACACCTCAATATTACAGTCAAAGGCACCGTTCAGACCCAGACTGCTAAAAAGTTTAGGGAGCAACTCCTACTGATGTCAACTGTCTTGCACAAGAGCTGCAGCTAAGCAAGAAATCCGTAACAGCTCCCAGGAGTTCCTGGGCTGTCACTTCATGGACATCCCTCCTGCCCCCAGGCAGTCTTCTCTTGAAATATTCCAGGGTCTAGTCCTCAAGCCAAAGGTGTTAAGGAGAGGGAGGTGCTGCTTCTTGTTATGACAAGACAGGAGAAAATAAACTTCCAGGCACTGAGTCTGTTCAGACCTGTCAGATAAAGACATTTCTGCCAGCTTATCAGAGCTGGGTAAGTGCTGTCAGCTGATTTAATGCAGGATGGTCTGTTTCCCCACAAACCTTACAGCTCTTATATCCTTAAGCCACTGTAGTTCATCTTTAATAATTTATTCCGCCCCCTTCCTGGAAACCTAGAAATACATTAAAATATTAATTTAAAATATGCATGTTGAGGAATGGGGGGGAAGAGAGGAGAGGAGGGCGAGCACGTGTGCACTGGGGCCATCAGACAGCACTGCTGGGAGGATTGCACTTCTCTGCCTTGCACTGGGGTCTCATCAGCCAAATCATCACCAACAGCCCCTGCACAGCCCCCGTTCTGCTGGCATTCACTGAGCTCTGCTCACCTCCAAGCAGCCACAAATCCTCATCACAGAAGCCATGCTCGTAGCAACCCAAAGCCCTCCTGACAGCGTGTGCTAAACACAGCCCAGAGAAATTAAACCATCCCTCATCTGTGCACACAGATCCTTCCAGGGGCCGGGCAAGAGAGTGTTAATGAGGCTGCATGTGATGCCTGGGATAATTGCAGCTTGTGGCATACTTTGTGTTGTCTGCTGGCTCCAGTCTCCGAGCTAGTTAAACTGGTTCCATTTGTCAGAACTAAAATTAACTCACACAGATTCTTAACGTTATCTTAATTTGCTAAATTCTACAGTTCAACCTAGATTATCCAAACTTCAATTATCCAAAACTCCTTGGTATTCAAAACAGGGTCAAGTCTCTTGACATCCATTAAGTACACTGAAAATTCCCTCAGTTATCAGAGACCTCATTTATATGAACATATTCCATATCCCCAATGGTTTTTATATAATTGAGGCTGAATGTCAGTAAGGTTTTGATTTCAGGATATTTTGACTGATAATTGAAACTTCCAGAGATAGCAATTATTTCACTATATTATTTTTGGCTGCCTTTTTTTTTTTTTCTTTCCCTGTCCTGAGAAATCTATTGTATTAAACATTGAAATTCTGACTCAAAACTCCTTTTGACACCCCACCAAGCACTTCCAGACCTTCAACGCCACCTGAATGCATCACACTGCTCTCTGCAGGAGCTGCTGGAGGCCCTGAGTGAGCTGGGAGTGAAGCACAGGGAAGAATGGTGCCTTGAGGGGCTCCTGGAGTGCTCCTCCCGTGGGCAGGAGATGGGAGCTGGGGTGGGCTCAGATCAATCACAGAATTTACAGTCACACTTGGCTTAGCCTAATGAGCTGACTGCACCTCGAAATGGAAATTTCAGTACAGCACAAGGGACACAGTTCAGGTCTCAAAGGCAGGTTTGAGAATTGAACCTCAGCCCCTGCAATATCAGGCCAGTGCCCAGCCAAAGACCACCCTCCTGCATGCTTAACTGGGATGCTACCCTGTGTGAGCAGAGGATAACGCCTGGCTGCTGCATCACATTCTCTGCAAAGTGTTCCACAGATACCAAAATAATTTTTCTGTAAATGCAGAGACCAGCTCTGTTTTCAACCAGTGAGACAAAATTCATTGAGTATATAGAAAAATGTGTCCAAAGCAAAATTAATATGAAATTCAAATACTTACAAAATGTGAGGCTTACATAAATATTGCAAATCAACTAGTATTACAATTTGCATTCCATACTTATTTAATTAAAATAGGCTACATTGCTATCAATATAGGTAAAGCAAAGTGTACATTGTGCACAAAACTCAAATCTTTTCAGCTGTTTAAGCACTTCTCTAGTGCAAACAATTTGCATAATGCATGAACTGGAGATATTGATGTGGTGAGCACGTCCCTGGCAGGACTTACCTGTGAATGTGAATTCTGGGAGCCACAAGCAGTGAGCAGAACATGTCCCTCCCCAAACCACCCCTGCTCCTCATGTGTGATGCCACCAGGCCTGGAACAGGTCTGCAGAGCTATGGGTGAGCATGACAGTGCTGGAGAAAGGTTATGGGCAGGTTTGAGGAACACCAGCACTTCACCACTTCCTCACCTACACCCCTAGGAAGGAATGGGTGCTATGGAGCTCCCAGAATGAGAATAGGGGCTCCCTCTCAAACTGGCTCATGATTATGCAGGCAGGTGTCTTCCTTGATAACTTACCAACAGTGTTTTTAAGACCCCAAAGCTCTAAACACACCAGCTGTACAAATGTGAGTGAACAGAGAGGCAGACTGACACGTAACACAGGGTAATCCCAAGGATCTCCCACACGGGACAATGCTGTCCTGTAACCACCCAAGGGATTGGGCTGCACCTCTGGCCATCACACACAGAGCTTGAGTCATCCCACCAAGGCCACACCGCAGGAGAAGAGGCTGAGGAGGATCGTGGCACTGCCTGGGAGCTATAATGAAACACCTGAATACACTTTATAAACTGTTTATATAAGGGAGTGTAATCAAAAGCACTAACAGATGATTAATGGCTGCACTAATCAAATTTAGTTAAAGCTCCCAGACAGGTCACAAGGCAGAGGATTCAAGAGGTTGCTCATCAATATTCCTTTCCTCCTACCTGCAACACCTGCTCCTGATGCTTAGAGCACACACACTGCCTTGTCTGTAAACATCAATAATATTTGTTAATTGGTTATTCCTCCTTCCACAGTGGAACCTTTAGGAGTGAGCCTGAGCATTTGGTGCGTGAAAGATTGCCCTGACCACTGGGATGGAACTGCACTCTGGAACTGCTGAACTGCTTTTTTTATTGCATGCTGTGTGCATGAAAAACATGTTCCACAGCAAACTGAACTATAGCTCCAAGTACTAATTCCTACACTAAAACATCACCTCTGTGTAATATTTAACTCACTGCTGCTGTCAGGAGGAGCAAAAGTATTCAATACAAGCGCTGGCAAGGGAAGGTGTTGGTTTGTCTACATGGAATGAGGTGATTGCACAATGTGACATAATTTGCCACCACCCCTCCCATCCTCATGCTCAGGATTCTTGCTTTTCCTGTATCCAGGTAGAGAAGGGATGGCACGAACAGAGCAGCAATGCTGTGCAGTCCAGGAACAGTCTGGACTCTCTTTGGGCTCACAGCAATGCCAGTTGATATGAAGTCACTAAGCAATGACAGCCACAAAAATGTCCTTGTTAGCAGTGTCCTGGAAAACGAATACTCTTTTTGCTTACAAAACATTTGGTTAAAAATGGGTCCTTGTCTAAGCAAAGAGCCTCAGCACAGTAAATTTGTTTGCACTGTGGGAGGACAGCTCATCCTTCAGTACAAAAAAAGAGAGAACAAAGTGTAGGGATGAGAAAGGAGGCAATAAAAGTGGAAAATTAACAGCAACAACAATGAAAAGACAAGGAAGGTTGAAAAAGATCTCATGAAGGACCCAGGTTCAGGAAGTTTTGGGAAGGAGAAAGAAGGACTGACTGTGCTCTTGTAAGAAACAGTCAGATACCCCCTGAACACTGGATCAAACAGCACCAGAAGAGACAAAATGTAGGGTGTCTTGCATTCAGGTTTAAGCTAGAAAGCTGACTTCGGGCATCGTCTGCAGATTTGTCTAATTATTGTCTTTTTATGCTTTAAATAAAACCAAGATACATTGGAAGGTACACGAAAAGGTTCTTAGAGTTATGCCGGCAAATTTAGTTCGGAAGTATTTCAGGAGAATGTGTATATTTTGATGTTATCCTGAGAAGTAAAACTGGATCTCTGGGAAGAGGAAATACCAGAAATTAAGTACTTGTGAAGTTCTAGCAATAGGGAACCCAGACATCTCCCTTCACCTGGTACCCAAAGTTACAGCTTGCCAAAAAGCAAGTCATACAGGGAAGTTTCCAAAATTTGCACATTTCAGACAACACAAGACAACCACTACTCAGAGGGGAAAAAGGCCTTTTGGGTTATTTTCAACACTTGGTATCAAGAGGGGAATCCCAGTCTGTCCCTGTGAACTGGAAAACACCCTTGCACTGACTAGAGAAAGAATTACAGAAACAGCCCCAGCTCTGGTTTGGACACAAAATGATGCAGCCGGGTGGCAGGGGAGGAAGGGATCCTTCCCTGTCCCTTGGGTCAGCCTGCAGCACGCTGGCCTGATAAAGCTGAAATATCTGTCTCGAATTGCCTGCTTTCACAGGCTTTATCAGGCCAGGCACTTCCCGGCGCTGTGCAGCTGCCCCAGCAGGAAGGGAGCAGCTCCCCTCCCGGCCCCGGTGCATGCCTGCAGTAACCACATTAACCACAAAGCATGTTTTTATCTTGTTAAGCCGCTAAGCTCTGAAGTGTTCCGTTTCGTATGGTAATAACAAGGCTGAGTGATAAAGCTTTTAGTGGGTAGCGAAATAGCAGCCAAGATCTCCCGTGAAGGGGACATGCAGTTTGTTTTCTTTACACGGATTCTTCTGGACATGCCGGCACAGAAATAAATCAAATTCCATGCGCTAGATAACACCCTGGCTGTGAGACAGACCAACAAAAGCTGGGAACTCAGCAATAAAGAGATGCTGTTCAAGTAACTTAGGCCAAGAAGCTGGCCTGTCAAACCTGATAAGGAATATCACCTAGATATTAACCAACCAATAAAATAAACCACACTGTTTAGGTACTCGGATGTTTTTAAACAAAGCCAATATAATGTCAGTATCTGCAGAAATAAGTTCTTTTTTTTCCTGTTTTGGTTCTGCATGAGTAGCTCCCTAATGAAAACAAGAGCAGTAAACACCCACCCAATGTTCCGACCCCACCCACAAAACAGCCATTCTATCCACCCAAAATACCCTCAGCATTTAAATTAGGAGACTGGCTAAGACCCTCGCAGTAGTGATTTAAACCTGGAATGAGGGTCATTCAGAGCTTGAATAACCACAGCGGTGTCTCCGCCCTTGGGCAATCCAGGTCACTCCTCTGACCCTCCTGCCTCCCAAAGAGCCACCTCCACTTTTCTTTTATCTCCGGCACTGCTGGAGCAGGTTGTTCTTCAGGGTTCAGATCTTTCCTACTGCTCTCATCAATGTAAACTGCTTTTCATGTTTTGAGCTCAGGCCTCGCTGATTGGAAAGTCCCATTATAGATCAAAGGGGATGTTCATTTGCAACCCAATTTAAAGTAATGGAAAGTTATTCAAGCATCTACAGATGAAAGAGTCCAGCCTTTAATCACTTCGATTGCTATCTCACCCCTCCACTTTCAACTAGGCTGCTTCAACCCATGGCAACTACTCCCAGACAAGTGCAGATCAGTGGTTCGTTTCTCACCACTGCACATTTGTGCTCTGTTTGTGACCATGTCCTGCACTCCCAGAGCAGTTTCTAATGAAGTTAAAAAGGACAATTTTCAGTGGTTTTTTGTTCTGATCACTTGCAACGGAAACTAAAGTGAACAAGTTAAAAAACCCTTACAGAAAACTCGCTCGGATGGTGGAGCAAGGCTTGGGGATGCCAGCACTGCCCACCACGCCGGACCAAGAATTTGGCTGCTTTGCACATCAACAGGATGAAAACACTCAGAAGGTCAAGTGCCTTCCTCTTGTTGGTCAAGTGCCACAGGATCTTTGGCTGAAAGCAAAGGGTGGGATGCAAAGAACAAAAATAACAGAGAATAAACTAGGATTTGATTTTTTTTTTTTAAGCAGAATGGGGGACCACGACCCCCTTCAGAAACCCATTCCTAGTGCCACCCTTGGAGCTGCCTGTGAGGGCAGCAGCTGCTGCTGAACTCGCTAAGCTTGAATTACCACAGTCTGCTCAGCAGCTTAGGCTGGATAACAGCTCGGAGCCCTGTTGGACTGTCGGTGCTCTCAGGGGGCTGCCCCTCTGCAAACAGCTCCGTATGGCACGGCGGGTGCCTTGGCTGCAGATTAAACCCTGCACAGCCCACTCAGACACCAGGAGAGACTTTAATCTCTGAGAAAATGGACTGAGCACTCGGAGCGACCGCGAGGAGCCTGCAAAAGGAGCCATCAGCCGCCATCCAGACACAAATATCCAAACACAGATATCCAAACACAGACGTGGGTTTCCGTGGAGAAGCAGGCAGTCTCCATCCTGTTTCAAGCCAGCTGGGTGAGGAAATGAATCCCCTCCACCTTTAACAAGCATACAGAGTCAGACTGATTGCCAATCTCCGCACTTCCTTGTTCTCCCTGAAAAACTGAAACTAGAAAAATAAGGAAAACCACTGACCAAAACACTGCAGCAATCCCCTGCTGCAGCAGCTCTAAGCCACTTCTTCCACGTGCCAGGAGTTAAGCAGGAACACGGCAGCTAACTGCACACCACCCCACGGAGAGTTCTGCAGCTGCACCAATGTGTAGTTTTCAGGTGTCTCAGCTCCTTCTTCACGCTCACTCCTGCTCTGTTCAAACACCACCTCACAGCTGGGCCAGTTACCTGCTCACTCAAGACTCTCCAGCACCCTGGCTCCACACTCATGGACTCTGGTGCAGAGGGAAACACCTGGTGACCAAATTCTGGACCCTGGTCTCTTTCCTGATTCCCTGCTCCTGACATTTCTAGTAGTTCTATCACCCAACTTTGCATGCGTCTTCTTAATTTCACTCCCTACACGTATTTTTGCTTCTATTCCCTTCATATTTTTCTGCATCCAGTTATCTCCAGATCACATATTTATTCTTACTGACCTTGCCCCTTGCCCCCTTTCTTCTTGATGTTGTTCTGAGCATATGCCACCCTGCCTGAGGCTAGATTAAAGAGCTGTGACTTACAACTCACCCATGTTACCCACTAACAGTAACCCCTGCTGAAGCAGCAGAGGAGTTCACTGGTATCACCTAGAGAGTAGCTGACAGCAGGTGACAGACTGCAGAAGACACTGGGCAGGTCTCCAGCACAGTTCCACTCCAGGCCCTGTGGACACCTGCCCACTTCAGCTGGGAGAGCTCACAGAGCAAGGGAACACTCACCAGCTGGCAGACAGCAGCAACAGGCACTCCTGTCCCCCATTCCCTCCTCATTAATGACACCTGGAAGCTTCCTACAAATGAGCAAAGGGGCTGAGCCAATGGTCAGTAAGAACCTCTCCATTACTTGCCATGGGTTTGGATAAAAACTGTCCTGAAATAACAACCAGAAAGTGAATAAAACCCCTGGGTATGTTAACAAATTCTTGGACAAACAGTAACTTTGCAAACAGAATCGACAAGGACACTTTGGTGCCTGCAACTCACGAGGCAGAGATTGATTTCCATGGTCCTTTATCTCCTGTTTAAGCTCACCAGAGTGCCTATCCCACCACTGTCTGGTGGGCTTTGCTCTCACAGTGGAAACCTTGCCCAAACCAAGCACACAGCTAAACTGCGGAGGACTGCAGGGCACTGTGGAGTCAAGAATGGAGAGAGTGAAGGGAAGAGAGGAGCAGAAATTAAGATCTTGGGCTTTAAGATTTGACTAACTGAGTGAGACAAGATTATTAAAAAAGTGGGAATGGTAAGCAGGGGAGGCAAGCAATTTTCCCTAACCTGCCCCATCCTGCCATTAACATTTAAATGAAAATGATGAATTACTGAAATAGCCATGGTCAAGGCCTCCGTATCCTCCCCCATAGTAAGTACCACGATGCACTGTCATGTGCAAACAGCTCCTTCATGAGACACCAAAAGGCTCTTAATAATGGATATTATACTTCTGCAATGATCACAGTGGAAAGCACCCAAAATTAGCAGCTTTCCTTGCAGAATAATTTGTTATTTTAATGCTGTCAACCTGCAGAAATAGATTTATTGTTATTAATAATAGTGATTTGCCACATTTTGCTAGTTAAATTACAGTGCTGTATAGTTAGTTCCACAATAAAGGACTGGAAGTGTGCCAGGAGATTGCTCATAGCTCAGAGTAACAGCAGTTGGCACTGTTCCCATTAAGGCATTAAAATTTGAGTCAGAAACATAACAGATGCAAAACAAAACATGAGGTCGCTCGCGGGGATTATATAAAAACAATTAAAACAAATTAATTACCAGTTATGTTAGTGTTTCTCGGCGTACACGTAGAATGATTACAAATCCATGCAGAGGTCTTTCAAAGACCATAAAAGTCAATAAGGATCCCTGAGGGACTATGAGGGAACTTTTGGTTTCCAGCATAGCAGTGGGTTTACAGAGATGAAATACAGGGAGGCACAGGCTGTGGGATAGGCCCAGGAGCAGCAGCAGCTCCTGGAGGCTCCCAAGGAAATCCAGGTACAAGGGTTACTTGTACAAAAAGTCTCTGTCCCTTGGTGCTGCAGATGGCAGAGGGGCCCAGGGGGTGTGAGCTCTTTAGGGCAGCCCTGCCAAAGCCCCTCAACCTCAGCTCTGGAAAGCTGGACTGGGGCCAGTGAGATAAACTGGAGTCAAGGGGATGCTCAAGAGCTCACAGCAAGATAGACTTCTCATAAATGAGGAGTTTCTTGGAAGAAGTTGCATCAATTTTCTCCCCATCTTCCCCCAAGCAAGCCTGAAGGTTTTTGGTCCTTGATGAAAACTCACTGAAAAGCCTCTACAGGGAATCCCTGTGAGGAGTCCAACCATAACTAGATTCCTTTGAAGAATCAGGACTTTCTGGAAACAAACATACAGTGGCTGCAGCTTTCAACTACAGCAAAGTTCCCAAAACTGAAAAAACCTCCTTGGGCAGCATATGAGGTGTTACCTTTCTGCTTAATTCTTGTTTCCAGTTTTATGTTACCAGGGAAAAGAAAAACTGCGTTGGTATTTTAGCATCTGACTAATGGTGTGAAAACATTATCTTCCTATTGCTCTCCAAGGGGTGATTTAGTTCTTTGGAAAGAAATAGGTATGGAATAATCACACCAAGGCCGCTCATGGTGCATGTATAATATCTAATAATAAAGAAATTGCATTCAGCCTCACCACAGACCTCTCCTGCTGTCCCCCATGTGGGCACATCCAAACCATCGTTTTTCTTATTAGCTCTTGTTAAGCATCATTTAAGTGCTTGATGCAGCACAGGAGAGTACCCAGTCCCTGCCCTGAGGAGCACAGCTCTCTCTTTTTTCAAGAGATGTAACAGCAGGCATCAAGTGTTCAGGTAAGCACTGATCCTGGGAGGTGGTCCAGACACCACTTAGAATCCTTTGAAGGGGAGAATAACCTGATTTCTTTCCAGCAATTCACATATTTGAATCAACCCATAGAAACCTTTTAAATTGTTTTAATTTGCACAAATACTGGTAAGGAAGGAGGAAAAGAGGAAACATACACGTCTGTGGCACACAGACCTGCAGATTAGGACAGATGGGTCAGCAAACATTCTCCACCACCATTTAGTGGAAGTGCATCCTTTTCTCCAGGTCACATCCCCTGTGCAAACCAAGCAGCAAGTCAAGACCATATTGAGTTAGGAAAGAGGAAAGATATGTTATCACCTCTTATGGCTCTGCATCCAGCCCTTGCCCAAGAAGCACCCACATTCCTGAGCCAAACAGGGCCAGCTGGCTGCCAGGAGCAGCCCAGCCAAGTGCTTTGCTCTAACTTACTTCTCAAGCAACAAGGAATTTGCAGACTTTAACTCCACCCTCTTTAAAAGCAGAGTGAAACAGTAAATATTGATGGGTATCACCAGATGTCACTGTTGTACAAAGTCATCCATGATGCACATGGTAGACTTGAAAAGACACCTCAAACTTTGTAGTCTCCCACCCTCTGGCCTCTCCTCACCCTCAGCAGCCCAAGAGAGGGCTCTACAAGGGGAGCAGCAGCAGTTTGCTCCCTGGGTGGATTTAAAGCCACTTTAAAGCAGAGGCACACCCGGCTGTGGTTTGGGGAAGGAACCACAGTGCACCATAGCTTTTGTTTCAGGTCTGCTGTGTTTATATTGAGCTTTAGTTTTTAGTTTTGTTCCAATACCATTCTTTCTGATGGAAAGCTAAATTGCAGGGCTGCAGACACTGCTTCAGCTAGCGAAGAGATAACAATAATTAATACTTGGTAACATTGAGCCTGCAGTGTCTTTTGCATGATGCTGCCTTATTAGTTTCAGCAGGGATTCTCTGAGATAATCAAACCCAGGATTTTAAAGTTCATTTGCTTCAAGTCTGATTCATACAGATTTTGATGTATTTCTAAGATGGCTTGGAAATGAGCATTTGCCTTCCAATAACCTTGTTCCCTATCTGCAAGATATCTACCAGAAGAGAACAGTAGCTAGATGAGCTTAGGTTTAACCAAGATATGCACAGAGCAGTGTCATTTCAAAAGCAAATCTGCTGAGGAAATAATTTCAGCTAAAAAAATAAACACTACTGGCACTGCATCAAAAGAGCAGCAAAGAACGTTGCTCTGCTAAAGGAACACACTAAATGTTTTAAACCAAAACAGATCTGTGCAAGGAAGTGCTTGCTTAAAATCTGTGTTTTTATGCTGCAAGTCACATTTAGAAACAAAAGGAAGACAAACCATACAAGCACATAAGGCCCTTCAGCCTGAGCATGCTGCTGCTGGTTCGTTGTGTATCATCTGCTATTCCCAAGGTGACAAGTGATATCTGGATGCTGTTTGTGTAGTAATCCAGAACAAATTAGGTGTAATAGTTTTCCGTGAAGTACATTGTAAAAATAAAGAGAACACGCTGATTGAAGAATACACTTCTCCACACTCGGGGCTGGTGGTGGAGCAGGCTCAGTGGTTCCCTGCCCTCCTGCATAGCCACACGGACATGGAGCCAGCAAAAAAGGGACAGAACTGTGCTGGACTGATATCTTCAGTACTCAGCGACGCCAGCATGAGCCATCCTCTCTCTTCATGGCTGTTTTCACCTCAGGCTATTTTACTCTACTCCTCACTTCAAAAATGCAGAGCACTTTTTTATTGCTCTTCAACTTCCAGTTTGGCTCAGCTACACAAACCTCTATCCCTGTATAAAGCTGCCTTAAGCGCAAGGAACAAAGGAAAAATAAGGACGAGAAATGCATCAGCTTGAAGGGAGATACTCATGGGATACTACAGGGATTTGTCTGGAGCCTAATACAATTTAAATTATTTTTATTAATGTGCTGAAAGTAGAGCACAGAGCAAATGGCACATGAATTAAGTTCAGATCGTTCCAGAATGGAAAGTGTTGCAAAGAGAAATCGAAGAAAAATAGCAGGCCTGGTGAAGTTCACAAAATATTAGCATGAAGTAGCAAAATGATATTCCAGCCAAAAAAATGCAGAGCTAATGCATACCGTGGAGGCTGGAGGAATAAATCTCACGTGCAGCAGTCTGAGGAAAAGGAAGATGCTGGTGAGGCACAGTAAAGGGAGCGCTCTGAGCTGACACGAGCCTGTGTTCTCCAAGGGCCAGCACAGTACCACTGCTTAGCTCTCTCCTTCCTCCCACCATCCCCAGCTTTTGCACAGGTCATACTGTGGGACACGAAGGCAGTGCAGACTTTTAATGAGGCAGCATAAGGCAAAGAGCTTTGGGAGAAAGGCTCCTTGTTTCAGGACAGAAACCAAGCACAGGCTACCCGAGGTCAGGCAGCAGCAGCCCACATCGGACTGTAATTGCCTGCTGCAGGATTTCTGACATTTTCGTCTAATACCGCTGATAACACAGTGGGAGACAAAATATCATACTCTGATCCAGTCCATGAGTAGACTTAATCTCTCATGCTCTCTCCCCCTGCCATCCTTCAGCAGTACTTTCTAATAAAAAGGAAGCACTTGTGCTTCCATTAGTAAGTGCTCCAAATTTTAAAAAAACACTAATTTTTGAAAGTCTGAAGCCACAGCTTAGTAATGCCAGAGTAGGGTCAGCTACAGAAGTTATCTGAAGGTCAACCAGGCAAACTCAGGGCCAACTCAGCAAGCCAACCCAGATCTAAACCCCAGCCCCAGCTGCCTGAGCTCCCCCTGCAACTGCACAGATTTTCTTTTGCTCTGAAAAGAGGCCACTCAACGCCAGTACAGATGAGCAGCACAGGTTTGAACAATTGTGACCCACGAGGTTCAGCAGCAGTGCTGCATGGGAGGGATCCTACAGACAAAGGGGTGTTACAGAGCTGGAGCTGCTCCTTGTCCTGCCCTGTGTTCTTCACCCTTGCAGAAGGTTTGGGAGAGCAATTACAGCCTGTCAGAGCTGGAGGTTGGACCTGCACTGGGCTCCTCATCCCATTCCCCAGCTGACACTGCACCCAAAAGAGCCCCTGCAAAGGAAATCTCAGCCTTGTTGCTCCTGCAAGGCACTAGGGACAGCTTGGCTCTGGGGGAGCGCAGCCAAGTGCTCTGGGACGGCTGCAGCACCGGCACTGGATAAGCGCTGTCACCAAGCCAACAGCAGAGTCATCGAGGGCCAAAGAAAAGAGCAAATATTTGTAATCAGAGCTGCTGCAAACTTACTGGTTCCTTGCTAAGCCCTAAGAAAAACAAGGAGATGAAAAGTTGGCTTCTGCTCTTTTAAGTAGGCACTGGAAATGCCTTGGCTCGGTGCAGAGCGATGGTGTTTACACAGCCTCCCCATCGCCTCCCGCCTGCACTCACCCCTAAGCTGCTCCTGTTGACAAGCAGCAGGGAATGGGATCTCTGTCCATGAAAATGGATGATGTCAGGGTTAATTAATCCGACCTGAGGTGACACGGCCAGAAGCAGCCACTCCATCGGCCGGTAGGGAGAAGCTATATATAGCTCTGTGACACGATGAGACAGATCAATCACAGGGCAAAGAAAATACAAAGATACTATGATTTTACAGCAAATTCTGCTTGGTGATCCCAGGAAGGCTGGCCAGCTGAAACAGGGCACAAAAGACAAGCGCAGTGCAAAATGCATTTTCAGGATGTGGCATTTACTGGTAGCAGTTTGCACCTTGAACAAAGGGGCTGTTAAAGGATTTGTGCATCTTCAACAGGGAAATTTCCTTCCAAGTCTGGAGGTTGCAGCTGTGCAAAACACCCAGAAGCTTTGCTTCCCAAGGGTATGTGAACATTGAGCTCAGTTCAAGCTGCAGACTTTGTCTCCCCCTGATTTCTCTTACAAATCTGTCTGAGCCCAGAATGCAAAGCAGAATTCAGCCAAATATTCAGGCAAAGTCACACACAGCCGTGAATCTCATGTGGTTCTTGACGGGAAGCTATAAATCCATCCAGGGTTGCCCCCAAAGATTTCCCAAACCTTTAGGTGACTTTTCAGCTGTTTATTTATGGGATTCTAAACACAGGACACAGCTGAGTTAAGGTGACTCTCTCAGGGTGCTGGGCTTGTTCCTGAGCCATTTTCAGAGCTGATGGGGAAAAGCAAAAATCCTCCTCACTCTCTCTTCCTTCTCACCAACTACCTGAACATAAATCCAGCTCACTGACCAGTGCCTTCAGGAGGCAATTTCAGGAATCACTTGATGGTGTTGGACAGAAGCCTTGTTTTGGTTGCAGGTTGTTGCTGCTTCCCAGGAAAAAAAGTTGGCATCTCTGAGCAGCATTTGATGGGTGGCTGTGCTGGTGTGGGGAGCTCCAGGAGGGAAGCAGCTTGCCTTCGTCACATCAAGGGCCAGCAGACACCTTAAGTTCAGGCAAACCCCTCCAAGGAAATGCGTGTCCTTGTTGCTGTTTCCTGCTCCAATCCAGAAATTGATCCCAAAACCCCAAACTGCAGTCGAGGTCGACAGCAAGTAGGGTTTTGTTTGCACTGCCTCCAGGCACTGGTGGAGAGGCCGGGCTGCAGGTGGGCTGGTGCTGTTCCACAGCCTACGCTGGGCAGAGTGGATAATGATAAACTCTCCCTCTTGGCCTTCAAACAGATTAATCCATAAATATTGATAGCACTGAAGTGCTCTATTTATCCAAAAAACAGGTGACATCTTGGCAAGAGCCAAGCACCTTCCTGGAAATGGCTCAGGTTTATGTGCTTCCCCAGCCTGGGGAGAAGAAACATGTGGTGCAGTGCAGCACTGGGTACCCAGAGATTGCCACCTGGCCCTGCTGCTGCTGCCTGCTCCAGCAAATCCAAAGTGAGCAGCCAATTTGTGTTACAACAGAAACAGAGCTGTGGGATGAGGGATTTTCTTGCCTTAGATGAGGGACAAGAAGGAAAATTATATAAGGGAAAAAATTAAATTCAACAACACTCTGCCTCTGAAGACTCAAGTGACTGAACACGGCAGGTGCAGCAGGGATTTCTCAATGACAAACATGTGCAGGCAGAGTGTGTGTTTATCCTGTATGTACACTGAGAAAAATATAGCCCCCCATCAGTGCCACGCCTGAGCGCACAGCCTGCGGATCAGGACAGCCTGACAGCTGGGTATTATTTATGGCAGCTTTTCCGACTAGGTAGACATTTACAAATCAAAATAACTGTCATCTGTGTTGTCTGAATGCAATTTTTGGTGTGTTCCATCCTCTGCTTTCCCCTACCTACTGTATTATTAACAGCCCTTGGCCTCTCCCTGCCAGTCTCTGTTTCCCTGTAAATGTTTTCTCTGCAGCCACAGCCCCCAGACCAAAGCCCCTCGCCCAGCAGATGGCACTCAGAGGCTCCAGGAAACCCACACACCCCCAGAAATCCCTGCCCTCCGAGCAAACGGTGGGGTAAATGAGATTTTGTTTCTGGCTGACACCATCTCGGGGACGCCAAGCCTGGGAGCCCCCCAGGGCTATCCAAGGAAAGCTGAGGTTGCAGCTCCCCCTTGTCAGGAGGGCTGCTGGTCTTGGGTAGGTGAGATGCAGTCACCCCAATCCTTCCATGGAGCACAGGCTGAGCTGTGGGATGGTGTCTGACTGCAAGGAAGGGTGAGTTTTGTACCTTTCCTCAAAAGCTCCAAGGCAACCAAGGGGAGGGGGGGGCTGTTACAGCCACTGCATTGAGAGGAGGGATGCAGGAACAGTCCAGCTTGTGGCCACCTAGGACCATTTCTTCCCTCTAGGATGCTTTCCCTGCAAAACCAGGCATGGGGCAGATTGTGCTACAGACTTGGAAAATGCCTGCAGGGAATGTGCCCAGGAGCAGGATTTGGCCAGCAGCTGTTGCTCTAGAGGACAAACAACTTCCACCAGCACACGGCAGCCAATGCCAAATTCACCTGTGCTCTCTCCCAGGTTTTCTGTGCAGCCCCACAGCAGCAAGACCCCACGATAACGAAGCAAACTGCACCTGCAGTTCTGCTTTTCCCCACAGAACTTTCATTATGGGAATAAAACTAAACAAATAAACCCTCTACTCTCCAAAATAATAACCCCCAAAAAGGCTGCACAGAAAATTTATTTTTATCCCTTCACTGTCATGGGAACATGCATTTGTTTCCTAAAAATTGCACCTCTCACCTCATGCCCCATGACCTGCCCATAAGGGCTGGTGCAGGGCACGGAGAGCTGGGAAGCTGGCAGGGGGCTGGATTAATGAGGGCATGGGGAGGCTGCAGCCCTCCCCATTAGCTCTCTATCATGTGCAATAAGAGCAGCCATCCTACTGTGCAGCCCTTCCCATTCCCATGGAAACCACTGGTACATCCCGCCAGGAGTATAAATAAACCTCTTGCATGAACTTCATCCCGTGTGCTGTTTCACAGCTGTGATGTCTGACACCCACATTAGGGACACAGGTGCCTCTCTCTTTGTGCTGCATGGACACTGCTGCTCCCCCTTGTACCTAAAAACAAGGCAAGGGAGGACACACAGGAACCCAGGGAAAGGAGGGACCACGTCAGGGAATATAACACATGGTCGAACACCACATCTCACAACAAGAGTGAACAAAAATAGCCCTGCCACCAGCTCTAATTGTTATTTAAGTGTAAAAGAACAGCACTAAAGAGACACTCAGAATGCACATAACCCAATTGTAACGAGCCTTCAAAAACTAGCCCTGCATCTTCCATTCCTGCAGTGCTCCCCACGCTCTGGAAGGGAAGCACAGTCCCACCTCCAGGGTTATGACTCCTGCTAGATATTCATGATTGGGAATATTTGTTCCAAACCCACCCACAACACAAGCCAGGGAGCTTGGCCAGGAAGACCAGGACTCAGCCAACAGTTTTTGTTTCATTTTAATTGGGATAACTTGCAGATGATTTCTAAAAAATCAGGTCCTGTGGGGGGACACACAATACCCTTAACTCTAGTTGGAGTGGTCCATGTTTTATCTACACCCATTATCTTCTCCCACTCCTATCCCCCTTTCCTGTCTTTCCATAACCATTTTGCCAGGGAAGGGGGTCTGTCTAAACAATTTCCATGTCTGCTTTACACAAAGGATTAGACACTGCACAGTATAAGATCACCTGCTGCTGTACCTCAGGATGAAGCCTGTAAGTGTTACCAGCTGCCACGCAGGACTCCACATCCCAGGGTCTAGCCCTTACACACAGGTAGAATTAAATATCAGAAGCAGTGGTAGCAAAGGAAATGTCAAACCTTTCCAGGGTTTTTTTTTGTTAGCCAGGTCCCTCAAGCCTGCTGTCACCTGCACTTTATCAATTATTATCTTTAATAATTATCAGATTAAACTCCATGCAGAGAAAATTCTCCAATTAATTACATCCAGAAATAGTAACGACAAGATCATTGCCAGACCTAGATCAGGCTCCTCAATGATTCTGTGAACCTGTGAACCTGAGGTTCTGACAGCAAGGGAAAAAGCCCTGCCTGACTTTGTTGGAGTAATTTTATTAACTCTGGCTGGTTCTGTTAGTTGACAAAGTGACAGGATCCTGGGGAAAATTTCTCTGTGTGTTTAGTATATCTTTGGCAGGTGTCAAGGTATATTCTCTGGCTTGTCACTCACTGTGCTGCCCTTTAGATAGTTATTATTTCATGTAATTATGATTATTACATGCTGAGATGCCACCCTTATGAATAGCCTCTGGTTGCTGTCACTCACTGCAATGTGATTGATGCAGGAGGATGAGTTGTCAGGAAGGAACCGCAGGGTATGAAATTGCCACATTTCTCTATTTTAAAACAAATAATCCATGCTTTTGCTGGTCATCCCTTTCCACTTAGCAAGTGGCATGCTCAGGACTGAAATGCTGGGCAGCACAGAAAATCACCTGCTATAAAGCACCATGCCAGAGTCACACAGTAACAGCGCCCACAGAATAATTGTGAAATGAAGCTTCCAGGAGGGGAAAGGGTAACAACCCTCAAGCTGCACACCAGTGCTGTGCTGTGAATCCTCTGTGACATTTCTGCTCCAGAGATGCTTTCTCCTTCGCTGCTCAGTTCAAAATAACTCCTGCAGGTGCCCATGCCTACCCTCCGGGTGAGATGCATCCATCCCACCTTCCCACATTTCCCTGGCAGCTGAGCTGCCTGTTGGGGGTGACCCGCACTCCATTTCCTACAGAGCATGGGAATTACACAGGATTTCACACCACCTCCTCAAAACTCAAGCATTCTGATAAAAATCCTCAATTTTGCAAAGCTGGGTTTCTGCAGCAGACATGCCAATAATTCCTGCTCTGGGACACTTTCCCACAAACCAAAGCAAACTATGATTCTTTCCCAAAGTCTGCTACAGACTTTGACTTTGGGCAAGTCATTTTGTATTCCACGGGCCCTGCTAGAAGATGGAAGTCAGGGTATTTTCTGAAAACTCTTTGGCCAAGCATTCATTCCAACAGTAACCACTACAAAGAGCAGCACAAGGAGGCTGCAATCTTGACTAAAGCCTTTTGAAGTAACTGCAATGTTAAAAAAAAAAAAAAAAAAGGCATTTTCTCAGTCAATTTCAGATACCCAACACTTCTACAGCACACAGCTTCCACAGGGAGTTATTCACAATTACAAATAGATCAATATTCATAAATCGTCTCCCTACAACAGCTGAACAAATCATTTGTAACGATTCATTTCCTTGATGAATTTCACCTCTTTTCCAGTTTGCAAATTATGTGTGAACAGAGCTGGATTTTCCAAATTGATTTTTTTTTTTTTCCTCCCCAAGCCTTTTTCCATCCCATGTAATTTCTGAGAACAACTTTAAGTCTTGAAAGAACTCCAGGCCCTGCATCCTTGCCTGGGCAGAGCTCCCCACCAGACCTGAGGCATCGTTAGCAGCAGCCCCCTCACTACAACCCCGACTCCCCTGCTCGGTTTAATGGTGCTCATGAGCTGCTTGGCTGCCTGTGTTCCTTGCCAGGATGAGTGCAGCAGTCACCATCAAGTTTCTACTGCAAATACTTCAAATATCTCTGTTTGCAGTCCTCTTGGAGATTAATTGAACAAATATTTCCCTTCCACATGAACACACTCCTGCCAGTAAACGTGCTCACTAAAATATTCACAGCAAGCTAACACAAAAAGGACAAAGGAAAGGTAATATTGAAGCCAGGCCTGCTGAAGCATTTGCTCAACTTAATATCTGCTCCCTGCCCAGCTCTTTTCACGTGTCTGGGGCCATGGACAATACACCAAAGCATCACAGCTCCCAGATGATCCCCTTGATGCCCTGATCCATGTCCGTGCCTCACTGCCTCCTGCTCAGCGTGCAGAGCCATCGCCAGCCATGGCACATTTGGAAAGGACAGCTCTGAACACTACAGTTAGACACTTGCATCCCATCCAGGTTGCTTTTAAGCCCTGGCCACCCCAGCCATGCTGCAGGGGCTCCCCAGCTCCCTCCAGCTCAGGGCCTGCTCTCTCCAGTCAGCTCTGCACTCTCCTCCCACAGCTGCCAGGGATCCTGGTTCTGCTGCACCAGCACCGAGACCCGCTCTGCTCCACGGGGGAAAGGCAGATTGATAATTAAATCCACTATTGAGATATTCACATTCTGTTCCCTTGCCATTTAAGCAGACATAAAACATTTTATTATTCTGCTGATTTAGGAACCTGAATTTAAATATTAGAGTATTAAAGCGATACTTAATTAGTTGACTGAATGTTCTCCCTTTTATCAGTGTTGACAGATCTTAATTATAGCATGGGCTGTGAAAGCTGATAGAACAGCTGATGGCAGCAGCACCGCCAGGAATACTAAAGTGTGTCAGAATTACTTGTCTGTTTTCCCTCTTCCCTCTCCCTCTGTTCTTCAGGCATGCTCTGAAGTCCTTGGCAAATAAAGCCAATGCTGCAGCCAAGCCTGAGCAGTTTGGCATTTACTCTCATGGACATGAGAAACTGCTTGCCCTTGAGAGAATCAGGATAATCCACAGGCCCAGACTTTTGAAAAAAAAAAACCAAACCCCAAAAAAAGCCCATACAACAGGAAATTACCTCCTAGTTGTTTTCCTATCCACTAATCAAGCAGACACAGGGATTATCGTGGAGCAAGAGTGCTGACGTTAGTTATTCACTTAAGCCACACTTTAAAATGCAATTCAGACATACAGGAACAGCCATCCCAATGAAACCTGACTTTGAGGTTATCAGGTGCCATCATCCTTGGCAAGTCTCTGCTCCAGTGACAGCAGGGATGGCTCTGAGAAGCAGCCATGCCAGGCAGATCGAGGCACACCCCTGGTTCCTGTCACCTCAGCCAAAGCCAGTACAAAGGGGGCACCGCCCTGATGCCACCCAGAAGAGGCTGAGGCTTCAGAGTCATTTACAGCAAGGACTGTGCCCCCTCCTCTGCCACAGCACAGGGATGAGGGCTCTGGCAGGAGGCTTCTGCTGGGGTGAATTACATCCCACAGCAGCACATCCTTCACCTTCCTGGGATAATAACAAATGTCCACCTTCAGGGAAGGTGGCTGGCAGCAAGTGTGTCTTGAAGAACATATTATTTTGCCTGCCCCCGGCAGAGGCCAAGCCATTCACTCTGAAGCAGCAGCATTTAACACAGCTGAGCAGCAGCGGCAGTGACAAAACACAGCAGATGCAAGAGGAACGAGGAAATGGGGTTTGGCCTGGGGGCCCATGAAGTTGGCCTGGTCACCTGTCTTGTATTCCTGACTGCTAGCCCACTTGCCCGAAATCTACCATCCAGCCCAGCCTAAGACAACACCAGTCTCTGAGTTTATTGTCCTCTTTCTTTTAACACAAATTAGGAGATCTGAAGCTTTCGTTAGATCCTGGCATCCCACAAGGGTCTAGCAGAAGAAATTGACTTTGCCAGGAAAGATGTTAGGCCCCCTTCCATCCCCAGATGTTCTAAGTACAGGAAACAGTGTCCCCCTTGACCACTCAGGCAGGGATGGGGAAAGATCACTGTGCTCCAGTTTCATTTCTGCAAGTTCACCTCCTAGAAACCAGCAGAATACAACCTGCTTACATTACATTGCTTGCAGAAAAAAAATTGCTATGAAAAATGTGAAGAAAATGAGGTAGGAGCAATGTGTCGGAGCCGTTGTCTAATCATCTAAAGTTACAATGCTAAACCAGTCCCTAGACACCAGAAATACAGCTCAGTTCTCTAAAAGTGCTGAGTGCTGACTGCATTTCAGCTCTGCATCCCCGCCCAGAATACTTCAAAATTATTAAATCACCCAGATACAATTTTATTCTGGAAAAAAAGTGTGGTAAAAATAGTGAATAAAATCAGTAATTTTCATCAGTCTGTGTATCCTGCCTTTAGCTCCTTCCTTTTAAGGCTGCAGAGAAAGAGAAGTTTAAATCCCAGTGGTACACTGATGCTTTATAAGTTATTCCAGCATGAATGATCTCAACCTCAGGAACGATGTGTGCAAGCACTGCCAGAGCAGAGAAGACAGGCATGGAAGAACAATCCCTTTGTTGTCATGATTCAGGCATGTGATGGGTTGTGACACCTTTTCTCCGAGTGCCACCCATCACTCACAGATGTTAGCACAGAGCCACGCTACCCCCTCACCAAGCAGCTTGTGATTTCCACTGCCACTCACAAAGGGAAACAAGTGCTTTTTCCTCCCTTTTTGCAACGAGATAAGAAATAACTTTGCATTTGGCACGTGCATCACAGTGGGCAGGCAGAGGGTCTCCGCTCTGGCTAAAGGCACCCCTCTGCTGCCCCGTGCCATGGCACCGATGCTGTGAGTACGGCCTTGTCCCTGTGAAGACACCAGGACATTGTCCCCGCTTCGGTGATGGCCAGCACTCTCCAGGAGCTCAGTGAGGAATGCTGCCAGCACAGCCACTGCTCAGACCTGACTCACTTCAGGCTTTTTTACTTCAGAAATTAATCTAGCAGGGAGAAGAACTACCCAGGCGGCACCCCCTGCCACTGGCTCTGCTGCAGCAGCGGGGCTGGATCAGCAGGGCCTGCCTGGCTCCTGGCCTTGCCTTTATAAACACACTTAATGATCAGCAATGATGTCTTGGCAGCCTCACCCTCTCTCACTAATGCCCATGTGCTAGGAGGGCATTTTGCCTGCTCCCAGACAAGCCAATCCCGTTTAACAGGGCAGAGATTTAAGAGCAGCAGCCTGCATGGCGCAGCCGAGTGCCAGGCAATCCTCTCACTGCAGCAGCCAGGCTCCCCGCTGCCACAAAGCTTCTTCACTTAATGAACCT
Organism: Corvus hawaiiensis; assembly: GCF_020740725.1. NCBI lineage: Eukaryota > Metazoa > Chordata > Aves > Passeriformes > Corvidae > Corvus > Corvus hawaiiensis. The sequence goes on along the minus strand of NC_063230.1, from coordinate 9,181,435 downwards.
GCCTCCCAGGGAGGGAAAGGCATCAAGGGGAGAGCGGCTTTCTGAAGGCTGGCTGGTGCTGGCTCACAGCAGCCCGTTCTGACAGGCAAGGAGACATTTGCTGCCTCTCTGCTCCCCCACGCAGCGACCGGGACAGTGGCCGACAGGGACAGGCAATGAGGTAATTTATCTCATTGAGGTCTGCAGGACTAAATGCCAAGGTAGCATCCTGCCCAGATGATAAATCCACCCACACTTGGATTCAGCACAGTGTGTGCAGGCTGCAGGCAGGCAGTAAGGGAAGGGGTCTGCCTGCCCTCCAGCCCCTCTCCATTCACCAAGGACACCCTAATGCTCAGGTGTTACTCTCCATCAGTTGCTGGGTGAAGCCCAGTTTTACCAGGCTCGTAAAAAGGCAGCAGAACACAGTTACCCCTGGGCTGGGGTTGCTAGCACTGAGCTGTCACCAGTTTGCACTGCTGGCAGGGGGGTTCTGACTGGCCAGCCCCCCAGTTTCACTCACAGGAGGGCAGCCACTGCCCACCTGCCTGGAGGACGCTCAGTGAGAGCAGCTGCAACTCAAGGACTGCCCTTGAGCAATCCAGCCTTGTGTGCTTCAAAGGATAATGCCCTTTTTCTCCAAGGTATCCCATTACAGAGCCATTGAAGGCAAATCTGTCATGTTCCAGAAGAGCACGTTTCAGAGATCCATAAACCTGGGCAGTGCCCACACAGGGAGGGGGAAAAGAAACAGCCTCCAAATTGGACCTTGTTTGCCAAGTCATCTCTCTTCACCGATCTCAGTAAGCTTTTCTCCCACCACCACTGTTTTTCTGCTGCTACGATTACACTGAATGAGTTGTAGCATCTTCCTGGTGCGTATTGCCTTTCTCTGGCCACCATCCAGTGTTTGCCCCACGAGTTCCCTCTCTGTCTCCAAGAAGCTGTCACAAATGGAGCCACAATAAATGTAATACACAGACCACAGCTTTCCAGAGAGCTGGCAGGCTCAGCCAGCAATGATAAAAGATCAATGAGAAATTCAGTTGTTGTTTTAAATGCCTGTTGGGCTGCAAGCTCCCTACCTTTGATCACCAACCACACGCAGTGGGTTGGTTTTTTTCTTTATTTAATTTGTATGCACAGGGTGGATGAGAGGTTTAGGATTCCACAGTGATGAGGCCACCAGAAACAAAAAGTGCTGCCAATGGAGTCCTTCCCTCAACGATAGACAGGCTAAACTGGAAACATAGAACAAGGAACAGGCATGGACTAAGCAGGTCCCTCCATGAACCATAGAAAGAGAACCTCTACTGAACAAAAGAAATGCAAATGCCTCTTCCTCCAGGTTTCTTTGCACTTAGGACTGTTCTTTTCCTTCAATATCCATCAACAGAAAGGAGCTACACTGAATTTTCTCAGTCCACAGCCTACAAGTATGTTGTGCTGTTGCAAGGACCAGACCCCTCAACTGCAGCACACCAGGCATGGGCAAATGCCAGCTGGTGCAGTGCTACCTTGGCTTGTGCCAGCTGAGGCTGTGACCCCTCCTCTCCAGCTGCAGCTGGCATTTCCCAGCCTCCTGCTGGCATCATTCTCGGTGGGCAGCAAAAGCTTCTGCAGCACTGTTGTGATGGGAGCTCGCTATCAGAGGATGAAAAACAGTTTGCAGCCAACTGTAATATCATTTCAGCAAACAGCACAATAAATCAATGGCTGTAAATTAAGCATTTTGTTTACTCTCCACACAGCAAGGCTCTTCCCTGGATGCAATGCCAGCATTGGTGAGCACTGCCCAGTGTAGCTGCCTGGCACACTGAGCTGGTGAGGGAGCTGTGCCACCCTGCGAGGCACCGTGACATGGGGACATCCATCCAAGGGACTGCTCCCGCTCCAGGCAATTAGCCCTTTCCTGATGGCACGTGCACATTTCAGTGCTGGCTGGAAGGCTCCCAGGGACACTGATAAGTCTGTCCCTTCTCTGCCTCTCTCCAGCTGCCTTTGGGAGGGCATAGGAAAGCACATGGGATTCCCATGAACACAGCAGTGGGGCAAGTGGAAAGGTGAAAGGGGACAAGCTTCTGCCACCGAGCCCCAGGCTCACTTGCTGTCTTTGCTGAGGCTGTGACAGACAAGAAACTCTCTCATCACCACCCCAACCCTGTTAGAAGGAGAGGGGATGCTCCAAGCATGAAAAACAGGAGAAACAGAGGCTACATCTCCCACTGCCTGCACACTCAGCTGTCAGTAGCACAATGGTTGGCATGAGGCACTCCCTCCCCGGGGAGGGATTCACCTGTGCAACATCCACCCCCAGCATCCCTAATCCTGGTACTGATGAGCCTGGCACTCCAGCTGGCACTGCCACAGACCCTTTGTCTGCAGAGTGGGATCACACTGTACCCGTTCCCCATCCAAACACCTTCAGCCCTGTCCAGCCCACAGTGCATTGATGATTCCCCTCACTCCCACCCCCACTATGTGTGAGAGACGAGACCTTTTCTGGCGCTTTTTATGATTTCCTGGTAACGTGTATATGTCTCCCTTTTGGCACTTTAGAGCAGAGGTGAGACTTGAACTCCTATAAACCACCAACACCAGGAAGTCGAACAAGTCCCTCTCCCCACATAAACAGTGCAGAATAAGCAGAGCAGTAATTCACCCATGCTTTCAGGGATTCCCCCCCACCTTTTCCTTTCATCTGAGCTGCCACTCTCACTTTCCCTCCCAGTGCCCCGCTCCCCCTTGTCCTGCCTGTGCTATCTGTGGCATTTGCAGGCAGGCCCTGGATTAAGGGAGAAGCACGCCAGGAGCTTTGCTACTATTGTCCATCTCACAGTTTGTCTGTTCACAGACAGTTTAACCATTATAATTCCTGCTTTGGGGTCAGACGTGTCTTCAGCCACACAGGAGACAAGTTGGAAAGGTCCTACATGACTGCTTCAAGCCAGAGCTTAGAAGTACTCAGGTATCAGGGACCTCAGAGGGCCACACTCTGAGACACTGATGGACACAAACAGAGGTAAGCCCAAAGAGGCTCACACGGGGACAAACTGGGAGAGGAGGCAGAAGCAGAAAAATGAGGAGGGGAGAAAACTCACACAGCAAATCACAACACCTAACACCTAACTATGCGTACGACACCTAACACAGCCCTGAGAACCTGGCCAAAAATCAGCAGGTCACCGTATCCTGCTCTCATTAGGTGTAGAAAGCCTGTAGAAGCAATTGTTTCTTCTGTCTCTGACCAATAGCTGGTCATCTCCACCAAGAAATGAGCAAAAAGCTGTTTGCTCATAACTCAACCATGCAGTTCCTTCTCTACACTCGGGACAGAGCTGCATTTTAACAGCAAAGCAATCCCTGCACTTGTTTGTAGTTAGCACAGTGGCTGCAGGCCCTCTGGGACTGGGGACATTCCATATGTGAAAAACAGCAATATTTCAGAGGATGACAGTGAGAGCCAATACAGACTGTTGAGTTGCCTGTGAGGGAGTATTATGAAGCCTATAAAAGCTGCAAAGGACTTTGCAATTGCCATCAATTTAATGGGGAAGATGCTGCAGTGATGGGCAACAGGCAAAAACCTGAAAAGAGATTTTCCAGCTGAGACAGGAGGGAAATGGAGCATCTCGGGTAAAGACCACAGGAGGAAGGGACCAGAGCTGAGAATTGAACGCTGATTCCTGCATATCAAGTCATAGCCATACACTATAACATGATAAGATATCCAAGGGAATTAATTCAATAACTTACTGCGAGGGCTTTTGTTTCATTTTGACTTTTTTTTTTTCCTGTGGACTGTTGAAAATTGACTACTATATAATTATTTGTGAGCATGTCTTTCCCACATTTTCAGCCAGCTCCAGGGAAGTGAGGAAGCTATATTTACTCTGGTTCAAGGCTTTGACTCTCAGCAGAGCAAGCATAGCATATATCCCCAAGCCTCCCAAAGGGAGCGTGTGGACCACTCTGAACTCATCGACCCCTCTGCAACATTAGCCCTGGATTGCTCCTCACATCCCAGCCCTGGATACACCACTCCATGCAAGCTGGGAAAATAGCTGGGAGCCTGCAAACCTTTGCTCACCTCTCAGATAACGCTTTCATTTCAGTGAGGTGGGTACAGGTACCCTGGGATGAATTCAACTGTAAATATTCAGAGTGATTCATTGTTTGGCTTTCCTCTCCAATCTAAATAGTTGGAGCTGTCAAAATTGATCTGAGTTTTTATGGTACAATACTTTAGAGAGACAACAAACTGTGGATTAGATTTGCTGCTGTGGCCCAAAATAGCTTTCAAATATCAACACAGGCAAGATACACATAAAAGAGACTATTGCCTTGTGAAGCAAGGCAAGCCCTCACATCTCCATTTAACTGTTTCTCCCTGGAGGTGCACAGCAGAAAGCTGAGCATTTGAGCTACCTCCTTCCCTTCCCCATCACTGGGTTAACTGGGAGCTGTGTAAAAATCTCTTTTGCTCATAAGAAGTCCCTGCTTGGGCCCAGTAATCTATCCAGGGTGGGAGCAGAGATGAAAATAATGAGTGGGTCTTGCTTTCTTATCGTATCATTAATGTAGTGCTTATCATAACAGCAGATTATTTTTGTTCAGTGGGTATAACTGCTCTGACTTCTATCTGTACTCTGCACCCTTCCAGTAAAGAATAAAAAGGGGCATGGATCATCCAGTCTTCAGGCCCAGGGACATTCATGGGTTTGCACGCCCCTTTCAAGGGCACAAGCATCGTTGCGGTTCCCACTTCCAACAAAAGAGCCTGACTCTGCCTCCCCTTCCATTGCAGGGAAGCTGCAGATACAAGAGGCTGATGGCAGACTGGAAGAAAAAGGATAAAACAAGGAAACAAGATCAAAAAAATGCTTACACAACTAAAGAACAGATAAAATCTTTTCTGGTAACTCCCAGGTTCTTGAGGTCTGGAGTGCTGAGTAGCCTCTGTGTGATTTTTCTCCTGAGGCTGCCACAACACCTCCTGTAGGTGGACAAGGACACATGGATATTGGCCTGTCCTATTCTGGTGGGACGTGTCCTGCATCTTGGGGTTTAACCCTGAGACACTGCAGATGACAAAACACTGCCCCTCTGAGTCTGCCAGGGTGGCATCAATAACTTGGGCTCCACCACCTTTCTTTGGGGTAATCCTTTCTCCATGGATACCTGCTCCAAACAGATTCCCCTCTGGCTACAGTTCTGCTAAAGGCAGCGGGATATGTTCTGTCACTTCATGATGAGAGAGGAGCACAACGATAAAAGAAAATCCCTGTCCAGAGGGAAAACATTCTCAATTTAAAAACACAGAAGAAGAAAACTATTTTCTTCCAGCTGGAAAAAATCCATGGGTGGCTTTCTAAATGTGAGCTACTGTTTAGGTGAGAAGCAGTCAAAAATACGTGTGGGTATAGTTGTAATCCAAGACAGCCCACATCCCACTATGAGCACAGCAACATTGCAATTACACCAAGCGCTAGAGGAAAAGATAACACTTTTTTGTTGGTTTCACTTTAAAAAAAACCCTAAACAAAACAAACAAAAAAACCAGAACAAGGCAGTTTCTTGGACGAAGGCCAACTTTCACAGGAGGCACCTTCCAGCATTTCATGCAAAAATTATCAAGCAAGCCACTGTGAGGCGATACAATATTGAAAAAGTACAAATAATAAAAAAAAGCAAGCAGCACTAGCAGGTGAAGTTTTGTGGAAAGGAAATTAAGAATTCCTCACACAAATATACCACTGTTATCAGCTCAGGGACTGTGCAAAAGCAAAAAGGGACACAAGAAAAGAAAAAGTGTTTCCACAACAATTTTACATTGTTCTGTTTGGACATCTCTTAGTAAAGCTTTTTCTTTTTTTTTGGGGGGGGGGGGGGGCACAATGGGAAAGTCACCAAATGTGTGTTTTGACCTTTAATTCGATAATTAAGCTCATGTTGGGGTCATGTTGGGCACACAGTCCCCTGTGTGACTTATGTACTTGGTTAAAACAAACAAGCTTTTAAATCAGGTGAGCACACGGTGCTCCCCCAAAGGCCAGGGCAGAGGCCAAGGCACACTCCTCAGCTGGAAGGTCAGCAGGGATTGTTTCAAGATAAACACACAAAGCAATTAATGTTCATTACAGACTGGAGATTTGAAAAAAATTGTCCTTCACCCAAGACACAACCACACTGCAGGTCAGACCAAGAATCACCTGTGCAGCTAAAGTGATTGACTAAATACTGGGCATGGGAGCAAAAGATGAAGCAGAAAAGCTTGGTGACAAGAGGGAAAACAGTGGCCCAAGAAAGAGCTCTTTAGGCCATCTATTGGCTGGCAGAGGCCTGGAGCCATGAGCAGGGAAACACTTCCCAGTTTAAAACTGGAACAGTATAAAAAAGGTGACTTGCTGCATCCCTGCTAAAAAACCACCTGAGACAGTGACCATGCCCAGGCTTCCTCCCAATGACCAGGATAAGCCCTAACAAGAAGAAATGCTATGAGAAGATGTGTGTTGCGCTTTCATGGTGTTTGTATCCATGTGACAGCATAACTGTGCCTCAGTTTCCCCCACACAGGACGAGGATACAGCCTTGGCTTTGTCCAGCTGCTCTCTGAGGCAGAGTCCCTTTCACTGCGGGCTCTGGCACCCGATGCCCACAGCAGGGGCGGTGCTGCAGTGCCACAGTAAATGAAGAACCCCGGGTGAACTCCCTGCCTTGTGGCTACAGCAGTGCTTGTGACCACAGCCACGTGGACACCATGCTATGAAGAGGAGTTTTCAGGGGAAGAGACACATTTATTAAAAGAGCCTTGGAGGCAGGAGGAAGGGGCTGCTTCCCAAAGCACCAGGCTCCCCTCCAGAAGCCCCGCTGAGTCCTGCTGGACTGCCAGCGGCAGACAACTAATAATGTAGTGGCTGTCTGCTCCTGCCAGGGACCCGGGGGAGGCAGGCCAGCAGCTGCCTGCTGCTCCATTATTGAACAGATCTGAGAACAAACGTAATCTGTTTTCCATTTACTCTTCAGGGATTACTGCACGCCGCCTTTGTCTAGAAACTGTCTCCACTTTGCAAGCCTTTTTCCATCCATTTGCACAGCCCTGGTCAGTCTCTGGCTTCAGAGGGGCTCCTGATTTCACGGCACATCTCCGGATCTCAAAATTACACCATGAATGACCAAGAACTGGAAGAGGAGGACCCAGTTTCATAGGGGTCCTCTGCAGAGCATGTGAAGTGAAGAGGAATTGTAGGTGTGAAATTTGGGGGAGGTTTGGAGATATAGTCTTACATCCTTTAAATTAAAATCAAATAACCCAAAAGACACAGGTCTGGATTTATCATTGGTGCAAGCCACCTCTCCTCACCATCAGTATCAGCTGACAGGATATAGTCCCACACTCAGGACATGGGCATGGCTCCAGGCAGACAGGGGCAGGTCTGTCACTTTACCTGCTCCTGCTTTGTTTGCCTTCCTGTAGCAATAACTGAGTCACCAAGGAAAGAGGGACATTTGCCTTCTGATTTACCCAAGACTACAAGCTGTAACAGAGGTTGTCTGGCAACTCTCAGATCACAACTGCAAAGTAAATCCCATCTCTACATGTATCCCAGTGGAGGAAGACAGAATCCAACAGGATCCCTCTGAAGTGGCTCAGACTGTATCTCTGGCACCAAGAACAACTATCATGTTCCCAGCAGATCATCTTCATTGGGATCCCTGGGGCTGTCCCGCTACAGAATGGTGCCACTCCTGCAGTTTAGGTTGGTCAGAGCAAGGCTCTGATTTGTTACTGCACTAAGGACAGATGGATGACAAGGGTAGCTAATCCCTGATCACCATCCAAGAGCTTTTCTGCAAGATCTGGAGCAGAAATATGAAATTACTATTCCCCAGGCTATTTCTACACAGTTGCCATTTGCATCTGTCAGCGGGTGGCACAGGAAAGAGAATCTCAGCTCTGCTGCCGGAGGCAAGGCAACCATGGATGACTCCTGCAGATACAAGATTTTCTGAAAGCTGTCTGTAACTTTTGGGTTCACTGTTTTTGCCTCAGTCCCTCCAGCACTCAGTATTATTCCTTTTCTACACGAAGAAACAGCTTAAAGTGCTGTCATGAGCTAACAGACAAGTCTTAATGGGTCTGCGCATCACCACCCAACCTGCAGGCAAACGTTCCTCTGCATTAAGGCAGGGCTATTAAAGGAAGGACACCCTTTGGAGTATCAATGGCACTTCTCACACCAGCTAATGCTTTCCCTGCAGAGAGATGAAAATTTGGGAGGAAAGAAAAAAGAAAAACAAGATAAGAAAGAAAAGAGGAAAAGTAGATGGAATCTGCCAGTGTTGCAAGATGTGCTGGCAAGTGGGCAGCCAACTACTCTCCGCTTGAGAAAGGACATGTTACCACAGGCTCAGGCCTCAAGAACTTGGCTGCTGTACCTGGTAAGCACACACTCACTTTCCTAAGTTACCTGGCTTCTCTGCAGTCACTGTGGGCTGCCAGCATTTCACTAACTGGAGAGTTAAGCCTCCATGCTGCCCCTAACAGGACCCCAGCATTACTGCAAGGTGCTGTTACTTTCGGGTCTAATCTCAGAGCTGAAGGGGTCAGAAGAGCTTGTTTGCCAAGGAGACACAAGACACCACTTGAGAGCTACTCAAAGAGGCTTCCTAAAGTCCAGGGCTGAGAACAAAAGCCCTTTTGGTACAAATCCATGACAATACTAACATATATTAACCCCTGGCACATAAATCCTTTAAACAGCATGAAGAAACCATTAAGCAAAACCCATCAAAACCATATAAAAATCATGTTTGCAGAGCAGGAAAGGGTTGGAGGAAACATACAGTGCTTTCTGAATGTCTGGCTGAGGAGGAAATGTTTGCAGAAAAAGAGCAAAGACCCCAAGGAATCCATTAAATTCAGCATCACCATGACACATTGCCAGTGTGGAAGGCCTCATTACTCTCTAATCACAGCCTCTAACCCAAAGCACAGAGCTGCTTCCCTGAGATTTGTACCTGGAGAGGATTGGCAGTACTTCCTTTCAGAGACACTTGCTGTCTACAACCTGCTGCTCTGACACGAGAGGATATCTGATGTCCACGTGCACCTCACTGAACCAGAACACGCTCCCATCTCAGCATCTTGAAATAATTGAGAGTCCTTGGAGCCAAGCGCAGAAGTGGCTTAGCAGCTGTAAGGCAGCAGCACTTCGTTCCCATGCTGTGTGTTCATATGAAGACCTCAAAGCTCTTTGAAAACATCACAGTGTTGTAGGGGCCTTGCTGGAGCCATTATTAAACTCATTTAGCTGGTGTGCAGATGAAGGCCCAGACAGGATAAACACTCTTTCCGCTGAAAACTGATCACCTCTGAAATGGCAGACCAAAATGGTTAGAACTCTCATTTTCTTTACTTATCCCGAACATTTTTCCATTTCACATTGGGGACATTATTGCAAATGTTTCCCTCCCCATCCTCATTCGCTCTTCATCCTTGTCTGTTTTGAGACAGCAGAAGCAAAAGAGTTACCATGTGTGGGGAAGGAAGCACCTCCTTCCCCTTTTGGGTGGGTCATCACACCATGGCTGCTTTTACTTCTGTGCTGCTGCAAAAACACAGTCACAACTGGAAATCTCCACCCCTGACCTACAATTGCCATGGGCACACCAGTCTGTACCATAACAATGGGTTTTGGCAAGCAGGAGTGCTTGCCACACACTGAAGTGCTTGGCTGGCCAGGCTGGATACACAGAAGTAATGGAAAAATGGAGCCATCCTTGTGCCACATTAAGGACATTGATCAATGAAAATGCTGCATCAAACAGCCTCATGGCATTGTTAAAAGATCATTGCTGCTTCTTTAGCTAACAAGTCAGCTTCTGAAAAAAACATTTTTTATGGAACCCAAGAAGATACATCAACACTGGCTGAGATGGCCAGCAGGTGAAAATTGGTGTAGTTTCGCAGATGGCCATGGAATTGCCTTGATTTAAAATCAGCTTATAACTTAAGCATGTAGTATTTTGCAGCAGTAAATAATACCCATGAAAATTAGACAGGGGGTGAGGGGTCAGACAGGCTAAAGCTATTTTCTGTCTGTAGTCTCCATTCTATTTCCATGCTATGGAATTCTTTCTGTTGTGCCAAGATACTCAGGGTCACCTGTAGGGTCCTGCCTGGTACCAGTGAGCTGTGACACTGTCATGAATCAGGCTGTTCCCTTCAGACTGAAAACCAGGGAGGGCTGTGGTGGCAAAAAGAAAATGCAGGATTCCTTCTCTTGCCATAGCTACTGGTGTAACCCCAAATGATTTGAACCAGAAGTACTGTTCCTAAAAGGGCTTTTTAAAAAATATGTGGTGTCCATTAGGAGAGACAAATAAGTTTTGCTTTCATGACTCTTCATGCTTCAGAATTCTTCACCAGGATCCCAGAAGGTCCTCTGAAGGAGGAAGATCCTTCACCAAGATAGCAGGCCCCTCAGGGACTGTGTACTGGGATGGGGTGGGTGCAGGTTCAAAAGGCAGGGGCAGTTTGTGAAGGAGGGCCCTGCTATGCACACAGCAACACGACCTGCACAAGCCCTAATCTCATCAGCTCAGGTTAAACCCAGAGAGATCATTAAGATTAGCAGGATTCCAAGGCATAGGATCCAGCTGACTTCTCACGGGAATTAGACAATTCTGTCCTTGATTTCTTCCCCTTAGGCTCAGGTACTGTGTTTCACTTGCAAACAACACTGGAGAGAGTACAATCAACATGGCAAAATACAAGGCAAAAAATGGAACAATTTCCTGCAGAACTGCCCCATGTGCTTTGTCTGGAAGGGGATTCTGAGGACATGAGTAATGCCAATCCCAGAAGAATAAAAAGGCAACGTGACTGCAGCCCAGGGAAGGAAGCATCTCCTGTGAATCACTGGAAGCAGACCAGCATCCCACAGAGAAGAGCCCTGCTTTTGCCAGCACGATCCATGAATGCCAGCAGCTCTGCCCACCAGCAGCCAGGCTGGTACCACCCATCCCAGGCTCTGGTATCAGTCCAGAGGTGAGAGCTTGAGGCGATTCCTGCCCCTGGCCTGGGCCACCTGAGCTGTGCAAGCAAGGCTGGTCAGCAGGCTCAGGAACTAAACCTGCCCTCATTACCCATTCTGGCACCACTGGCTCTCAGTTACTGTCCTACTGGAACCCCATGAGCCCCAGGGCTCAGAATAGACTTTTTCATCCTCTGAAGGAAGGGCAGAGAGGCAACAAATTAGGGGGGCATTTATCAAGGCCTGATCCTTTACACAAAACAACAGGTAAGTGGGGGGAAAATAGTCCCATCTTTCCTCTCTCTTTCCTTCTCTAACCACCACAGACACATCTTCAGGCTCCCCCGTGGCTGGTGCCACTGAGCACAGCAGAGCAGACGAGCTGCACGCAGCCCTTTGCTGGCACTGTTCACTCTGCTGCCTTCCGGATGCCTGGCAAGCAGCAACTTCCCCAGCCCATAAATTGCACAGGACTCAAAATTAAGTCTCCTGCCTCCACTCCTGGTTTATTAACCCCATGAGGCATTAGGAGACCTTTTTAGAACCAGAATGGCAGATAAAGGGAAAGGTAATAAAGCAGAATTGGCTCTCAAACAAGCAAGCTTTAGTCCCCAGAAAGAGGCTTCTGGTCATATCTTTGAAACATTTATTCCAGCTATGGCTCTGCTGCCTGCCTGCCTCACCTCCACCAGCCCTGCAACAGCAATGCTCTCAGATACCAGCAGCTGATTATTTTCTAAAGACTGCAGCATAAACACGAGAGAAGAAGCAACACACCACGTTGTCTGCAGCAAGACATTTCAGGAGCGTTTGTGCCTTGCCAAATCATTTCTCTATGATCCAACACCTTGGAACACCTCTCCAGGAGCTGCACTGTTGAAGAACCCCTCTCCCTGACTTTTAGGAGGAAAACCTCCAACAACTTCAAAGGCAACAACATTTTCACCTTATGTGAAGAACAGCTGCACAGGTGCAAGCCGAAGATGCTTTTATCACCTCATACCACTTGGCATAAAGGACAGCACATGGGAGGATCTGGTGTCACTTTTGTCTCATTCCAGCTCTGGTCTCTAGGCAGAGAAAGCACCAAGACACCCAACCCAGGGCTTATCCACCTTCTCAGCATCAAAGCCCTGTCAGCACAACAATGATAAGGGATGTAATGGTGACCTGTATCTCTAATAAGCTGCCAGGTCTCAGCGTTCCTTCACCTTGCTGCCCCATCCAGTGAGGTGTGTCTCACTAATCTACTTATTTCACCTCGCCTCTGTCTGAAGTCTCCTGCCAACAGCAAAAAAACCCATTCTGTGTATCAGGTACGCCTCTCATCGTCATCACCCAGCCCTTTGCTACATCCTGCTCTCTGGAGAAGAGAGCCTGCTGTGTTTTCCAATTCCATGCCCCAGTGTCTTTAGACAGGTTTCACAGTAATTGCAGAGCCGAGCCGCCTGGGCTGCGCGCAGTGCCTTTGCTTCAATGTTTATCCAAGGTGCCAGGGATTTCCAGCTGTGATCTGTCAGTGATTATTTCCATACCCTTCACTTCACCCCTGTATGCAGGCATGTACCGAGGAGAGAGCAGTAATTAAACGAATTGGGGTCTATTTAATTACCTTCTGACACGGTAACACAACGGCTGCCTTCAAAGCAGGGAGACTCCAGCAAATCAGATGGAACGGCAGTGGAACAGCAGCATGGGACCTGAATCACATTAGCACAGGTTGCCTCTGCTGGCAGGGGGGATGGAGCATTTGGTCCTGGCTGGCTCAGCAGGAGGCAGGCTGGGGTTAGAAAGGAAGGGGGGGTTGCCCAAATCCACCCGCATGAGCCAGAAGGAGTTGGTTTCACACAGATTCACAACACCTCATCTCTCAAGCAGAGGAAAGGTCTCCTCCCACACAACTTTCCCCTCTCTCCTTAGCAGCAGTGCCTGCTTTCAAGAAGACAAGAATTGCCTGGGAAGGCAGTGGGTAGAGGAAGTTAAACCTGCACCTTCTGCAGCCCAGAGACCTTCAGAGGACCCTGGGGAAGTATCCACATTGTTCCACAGCCTCTTCCATGGGAGAGCTGAACTGTCAATGTCAACCAGCACAGCCTCAGGAGAGGCACCTCAGAGCACTGTGGAGTCAGTGGTCCCAAGAGGAAACTCAGGTCCCAAGGTGAACTCATGCACTGGAATACTGGCACTGAGCCTCTCTCATTTGCTATTGTGTCAGGATGTAATTGCTTCCCCTCATCACCCTTTCACCCTGGATCCCATGGGCTGGGTCTATGTAAGTTTGTACTCATGAAGGTCATGGTTCTGCTAAAGGCATCTTATTTTTGTCTCCAGCTCAGGCAGAGGGCACAGAGCTCTGGGGAAGGATGCCCCACTGCCCTGCCTCCCAGCGGGTGACCTCAGCCCACTTGCTGCAGGAGATGACTTTTAGCAGCTCTTCTCCCCTAACAAGTATCACCTCTGAGCTGTACCCTCGGTCCTTTTGGACACCTCCTGCCTTAGGAGAACACAATTATCTTCAGAGATGTTTGGAAATTAATAAAGCTTGGGTGATGGCTGGAACACAGCTGTTCCAGGACCACCACAGCAGCCTCAGGCTCGCTCAGTCGTGCCTTTGGGGATGCTGGCTCCCCACACCAATCTGTTACAAACCTGCGGTGAAGAGGCAGGATGTAGAACCCACAAACTGTTCCTCTGCAGAAAGGAAATGAAAACCAAGCAGAAAAATCTAACCACACTCCCGAGCTTGTCAGGAGACAACCAGAAAGAAGCAAAAAAAAAGGAGATCCCTCAAGATGACAGCAGAGTCTGTGCCACCAGCCTGATTCACAAGGACTCCAGGAGGAGCTGCAAGTGCAGACCACCTCTGCAGACAACGTTCTTGTAGCTTTGTAAGTCACCTAGAAGCTCACAAATACAGACCAGATGTTCCTTAAGTAAGACACCCTACCATCTCCTCCTGAAACAGAAAGCCCTTTCAGAATCTGTCAGGATACTGAGCTTTGTTCGTGACAAAAATTGAGTTACGTGAAAGTCTCTTCCCCATAAACAATTCAGTGAATTCTGTCTCCTCTTTTGGTTTTACTGGTGCAAAACAAGAGAAGAAGATACCCATCTTCTTCTAAGCTGTTTGCTGGGTGTATTCAAAGCACGGGGTACTCTGGCTGATTTTGGATGTAAGAATCAATGTCACATCTCTGTTCTGCAGAGGGAGGTTTCTCTCAGAGCCCAGTAAGAATATGCACACTTATGACTTGAAATTCATTCTCTGGAAAACTCCTCCATGTTTTGTTTAAAATTCATTGTTTCTTGTAAAGCCATTTGCTAGAATATTAATAGAAAGAAAATATGTAAAAGGAAGAAATGCAGCTGACAGGAATTTGGTTAAAAATTCAAACCAGTGTTCACAGGACTTTTCAATTTCTCAGCTCCAGGTTGCATAATTTTCAACACACAGACCCTGAAACAGGCCTGACTTCTAATGCTATTTTGAAAAGAAAAGACATGATGAATGTTTTGGCAGATTCTTGATTTCCTTTTCAGCTCACTGTGAAAATATGATTGAAAATGCAAAGACGCCATAAAAAAAGAAAGGAGACGAAGGACAGAACATTACACAGGTGAAAAGAGCCTGCATAGCCAAAGAGATCAAAAACTGGGTTTCCCTTAATAAAAGACTTGGCAGTGCTGGGTTAACAGTGGGACTTGGTGATTTTACAGGTCTTTTCCCACATAAGTGATTCTGTGATTCTAAGTTTGGGTCCAAAGCAACCACAGCAAGACCAAAAGCTGCACAAACCCACTTTCCTTTGGTGGTGCTCCAGAGGGGTGAGGAGAGCAATTGATTAGGCCAGCGGCTTGGAAAACACCTGCAGCTCCTCTCACACAGCCACCATTTGACTCAGCACTGCAGGGGTGAATGCTGACTGTCCCAGCGACAGAACCATTAGAGCATTCGGGTCCTGTACCTAATTTACATACCACTGCATGTATTTCCATTAGACAAAATAAATACGTACGACTCTATGAGTAATATCATTCTAAGTTGCAGAAGAAAAGAAATTGGTGGGGAAGGCAGGAGGGATAAATGACTGAAGCAGTTATTAACGAGAAACTACCCTGTAATTACACAGATTACCATTACCCCATCAAAAGGCAGCAAAACCACACTGAATTAACACCCAAACACTCCCGACAGGCACAAACTATTTCATAGCAGAGCTCTCCTTACCACAGATTCTGCAAGTAGCAGAAGACTTGGCCTCACAGATGGCATCTGCTCTCTATCCACCCCCTGTTTATCTCTAACCATAATTAAGAAAATCACCAGCAATCAGAGGCCGTCAGCTGCTCCCAGCCCATATTGGAACAGGGCTGGAACAGCTGTGTCACAGCTTTGTACCATTATCCTTCCTCCACCTCTCTAACTGGTAACAGCTTCATGAAGAATAGACCTTGCTGCACCTGAAATACTTCAAAATAAAGGGATGGCCTGGCTCTGCTTCATAAGTAGCAAAGAGGGGACAGCACCATGGTGAGCTGCCTTACTGGTTCCATTCAGTCACTACTGCTGGTATTATAAAGTGCAGAGGCTTGATGTGACTGTGTCACACCAAATAAAGCAAGGATTTCACTCAGCCTTTATCCAAGGACAAGCGGTTAACCAAGATCACTGCGACCCTTCTGAGGCTGGAACATGACCCACGGTAATCAAACTCACCAGGATAGGCCAGAGGAGTGAATAACCTTCATGGGAACTGCAGCTGCAATTTCAAATGAGCAGAGAACAACCATCTGCATGGGAGTCTGGCTGTGACAGCTGTTCTTCAAGACTTCTTCAGACTTCCAACATCGTTTCAGACATCTTTCATCTGCTCTGCAAATCCCCTCCCAGAAGTCAGCCCCTTGTAAGAATACCAGGAAAAATGACCTGTTGAGTGTTGACTTACTGCAGGGAAAGACCAGGGCCAAATTCAACCCCATCCTCCATGAAGGGCATGACCAGGGAGGAGCAGGTCAAGGGCACTGGTGAGCTTCCAGCAGTGCTTTTCCCCCACTGTCTGAGAGCAAAGCTTGGGGCTGCTGCAGCCCTCTTCTTTCCTAGCTCTGGTCCCTCCTGACATGCGGGCTATGGCATCTCCTGTCATGGCCTGGCACTCCCTCACTGTTGGTAGTACAAGATGAGCACAAAGCAGCAGCAAGGAGCTCATCCATAGAGCACTGGGCCATTCTGGGGGGCAGACAAGGCTGGGACAGCAGCACCTCTGAACTCCCAGTCCTCAGTGTTACGAACAGTGGCTCACCTGGAGAGCTGGCATCACTCCACAGTAGAACTGTGCAGGTCCTAACTCCAAAAGGAGGTCTCAGCAGTGAGTAGTACCAGCCTGAGCAATGCTTGGTGGTGTTACTACATGAGTTTCCAGTGCCATTGCCATGGGACCTGCCCATGACACCCCAAAATCCTCCCTGCTGGGCTGGGAGCTGCATCCCTGCATAGGTGCCAGGGAAATCCTCTCCCCAGACATGGGGCTGCACCCAAGGCAGATCACCGCTCTCCCACTGCAGTCACATGCACACTCTTGTGCAGAAGGCAAAACACTCTTCGTGGCAAACTCAAAAACTGCTGTTGCTTTATCTGTGAGCTTGGAGGGAATTCTTCACCGGTGAGAAGCACTGGCAGAGACTCTTCCCAGCACAAGGCTTTGCCAGCAGAGCCCATCCTGGCCAGCAGCTCAGCCCCCCAGTGCCCAGCGGGGCACACACAGGATGGGCCCCTAGGTGTGTGTCTGCATCAGCACAGTGAAGCCTGTACAAACCACAGAGCCATTATCAGGGGTAAAATTAGCTCCTGTTACTGACAGCATCTATCACTCATTCCTACTCTAATCTCTACCAAGGGAAGGATTTACAAGCAACAATGATGAAAGAGAAAAGGGAAGGGGGAAAAAAAATCAAAGCAATACAGAGGGGAGAAGGAAAAAAAAAATCAAAGCAAAGATAACAAAAGCATTTGTGAGGCTGGAAGAAACAAACTACATTATATTACAGGGACCAAGGGATCCTTATCATGCGCAGATAAGATTTTCATTCACCATGTTGGGAATTATTTTTTTTTAACTGCTTAAGAAGACTTAAATACACTGCCAGGTACCTCCAGCTCTATAAGGATTTTCTTTTAGTCATGCAACATTGCAGCAGCTCACCTTAATAAAAATCCTAGGGGAACACACACAATGGGAAGCACATCAAAGGGACACAGATGTTGTAAGCATCCTACTGAACAGGTATAAGAACTTAAGGTGGGGAAAATATAAAGATCAGATTTATGTCAGTGTTGTTCTTTAAGAGGTTTAGTCACCCTTTAAAAAAGATTTATTAAAAACCTATTAATCACAGAATAACCAGTTTTGATGAACCTAACCCTTAGATCAATGGATAGTACACTACCAGATAATGTGTATTAGTAAATGATTATGTAATGCAGACATTAATGAGCCATTATGAAAATTATTCTTAAAATAAAATATGACCAGAAGAAGAAAGCAAACCACCAGCAGTGCTGCTTGTTAGCTCCCAAATAATCTCTGCTCTGTTTGTCCTTAATAAACTCCTTCAGTTATTGGCAGAATTAATCACCACAAACAAATGGAACTTGTAGATGCACTATTTGTGAGCTGCCCTTTTCCTGAAAGGATGCACCTAATGCCAACTCCACTGGAGTCAAAAGCACCTCAGTGACCTGCACTAACATCATCCAGAAGAACAATCTTATTAAAATGTGCCTTTTATGCACAGGCCTCAGAACACCTGACCAATTATTATTAATGAAGCTGTTCAGCAAACCTACCCTATCCTGCTCCTGTGGCCACCGCTGTGCCAGGGGAGAGCCAGCCCTGAGCTTCCAACCTGACTTTGTGTCACGTAGCCAGCTGGATCTGCCTGGGGCCTGTCTGCATCAAATAAAGGAGAAACAACAAAATACAGTGAAGGGCCTGCCCTGTCTTTACAGCTTCACCACAGGCCAGTCTCCCATGAGGTTTATGCAGCATTGTACAGACTTGTGCTTCTGAGCACCCATTTGGAAGGGGATGACTGTAGGATGTGTGCTAGTGGGAGCTGGGAGGTAGAAAGCCATGGGCTCACAGAACACCTGCTGGAGCTGCTGCCATGCAGGGTCTCACAAAGAAGAGAAAAGAGAACGTGAGGCTGTCTCACCACCCTGTAGTGTCCCCCTCATCCCTCTCCCTTTCCTCCTGGCGAAGGGAAGGCATCCACATCTCTCTTGTAACAACACTGAAATAAATGTGAGGAAATTACCCATTTGCTAAGAGAGGCGATATGTATGCATATGTGTGTTGTGAAGTCTAATTTGCATTTCTGGGCCTCAGAGTGCCCCTAATAGAATTTACAGTGGGTTGTGAAGATTGCCATCCCAGCTAATCAAATATAATAAATAGCTCTGACTGAGCAGATGACTCTCCTACAGCACTGTGGTTATCAGAGGGATCGGTCTTAATTTGAGACTCCATTCATCAGCCCTGCTAACAGGATTGTGCAGAGAGTGATATTTGACAGAAGTGTTTTCGAAATTCCTAAATGGAGAGTGTGCATTGAGGGAGACAAGATGGATGTTTCCATTACAGTGACCGTGCAGGATGTCACAGGGGCCCTGGCTTCCCACCCAGCAACAAATAACTGACAGACACACGCCAAGAAGGTGAATGCAGCGGCCACAGATTCCTTCTTGTTTTCTTTATCTAAAGGAAAATAATGATTTAATTCTAGGGATTACGTGAGGCAGCAGCTTGTGCTCCTGGCTGTACATCACAGTGACAAGCAACTCGGAAGCTCTACCTGGGGACAGTGGTGAAGGCAGGAGAGACCCAAGGAACACGGACACACTTGTGCAGGGAGTCAGCCATGAGCTGCTGCAGTGCTTCCCACAGCCCTGGGAAAAGGGGTTATTAAGGATCCAAGGGCAGAAAGGACCTCCTGATTTAATGATCCATGTACCCTGCAGGCGGAAATATCATAGAATCCCTTTCTGCAAGTTATCACGTATCTCCTTAAAACCAGTTGGGTTTTTAGACCTCACCACTCCCACTGGGCACTCACCACTCAGTGTTTTGCCTTGGTCTTGACCTGCAAGAATGGTTCTCCACCCTACATACAAGGAGCAGCAGGAACCCCTCTCAATCTTTGCTTTGCTAGCCTGAATGTCCCTTTAGTCCCTTTAACCTCCACCCACAACATAAACTTCATTTTGCAGCCATGCCAAACTGAGCTCACCTTCCTTGGTCACCTGAGGCAACATCTTACTACAGGTGAATTTATGCTTCACTTCCCCAGCCTTCTCAGGATCCCCCAGACCATTGGAGCTGTCTCCAGTTTGCCCCCACTCCACAGGGAGAAGTGCAGGGAGACTCCTTCAAGCTGGGAAGAGCTGTGATGAAACCAGACCTGTTTGCTTTGAGAAGCTTCCTCACAGCAGATTGGGGCTGTGATAAGGGGTTAACGAAAAGACGTGTTAATTATCACCCACCACCACTGTAGACCTGCAGAGTTTTCCAGACGTGGCTGATAGCAACTTTCAGCACAAAAACATGCTCTTCCATTTCCTAGGAGGAGTATAATGCAAAACCATTCTCTCCTCCTTCAACAGCAAGGGCTGAGGGGCAGATCAGATACAGCAAGCTGATGAAGGGCAGCGTGAGAAACACCATTCCTGGCTCAGCTGTGCAGCAGGCAGGTACCCAAGTGCCCCACACAGCATCTCAGGGGCTGTGAAGGTTGTTTGCTCCTGAAAGAATGGAGCAGAGGAGCAGAAAGGAGCAATAAAACCCAGGAATGACCAAGTTGTCTCAGATCCATCCATCCAGGCAGCACATTTTGCCCTAGATTTTGTAAATAACACAGTAGAAAATGGTAAATCACACCATTAAAGTGCTCCCCAGTATTCTTCCCATCTTCCTTCTCATTCTCTTCATCTGGAGCCATTCCTTTCAGCAGAAACAAAGGGAACATGAAACATGCTGGAAAAGGCTTCTCAGCTCACACCTGCTTGTTCCACCTTGAATAGCCACAGAGTTGAGAGCTGCTGTCCCAGTGTGAAAGAAGAATCACTGTGAATCCTCTTCAGAGACAACCCCATGCTTAAGGGACAGAGGGGAGCAGGGACAGGTCAGCAAGGGACGGGAGAAATGTATACAAAAATATGTTTTATATATATATATATATACAAAAAAAAAAAGATAAGAGGAAAGAGGGAAGCTTATTCTGCAAGTCAAAAACAGTTTGGCATTTCCAAGTTAAATAAAAGTGAAGCCTCTGTCCGCATGCTTCATTGTAACACTGTTGCTCTAAATCCCCTTTTATCCTTTAATTATGCATGGCAAAACCACACGACCTCCCTGCTCGTATGCTCAGCCGAGCAGTGGCTCACAGTGCAGAAGGCTCATTATACAGCTTTAGCGGGGCTGAGTGCTCTGAATTATTTAAATCTCCATTAAGCCTCCACTATGGCATATCTGTGTGATAAACGGATCAGGTGCCGCTGGATTTCTCCCCTGGCCAACCCACTCTCCCTTCTCCTTCCCTCTCCCCCTCTCCTTCCTCCTGCAAAACTCAGTAGGAAGGGAGATAATTGCCAAGAGGGAAAGAGTTTGCACTCGTGCTATCAAGTGTTCCGTTGTCATTTAAAAAAGGCCAACTGAGCCAAGTAATAAAGACACTTAATCAGGATTAGCACTAGAGGGCATGGTAAGGTGGTCAATGCATAACTTGTTTAATGGCCATTTTATTGTTTAAATTAAATAAAACTTAAATCATTATGTTTTACTTAAGCAGTGTGAATGCCCTGTCCCTGCTCCCGCAGCACCACTGCAGCAGCAGGCAGAAGAAATGGTGTATGGCCAGAGACAGGGCAGCTGAGATGATGAGGATCCAGTGTATCCAGAGTGGGGATGACCTAATTTACCCTCCCCATCCTTTTTTCACGTGCCCAGTGTTCTACAGGCCAGTATCTTCAGGAGAGCAATGGTCCACGGAAAAGCGAAGAGAAGTGGACTGAGGAATCTTGGAGCACAAAGTGTGAAGGGTTTGTGAAACAGCCTTCTGGATCCACAAGAGGGGGAAGAAAAAGAAGAATAATCACAGTGAAACACAGCAGTCCCTGCAGTTTCCCTGGGAGCAAGGGAGTTCATCCCAGCCCAAGGAGAGGCCCTTAATCCCTGTGAAGTGAAGGGCAAGATCAATCCTCCCTAGAGACAGTTTCCTGCTGCCACAGAGCTCTTCAAGCATGAAAGGATGGGGGAATGGGAGAAAAACTCTTCATATTGCTATGCAAAACACCTCCTCAGGGCATGAGCAGAGCTACCCAACAGCACCCAAAGGGCCATGGCAGGAAAGCCTCAGGTTAACACTTTTGTTTTCCTTGGCTTTCCTACTGCTACAGACAAGTAGGCATGGGTGATATAAAGTCTGGGCACCCAGCAGCTACAAAGTCCAGAAAAGAATTAACAGAAGTCTCGGGTAGAAACACTTTCAGAATACTTTTGTGTTTGGGGAAAAAAAACCCTTTTAATGAAAAACTGGCAGCCCCGAATATACCTCCTTGGCTATCTCAACACCAGGAAGGAGGAAGGATCCTTTGCTTGGATCCCACCACTGAGGACCAGGGCAAGTTACTGAGAGGTCCTCACCACAGCACACTTGTCTCACCAAGAGCTGTGTGGTACCATCACAGGCCACAGACACCTGTCACCTGAGGCACACACAGCCACACAAACACACCCCAGGAGCACAAACCTCCCCAGTCAGTCCACAGTGGCTGGTAAGGGAAGCCACGACCCAAAAATACAGTTGTTGTTATGTCCAAGTCACTGTTCTCTACCCCCCCAAAAAAGTGAACAGGATTTAGCTTCTGATCAACCACAGGTTTCCTGAGTGAGCGTGATTAAGTCCCAGATCTCCACAGGCTTTGGGTCCTGGGCTGCAAGGTGGAGATAAGGGTCCATCTGTTCCCCCTCATGCTGTGGAAAGGCCAGAGGATCCCGAGGAGCTGTTGGAGGCTGAGATAACTGCCTGGCTCTCCCCAGGCCTCAGGAAGCACCCGCTGAATGGGGCAGGAAGCAGGTGGAGACAAGGAGGTGCATTAAGTTATTTATTTATGAAAGCAACTGGAAAATGTGCTGAGGAGAGGAAAAAAAAAAAAAGGTCTTTTGTGTTAAAAAATAACCTCTGCCTTAAAAAAAATGTATTTAAAGGCCTCTTATTTTAGAAGTTTCCCTCCATATTTACTTGAGATAAATGGAGGCAGCATAGTGGCAGCATTTCCTTAAGACTTGAGAAATAGATGGCAGGACTCGAGAGACAGGTTTTGCTCATATATCATTCCCTTCCCCTCCCAGTCTCTGGGGGACACGTGTTGCTGTGACATCTTTTACTAAGATTTACAGAGCAGTCATCCTGTCAGGGATGTGAAGGCAACCTTGCTGCCACAAAGCTGCTGTCAAACCTGCCCCATGTTCAGGAGGCAGCAGTTAACCTTGTTCTCAAGCCACAGTTTCTGTATGCAGAGGCAGCAGAGACAAAGAAAGAACCCAGTCTATCCCACCTCTTCTGCAAGGGGACTATTTGCTGTCTACTTACACCATCGGTTTTTTGAACTGGTATTTATTTTGCTGCCCTGGCAGTGCTTATTTCTTCAAGATGCAGGAAAGCGATTAGAGCTGGGCATCCTGTTCCTGGCTCTGCTCCTGATTCCCTCTGGGTTACCTTTCAGGATGGTGTGGGGGAAGCCTGACCTCAGTGGCAGTGCTGGGGCTGCCTTTGCTCTCCCTCTGTGCCTCAGTTTATCACACTCTTGCCAACTCCCATCTGTATTTTTAAAAACAACATGAGTCAGGCATGAGTCAAAGTCTTAAAATGTGAGGAACTGGCTTTAAATTCAGGCTGCATTTTAAGAAGGTAGGTGCCAAATTTTTGTGCTTGTGAAATCTCCAGCAATGACCTCTAGGTGCTTCTTTTAAAAGTCTGAGATTGATAGCAACTATATAATATTTACAAGCATGAATCATCTCAGTTTGCACAATATGTTTTCCCTTTTGCTGACAACTCTCAAACTAACTTAACTATATCAGGACAACCTTTCCCAGGCAAAAAACATAAGGCATTGTCTCCCATGAACAATATAGCCAGCAGAATATTAGGCCAGAAAGGGAACTCAGACCTCAAGGCTTCAGTGGGTGCCTCCAGTGCCAGTGACTGTCCAGAGCAAAGCTCAGGGGCTCAGCCAAGGAGAGGGATAGCTCAGCAGCCCCCAGTGCCCCATCCATCCTCCTGGGCAGCCACCGTGCCCATGTGCTGCTCCCAGCTTCCAGAGACTGATCACAAGCAAATGCCTGTGAGATGGATACCCAGAGAAAGTTCAGTATTAAAAGAAAACTACTATCAGTTTCTAACGCAATTAACAGCCCCCTGCCAAGAGAGCCAGTAAGAGCACTTCATCAGACCATTATAACCCTGGAGGGTATAGAGAGGCTGCCACGGTAACTCCTTTAATTGCCCTTAATGTTTCATTAAACACAATTACATTTAAACCTAAACTGTGCCATTTGTTGTGGTTTTAATTAGACAAAGGGCAAGATAAAAGGATTGGATTAACCCTCCTCTTCCCTCCCTCCCCTCTACCAGGGACTGGCCACAGTCAAACTGGATTGAAATAGGGAGAAAAGCAAAAAGGATAGAAGCACAAAGCACATCCACAGACACACGTGCACTTGGTGGAGAACAGCTCGACCTGAACTCATCAGAACCTGATGGGGAAGGCAAAGCAGTGGCTGTGCCTCTCCACAGACCTTGCAGTCCCCCATCCTTGGGCTGCCACCCACCTGCCTGCAAGATGTGAGCCACTCCTGAGCCCCGAGATCCCTCCTGGCTCTGCCACGTCCGTGCTGAAGGTATCCATCAGTGGTAATTTGCTTCAGTTAGGACAGCACAGGCTGGATGTGGGGCTTCCCAGTACAGCCACTCCTGAGAAGAACAGTCCCAGCATGGGTGGGAGCTCTGGATGGACACTGGCCTGAAGGAAAGGCATCCTCTACTCCCATAAGCCCATTGCTGACAGCAAACGGCGCTCCCTGAGCTTGTGTAGATCAAACTTATCCATTTTATCCATTTGAAATCACTTCAGTGATCTCCCTTGAATACACCCTGGTTACACCCCTTACACCATTGATGACAGTCTCTCCACGGTCACCAGCTTGTTTCCATGATGTGCTGCAGCAGCCTTTGCAAGGAGACCTGGCAGCACCCTCTGCTCTGAGCCTTTCTTCCAAGTGCAGCACTCCTTGCTACAGTTCCAGACCTCTTTTTTTAAATCCAGTTCTGCAGTTTCTTTGGCACAATGAGTGATTCCCCTGGCCACACGGTCAAACTGTTACTGATGCCTTTCCTCTGTTAGGAAGAGGCATCAGCCCAACTCTTCTGAAGAGAGGCTACTGTGCTGGATGTGCTCTCAGCCCCATATGCCCTTAAAGCCATTCTTGAAACACACACTGAAAAAAAGCATGCAAACACTTATCACTTATTTCAGCCTAATAAAAAGAAAAACCATGCAGAATTTATTTACTACTTCTTTAAGTATTGCTTCCAAAATAGGTCTAAGGCTTAAATGCTAAGTTTGTGCAGCACTATTTGATGTTGCAAACAGCTTTAGCAAACCAGGCTGTCTCCTCCATCTTTTCTGAGCCTTTCAGTGACTTACTGGAAAAAGAAAAGCAGATTTAGCTGCAGTGCCACACACCCAAATCAGAATAAACTGCTGAAATGCTGCTCTGCTCAGAGATTTATGATACAATTAACATTTTTGTTGGTTTCTAATGACTTCTTTCTTCCTTTCTGAAGCTGACAAGAGAGTAGGAATAGCCACGGGGTATAATCAGACTGTCTGCAAGGTGGAAGGGAAATGAAGCAGAGCAGAAAGGGACTCTCTGAAGCAGCCGGGTATCATTATTATCTCTTTGTGGGAGCATTAGCACCATTGGAGGGCACTCGGGCACCACTGGAACAAGAGCAGCATAAGAACTTGAATAGAATGGAGGAGAAGATGAAAAGAATGAAACAGACACTCAGTGACAGGTCTGAATAGTCTCCTTTGTGCCACAAGACTTGCTGAGATTTTGCTATCGCTTGACAAGTGCCAAAACTCCACAGGTCTGATCCGAAGACTACATGTGTCAACAGGAAGCCTCCCATTAACTTCAGGGAAACTTAGCCCCAGCCAAGGTGTAATAGATCATGTACCACCATTACAGGGAAATAAGTGAAATCCATCTTAGAATTCTCGCTACTAATTTTCAGTGATTTTTCACAATATATCTCATCATCACAGTGTCTACTCACACAATAAATCAATGCTTCTGCAGAGCGGCGAGAAAAATGAGGGGATGGGGCGGGTGGGAAAGGTGGTAGGGGAAATGTGTGCCATTGCTGAGCAGGGAGTAATTGCAGCAAGAACAAGCCTCCCTTGGGCCCATTAACATAGCTGACTAATTGCTGCCAAGGTGCGTGGTGGCCTCACCAGTTGTAGAGACAAAGCTTTAACACCTCTGCTTGAGAGAGAACTGAGGCACGGACTGGGAGATTCCTCCGCCAAGGTAATGAGAAGGAAACAGCTCTTGTGAGATTGCTGTGGCCATGGCTTGGTGCTGCACTTGGAAAAATTGCCAGAGCAGGAGCCTCCTCCATCAGTGGAGGCTGGCTGTCTCCAGTAAAGCTCCAGGTGCTGCTGGAAGAGCACGTGCACATCCCTGCTCTGCCTCCAGGATTAAGGGGTGACCCTTAGGTTCGAGCTTTGGGGAGCCAGAGGGAGTGAGGGGCAGAGGGGTACGAGGGAGTGGGGAGAACAGCTGTTAAGCTGTTAGAGATAATAAATTGAATAGCTCTGAAATTGGACCCACAAGGATAAAAGTGATTTTAGTGCCTATAAGACCTACTATAAACTCAATCTGTCAGACAGCAGCAGCTGTTAAAGATAATGGTCCTGGTAAATTTAACTTCCAAACTGCCACAAAGGGACTAGTGTGATGTTAAGTTTCTCCCTTCTTTGAAAGGGGCTGGGGAGAAAAAAAAAAGGCATCAAAAAACCACAAGATCTTAAAAATGCATCTCCCGTCAGCTAATCAAAAAACCTGCTTTGAAGAGCCAGGATGGGCAGTACCCCCATGGGGGAGAGAGATCTCCCAGAGGCTTTTAAGCAGATGAATACCTCTGGGCTGCTTTGATAGGATTCTACAAATAATACCAAATATTTGCTAATCAGCCAAGGTCAGCGGGGAAAGAAGTGACTCTCTGCTCCAAACCCAGGCATCTCCTAATTATTTAAGTCCACGCTGTGACTTTATCATAAGCTCTAGGCAAAGAAAAGCATCTAGCTGGACTGCTCCTGAGCAGATGGTGACTCGGAAGTGTTCCCTTTCCCTCAGCCCTCCCTTGTCCTGGAAGGGCACAGGGACTGATGATCCTTCTCCCAGGAGTTTGCTCAGCACAGAGTGCAATGGGGCAGCGAGGGAGCAGCCCCAGCACAGCACGGACAGGCAGCCCTTGCTCTGGCTACTCCCTGCCACGGACGCACTTGTCTGCTCACAGCAAAATGTTGTAAAATGTACCAAGTGTCCCACCAAAGACCCAGGGAATTTTACCACTGAGCCCAGCAGCATCAGGTAGTGGCTGCAGAGGTCAGACAGAAAGCTCTAGAGTGGCAGTGTAATTCTTCAAAACCTTTCCCTGCCAAGCAGGTGATACAGTGTGGCTGAGGACACGTTTTACACCAACCACTGTTCCAAATAAGCCATTCACAGTAAGTGGTTTTAACATGACAATCAGAACTACTTAGGCAATTTTGGAAAGGCAGCAGGATTTGGCCACAGTCCAGTTAACTTCACCTAATGAAGCAACTATTGCAACCACAGAACCATCATCAATTTCTTACAGAATAAAGCAAACAAGACCCAAATGGCCCTGGTGAGAAGCAAGGAGGAGGGCTGGTCTCTCTGCACTGCCTCCTCATCCCTGCTTGGCTCCACACCTCCAGCATAGTGTGCAGCATGTTCACTTCTCCAGCCCTTCCCAGGACATGCCACAGGGACGTGAACTTTTCCTTAGCACATACTCTCAATATCCTGCTTGCTCCAGGATCAGAGGAGGGTTTCATCTCGAGAGGATTTCTACACAGCTCATTTTTCAACTGCCTGAGTGGTACTCTTGGCCTCTTGCCACTCTGAGGGAAGTGGTTCCTTTGGAAATGTTTTTATCCCAATGGGGACGAGATTTCTCATGTGCTTAGCATAACATCTGTGCCTTGATGGATTTGGATTTCACTGGAGTGAAGGATATGGTGTCAAAGGCAGCAATGCTTCCAGTCAAGGTCTTGGGAGAGGACCATGCAACTGCTTTGAAGCAATATCCTAGAGTTACTTCCCAAGCCTGGGATATTTTTCAAGGGGTTGGAGGAATCACTCCTTTTGGATGCACTTCAGCAGTACTCATCATTTCTAACCAGTAGTCAAAGAGTGTTGAAGGTCTCAAGTCAGAAGCAGAGCAATGTAAAATAGCTTTAGGCTACTTTGAGTTAAAAGCTCCTGCTTTAATTCAACACTATGGTTATTTATCACTGTTGCTGTCACCCAAGGACACAGGAAGAGTCCAGTCAGACTAAAATACATAGAATAACTAGGGAGGCATTTAGAGATATGCTAATTGTCATGGGTTAGCAAGCATAGTCCCGGAAGTGATGTTCTTGCAAAGGGGTGTTTACAGCTTCCTCTGTGACTTGACAGAACCTATCAGTGGCCAGTTTGAATATGGACAATTCTTTGAGCCACTTAAAATTGTGACCGCCTCTGTGATCCACACTTAAGAATAGACAAACCCCAGAGCAGGGCTCTGTCTTGTTTCCGGTGCTGGGACAGGTGGCTGCGGGCCCCGTGCGGGGGCCGGCGGGCCCGGCCCAGGCCCTGCTCGGGCCAGGCCAGGCTGGGCCACGGCCATCCTGGAGCTGATGGGCCCTGTTCCACCCGTGGAACCTCCCCCACTGCCTTGCTGGGGGCAGCCGGAGCGGCTCGGCTCCCCCTCTGCAGTGCGGCCAAGATTCAGCTGAAGCTGCACCGCTGTCCAGCAAAGATCATGTAAGCAACAGCAATAAGCGAAATTCCAGCTGCAAGGCCTAGGTGAGATTAACCCTTTTATTGCTGTGAAGAGCTGAAGACCTGAGGGAGAAGAAAGAGGAGATGCTTAAAGCTGAAATTCTGTTGTAAAGCTATGATATATCAGAGTAGCCATTGTAATTTCATGAAGGCATGGGGGGTGGAGTGTTCAACTTGTACTTGTGAGCAAAAGCACTTGCGCTGAGATAGGCAGATGCTGACGCAGCTGTAATTTCATGAGAAGCTTGAACAGGGAGAGATGGAAGCAATGAGGACTTTTGCTCCAAATGGAAAAGGAGAAAACCTCAGTTCCTAGAGATGCTCCCAGAGATAGTCCTAGAGATGAAGATGAGGAGGACCCTTTGCTCCCAGGGAAGGAGAAGGGCCTCTGTTCTTAGAGATTAAATCCTCCCAGAAGGGTGAAGAGAACTTCTGTTTCTGAACGGCTCAACCTTAAAATTGTACCCCAGTAATTCAAGAGTGGACCCTCGAAAGCAGTTGTGGGAAAAGCTGCAAGTTGTGGGAAGGGACTCACGTGCGAGCAGAGAACCAACCCGGGCAGCTGTCTCGTTGTGATAATGTTTTCATAGCATGGGCAAGAGAGACTCCTCTTCCTAAATGGACTGAACAAGGTTATTATGGAAGTGATAAACAGACTGAACATCTCAAGGGTTGTCTTTTTACATTGTCACTGGGAGAAGGGAGAAAGGTGAGGAGAGGAGAAGTGTTCTGAAGGTGTGGTATGGTTTTTTTTTCTTCTTCTTTTAGGTCTGCTAATAAATTTCTTTATATTCTTTCAAGTTTGGTGCCTGTTTTGCGTTTCTCCTAATTCTTACCTCACAGAGGGTAAACAGTAATGAGTATTTTGGACCAAATCACTACACTAATAAATAGAAGAGAGCAACCCCCCAGTGATTTACACATTTCATTGTCACTGGGAAGCCCCCATTCACGAGCAGCTCTTCCAGCCTTTTCGCTATCAGTGGTATGGAAGGACAGTACAGAAAGGATGGAGGGTTAATCCCTGTGAAATGATTTATCACTGCAACCATGTACAATACAGCTTCTGTCACAGTTGTCCGTCATTTCCCAGCAATGAACCAGGGAACATTATTCCCAGGAACATCCAGGTTTGGAACTGGAGTTCCCCTGAAGCGATTCCCCAGATATGAGCAGCCCCATGCACAGGGCACACACTGGTTATCTCCCTCCCATCACATTTCTTTGTGCTCTCAGAGGGGAAAAAAAGAAAAAAAGGCAAAGAAGGGAGGGGTAGAAAAAAAAAATAGCCTCTCCAGGCCTCCGGGTTAAACTGTGACCTACTTCAATCCACACTGCTGCCCATTATTACCAATCCAATTATTCCAGACAGGTTAACTCAGCTTTAATTTATGTCAATCCAATTACTTTTTTTTTTATTATTTATTAAATAAAAAGATCACTTCATGCTTCAAATGATTTACGAATACTGGGTCAGCATCCCAGGGAAAGGACTTGGGAATGCTCAAGGTCAAGGCTGGCCTCATGCAGGAAATCCCTCCCAGAATTTGTGGGGAGAGCTTTACTCACCTCATCTCTCTTTTTGTATTTTAATTGGATCTCTCACACAAAAGCCTGTGGCTTCCAGGACTCTGCTCAGTGAGCAGGAATGGTATTCCAATTGCAAATATGTTTCAGCTGAAGTAAGAGGCACTTAAATTAACTAGATCTCTGTGTCTGCTGCAGTATAATGGGACAGTCTAGCACACAGCTTTCCCCTTCAGGGGAAAAATGAATCCAGGATGGATATTTTTCTTTTGAGACACAAAGGGAAGTCAAGTATCTAATTCCTGCAAATGTCCACTTCAACCCCCTTTGGTGACCTTCTCCAGAAGGCAACAGCAGAGCTGTTTTAAACAAGCCCATCCCTACTTTCACTCCTACCTTCAGTCACTGCCAGGATTCTGGCAAGCTTCCCTGAGAATCAAGTGCCTTGTATCAGGGTGCTGTTAAAACATGCTCAGCAGCTCCTCCTCAGCCAGGCACAAAGCCTCAGCCTCCTCTTTGCCTCCAGAGCCAGGACTGAGGCACCACAAGATGCTGTGTCTGCTTTCTGACACCTCTGGAACTGAGCCCACCTCCCCCCCCAAAAAGGCTCCAGATGACTCAGTTCCATTTCTGCCACTAACCCACCCTCTGACCTTGGCAAACTCCTTTTGGCTTGGGTGCCCTGGTTTCCTGTCCCACAGAGGCACCCACCCGCTCTGCCTCCTATCCACACAGCTTAGGCAAGTCGCTACAGCCCGTGCCAGGAGCAAGAGAATTTGAGACCCAACAGCCTGCTGACTGAATATCTCCCTGACTCCCAGACAGGCCATGAGCAGAGCTGGTTGTTTAAAACACATACTCCTCAATTATGTTTTCCCCAATGTTTCTAATTAGGACCAAAATAGTTTTGCTCTTTTTTTTTTTTTTCAATTCTGTCCAGCTTAACTTTCAAGCTGATCTCAGCTGCCATGGCAGCTGAATCAGTTCTGCAGATAACGTGGGTGTCAGACCATTTCCAAGGCTTTGAGTTAAAACCTTGAGAGGTACCTTGAAGATAAGATAGAGTTGCTGAAGTCGGTGAGACCCAGTTTCCCAAGCCAAGTCACAGCAGCCAGGAAGACAACACTCTCCAGGGGATGGTGCTTCCAAGAGAGCCTTGGAGCAGAGCCTTGGGGGTTGAGGCCACAGAGGCATGCTGAGTCATAGGGTAAAGGATGTAAAGCCTAACTGCATCCAGATGGGGAAATGAAGGGAAGAGAGGTTTCAAGGATAAGCACTAAAATCACTTCCAAAAAAGCATCGTCCTTTTGGAAGTAGAAAAGGGGAAAAGCATCTCAAATCAAGAATGTGATTTTAACAGCCTCCTCAAAATGCTTCCTTCACCTCCTTAGATGAACAAAACAAGGACTACCTACATCTCAGCCTTAACCAGACAGCTGGACAAACAGGGTTATCCAAAACTATCTCAGTCATGGACAACGCAGCAAATCCTCTGCCTGAAACAATGTCCAGATATCCAAACACTGAGTCACTTCAGCATCCCAGCCAATGTGTCCTCGACAGAGAAAAGCCAGACACTCAGCTGGGACACCCTGCAATGCCAGACGCCCTCGGGGGACAGAGCCCCTTCAGAGCAATGGCAGCCAGAGTGAGGATCTGTGAAAAGAGGTGGCATCACCTTTCTCAATCTCTCTTGCCTTTTCATCCTCACACTACCCAGCACCTCCAGCAGCCTGGGCAGTAACCCTTTCTCATCCCTCCCATACTGCTTTGGGAACAGGGCATGTCTGTTTTTATCTAACATCCCTAGAATCTGTGTGCACAGATTACTTGTGGCTGACTAGGTTTTGCCATCCTACCCCAATTTTAGATGAGGACACCAGAACAGGTCAGTAGGTTACTAATAGTGTACTCAGTTCCCAAAGGCACCACATAAAGTGGTGAAGGACTTTAGAACTTATTTAGTACAAAGTTAAGTGCTGGATAAGGAAAGCATTAACATGCACAAGCCTATTACATTATTCCTTTTCTTATCCTCAGGCTGTGCCATTAGGAAGTACATGAGGAACTGGAATTTTCCTGTATAGCTTCAATAGATGTCCATGTGCTTCTCAAGGACTTTTTGGATACAGCTTTGTGGAATGCACAGCCCAAAGTCATTATGTTCTGAAGGAGTTGTTGTCTGAAAGTAGACAAATGAAAACAGAACCCTAACCAAAAATACTAACTTTTGCAAAAAGGGATTTTTGAAATTCAGGAAATGCATTACTAAAGCCAGAGAACTTAAAGCTCACATTTTGCATGCCACCAAAGCAATATGGATGGGCTTCCTTGGAGAGAAAAAACCAACCAAACAAACGCCAAAAAAAAACCAACTAAAAAGAAAAGTACATGTCCACCAAGTGGCTTTGAAATTTCCATCCCGAACACCAAGACAGCTCCTTGGGCTGGGACAGTGTTGTTTCAATTAGTGCTGCTCTGCCCAGCCTAATTGCAAGAGTTTGGAACAGCCAACATTCCCAAAGGGCCGTGAGCTCTTCCCCCTATTGTTTAAGGCTCAGCATTGAGAGAGCAAGTGGAGGAATACCAGAGACAAACAGGGGGGAAGCAGCTGTATTCACTTTCCCTAAGGCTATTTCTGCCAAGTCTTAAAATAACATTGAGATCCTTCACCCTCCTCCCTGTACATTTTCTACCACAGACGCCAGGTTTGTCCCAAGTTGTTTGTGACCTGGCACTGCATCTCCTGAATGGAAGCCCTGCTTTAAAAGGCAAAATCTAAAGTGGGCAGGTGAAAGAAAAAGCCTCACAGCTCTTGCTGTGAGACAGCTGCCTTTGGGTGAGTCCAGGGGAGAGTTTGCTCTCTGCCAGCAAGGGCTGGAAACACTTCCAATTCCAGCCTGAGTATGCACTGAGGGGAACCAGTCCCTCAGGACCCCCTCTCTGCCCTTCATTTTGAAACAAGTCCCTCAGCAGGCTCCAGCTCAGCATGTACTGTCAGTTCACTCATGACACGTGCTAGTGTTGCTTTTCTGCCAACCCTCTTCAAAAGCAAAAAGGAGGAGACGAAAAAAGTACAGCAAAAAAATGATGCCACTCTCAAGAAATGGCACTTTAGGCAGTCTCCACTACATCAGTAATGACAGTCAATAGTGCCTCCAAGGACTTGCTTTCTTCTAGTCAATACTACATTCTGACAGCCAGTTTCTTCCTGGGATCCATGAGCCTCTCTTCCAGATTCAATCTTGCTCAGACAATCATTCCTCCGAGGCTTTTATCCAGCTTACAGATAGTGCAGAGATACAAGAGCCAAACTGTGAAGAAATCTTTCTGCTGCTCTCCAGAAATGCACTTCCTCACTAAGCGGCGTTTCTTACCCGTCAGGGTCACACACAGCACTAAGCAAGTCAAGGGTCATAAGAAATACAGCAGAGATGCTTAAACAAATACCTCATCCTGGATTCCACACAGCTTAGGCTTCAGGTGATCCTCTCCTACAGCTTTCCCTCAGCGGGGATTTACCACTACACTGGCTTACAAACACACGCACAAGAGGAAAGCAAGATAGAGAACAGGACCTTCCAAGAAGATACCATGACTTAAAGTCTACAAAGCTCATTTCACTGACTTGGCTGCCTGAGCTAGAGCCGAGATCATACCCACCAACTGCCACCAGTTTTGGTGTCTCAGCAAGAAAGATTCCATCTTATTAAAGAACTGTTCACCTCCATCATTAAAATCATCTTTAGCAGATAGTCCTTTTGCTCAGACACCAAGGATGAAATACACAGTCATCTTTAAAGAGGGCTTGGAGAAATCATGTACTAATATAATTAAGTTCAGTGCAACAAGCCCCTGGCCTTCACCTGCAAAGACACAAGTGTAATTGCAATATTAAACAGGCACATGAAAGGCCTCCAGGGCATAACAGGTTTTGCAGAGATCAACAGCAAGTTCTGTGCCTCGGCAAGCACAGCCTTAGCAGTTTCCACACCAAAAGGGAGGTGCTTTGTGATCATCTCCACTGATGTCCCTATTTTACTCACAGCCTTGTATTTCAGGAAAGCCATCTCTGCTATAAACCCTGGACAGAGCTGTTTTTAAGGTACATTCAGTAAGGACCTGCTTGTGCTTCTGCAGAAGCCTGGTTTTAATGTACCTGCCTGTTCTGCGTTGGCAGGAGGAGCAGAGGGGTTCCTTGCCAGATGGTGAGCAGCACAGGGAAAGAGAGTCACAGTAAATTAACCTGCTGCTCCCAGCTTGGGAAGGCCACAGCAAGAAAGTCATTTTGCAGTGGTGTCCTTGAGGTGCTACTCCTTTCCTATATGCCAAAACCCTTTTATGACATGAAAGCTGTTTATCAAAGAACATCTCACCAGCTAAACTGGGCTCTGCTTTATTCATCACCAGAGCCTCTGCCCCCCTCCCTGCACATCTGATACCTGGAGTGAAGGAGTGAACACCAAGCCCCACAGCTGATGTTGTTCAGTGAGTAGATGAGAGCAAGCCTGAGAAACAAGGAATGAGATTTTTTT
This sequence comes from Corvus hawaiiensis, assembly GCF_020740725.1. Lineage (NCBI taxonomy): Eukaryota > Metazoa > Chordata > Aves > Passeriformes > Corvidae > Corvus > Corvus hawaiiensis. Next base: position 9,147,154 of record NC_063230.1, on the reverse strand, counting down.
CCAGCACCCTACACCTTACACCTACCTACCTCTGCAGCACCAGTAACAGAGCATTACACACCCATGGGCAAGACTTTGTAGTGTCACAGAAAGTTCACCCCCTCAATGTGAGAACATTGGTGACTGATGGGGTTCAGGGAGGGAAGGATTACTGCTGTTTGTACAGCTTTATGGAGGAAGCTGTAAGAGTGTTCTGTAGATGAAGTCAGTACATATTTGCACATTAATGTAATTTAACCTGAACTCATTCTTTCTTTTAAACTCTGGAGTGGCAGGGAAGACCCATAAGCAAACAGGCAAAGAACATCTTTATTAGGGAAAGGCTAAGGTGACAGTCTGTAACATGTCAGGCAGCTAAGGCTAGCAGGAGGCTGTAGATCCATGGAAGAACAAAGATTGCAGCAAAGAAATATCTCAAAAGTGTTCTCCAGTACCCATGTAGAACAGAGACTTTAACCTGGCAAATGCAGTTAAAGCAGTGTAATCCTACACACTCAGGAACAGCTTGTTTGCATGGCTGTTCTCTTAGAAAGAGCTGCTTTACCAAAAACAGATGTTCACACAAAATCCCCAGAGGTTTCTGAAAATCCCCTGCAGTTAGGAGCTGTCATGATCAGTATTTTGTACAAAATAATGCCAAGGACTGCTCAGTTCTCCACGGGGCAAAGTAGCTCTTTAGAGATTTTGTTACCTCAGCCCTCCTCTCCTCATTCTGCTGATCCAGGACAAACTCACCTTGGTGGCCTGCAGCAGTGAGGACAGGCTGACTGTGCTGCTTGGCTTTGTCCCAGCTCAGCCTGTCCTTCCACAGATGGTGCAGGAGCACCAGAAGTCACCTCGGGTGCTGCAGCTAATTCAGCAAATATGAGCGTAGACTGATTTAGCTTGTCACACACGCAGCCTCAAGTATCGTTTGTGGCCCTGTGACCTCTCTCTCACAAAACCCCTGTGGAGATGACCCTTCCAGTGCCCTGCACTTCAGCAGACCCACACCTCCAGAGCAGCCATGGCCACCAAAGAGCACAGACACACCCTGAGCTGGGACACCACCCGCAGCAAGAAGGGCTGTCTCTAAGGGCTATCCGTGCAGCTCAGGCAGGTGCTCCCCGTCACACTGAGCCTCTTGCTGTCACTGCTGGGCAGATCCCAACATCTGGCACAGGTTCCCACCCTGCTGTATTCACAGCCCTGACAATGTGACTCCAAGCCTAAAGCTGCCAGCTTTGTCCAGCTAGACTTAAAGGTCTCTAACAGCAACAATGATCACAGCATCCCTAGGAAGGGACTGACTCAGAACAGACCAAGGAGTGGAGAGAGTTGAGTCAGATGGGATAAACTCTTAGCATAACCCACTTAAAAGAAAACTACCTCCTCAGCATAAAGAGAAAGGGAAGGAAAAAAATAGTATCCTGAGAAGTGATTAAGGACATTGCTAAGGAAAATGTCCTTAATGAGTTGTAGGATTTCCCATCACAGCTTCGGGGTGAAGCTGCAGAGACAGGATGCAGAGCTGTCTCCCCCACAGAGTCAGGAAAAACATTCCAGCACTCCTCAAGCCATAGGACTGCTGTTACCCAGCCCTCTGACCACAGCTCCTCCAGTCAGGGAATCCAGAAGCTGTCTGGACTACAAGCAGGACATTTTGCCTGGGCCCCCTTGGACTCAGATGTGCAGCATATCCCAAATGCCTGTGATCCTGCGCTGCTGCCCTCGTCCCAGCAACAGTTCCCAGTGGCTGAAGCACAGGACAGTACCCAGCTGAGCCACCAAATCGAGGGAAGCACGCTGCTTCCTGCCAGGTTGACTGCACTAAAATTACACAAGGAGCTTCAATGCCTCTGGTAAATACTGCACAGACTTGTTTAGCCTGTGGCTCTTTACACGCACCCACCAGACTCTTTAGATGTTCCAACACAGTGTTTCTTATGGAGGAAAGAGTTAGGAAAGGCTGAGCAATGAAAGCAGAGATTGTTACCAGCTTTAAAAGGCTTTGGATCATGCCAAGAACAAGTTTCACTGTTTTAGTTGCTTCAGTGTGATAATCCCACATCTTTTCTATAATAATCAGATGCTCCTACACTGCAGTCGGCAGCAGAAGACAAAATGAGTAGTAAAGAGACAAGCAGCAATCTCTTTAAAGAGCTGAGAGGACTGCCAAGAATATTTGTAATCTGATTTCATCCCAGCCTCCTTGCCTTCCCTGACCTGTCACTGGAACTCAGGGTGATCTACCCAGTGGGTTTCAGGTTTTGGTACACAGATCTCTTCTGAGCAAACCAAAGGGAAGCAAATTGATGGGCAGGCTGAGATTCAGTACAGGCCTACATCACTGTCCTGTACCAATCCATTAGCTCATTTATGAAGGAGTTTCACTTTATTACAGGTCACTGAAAAAAACTTAGTCTAGATGGGTGATCTATTTATTTTAGGGAAAAGATCCACTTAGTAAACTATGATCTGAACATCAATTCCTCACTATCTACAGTGCCAAAGACATAGCTGAGATTGAAACAAATTTCTAATAATTTTTTTAGATTAAGTAGACTTCCATTGAACAATATTGGAGGTGCACTCCCTCATGGGGAAAGAAAAAATTATTTACAATTTGCTCTCTGTCACAGCAGAGATGAACTGTAAGAGCCCAGTGTGGCCCTCTCTGTGCAGGACAGCAAGAACTGCAGCCACTTGTCATCCCCTCCCTGCAAGTCCAAATTGACACAGCAGATGATCTTATTGAGGCATGTAATATAACACACACAAAAAAAGCAAAAAAGCCACACCATGATTCGGTGGCAGCACAACTGTCTTGCCTTCCACAGGATTGCTCTGCTCAGCCACCTTTTCTGCAGAATGCACAGTAAAACAGCTGCAACAAGCAGCTCGATGCCTTCAGAGGGATAATAATCTTGACAGTAAAAATATGAACCCAGCACAGCTATTTGTGCTCATTTACAAACAAGACACTGCACTAACTTATGCTCATTTGCACATGAAAATTGCTGGAGTATTTACTGTACATTGTGGTGATCAGAACAGCTTTGGAGCTGCTGTCCTGTGACCATCATAGCGTACAATTAAATACATTTCATTACTCATTTCAGGAAAGGCAGCCACAGTTACAAGGGAGGGGCTGAAGTGGATGACAGGAGTATTACATAAACGTTATTGATTCTGTTTCTCCAAACGCTCACAATAAACACACCAACTGGTTTTGCTGAACAATACAATGCATCATTCAGCTTTCCAGCAGAACATATCAGACATCAGCTATGCACAGTGTGTTCACTGGATGCTGCCATGAAGGACTGAGGAAGGGTGAAGTGGTGATCAGATAAAGGGTGTGCATTCACTCCTCCAGCAGCAACGCAGCAGCAGCTAAATTTCCCAGAGGCAGCAAAAATATAGTGGTACTTCTCAGGCAGCACTTACACTCTAAAATACATCTTAAATCAACCTCTTTCTTGGCAACATCTGTAGTGACACAGGAGTCCTGTTCATCAACACAGCAAAAAAATCTCCACCCTAGTGCTATAATTGGAAGTAGTCACAACAACAGAGGAGGGAGAAGATACCTTGTTCTTCTCCCTTTGAAAGAAAAGATCCAAGTGCTTAATGTGGTCACACACCAGAAAAAAAAAATCATAGCATTTTTGTGTTAGAGGCAGGAAAAACAATGCTGAAGAGAAAATATCACCAAAAAGCGCAACAGATACTTATGGGCAGATCATCTGCAAGAGAGGGCGTTCCAAAAAACAAACCAACCCATGTGGCCAAGCAAAAGGATAATGTTGTCCTTGTTTCACCCACACCTTCTTTCCCAATATGTCTCTTTCTTCATCAGCTAGAGATCTGGTAAAAAATTTACATTTAAAAAAAAAAGTAAAATTATGTAACTCACGATTCTCCCATATGCTCAGTGCCTGTTAGCTCACAAACCATGGAACTGTGTTAACTGGCATGGCAAGGGGTGGATGGACACACAAAAAAGTAACAAAGACCAGTTTTGGTACCTAGAGCCTTTGGGTGATGAAGAAATCTGTCGCTACATGTTTTTAACACACATAACGGTGTGTTTTTCCTTACTGAACAGAGGGAGAAGAACAGGGTGCTGAAGATGTGAAATACTAACAACTTTGATCTTTCAAGGGTTTGGGAACAGAATTTGTGCTTTGAAACATCTAGTTCCATAAATCTCAAGACACAAGGACAGAAAAATCAATGGGTAAGAGAGATGGATCACTCACTGGGATGGAGAGAAATGAGTCAGCTTGTATCCGATCAGCCAATGAGGCCTGGGATGAACCCTGGTAATCTGTCAAAATGCATTTTTCAGGGGCAATAATCCCCTTAACCAAGGGGGTGAAGCCACAAGTACCAAGGAGGTGAAAACTTAATGAGGGAAGGTAAGAATTCTCAAAACATTTTGGGTAATTTTTTGTATGTTAACTCTGAAGCATTGTTCTTAACTCCTTCACTCCGTTCAAGACGGACAGACAGGTTGCAGCTCCACTGCTGTATCCCACTTCAAATGGACCCCTTGTGGTTAACTAAAAAAACACCCTATGTGTCATTTGTTATAAAACTCAGAACCAGAACATGGAAAGAGACTGAACCCTTGCCCTGCTAGGAAGAAGGAAAGTGGCATGGAAAATCCAGCCAGCTGCGGGCAGCACCCAGCTCCATGGGCAGGGACTGGATGGCACGTCCCACAGTGCTGCCATCACCTACACACCCCAGCTGGTACCTGCCCTCAGAGAAAGAGATCAGCAAATGCCTTGGCAAGTCACATTCAAACCATTTACAGTCTCCTGTAGTTCAAGTTCCCCCTCTAGTAACTCAGCTGCCCCACCCTCAGGTATTTTTAGCATGCTTAGGTAAGACTTTTCTGGTATTCCCTCACATCAGAATTTCACCTGTTGCATCTTGCAGTCAAGCTGGGTAGGGCTTTTTTCTCTCATTTTCCTCCCAGAGCATTTTGTGGGCAAGCACCTACTTAGGTGTTGGATGGGGGCCACAAGGAGGAAGGGGAAGCAGGTGGTAAAGAACTGGAGATGCTTTTCCTTCTGTTTTTCTGTGCTGGCAACAATTACTGAAATGCCACACCAAAGCCACCCTCTCTGAAAAACTTGAGCGGGTACAAACGCAGAGGCCCATCTGCTTAGCAACACATGGTGCCAGCAAACAGTTTCCAAGCCTCAGGCTGAGGCTCCCAGATATGGCAAAGGCACGTTGGGCTCCCAACTCCACAGACAGGCATCCACGTAGGGGGCAGGGCAAGAGTGGCCTTCCCACAGCAGGCAGGTGCCACCAGCAGGGCACAGCTCTTTCCCTTTTGGCAGCTTTAGACAGCAGCAACATGCTTTAGGATCTCCTATCTGCTGAAATCCTATTCAGATGCATCCTTTTCCTCTGCTCCTTCAGTACAAGGATCCTCTGTGCAAGAACAGCTTTCCTAGAGCACAGGAGTAACATCCCCAGTCAGAGACCAGCTTCTCCCCCTTCTCCCCATCCAAAACATGTCTTCAGATTTTCCCAAATGCATTTTAACACCTGACCTGCTCTCCAAAGCTCAAAAGAAATGAATCTCTACAGCATGAGCTACACCTTACAATGTCCTGTTATGGGGGTGCCCCCTGATTTCCTGCTCTCCTTCTCATCTCCCGGTGAGCCCCTTCACCGTTCTCTGTGTCAGCCTGTCCCCAAGTGCTTACACCTCTTTCCTGGAGCTTCTCTGCTGTGCTGGGCAAGGAATGAGCCTCACTTGTGCTGTCCCACATCGGTCCCCTGCTGTCCTGACGCAGCTCAGGCTGACAGCACTGCAGAGAGAGCGGCTTTATGGGATGTGACTGCAGGATCTCTGATGCATGTCACCCTTGATGCCAGCAGCTGCAACAATTCCCCGCATTAGCACAACACAATGAAAGCTGCCCCGTGGGTCTCCCCACAGGTCAGGGTATGGGAGCTGCCTTGCATAATGCAAGTCAAAGCACTGCCAGGGAAACCTAGAGGAAGGTTAGCTTTGTCTGAGAATAAAATCTTCGGTTAAAATAGATGAAATCCCTCCCAAGGAAAAGCATCAGAACGCTTTGCTCAGAAGTCCTCCCCAGGACAGACATCCTGGGTGTCGCCCAAACACAGCATCCCACAGCCCTTCTTTGGCCTGGGAAGATGCACAACAGGTGGAGTGCCTGACCAAGAGAAATCCTGCTTTTTGACATCCAAGTGCAGACAGGGATCAGTCCACAAATCAGGACAAACAGATGCAATTGAAGTTAACACAGCTATGGCTGTTCATGCCAATCCAGGTTGCTCTACAGGGTGATGAAGTTCTGACACTTGAAAAACTCTGTGGACCCAGTGGGACTTCAGAGAGGTTTATAATGGAGAAGAACACACTTGGTGGAAAGTTAACCAAAAAACCTGTGCCGAACATTAAAAACTGGCACAAAAAGCCAGAGAAAGTCAGGAACGGACAGAAAAAAGGAAAAAAACCACAATTAGAAATGCCTGAGTGATCATAAGGAAATTATGTTTTGTTATGTGATCCCAAGCCCCCTGCCATAGGTGTCATATAAATAATTATTAATTATGTTGTTGATTATCTGTGTGAGCAATAGAGCTAATGAGCTGGTTCTTACAGGATATAAATACAGCTTCTAAAGAGCAGGGCAGCCATTCTGCCAACGGCAAGCAATTTGAATTATTTCTTCTCTGCTGAGAGTTTGCTTTTTTTTTAACCTGAAGACAACCAATACACACTGTAGATATTTGCTATTAAAAAATCTACTCCCTTCACAGTCCCAGTAGACATAAACTGAATTTCCTTTAATGACTGGGCCCAATTAACTGGAAGCTGGAGCTCCACTTTGAAAGCAGCAGGGTTCCTCTTTGGAGGCTTGGCCCCGATGGGCAGGAGACATCCAAAGGTTGAGGATTAAAGTTGCTTTGTTTCGCTGAGCGTGTACACCATATTGCAGGGTGGTTGGCATGGGAACACAGCTATGGAGCAGCCTGTAATGCACAATAAACAGTCTCCATAAAATACAGAAGCAAATAACTGGAGAGATGAAGGGTAAACCCTTCACCTATCACTGGGAGAGCTCAGCAGATGGAGGAGGAAGGGGCAGCCCTTCCCATTCACAGCCCTTCATCCACACCTGCTTCCAGGATTTTTGTTTTAACATTAGTGCTTTAAGTGCGCATGTGTACTTGACACTTTTCACCATCTGGTGTCCAAACCATGGGATCCAAAAGGAAATTTCACTTTAGCTGTGGTCAGCCTTGAATTGCCACATCTCTCAAGGTGATGGCTAATCCCATGACAGAATTTGAAAGAGGGTTGGCCTGCAGGGCCTGAACATCCATCAATAAAAGGAAAAGGGCAAGTTTCCTCTACAGAAAAATACTTTTTTTTCTCAGAGTCATAGATATAGGTTAAAAGAGGTTGGACCCTAAGTCTAACTGACAGAAAGTGCAGTAGCACATCAGGAATAGAACTTACAACCCTGCTGCTGCATAAGAGGGGAAGTGGGGGGAAAGGAAGAGGAGGAAGATGGTGAACTACCTTAGGAAACCTGTAACATCTCTATTAACACTTTGCTTTGCTTCTTCTTTTACAACAACAGGATTACCAGGTGAAACACCACAAGCATCTTCTGGAAGTTCCTTTTTTTCCTGATCTCATCCAGGGCTGTTGTTCCAGCATGCTGACCCTTCAATCTGTAGAAATTTCCTAATCCTGATCGATGCACTAGATAAAATTTTCAAAACACTGACCCTGGGGATTTGCTCAAGAGACAGGAATGCAAAGACTCAAACAGGAAAAGCTGGAATTTATGGGCTTGCTGGCAGTCTGGCTACAGTGTGGACATCAGTCTTCTGCAAGGGCTGAGAAAAGTCGTTCTTTGTTATGAGCAAGACAGACCAGAACAGACAGCATCATCTGTAGACCCAAAATTATGAATTCTAAATACCATCCAGCCCCTCCACCAGCAAAAGCAGAGACACATCTTACGCCAACCTATCCTGAAGGCCTTCTGATGCAGCTTTGTCCATGGTTTTGAAGTGTGCAGTAAGAAATTAGTACATTTTCAGGCCTCTGAGGAACAATCTTCTTCTTAAAGAAGAAAGCCCGCAGAGCACTGACACGGGAACTTTAAAAACGCAGCTTTAAAAGGAGTACCCTGGGCGCTGACCTACACAAGCTGCTCCACTCAGCCAAGCCATCCACTTCTTTATTAGACACGACCCAGAGTGCTTTATGTATTCCCCTGCATTTTAAAGGGGTCAGACAAGAGCTCCCAAACAGGCTTAGAGTTGCCAAGGAGCCCTTGCTTCTTCCTCCCTCTTTTGTTCCTCAGTAGCCGTGTGCCGGGAACAGGGCTCTGCATCCTAAGGTTATTACACATTTCTCCAATGGATCTCCATGCATAATAAATTAGCTCATTAATGAATTGATTTGAAGGAAGAGTTCACTGCAGGGGCCAGAAAACCAAAGACACACGCCTTTGACTGAACAAATAAGTCACTTCTGCAGCATCACATCGTGCATCCTGCTGGTGAAGGCCCCATTAAATCACCTGACGCTGCTGCTGCCTGTTCTCCATCCTCACCATTATAAAAGATATATGGGAACTGCTTTTGCCTTCACAACTGCTTATTTGTGGAGGTCTGGTCTCATTCCTTACAGGCCTTTTCCATTTGGGACTGTCACGTTTGTCGTTCACGTTAAGGGAGCTTGTGATTTTAGCACCAGCTTTTGCAGTGTTTGAATTATTTGGATTGCAGCTCATTTGGATTGCAGCAAGGGACTGCAGGTCCACCCTGAGGGTTGTTACCAGCCTGAAAAATCTCCAGGCTGTGGTGTTTGCTTGCTATTGCTGCCCAAAATGAGGGAATCGAGTCTGAAAACAGCTGCCCTGAGCTGCTAACTGAATATTTCCAGATGATCCCAGGAACCTACCTCCATGCTCCAGCACCGAGCGCTACCTTGTAAACAAACGCCCTTATATAGGTCTGTGTGGGCAAAGTTAATTATCTCCAAATAGCTTCCAGAAGCCTCAAATCAATTTATGAAAACAAAAATTAACTTTCCATATAAACATAATTACAGTGAGACAACAGTATCCAGCCTGGTGCTACTGCTGTTTTTGGAAGCTGGGCAGAAAGCCAAATGAGTTCATTAGGCAGTGTAATTAATAATGGTTTTTTCCTGCTTTAGGAAGCCATTTATGGTCCTAAGAGGCAAAGGTACTGGGGAAAAAACCCACAGCTGACAAGTTTTAAAAGGTGCTTCTGCAACAACAATTTATTTTAGAGCCTCCATGAGAATATATATCATTTAATGAACAGAAAAAGAGCAGAAAAAAAATAACACTGCAGCAAAATCCGTTCACTCTGCTCACAAAGATGCCTTGGAAGAATTTTCTTGAGAAGGAACCACCCAGTTTCTGCTCCAGGAATGAGCATTACCTACTTTCCAACCTAGGAGGCACAAAGACAGCACCACATAACCATCTTCCCCTGTTCAGTTCCCCACGTCCATTGTTCCGTGGCCCTAGAACAGCACAAGAACCTGAAAATGCAAGAAGAGTCCACAAACAAACACCATTTCATAGCTCTGATCCCAGCAAAACACTGGGAAGTTTCTTTGGTTGCTAAGCCTATCTGATTATTACCTCTCAGCTCTGAATTGCATTCTCTCAGGTTACAGAGATGTGCACTTTGCAAACACGGATCACTTTGTCTCTCCAAGTGGCAACACACAATCTGAAGTGAAGCTTGTGCATGTGTGGGAAAGCCACATCTGTTACCCTCTGTCCCACTAGGCCACAAAGTGTGTCTTGATGCTACCAAAGAAGTGCCAGCCAGTGGTGATGGATACTGCACTGATGGTCAAGGCAGAAGAGCACAAGTGTTGAGCCACTTTTCACTGTGCACTCATTTCTGGGGAAGTAGAGGGTCAGAACAATGCAAGTCACCAAACATCTACTTAAAGGGACAAATTAAAAGCAGATAAAGCCAGCATCCATCTCACCATCCATATCTAAATATCTATGTGGCTCTGAGATACATAAAGGGAATATTTGGGTGTGCATGCCCCAAAGCCAAGGAGTCGACAAGCCCCACCCTCTAACACCCCAACTCAGCTTCTAGCTCAGATGCTTCACCTCGCCACAGCAGAGGGTACATCCCCCTGCCGTGGATTGCCCGGTGGAATACACAAACCCTGGCTCAGCCCTGCAGCACAGCAGCGTAATCTACTTATGAATGGCAGCAGAACTCCGAGATTGAATTACAAGGCAGGTATTCAATCAGACAGGATGTGTAGCTGCTTTCTAACAGACTGGAGGATTAAGAGAGCGATAGAATACATCCTTTCCTTCCACATGACAGCATCTCCCTCTTCTCCCCTCCCCAATCAAGAAACTAGCAGAGGCTGTCCTTAAAGAGAAGAGGATTTGCAGTGCTCAGGACCCACAAGAAGGATTAGAGAAAGGTTAAAGAGAACATGCATACAAAAGACAACTCTCCTGTATCATCCCCAGCAGAAGAATTATTAAACAACACTCTGTGCAAGACGGCAAAAAAACCTGAGCTACCAGGAGAAGAGGAGGTGCAGCTGGAAGAGCTGCCAGCTGCTCTGTTTGCAGTGTCTGGGGTAAAACCACAGCACCTGTTTTTAGCAGAGCTCAAAGACAGGCTTCACAATTTTTAAGAGGCCTGTAGAGTGTAGGGAGTTGCAAGCAAGAGAGCCTGCAGTCATCTGGTTTGTATATTCCCCTACCACCCAGGGTTCATTGCCTCTAACTGCACTAGGTCCTGCACAAACAGAAGACAGGAGAAGCCCCTACTCAAAAGAGCACATCATATGCAATGTAGAGATTCCCACTTTACCCATTGCTACCATTCCTGGGGACATGGAATGTCTGTGCTGTAGCAGAGCATGACAAGGAAATATGGGAATTTATTGCTTAGAGCCTAGAGAAGAACCACAGTGCATGGATGTGAAAGTCACCTGATGGAAAAAGGCTGCAGTGTGGTATTAGAAGACAGAGGACAGTGTTTCACATGGTACAGGGAAGAAATTCTCTATCTGATGCAGCAGGATTACATCATGTCTGACGGCAGAGGCCCATTGTGCTCTTGCTTGTAAAGGAGGATTACTGTATATCTGATCTGCAAGAAGGATTATTGTGTTTGAAGCGGGCTCGCTACAATCAGGATGAACGGAAAAGCAGTAATATGCTGGTGGAAGGTTTCACTGGATTTGTGACAGGGCAGATGCAGAGCTGTGTATCACTCTGGCACTAACAATAATGCATTCACACATCGGAAGAGGGCCCCAGACCGCCTAGAGATGCTTTCAGTATGTGGCACAGGCCCACTTCACTGCCAGCCCCCAACTCACTTGACAGGTCACTGAACAAAACTTATGCCTTAGTCTATAGCAGAGGTCTATGTAGTTCTGGGAAGAAATTCCAAACTCTCTTAATTCTCTTGATTTTGGTCCCTTTTCAGTCCAGTCTGACCCAGAACCTATGCTTAGCCCTTCTTTGATCATAATTTCCCATGCTTGAACAACCAATTCTTTTTATTTATCATTAAAACCTTAATTGGATTTGACAGTGATAAACATGCGATGTATTCTTTAATGTCTTACAGTATATTAACTCTGGGACATGTATCTATTGCATTCTCCATTATCAATACTTCAATAAACCTTCTGTTAAACCTTGTTATAAGAAAATCGAGTTTTCATCAAAATCTACAGGACTGGCCTATTACTGCAGGAATCATATCAGGGAAGACATCACAGCCACCCTAACAACACAAACCAGACAGCTCTTAACACACCGGGTGGCATTTATCAAGATATTGACTATAAATCATTGCAAATGGAACTGCAGGAGAAGGCAAGGCCTAGGGGCCTGCTGGGATCATGCAGGCTTTATTTTATTTATGCTGGGTCATCCCTAGGTTTGTCTTCAATAATTTTCTTAGCTCTTTTTAAATACCATCCCATCAGCAGGAGAAACTCTGTGCCTCACCACCTGAGCTGAAGGTTCTGCATTAAACTCCACTTTCAGCTGAGGAGTAACAGCCATGGGGACTTGGCAAGACTTGTTCCAGATAGAAGAGGGAGCCTATGGACTACAGATAACCCTCACAGCTCCTCATCTGAGCTGCTAGGAGGTTCATCCTCAGGTTTGGCACAAAAAGGAACCTCTTGATTAATATTCACCCACAAACATGTTTCATTCTTTCGTCCCTCTCGCCAAATCCTCCTGCTAGAATCCTTCCTTCAGGGGAGAAAAAACAACAAACCAGTAAAACTCTTCAGCAAAGCAGGCAGACTTGCTGCACTCGTATTTGACAGAAGGGAGAACAGATTGGGACTCCATGAAGAGTGACTCATTATCAGCAAATAGTTTTAAGTGATGATTGTTTCATCACCACTCACCCAGCTCTTCCCTCTGTCTGCAGGCTAGCGCAAAAACTCCCTGTGAGAGGATGACAAAAAAGAAAAATTAGGCAGACAACCTTACCTCTTGCTTCCTCTCCCTGGATCGTGAGCAGAACTGTCTAAAAAGGGATCTGTAACCTTGGGTTACAGATTGAGAGCTTAAGGGTTTTTTTCTTTTCTTCCAAAAGCAGTGTGTAATATTGTCTCCCTTCTTAACCTATCCGAGAAAACACTGAAAAAACATTTTCAGATAGCTGCCCTTTTCCCGTGCAAACATATGCTGAGCCTAACCCTTAGGGACACTCACACCCTTGCAGTCATTTAGCAGATAAGCCCTTGCTGTAGGATCAAAGCTCCGTTGCAATGTGCCAATTGATGTTGCTGTAAATGAGCATTAGCACATTTGGGATCCAGCAGGACTGGTGCCTGAAGGTGAAGAATCCCATACTTGGAGTCAAACACATCAAAACTCCATCAATAGCAGGGTACAGAAGGTTACAGCAGCAAAAATGAAACCCTGGCTGTATCACGTTGCTCTCAGCAACTACTTCCAGCAGCGAGCTGCGTTTAGAGCAGCTGCAGAGCAAATGGAGAGAGAGGGAGAGAGCAGAAAATCATCACACACACTCTACCTAGAGAGGGGTTTTGAATTGAAATGGCCCAAGGGCAACCATATAAGAAAAATGGAGCTGTCTGGCTCCAGGCACAACAGACAAGCTTCTCCTCTCATAACCAGGAAAAAGGGAGAAGGCAAGAGAATGGGGCAGCCCCCCATGGTGGTGTTCTCCCACCCACGCAGCAAGAGGCAGCAGGGTCACAGACTGGGCTTTCCAGAACCGTGACCTCTCCTGTCCACCTCTCCAGACAATAAAAAGCTGCTTCAGGTTCCCAAACGCTTTCTAAAGGATCCTCTGCAGGGAAACCTGCTCACTGAAGAGCTATTCCAGCACCTTCCCAACCCTTGCCAGGCAGAGAGGCACACAGGAGTTCTGTTATCAAAAGATAATCACATCCCCGGGGCATTACCAAGCCTAAAATGCAGCTGTGCCTCTGATCCTCTGGGTGCAGTTACCTCCTCATTTACCGTGCTCCCACCTGCCCTCAAGCTGCCTTTGGTTCTATTAGGAAATTGTTTGTACCTCTACATTGCTATAAATTATTGAGCAGTATCTGAAGCCCCGGAAGGCATTATTTCACCTATCCAAAATGACTAAATAAATAAAACCCCTTTCCATCAGAACATCCACTTAGATCTGAATATTCCAAAACCAAACAAAATTTACACAAAGCCTTAAAAAATTCCTTGTGATATTAAACACAAACCCACACCATAAGAAACGGCTCACAACTCCTATCATTTCAATATCCAGATATGCTTGCAGGCATTTTGCATCTCAGCTCCCAGCGTGGGTTGTATTTTGCAGGCTTCACATTGCTACCAAAGCTGGAGACAGCCGTCATTGACTCGTTTGCCAAGCAGTGACACAAACTTAAAATATTCTTCAATTGCTTTTTTTGTACTGAGGGCTATCAGCCTCATCTAGTTTCTAACCAGTGAGATCTATATCTTTTGATTTCTTCTGAGACTCTGAGGAATATAAAACCAGGTACAGTGGAAAGGGAGAATCATGCACAGTTTCTCCTCCAGAATTTAGTGACAGGAAGGATTCAAGGCCAGATGAGTTTGAGATGATGCCAGCTATCTGTTGTCAGGGAGGGGCAGAGCAGGTGGTTACCCCCTCACCCTCCCATGATCTTCAGGATTTGACCAGAAAAAAACCACACTGCCATGCTGGCAACTGCCACCACTTCAGCCAAAGGGACTTCAGAGGTGAACTGAAGTTTAGTGACTTTCTGTTCTTAGCTCTCTGCCACTATCCCTTAAAACATCTCTACAACATGGAGGTAGGAAGTGAGGAGAGAGAAAAACTGCAGTCAAAGTGACACAGCTGACCTCCCTGCCTGACAGAGGTAGTCTGAAAGTCTCCATTATCCAACAACTCAATCCCTGCAGGGTCATGCAACTCACCCCACAGGCCAAGGTCACCCTTAATCTCCATTAGCATCATCCCTTGTTTATTTTCCAACCTTTACTCCCAGGAAGCTGAAAGCCCAAAGCAGGGTAAGAAATACAGTTCCTTTCCCTGGACACTTACTGCATTATTAAACATGGATTTAAACAAGGTTTTCTATCTGTATGCTAAAACACCTTTTTTTTAAGACAGCTTTGCCTGAGGGAAACCACTCTTTGTTTTGGCTTAACTGAACACCCATTAATTTTATAGGAAGGGCTAGGGGGAAGGGCTTGTGTCTCCACAGATTTATAGTCTTTTCATGCCAACTGGGAAGGAAATTCTCACATGCTTGTGTAGCATCAGACTTCTCCCACAAAGCTCATATTTACAGAAGAATGCAAAGCTCCCCCAGGGAGTCTAGGAGCTGATGAGACTACAAGGATCTGTTATTTATATTATAACTGTGCCCAAGATTTTTGGACATTGTACACATTCAGGGGAAGATGCAGCCCCTCCCTGACAGGGTTCACACTCATAGCGAATTACTCACTTGCATGGAAATCAGCATGAGTTACACGTGTTTTTCTGGAGCAGAGCTAATAGTTCACACAGTTAAAGGCAACCTGATGCCTGCATCTCCCCACTCCAGCAAACAATGAGCCTACTCATTCGGATCATGGTTGCTGTGCCCAAACTTGCCAAACAGGATTGTGGTCGAGCAACAGAAGAGCCATCCTGTGCCAGATGCACCAACTCCCCCCTGGGAGCAACTCCACTGGAGTTGGTCACTGGTGCTGATTGTGAAAGAAATTTGGTGCAATCTGATTTTATGAACTTGCTGAATTCCTGAGAGAACACTGAATCAACCAGCTGCTGACAGAGCTGGTGTCATCACTTCGTCTTCAAGCCACAACTGATTCATCCCAGTTAACGTAAACTATTTTCCACTTGCATGTACTGGGAGGCACAGGACGAAGCAAAGCTGCAAGCATAGTTTGCACTAGGGCCGGAGAACCCTTTTTTTTTTCATAAGAAAATCTTTATTGAAGGGAAACAAGTTATTTCACTGACTCGAAGGCACCCATTGAGCTTACAGAGCCTTCCAGAACGAAAAAGGCTGATATAGACATTATCTTTTCTTTAACTCACTTTGAATTTGCCTGGAAGTGTCTGATGCAGGTACTATGAGAGCTTTCTAAAATATCTGCCCACAAGAAAAAAGAAGGGAGGGGGGGGAAATAGCACAAAGACTCTTCAAGAATGGACAAGAATGGGTAGGGGAAGAATGGAAAGTCCCAGTAAGGGTCAAAGAGAGACTTTTGCAGGCTGGAAAATCCTTTTCCTATTTGCAGTGCATGTGCAGAACACAGAAGTGATGGACTTACAAATACAGAAAGGAAAATGTGGATTAGAATGAAGAAAACTCTTTCTACAAGAAAGAACAAAATTTGTGACTAAGAGATGCCATGGCACCTCAGCTTTGGAGGTCTGCAAAGCATTGCCCAAGTGCACATGGGCCCACACAGGCTGAGAAATCAACCTATTCCAGTCCTACAATCAACAGAGAACTTCTGAAAAGAAGTGGTGAAGAAATTCAAAGCAGTTCCTGATGGCAGAGCTCTGGGTGAGGCACACAAGGAGTGTCACCACGACATCCCAACCTCTCAAGCACACACCAGACAGGCTGCATGTGAATGACAGAGCTCCAGGAGGCAGCTGGAGCCTGCTCAGGGGACCAGCAGAGCCCTCCCATCCTGACACCCGATTTGAGTACGTCTGTGTCGTGAACTGAGACCAGAGGCAGCACAAGCAGAAACAACTGTATTTCCCAAATCTTGCCCGGGGCAACTCTGCGCACGGGATTTAGCCAGGAGTGCTCTCGATCCCAGAACAAATCTTCACACAGCTCAGGTTCTCCTGGAGGTGATCTGAGCATCCCTGCCCTCAGGGCAGCAGGCGAGTGCCTACCAACGCCCTTTCCACATCAGTTTTTACTTTTTCTCATTACTTTTAACTGCTGATAGGAAGCAAAGCCCGTTGTCATACGGGGGTTTGTAAGTGATGAACATTTGTCTTTCTGCCTACAGAAAGCTGCCAAATCATAAAGCTCCATCCTGTTTGTAAAACAAGCCCTGGGGTATTATTTTTCCTAAAGTCAATGATGTCACAGAAGTACTACTTGAAAACAGAATCTAAAATTACACTCTTGAGTGCAGCGCATTCTGGAGTTTTCATTGGCACTGCTAAAATTGTTCTGTTGTGTTTTTCTGGCACAGTCCATAGTCAGATAATTGCTTGGGGCTAATCTTGAGAAGGCAAAATATACACAACCAGCACAATTCCACTTCTGCTCCATCTTCTATTAAGAAACAAATATTCTCCACAGCATGAAGTCAGGTTATCTTTGCCAACAAACTTTACTAAATGGAGCAGAGTGAATTTGGGGGAGCAGGGGGTGGAGTGAACAATTTTGGCAAGCAGAAAGCTTTTGTGAATTATTGCAGAGCCAAACTGTTAGCTTTTTTTTTTTAAGGGGAGAAGAAAGGCTATAACAAGAGGTCAAAGAGGTTTGTTTAGTCTGAAAGATTTCTGAATTAATTTCCCCTCCAGAAATACATGTGAATGAGGGGGAAAAAGGGACACCTAGGCTATTTAGCCTGCTCTGGCTCCAAGCAGAATTTCATGACTGTTCCAGACAAGTTCAATCAGCCATTTAAAGACCTTTCCACCTCCTATATTTACTGTACTATAAAAGATTTGCTGTGCAGCATTATTCCACCCTATTTCCAGTAGCAGTGCCAAGAGCCAGAGCACACCAAGCCGTGTTGGTGAGGTGGTAACAAGCATTGCCAAGTCCAGCTTTCAAAAATATACTTGCAACACCACCAGCATGACTGAGCCAGATATTGTGTCATTCAACCAGATATTCACTTTACCATGGCTGGCAGAAACACCCATCATTCCCAGATGGTGTTCTCACCTCAGCTTTGCTGTTGGGTGACTTACAGAGACTCGCTGCATCTCCTGCAAGCACCCATTCCTTCACATGAGTATCTCTGTGTGGCTGAACAGCCTTCCTTAAGCAAAGCAACACATGCAATTTGATTTAATACACTCTTTTCAAAGGTCTTGCAGAAGTTAATGCACCTTTAAAGGCTGCGTGGTTGGCCTCCGCCTCTGAGTAGATACTGTATGGGAAGGGTAAAAAAATACATATGACCACCAAATTAAGATACTGGTCACTGAATTTGAGGACCAGAGCACCTAGCTTGGATCTCAAAAAGTCCTCTGTAGTATTTAATCGGTCAAAATAACATGAGCTGAAACTTCTATAAGAAAGATCAACCTCTTGGACTTGGAGTGAGGAAACCAAAGAGTCTGGTAAGACCCAGCAACTCATGCTGAACCAGTGTTTCTGGTTGTACCTGGCAAAGTTCACATTCCTTTTTGAACAGAAAAGCAAAAGCCTCCAGAAGAGAAAAGCTGGAGAGAAATACAGGGGATGTCACCTCCCTTTCTTATCCCACATTCCATATCACCAGATGTTCCTGAATCAGTGTATTTAATACCTACAGTCATTTCAAACATGGGATGCTAACTTGCTCCAGCTTCTATGAGAACGCTGAACAAGGCTGAACCCCAAAGCTGAGCAGCCCCCAGCAGGTATCAGTCTGCAGCATAACCCAGCTTCCCACCTCTGCAGCTGGGGCAAGACACTCCATTCCTCCATCCCCCATATATTAGCACAAGAACTAATAACATTCTATAGGGGGAAAACAGCAGGATGTAAAATCTGCTTATTTAGGTGTACTGCCAACGCTTCCAGTGAAACCATCCCATCTTCCAGCCAGCTAAGAGTTCTAATTAGAATATGAGGAAATTCAGCTTCAGCTGACAGTGAAATACTTGAATTAGCCACAAGCCATGGTAATTTGGGATCCTGGTTTCTGTCATCCCCTGCAAAGCTGACACTACAGTATGCAATTTCTGCAAAGGAGAAAAGTCAAGTTTGTTCAAGATAAGGCCCTGACACAGTTTATTTGTTTGCAATCTTTAGGGACTGCTTAGCAAGTTCTAGAAACAGGCAAAATAGAGAGTAATATGATGAATTTCATTTATTTGGTCCATCAAGGAGACTTTGCACACAAACGCACCTTCCCAAAACAGGTAACACGAGTCAAGGCACAGCCAGGGCAGAAGAGGCGATGTCTGCTTACAGCCCAGGAAAAAGGGAGTGGAAAAGCTGAGAGCTCTTTTTAACTCTAAACACTGCACTACAACCAACCAACAAAACAAAGTGAGCTTCCTACCCATCAAGGGCTGCTGTTATAACTTAATTCAGAGAAATGTAGCATAATTTCAGAGAAATTATGGCATTCTTGTTGGCAGACATTCTAGTGGTGCAGTGATGCATGTTTCTCAAATGCCAATAACTCTTATTTAGGTTTCTCCTGAGCAACATCTCTGTGAGCTGGAACCTCCCTTGGGAGCCACAATGGGAGACATCTCTTTCCAAGCAGAAGGACTCTGTGGCTCTTCATTGTCTCTCCAGAGAAAAGAAGAAGGGGGGAAAAAAAAACTCACTGCGTGCCTTCCTCAGCAATTTATCTAAGAGGCCAAGTGCCTCCAAGACAGAGATTAATATTTCAAATAAAGTCCCCTGATTATCCTCACAAAGCTTCCCAAAGGGGCTGGAAGGAAAACGATGCTCTGCTGATCTGGACCGCTGGATTCCCTCAAGGCAGATTGTTACACAGTGACATCAGAAAACACTCCAGCTAACAACAGACCCTCTTCCTTATTTTCTTTGTGAGGCTTGGAAAATCCCAACCTCAGCCACTCCTGCTTTATTTTGGCACCTTTGATATTGATCCCAGCTGAAGCCAGATACCACAGAACTGTGGAAACATTAAAGAGAAATGCACCACACTTCATCAAAACTCCAACACCAAATCCTCAGAGTTTGGGCAAGTACACAAGTCAGGTTTACTTCATCTGGAGCTTGATCCTAATTAGAACAAGCAGATAGGTAAAGGAAAATATATGCACAGCCCAAGTGTGCAGCTACTCAGGGAACACAGAGGTCAGGCTCCAGTCATACTTCAACCACTTAAACCTTGTGATTTCAGGTTGGGATCAGAACACAATGCTGAAAATAAGAGCAAATACCTAGAGATCAGGCTCAGCACAGGAGCAGAAGTTTTAGGAGCTCCCAGGAAAGCCAGCACTCACACGCTTTAGATTCCCATCCTCCAGGTTCAGATCAGCCTCTCCATTTGATGCCAAACCAAAGCAGAATCCCAGGTTTCTGGGGTTAGGTCAAGTCTAGCTTATTACACTGTAGTCATACATGTAGTCACAGAGGAGTTGCTCTGGTGGAACTTGGTCAATAGTACTCAGACCTGACATTATTTTGATTACACCAGGAGTAGTAAAGAGCATCAAACCAAAGGAAAAAAGCACCTGAGTGAGGAGCATGAATCTCCTTACAGCCTGTTCAAGGGTCCAAAGAGCTCTTGGTATAGCATGTGTCACTGTTGTTCCTTTAAAGCCAGGGCTAAGGACTCTACTGAGTGCTGAGAACATATTTCTACAGCAGCAGAAAATGGCAAATCCCAGGATGCTGCAGGTCTCAATTCCCTGCTGACCCTTATGCTCCCACATGCTGTACAAGGAAGGCTTCCAAACAGGAGGCTGCAGATCTCAAGTGGCCACACATCCCTTTTAGCATGGGGAGTATGCCTTCCACAAGAGGAGTACACAGCAGTTTCATGGATGGGAAGCACCCTGGATACCCACCTAATATTCAATAAAACTGAGAAAGTGAGCAGGGTGTCCCCGCACCAGCAGCTCACTAACACCTAAAATGCACAATGAGGGCCAAAAGTTGGCTCCTGAATTCCCTCGAGCCAAATAAAAGTGCTGCCTTTTGCCTGTGGGCTGTGCTGAGAAAAGGGCTGTGCCTTGCAAAGCGAACAAGCTGCCCTGAGGCTGCCAGATGCAGGGAGCAAGGCAGCTCAGGGTCATCCCAAGGGGGCTGGAGGACTTGGCACCCCAGTGAGGGTACCTCAGCTAAGGGGTAGCACCTTGTTCCCAGGTGCATTTAGCAGCAAAGATGGGACCAGCCAGGGCAAGACACAGCTACAGTCAGCGTGGGGGTCATCTTCAGTTGCACTGGGGTTTGTATGCTTCGAAGAAGGCAAGAAGAAGCCAGGAGGAGCCCTTTAAGTGCAGGAAATCTGCTTTCAGGATGAAGTTGACACCTTTGCAAGGCTGGCACATGAGTCCAACTTCAAAGCCAGGAAAGCTAGAGGCAGGAATTCTGGAGGGTTTCAGCCTTTCCCAGGGGGAGATCCTGTTATCTGCACATCTCTATGCTGCAGTCTCACATTCTGTTTCCTCCAGCATCACAAGGAATTTCGCTGCAGATGAGCAATGCTTTCAGAAAGACGGATGTGCAGAGAGACTGCATAAACATCGCAGCCCCGCTGGCAAACTCCGTGCTGTTCCAGGGGCACACATTAAAGTGGCTCACAACCTTTACTCTGCCCTCACCCCCACAGGTAGCCAGAAGATGACAAACAGCAGGAAAGTCAATCCCTTGTAATCACACAAGACAAGCAATGGCAACGAGCTTCATGCCCAGATGCAGCTGGTCAGGAAGCATGGCCACATGTTTTTTTTCATTGCAGTTTCATTTCATAACAATCAAAACCTTGCAGAACAGTTTGAACAGGTTCTAGAGCTGGCAAAACCTCCCATAGGCAGCCTTAATATCACACTTCTGTCAAAACAAGGACTTGAGCCCAATTTTCCTCAATCACTGGCAACTGCTGTACCACTGTGCTCGCTATTCACAATTAAAGTTCATGAGGCTTACAGGAACATCCTTATTTTGCAGGTGAAAGCCAGCAGTTAGAAAATAGGGAGTTGTGTGAAGACCTCCAAAGGGGATGAACAAGAACAACCTCAGCCTTCTCATAAGAAGCATCCAACCCCCTTGTCTCCAGTGGCTCTCAGCCACTTCCTCCAAGATGAGCACTGTGCTACGGCCACCAAGCCCCAGCTAAGAAAGTGAGATGGGAATCAGTGGTCTCCAGGGCTTGCACAGCTGCAGCAGGAGAAGTAGAAGTTGCCACCCGAGGGCTGTAGCAGCAGCCACCATGCCCTGCTGATTCAATGGGTTACAGTGACTTCACACAGTTTGCTCAGCCGAGTCCCGGGAGAGTTTGGTCACAGCCAAGCACCAGCCCTAGTGACAGCACGGGCTTGCATTGCACAGGGAGGGAAGGCAGCAGAGTTTGAATCCCAGAGCTGTGCTTTTAGCCGTGCCCAGGGCCCCATGTCATCAATAAGAGCCCTGTTAAGCCTCAGGCTGTACAAGTACAAGACAGACAGGGAGCTCCAAGCCCAGGACAGAGATTATTTCAGTTTAAGATGAAGCAACGGGGGAACAAAGTAAGTAGAAAATTAAAGTGGGTAGCATGAAAGGAGCAGTCCTAGGAGAGCAGCGAACAGGTTTAAATCTGAACTCTCACTAGTGTCAGAAATGCTGGTCTAACTACTGCCCTTGAACAGCTCTAGGGCTTGTGCAGCCACTCACTGTGCAAAAACAAACTCGAACAAAACACCCACTCCCTCTTCCAGCACTGAAGTAGCTGCTAGAGATGTAGAGGCATGAGAGAGAGTGGGAAAGCTTCTCTTTTGGTTTTGGTCTTAAGGTAATACTGTGGACAAGAGAGGTGGTCCTGCAGGCATTTAATGGATGACATGCGTGTGCCTGGACACAAATGGTGAAGACATTCTACTTAAATGTGGGAACCAGCGAAAGCTGCAGCTCCAACCAACAACAGGGAACAGCAGCACATAGAACAGGGCAACAAGGCAAGCAGTTTATGAAAGGACTGGAGAAAGCTGAGGCAATCAAAGTGACTACCAGCTTTTTGCAGCAACATCTGGGCACACATTTCCTGAATGCACCGGTGACTAGTGTGGAAATCCCAGGAAGATGCAAGGAACTGGAGCAGAGATGGAGCCATGACATCTAATCTGGGGTGACATGTGCCTCTGGGCTAGAGCAGCGAGATTGCTTTTGCCACGACCGGAGAGAAGATTGCTGTAGTCAGGAGCACAGCAGCTCAGGGAAGAAAAAAAGCAGTAGTGTGAAGAGAACACAGAATTCAGTATTATTCAGAAAGCTGAGGTACAAACTGGACATGGTCTGTAGAACAAATAAAGAAAATGCCAGTCTGTGATCCTTGTGGGTCACACATAGGACCCACAAGGAAGGAGGGACACAGTTTGGGAGAAAAGGCCAAGCGTCTTCTGTGTATCATTCTGATACTTCAGTTGTGGTAAGAGCCATTTGGCACAGACACCCTCCTGAAGTGGAAGGACGCAGCTGCAGAAATGGAGACCACTTCCAATAACAACCTGCAAGGTGTGAAATCAAGAGAGTAGCAGGATGGGCACAAGCAGGGGCATGGAATAACCAGATCAGATCAATTTGGGCTTAAAATGAAAGACACGTTAAAAAGTCAAAATGAAACGTGTCTGTTTATTGATAGATCTTTGAGACTGAGCTAAATTTAAATCAAGAACACTTGAAAATGAAACATTCTGCAGAGATGTGGTTATTTGTACAGCTTTGGTTAACACCCTTCCTGGCAGTGAAATGCGCTTTAATGTGGTAAAGGCAGTGCAAGAAGAATGTTGCTGTCTTCTTCTCACCGTGCCTTACACGTTCATTTGCAGATTTTTGCCCCATGTGTCTCTGTGCAGCCCCATCCCCACAATCAGAGACCTGAGAAGGTTACCCAAGTACCAGAAGGTCTAAATCACCAGCTCCCAGCACTACATTACACCCCAACCACAAAAAAAGGCATCCAGAACAGCCTACAAAGCACAGAGCTCCCTCAGCATCACCCAAACCTGAAGAAAAGGATTCCCCTTTCCATTAAATCCCAGGTCTGTCATTGCAGAAGGTCAAGGCAGACTCCTTAGAGAGTCACAGGCTTCATGCTGTCACTCATATTAATGATGCAATGCTTTATTAATTGGAGTTTTCCTGAACAGCATGTGTAGTATCAGTGACACTCATAATTAAATAGGCAGGCAGCATTTTTTTTTTAAATGAGCTGAGAGTTAATTGAATTCTGGAGTCCCTGTGATCAGCTGTGAAATTTATACCTGCAATTTGTGCAGGCAGCAAGAACTAGAGCCTTTGGGGCCTTGTTATTCATCAAAAATAGGCTGATTTATTTGTGCCAAGTATCTCTGTAGGAGGCTCTTGGGCTCGATGTACAGTCACTTTCCTCCAATTAACCTCCCTGGCCTAGAGGGAAAAGAGAATTAGACATCTGTTAAAAGCACAAACCTAGTCTTGAGAAAGTAGGCACATTTCAGTGGAAGCCAGCTCTCAGCTGAGCTAACCTCTGGCCACCACGAGCTGAGGAGTTCCCAGCATGAAATAGGTCAAAAACAGCCAACACAAACTACAGAGTCAAAGCAACTCACAGATGATAAGATGTGGAAGGTACCTGGCACAAGTTAGCTGGACCACTCTGCTTCACAGAGAGCAGACCCCTCTGAATTAGGGGGGGACGAGTGCTACCATGTAGGACAGCAATCCCTCTCCTCCTGTTTCCCACCCGTGCAAAATTCAGTTCCCAGAACACTGGGTGCTTAGCAGCTGCTTTTCATGCCACCCTCCTTCCCCTTACTGCTCAGTATGGGTAAGTCTTTGCTCAAGGACTGGAATGGGTTCACACTTTTAGTTTCCTTAGGTTGGGGCTCAGCACAAAGCAGCTCACCGTGGTGAAAGCAGGCGTTTCTTAGTAAGAAGTTTGCACACACTTCCAGGAAATTTTCCAGCCACAGACCACTTTGTGTCAAAATCATAAGGACCAGCCAGAAGCTGAGAAGAGATCTTGAGGACTGGAGCTGTATCTCCATTCTGTACAAATCCTTTTAGGATCTCCTCTTAGGGCCAATCATTGCCTAAGAGCACCCATGAAATGGTACAGCAGAGCCAGGAACCAATAATACTCCTTGCTCAATGAATTTTCCAGTCCAAGGCTAACTCTGCCAGCAATATGACAACATTGTTCTTCATCACTGAAGCACGGCACTGAAGCATTAGCTAATCCCTCTCAAGTGTGTGGGAAATAGTCTGGAGTTCTGCAGTTGGCTTTCATAAAACCGTCCATCAGAAATGGCTCCAAGGCACAGACAGATCTGCCATGTGGCCATTCTGGAGAGCCCAAAACGTGACTAGTTTTGCATGGGAAAAATACAGGCCAGCATTTGTTTAATAATGTTTGCTTTCACAAAGAAAGTCTGAGATCAAAATGGCACCTGCCACCCTCAAAAGTACACCAGAGCAAGCACAGCCCAATTGTCCACAGCAGATTGCAGCATCAGGTTTTTATCTTTGCCTTACTCTTTATAGCTATGGGACCTGTGACTTCTGGTTGGGATTTTGTTAGTCTTTTTTTCCAATGCTGGATTTCCTTTAAAAGGCTGTGGTTTAGTTTGCAATTTGTTTTGGTTGATTTGGGTATACTCTGTCCACCACCTAGGAAAGCCCATATCCATGTCTGCTGGAAATCATGGGAGGCCAACATACCTCTCTTGAACAGTTCTTCTCCCCGAGCCAGTATCACTGGTTGTTTTTGGACAGTCATTCAGGGGTAAAACAAACCAAAGCCAAACACACAACCCCCAACACACACACCATATTGACAGCCTGATTAGCTGTTAAAAAGCCTATCTTTCCTTATGACTAAAAGCAGCCATTTAAAGTGAGCAGTCAAGACTCTTGTAAAGATCTTCAGTGATGCCCTATGACATCAACATCACAAGAATCTATGTAAAAACTATTTATATAGAAACTGGTCTCATAGGCAAACTATTTTATAAACAGTTAGAAATTCCTTTTTGTATTTCAGCTGGTATTTGTTTATGAATTAGCTCAAAGTGCAATGCAACTCAACCTCCAAGCAGCTTAGGTGGTTGTTTACAAAAAAAAGGCAATGGCAGAAGCTGGTCCCAGAAGTCAGACTGGGAACTCCTTAATAAGGACATTTCAGTCCCCCAAGACACTCCTCCCACTGCAGAAATGCAGTTGCCACACAGCAATTGTAGCCTGCCAGCATTAGGTGGGATCTTCAGTAGATTAAGAACTGCTCCAGTGATTTTGGACATCTGCAGTTTCTCCCATGAGCACTTCATCGTTGAACCACACTTTAGGGTACTCTGCTTTCAGCAGGGGTCTCAACAGGTACATTTGCTCATTAAAGCAAACAACAGCCCAAGATTTCCTGCTGATCCAGGAAATTTCCCTGCTAAACACGCACCAATCCTGAGAAGCACACAGCTTCACATCCAGCCACTACCTATAGTGCCCGAGTTCAGTGAGCAGCAGAAATGCCACAGTGTATTACCAGGAAAAGACATAACACAAGTATAACTGCAGAGAAATACATGACAGGAGTCAAATGTTTAAAAGCATGAGATACACAGGTCCACACTGAGGTAAAATAAAATCCCACAGGAAACAACCAGGCTGCTAACCAGGGCGACATAACCAGTAATTACCAAATAGCTCTGGCTGCTTTTGTCGTATGCAAAGCTGTATCTTCGACTTCAGGCATTTAAGCAGGGCTTGAACACCTTAAGCAACACAAGCTATTTGCATCAGAGAACTGGGTACCAGATATCAGGCTCTGCCAGACCATGACACCCCATGAATGCCCCTCCCACCCTGAGCCAACGCTGCCTGGGGCAGAAAGCATCACTGATGGCACTCAGAGCTCTCCTGGATCTCTGCAGGCAACAAGCTGGAATGAGTTTGGAGCTGCTTTCCAGAAAGTCTCAGACAGTTCATGGGCAGCAGTCTGAACTCACAGCTACATTAGCAAGAGTCGCTCAGAGAAATCACGACACAGATGCAAAAAGGGGAAGGTTTTCAAGCCATTTATGGCAGAGGATCACCACTGAGATTTTCTGTGTTGGTTTTGTTCTTGGGGTTTTTTTTAAAGCATATACCCACACCTACATGTAAACACACAATGAAATCAGAACGTGTACCTTGAAGTTATTTATGCAATCTCTATAGGTTTAGTCATCATAGACAAAAACATTGCATCCATCTGTCATGCTGGATCAGATAACCGATCCCTCAAACCTAATAGCTACTTCTGGAAAGCAGGAAAAAACACACTTGCTTAATTCTGCCTCTTAAAGACACAGCCTCTCGTCTCACTGTGGGCACACAGGGGCCACCAAGGTCCCAAAGGACTACAGGGCATCAAAGGTTTGTTTCTGGTCTCTTGAAATAAAACTCAATCACCAGGAAATACAGAAGGATAAGACACCGAGAGGCTCTCTTGGCAAGCTGTCCAAAAGTCAGCCATCAAGAACTGACCCTAAAAAGAGAGGTCACCTCCAGCACAGCTCTTCTTCATCCACCATCCCAGCTAACGCAGCACTGCACCACAAAACCTCCAGTGCTCCCCGGGGCACTGGGACTGAACAGCCTGGACCCCATACCTCATGGTGGGGCTCTGCAGGCTTCATCCCAATGGGACTCCTTCACAGCGGGCTCTGCAGACCTTCCTCCCAACAGGGATCACACAGCGGGCTCTGCAGACCTGCACCCCAAAGGAACTCACAGTGGGGTTGTGCAGGCTGCATCACAACAGAACCCCCACAAGGACAGGTTCTGCACGCCTTCATCACAATGGCACCCCCTCTCTAGGGTTCCTCATGCTTTCCCCGCCATGGAACTCCCGCACAGCGGGGCTCTGTACCCCTTCATCCCAACGGGACTCCCGGCGTGTCCCCGCCACGCCGGCTGTGCACGGCAGCGGGCAGCTGCGGGAGCTCTAGGGCCGCCGCGCTTCGGCCACCGCTGCCCTGCAAAGCCAAGCGAACCCCCAAACCTGCTCTCTGTTGGGAACACGTGTGCCTGCCAGGGAGCTCGGCTCCGAACCAGCCGCTCGAGCCCGGCCCGGGGCCGCGCCGGCCACAGGTGCCTCGGCTTTGCTGCTCGCCCGGCCTGAGGGGCCGCGGGCGGCGGTGCCGAGTGCGGGGGGCCCCGGAGGGCCCCGGAGGGCGGCGGGAGCCCCGCGGCCGGCCCGGGTCGGCCCCGGCGAGCGGCGGCAGGTCCGCGGCCGGCCCGGGGCTCTGGGGCAGCCCGCAGCGGGTCCCGCACAGCCACCGGCCCCGCGGCGGCCACCAGAGGGGGACAGAGCACCGCACTGGGCCGGGCCGGGCCGCCGCGCCCGCCCCGCGCTCCCCGGGACCGCCGCGGGTACTCCCGGCCCGGCCCCTCGCCCTCCCTCCTGGGCTGACCCCTCCGCTGTGCCCGGGCCGGACAAGCGGCACGCGGCAGCCTCTAAAGGGCAGCAGGAGGTTCCCCTGGTCCCCACGGGCCCCCCGTGTTTGGGGGTGTTGCTGTAGGGTCTGCTCGCTCTGCTGGAAGCTGCCCCCCAGTTCGGCGTCCCGCCCCCCGAACCCACAGCTGACCCCAGCATCACCATCTGATCAAACAGCGCAAATGATGTTGTTTATTTAAAAAATATTAGAGCAGCTCTTTGCCATAAGTGACAAGTCATTATTTAATTCCTTTGGTACTCACGGAAATAACATCAATCAACATGAATGCATCTGTTAGCTAAATATGAATGTAATCATCCATTAAAATGTTAACATTTATGAAAACTGTTTATTAAAATAAAGTTATAAGAATATCATTGTGATTTGATAATCAGCTAATGTCCCCTTAAGGCAGAATTTGAACATTTGATGTTTGGAACTAGATAGCATTTTAAATGCCCCATCAGTTTATAACTGCAGTTATTCTGAAACATGATTAAGCCTTTGTGTCGGAGCCCTGGAAACAGATGTCCTTTTTTTATCCTTGTGCCCTGTGAAAAATGGGCCTCCCCCTCCAGCCTAAAAACCCCCAATTCAGATAAAGAACCAAAGAGGTGAATGTATGGAGATAAACTGAAATCAAAATGGGGTGGTTTACCCTACTTGATCTAGTAGGGCTTTGTGTGACAGCAAGAAGTGCTGAATTAGGAGAGCTCTTTCCTTCTGGCGCAGTGATACTGGGAGAGGTTGACAGAGGCGCATTCTTCGTACAAATGGAGACACTGATGGGACCAAGAAGCCATCCACGTACCCAAATGTGCCTGCAGCTGTGGCCCTACAGACCATACTCTGTTCTTCCCCTTGTGTACATCCCAGCTGGCATCTCCACTTGGATATGCACGTTGGCATCCTCCACCTCAAACCCAACCCCTTTTCCAGGAAGGGAGATGTAATACATGTAATTAGGTAACATTTTGCTGTAAGACAGCTGACAGCCACAGGCAGGTTTCATTTTGAGTCATGCTTTCTATTAAGCACGTATCAGGTCTGCTTCCCTGTGCAGAAGCCCCAGCTCCCCAGGCAGCTTGCTGTGTGACCAGCCTGGCGTGCAGGAACCACACGGTGCATTCATGCGCACTGAGATTTTTGGCCTTCCTTGTTCTGGTAGCTCTTCAACTCAGATTCAAACGTGACTGTGACAAATTCAGTTGGCACTTGTTTCAACAGACAGCTCTGAGGGGAGCCAGGCTCCTAATTCCTGCTATGCTTTAATCTCCGGGCTCAAGCTAGCTCTGGTGTATCTCCATAGAAATCTCATATATGCCATTGTCCTTTGACAGGTACCATTTTATCCTAAAGGACTGTTTCCACCACAGTTAATAATGAATCATAATGAATACACCTCACAACAACTTACTCAGGAACTGAACTGTTTCAGACACCCCCAAAATTGGTATGATTAGTCATAAAGTCCTGTGTTGAAATCTCAAACATCCAACACTGTGTTGGAATAAGAGAATTTTGTATCTTAATCTGGTTTTGTGTGTACTCTTCAAAAAATCTTGAGGACTCTTAGCACATAAATAGGGACTTGACAAATTTCTGAGTTTCAGCTGTTTCAGTTGAATTTAGTAAACTGTGGTTTCATAATTCCCAGTCAGTTCAGCTGTAAACCCCCAATCACTGCCAATTCATTACATATTAGTTTTAACAGAATAGATCCAAATTCCTTTGATAACCACGAGGAAACTCTGAGCACTGTCTTTGTTCTGGAGAGTTTCCACCATCATTCAGCATTAGTCAAGCACTAATGGACATTAAAAAATAAAGAATTGCTGTAGACTGTAAAAAATACATAATTTCAACTTTCCCATGTGACTGACGCCTTGAGAAATTGACTGACATAGCTATAACAAAATAATTATCCTGTTATAGCTGTGCCTGTATAATTTCTCCACATGGACACTCTATTCTAAAATTTAAGTGACTTTATTACAGAATAATTACTCAAGGACTTTAGACCAGAATGAGGTTCTGCACAGGAGAGTTTTGCCAGTGTGGCTCTGGTGATTTAAATTCACCATACTAAGCAGGTAAATTTTGCTGTGCAGACTCTCAGGAGAGCCTGCTAGCAGTAGTAGATAAGACAACCCAATTCTGTATTATCTGAAAATTGAACTTCTGCACTGTACAGGGCATAGCATCCTATTTTGCATGCACTGTCAAACAGGCAGGGGTTTTGCCTCCCAAGGGAATGTCTTCTTGCAGCTCAGAAGGAAGGACAGAGAGGCATCACTCAGCTGTAGAAAAAGAAGTGGGATTTGGTAAACCCAGAGTCACACTTTCCAAGTGCACTATCACTTCCATTTGCAAATGTGAACTCTGGATGTCCAGCCTTCCCACCCACTTGCCTATACTTTTGGCTAGAACAACACACCTCTGAGGCCAAATTCCTTTTCCTTGCTGGTATTCTCCTAATGGGCTCTCAGGAATACACAGGCCTCACACGGGTTACAGCTGGCCTTTCAAACACGCCGTGCTCCCAGCACACGCTGTCTGGACGTGCTGCCGAGCCCCCGGCTCCGGCGGGCTCCTCTGCCCAGCTGCTGGCTGCCAGCCTGCGCTGCCTGACTCAGCCTGGCCACAAATTATTCATTCAAGCCATCGAGCATCATCACAAGCCACATTCTTTTAACAAGATTTCACATGCCTCTGCTAGCAAATGTCGTTGATGATTTGGGTCATGGAGACACGGGGAGAACCTTAAGTGTGGAATGCACGAGGGACTTGCAACCTCCTCCTCCTCTCTGCATCAGCTGGGCTCCGGTGGGCACTGGTTATGCTGTAACAGGGAGCTGTGTTTTGCCTGATCCCGGCAGCAGGAACAACTCTGGTCTCTGCGCAGAGACCACCCGGGAACCTTGGGTGCTCCAGGCACGGAGTCATTTACCACGTGTTTGAAATTGAACTAGTGGAAAGATCTTGTTCGGTCCCAAAACACAGCTGAGCTAACACACAGGAATCAAAGGAAACAAGCAGCCCTATTAACAGCAGGATCAGTGAAGCTTGGTTTGCTGCACATTTGTCTTTCAAAGTTGAGCTCCTCTGTGGATTCCCTCGTGCCTAAAGACTGAGTTTGTGCCTTTTATTTGACAGACAAGTGTACTGGGTTTGCATCACAAGGTTTTGGTGGCGGGGGGGCTACGGAGGTGCCTTCTATGAGGAGTTGCCAGAAGCTTCCCCTATGTCCAACAGAGTCAGTTCCAGCTGGCTCTGAGATGGACCCACTGCTGGCCAAGGCCCAGCCCATCAGCAACGGTGGTAAAGCCTCTGGGATAACGCCTTTAAGAAGGGGTCGTGGGGGGAGTGTGGGGGTGGGAGTGCCTCTGCAACTGCAGCTGGAGAAAGAAGCAAGAACATGTGAGAAAAATGGCCCTGTAGACACCGAGGTCAGTGAAGAAGGGGGAGGAGGTGCTCCAGGCACCAGAGCAGAGATTCCCCTGCAGCCCATGATGAACAAAGACCATGGTGAGGCAGGCTATTCACATGCAGCCCATAAAGGTCCACAGTGGGGCAGATACTCACCTGTAGCCTGGGGAACACCCCATGCTGGAGCAGGGGGATGCCCAAACGAGGCTGTGACCTTGTGGGAATTCTGCATTGGAGCAGGTTTGCTGGCAGGTCTTGTGCTCTCCCTGGCATCCCTGAGAGGGTCATCTTTCCCATGAGCTGAGAACCACTCCACAGGACAGCTGGGGAGAGAACTGGGAAGAAGAGATGGTAGGAAATATTTTTCTGTACATCCCTTCTTAGTGCAAAATCGGGGGGAGTAGCCATACATAAGACATCCTGTTTTGAAACAAGATTTCTTAAAATTAATCCCTTTTTCCCCCAGAAATTTTGACACTCCCCATTCTGGACTCTGCTTGCTGTAACTAGGTTTTATTGTCATGGAAAAAGAGTTCTGCAGCATTAGAAAGCAAGGAAACACTGAACAGTTCTTGCCTTGCAGCTAAGTGTGATCCAGGCTCCATTGCAGACAGAGCCAGGAGTCCCACTGACGTCAGTGAGGCAGGGATTTCACTTCTGAAAGTTTGGGTTTTGTTTCATGTTTGTGTTAAAGAGCCTGAGAACCCATGCTTGATGAGGTCAAGCAAGCCCAGCAGGGTCGATACAATGCTCTTCTCCCCTCTCAGATCTCAGGCACAGCCCAGACCACTCTGTGTGTATGTCTGCCTCTGAATTATTTAACTGTCCAGCTGGTTAAAAATAGTACAGCAGCAACTCCCTTTCCAGCCTCTGACTGTTAAATGGGCCATCAGAGCCCAGCCAAGGCCGAGGTCGTGGCCTGGGCTGCACATGTGGCCAGGGTGAGCTGGATGCCAGAGGGAGGGAGAAGCATGTCGCCACAAAGCCTGGTTCCAGCACGATGATATCAGCCTGTGAAAGAAAAGCAAGGCATACTCAGAACATTATGAAGCTGCCAAAGAAAACACTGTCTTCACAATGAACAAAAGTCTGATTAATTATTAATTGCCTGGCAGCTAATTAGCATTCCCTTGGGCAGCTGTCTACAGAGTGCCTTATATTTCCAACACACCGTAGGCCAACATCATCTATGCAAATGGCTTTGGATCAGAGCTAGCAACTGATTTGTTGCCTGAAACAAGTTGTTCCCCTCCCGTCTCCCCATCTCCTCCTGTCATCTCTCTTTTCTCCACCCAGGGACTTGGGCTCATTACAGTGTGAGCTAAGCAGAAAACATCCCTTGCTGATGAATCTCCTTCCTGCCGTGCTTTTCCAAGGAAGCCGGACACCTCCCAGCAGCCACCCCTGTGCACAACCCCAGCCTACGTAACAGGACGACTGCAGTGCTCTAGCCCTGGAAAAAGCCTTCTTTGGCTGTTGTGTGGCCAGAGGGGAGGGGAGCAGCTCTGGGTAGTGAGGCACTGATCAGCTGCAGAGGCAGTGACCCAGTCTGGGCTTTAGAACTCTAGGCAGCATTTAGGGAATTCAGCATCAGCTAATCACAGAACCATTTAGGTTAGAAAAGGCTTGTAATACCATCGGGTCCAATCCACTGCCAAGGCCACCACTAAGCCATGTCCTTAAGCACCACATCTACACATCTTAAAATCCCTCCACGGATGGTGACTCCACCACCTCCCTGGGCAGTCTGTTCCAATTCTTGACAACCCTTTCGGTGAAGAAATGTTTCCTAATGTTCTAGCTAAACCTCCCTGCTTGCATTCAGTTCCTATTAATGTTAATGGGACTTAGGCACGTGCATCAAGGGCAAGCAGACCCCTTACGAGAGCATAAACATAAATTACAGCTATGTACAGGCAGAGCAAGCCTTCAGCTTGCTGTTTTACCATGCCAAGAAAGATGCACTTTCCATTTTAAGAACTTAGCAGCTTTAATTTTATTTTTTTATGTAATGGAACAAGTCAATGCAGTCAGTGAAATACTGCAGCAAAACCTGAAGGTTTCTCACTTTACCATCACACAACTCATCAAAGGCTGTACACAAACCTATGCAGACTAGGACACAAGCTTAGGATTACTAGTGTCTCCAAAATGCACCTTTCTGAGGTTTAAGTAGGTGTCATGCTGTCCCTGCAGTACAGAATTAATTTCAAAGAGTTTTTGATATTTTCCCTAAGAAATTCACCCAGCCTCTGTATTTTACACCTGACAACTGAGTGTACCTGTCACTCATACTCATTAGGTGAAAATGTGTCTGAGAGCTTAACAGGAAAGCAGGCAAACTTTAAAAGGAAAGATGCTGAAGGAAACAAGGATCAACTACAGAGCAGTCTCAGGTGTCAGCTCTGGCCATCAGGAGCCAGGTGTACCAGAGAAGGTGAGCCGACCTGGAATCCGGCAGAGGTAATGGATATCACCCCAACAACTTCACCAGAGCTCAGACTGATAATCCAGCTCCAGAGATTAGAGGAATGATCACTTTCCTTGCAGAAAAGGCCAGATGATAAAAGCTGCCATGGAGATCAGAGAAGCCCTCATTAACAGGAGTACAAGATCGTTGAGCCAGAGAGCAGTTTCCTGGTCTGTTTACATATTTTTTAGAACAAGGGGTCCTGCATCTAAGACTGCATGTCCTGGCTGTTACTGCAATATAAACATCATAAAATGACTGTTTTCCTACCCCAAAGCCAGAGGATAAGTGCTGATGCAGCAAGATGATTGAGATGAAAACAGATGTTTTTGGAGTGAAGGGACAAAATCTGTGGAAAGTTCTTTGTTTCTAGGCAAAGAACTTGATCTACCAAGTGGAAAAAAAAAAAAAAAAAGCCCAAATTACCACAGTCAAGTTTCAAGTTCTTATTCTCATTCTACAGGTTTACGCTGCCTGCTGCCTTGCTCTAACTCTGCACTGTGCCAGCGAGGCAGCACATTAGTCAAATATGAGACCATTAAGTTATATCTCTATAGATATGGGATATAACCCCTTGAAATATATAGGCACTGCAGAGGAGCAGAGCATGGTTTTGTTGTACTCCTGTTAACAGTTCTGCAAGGAACCTGCAGCTACGATGCACAGCCAGATATTTTATTAGACTACATTTCTCCTCGTGTACATGAGTCATATAAAGTACATAAACTCATGAAGTCCAACTAAGACTGGCATAAATCAGGGATAACACCAGTGGAGCCAATAGAGTTGCACTGGGGTGAAAGTGGCATAAATCAGAGGCTGATCAGGTACACATTTTCTTTAAGGTAGACAGACTATTAAGTGGCTTACATAGACTTCTTATCACATTACAGTTCTGTAAGGTAAATAACAGTCACCATGCACAGTATATAATGAATTGCAGCCTGCAACATACAGCAAATGGCCATTTTTCTCTGGGAATCTCTCAGCTCAGAGCTCTGAGACCAAAAATAATGGGCAATATTCTCCAGCATTCATGTGTGACATTCCCATTAGTATTAACAGGAGGTATGTGCCCAAAGTCAGGATGTATTCATCAGCAATCTGAATTGGGTATTACTGAGGCTCCCAATGAACGTTGCAGTTTCATCCCCAGCCATGACCCTCCAAGGGAGCAGCCGCAGCTCTTTACTTGCCTTTGCACAGGAAAATATTTATTTGGTGTCAGGTGGAGCTGGAATCAGAGGAAGCAGGGCAGTCTGGTATCACTCACCTCTGAGCATCAGCCCCCGAAGGAGCCTCACACAGCCAGCCCAGCTCAGAGCAGGACTCACTGGTGCATGCACTGGGCGTCTATCACAGGAAACAGCATCACGACTCGGAGGCTGGATGGCAGCTGAAGCC
Source organism: Corvus hawaiiensis (assembly GCF_020740725.1). Lineage (NCBI taxonomy): Eukaryota > Metazoa > Chordata > Aves > Passeriformes > Corvidae > Corvus > Corvus hawaiiensis. The sequence continues at coordinate 9,111,990 of NC_063230.1, read as the reverse complement.
TGAAGGAGGTAAGAGAAGTGAAGTGACCACAAAGTCACAGGACAGATCAAGAACTTTACCACTTAAATGCCCGGCCTGGCTGTTTTCCTCCCAATAGAGCCTGCTTTCTGCCTATATACACATATACTGTATGTTGGAAGGGCAGCAAAGAGATCAGAGTTTGTTTAGATTGAAGTTCAAAAGTAATTTGTCTAGATCAGGGTAGAGAGATGCTTCTTCAAAGCTTAATATACAGATTAATTGCTTAATTTTTAAATTAGACTTCAATGTGACTGGAATACAGAGCTAAAGCAAGTTCAACAAGCAACCAGAGTGTAACTAACACAGGCAGAGCACGCATGTGTACACAGCTCTGTTAACAGGAATAAATTGCTTCCTGCCCTGAATTGCACCTAAGAAGAGCCATAAGCTGGTTCAAAACTAAATATACACCACAGCATATGTACTTGCTAAGAAGGTCATTAGAACATAGAGCTCAGGGAGACAGCTGTGCCAGGAGAAAATAAATATAAAAATAAGATATAGTGGAATCTGTGCAAGAGAAAATAGCTGAAAAGACACAGAAGGCCAGGGAGCACAGCTGCTTGAAATAATTCTCTCGAAAAGAAATGGTGCAGCTGCGTGCCTTATCCTAACCTCCTATCTCTGAAGGTATGAACCTTGGCAATGCTATTCCTGCCCTACCCAAGTGTAAGCATCTGGCACTACAGAACACCTTATGGAGAGCCAAAGATGAGACTGCCTAGCCAGCCTAAAGAATTAGGTTATAAGATTGTGGAGGTCTTGGCTTTGCAGTTTAACAAGTCTCCTTAGCAAAGACTTTCTTCACTGCACTAACACAGGCTTCTCTCAGCTCTACATGCAAAGGCTTAATCCCAGAGTTGCTGGCTTATCAACAGAGTCTCCCAAAATACTGTCCATACCTTTGACAAGCTGCAATTAGTGTAACAGAACAATGTAAACAGGGCTCTAACCTAAACATGACTGGCAGTGATACAATAGAGGGGTCAGGGGGAAGCTAATCCAGAAATTCAGTGTGCACCCCCTTAAGCGAGGAATTTGAGTGCAACTAAAAATAGAAGGTGAGACTATCTGACAGCTAAATTGCCAGTGGTAGCTTAGCATGGATTTGGTTACATTGCTCAGCGACCCTCAGTGAATTAAATAGATTGAAATGCTAATGATAGAGTGAATTCCCAGTACAGAGGTAGAATAAAGTAGTCAGATTAGGTTTCAGACAAGGTGAGTTCAATGGCAGCAAAGAGATCAGAGTTTGTTTAGATCAAGGTACAAAAGTAATTTGTCTAGATCAGGGTAGAGAGATGCTTCTTTAAAGCTTAGGGGCTCCCCAGTGTTAAGTAACATGTCAAAAACAGTGTAGACCTGACAAGCTATTTCAGTGACTGTTATTTTATGTGATTTCTATCAACACTGGAACATTTTTCACTGGTCTCAATACACTCCTAATGGCACAGTCATTTATCTCCTAATTAATTAAATGCTACTCTGATGACAGATGTGGGACAGTTCACCTGGGCTGTCATTCAGACTATGCTTGTTTCTTCTCACCGGGTATTCCAACCAGAGTAGCGCTGCAGTGAAACCATAACTGTGGCATTTATTCTCTTTGGGGTTTACAGGTGTTCACCATGACATCACAGCTTCACAAGTACACAGAGGCTCGTCCCCCCTGCTCCTCTTAAAGCCCAGGAAGCAGAAAAGAGCCACAGGCTTGATGAAGTGTCTTACCTGCCATTGCACAGACCAAGCCCAGGCCAGCTGCTTAACAAAGTTTAAACCCCAGGCTAATGATAATGGCAAGTAATACTCACAAATCACACACAAAAATTAAGAACTGAACTTGAAACTCCACTCAGGGTTCACCTGTTCAAAACAACTCTGGAGGCTCTCCAGAGCAAGTGTATTACTACATAAATTCCAGGATCAATTTAGCCTTAAACCACTGATCCATCCCTTCTCTTCCAAGGTCACAAGGCAAGTCAATGCCATTAGAGTAAAACCAAACTTGAAATAAGATGCACTATCCTCACAGTAAGGGCAATTAAAGACCTTACTTGACAGGATAGCAGGCTCACTATCACTCAGAGCTTAAAAAATGAGATTAGGCATCTTTCTAAAGGATGTGTTTCAATTCACTACCCTTGTAATTCAGGATAGTTATTCTCGTAAGAAAGTGACATTGCAGCTTGTCATTCAACTATCAATCAGCAGTGTCATAATACTTCAGTGTCAGTTGTCTGTTTCCATTACAATAAATAAATAAGAATTAAGTATTCCAGTCAAGAAAAAGCAATGTAAGCCTGTGTAAGGTCAGGGGAGGCATAACATGTCATGCCCATGGGAGTTGCTTTTGCTGTAGTGCTTATGAAGCTGAGAGCAGGAAATCCAAGCTCTCTGGCACTCGTGTTTTCAGTCTAAGCACCAGACCTCGCCATCTGGTCATTGGGTTAATTACTATATAGAAAAAACTACAAGAAAAAAAATCTTCCAGAGTGATAATTTGATTTAGGTTGCCCTGATTGAGGTCTGACACAAACAGGACCAGTTTTGACATGGCAGCTGACTTGGCAGGAATCAGTGCCTCAGCCAGACAGGCTGCACTTTGAGCAGTCACTTCTCAGACACCGCATATGGGATGGGACTCACTTCTGCCTTCCTCTTCACTGAGGCCAGTTGTTGGTTTAGTCTCAGTATTACTACAGGAGAAGACTACATGGCCAGTATTTGGGAACTGTGTGAGACAGCTTTGATGACTACCTGTGAGGCACCACCCTCAGCACCAGCAGTTAACAAGATCTGGGACCAGTGAAAATCTCAGGAACTACAGTCCCTCAAGCACAGAGAAGCTGACAGCAGTCTCACCCCTTGTGGTTCCAGCCCAAAATGAGATGCAGCAAGTGGAAATAATTCTTGAGAAGCAGAGCCCTGATGTACTTTCTCCATTCATAGTAACAGTCCACTTTATGCCAAATGACTCATTACCGTGAGTGAAGGCAACGTGATTCAACCAGAAAAGCACATGTAATTTGCATAGATTACTTTCCCACTTGATTTCCATGCTGTGAAGTAACAGGGACTGCCTTCAAGACCAAAAAAAAAAATAAAAAGATAGTCCCATGAGTAATTTTTTGCTTAAGTATTAAGATATAATAGATTGAAGAGAGATTTGGATATGGAAGTCTAGAGGAAAAAAAAAAACCAAACCAAGCATTGTGAAGGATGCCTTGTGTTCCAGTTATTTCTAGTGTTGTGAAAGTGAACAGAAACTATTGTTCAGAGAATGCTTCAAACACCCTTGCAAAGGAAAAAAATAAATGTTTCTGTGAGCCCATTGAAGAAAGAAAGATAGGAAGACTCAGCCACGAGTTGGTTGGATTTCAAGATTTGCTTTTCTTCCCTGGCTGAGTGCATCTTGTGTTTGTGTCAGTGGTGACACCACCCTTACATGCCTCTGTGGAAAGACCACTGCAGAGCTGGCAACTCCCTCTGAACAGGGAGTGGTCTCCTTCAGACTTGCACCTCGCTTTGGACACTGCAGCATTTCACAAGATGAAAGTCAGAGAGCTTTCAGCATTCATGTATCCAACCCTTAACCTAAAACTAGGATGTGATTTCACTTCTAACTGCACTGAAATGCAGTGGCTGCAGTGGGTAGTTTGCAATTTCTTTTGCTGAAGCACTTGCTGGCAGAATCGTGATAAGAATAAGCAGCTGGTTCCAGTAAAGTCACAAGGGCAAACCCAAACTGCTTACTTTGTGCATAAATCGTTTAATGTGACAGGGCATAGGGAAAGCAGAAGATCTGTCAGAAAAAATAAACAGGAAAGAAAATATTACTTCAGAATAACTCATCCCGAGTAAATTGAGCTTTCCAAAGAAGCAGCTTGTAAACTATTGGGTTTCAAGAGTTGCATCCTGGCTCCAGGCAATGTATGATGCTTCACTTGACAAACAAGCCAAGCTCAAGAAAAACAACTTTGCTAGATTAAGACAGCAAGGAGGTATTGGGAAGAACTGAAGTGACACACGGCTCACCAGATACAGGGCTCATTTCGCTGCAAGGGAGCAGTCAGGCTTCAGGTGAGGCAGATAAACACACAAACCTGAAACCCACAAAACCTTTCCTCACGCTTTGAACTAACTGCAAAGGTCAATAACACTATTTTTTAGGAAATGTGCAGAAGAAAAGTTGCACCTCCTGACAGCAGCACACTGAAGACATGCAAATCAGCATGCAGCTACAAGCCTGGGGCATTACTCAGCTTTCTTTCCCCGGGCCTGCATCTCCTCTGCCTTGCATTCCTTTTACTTCCACCTCAGTGGCTCAGAGGTGGTTATGTACCTGAAATCGTGCTGCTGAAAGAGGAGGTTCACCTCTGCTGTCCTGAAGGATGGGAAATGTCACTGCAGAGATGGGTGAAATTATACCCTCTACGAGGCACTCCCTTAACATTCCAAGACATTTATTTTGAACCTCATATAAGAAACCAGCTGGAAAATAAAGAGAAAACAAGTAATAGCAGGGCACTGCAAAAGTAAATAGAATTCAGCAATAACAGAACAAAAAATAAATTCCTGTGAAGACTCTGAACAGCAGCTTCACGTTTTGATCTGGTTCATCTCAGCACGTCCCAGCATCTTTGGCAAGTGGGCCAGGTTTACAGTGGCAGCAGCTGAAGAGCTCATCTCCAACAGAGATCCCCTTGGGCAGAGGTCCCTGAGGAAACAGCAATCAAAATGTGCTGGGGGAGAGGTTGCAAATGGGGAACTGAGGCACAGGAAGGTTAATAATAATGATACTTTGCATTACTTTATTACTTTAAATGGTCCCCACCCTTCAGAGACGTTGACCCTCCCAATACCCTGGGGAGAGGTGACTGGCTATTATTACCCTATTTTTTCACCTATGGGGACAAAGAGGGTGAAATGTGCCATTCCTCAGGCCAAATGGCTGACAACTGATGAACGTATTTCTGTGTTACAAGTCCAGCTCAAGTGCTTCATGAAATACCATAGTAATTCTCCTTCTGACCAATCTTGCCTTATTGGTCCTCATAACTGCAGACATTTGGAGCAGCCTTAGCTCCTTTGCAGGAACAGTTGGTTGGAGGCCAAGCATAAGGTGCCCTCACCCATTGAGGACAGACAACTCCTTTCCCTTGGACATCCCTCTTCCCCAGTCCCACCTGCCACCAGCGTTCCAAGTGTGTGTCCTTGCTGGGCTCACTCCTCCTAAACATTACCACAACCACCAGTTTTATTGCTCCAGTGCTTCCCATAACAATCTCCTCCTTTTCCCCTGCTTTTGCAGCTGAAGGAGGACCACACAGGGCTGGGAATGGGGCTGAGCAATGATTTCTAGGAGGATAAATAGAGAGAAGGGAAATAGCTACCAGGCAATGTTGACATAAGTCTGAGTGGAAATTAAACAGTTTCTCACCAGCAGAGTAAGCTTCTGGAACGGGCCTGGGAGAGCAGTAGTGGGGAGTAAATATCAAGGACAAAAAAACCCTCAGCCAACCTATGTAGTTTTAAGATGGAGCTGGTTAAATCTATAGGGATGAGCCTCATAGGATAACCTGCTGATGGAGGAGGTCTCACCAGCCTGGAACTCCCTGTGACTTCCTTGAGAGCACTGAGCTGTGCAGCTCACAGCCACCAAGGGTCATTTCTTGGCTGCCAAACAAACAAACAAAGTGGTCATCAAGAAAATTGCATTGCAGCACTCAGCACCAGCTCTGTTTCTGGCCCTTTGGGAATCTGTATCTTTATGTCCTGAAGGAGTGCCCCCATACCTCCTGTTGCAGGGGCTGCTCGAGTCCCACCTTAACGAGGTCCTGGGATGCTTTGCCATAGGGCTGGCAGTCCCTGACTCCAGTGGCACTCACTCTGCTTCCCTCTGGCACACCCAGCTGCTCTGATTCATTTTGCTCTGCTCCAAAATAAATTTACAGCCAGGGTTTCCTGTGGTCAGCATGTGCTGCAGACATGGATCACGGGCCCCTTTGGCCAAGCTTGCGGAGAAGGCTGTTACAACAGCAATGGGAGTTGGTGTGATTTAGGAAATTGTGGGGAACTTACATTCAAGAAGGCAGCCCCTCCACTCCCCTCCTTGCTTTCTCAGGGTGCAGACTGCCCTCATCCCCCCCCAAAATCACCCATGTGGTGGACACACTTCCAGCCAGAGGGGATGAAAGGGACGGGTCAGAGGCCAAGTCCTCCCGCCTAACCCAGGGGGTGTCAGAGGCAGCTAAAACCCATCCATCAAATGTAAGTGCTTGGTTATCACAGAGGGAGTGCTCGAGGCTTTGTCTCCATGGGAAGATTGTACTGGTATCTGCTCAGGGTATGAACACAAATTGCTGTGATCCCTTGGGGCCCTTCTTCGCTAGAAAAATGTGAGTCCTTAATGCTCATTAATTAACTCAAAGTAGGCTTTGCGGGAAATGTGTAGTTTTCACATGAATCAGTAGGTTATATTAAAGACAAGCTCTGCATATTTTATTGCTGTATGATTCAGCAAAACTCAAGCATGCACTTAAGTTTAAACATCTGCTTAGGGCTCAGTGAAGTCAAGGGAAGGCTGGTAAAACACTTCAGTAAATTGGAGCTTATTTAGACTGGGTGTGATTTAGGAAGCAGCAATCAAAAATTTCCAGTACTTTACCTTGTACTGTAGTACCTGACCATGTCCTCCTCTCCATTTGGCTGGAAAACTGCTAGCACTAGGAGAATAGGTAAGATTCAAGAGTTTAGAAGATTCAAGCTTAGCTTTGCAGTCACAGTACAGAGGTGGTGTTTCTCTGCAGGACTAAATCACCCCAGTGCAATAAGGACCAGTAAGTGCAATAAGGACTCCAGTTTTCTGCTTTCCTGAAGGCTGTTGCACTACAGACTGAACTGCTTTGTGCCAAGAGGCTACAAGGCACTGCCCAGATATGCTGAAGAGCTTTTAAAACTGCTATGTGTGTTTGGAAGGCACTCACAGCCCTGGGATGATGAGGTACTCCTGTAAAGCTGAGGAGATCAGCTTTTCTGTGCTTTTCTGCCCGGATAGTAGCAGGCATAAAGCATGTGCTGCCACAAGAAGGCAATTCCTGGCACTCTCATCTCCTACCATAAGACAACAATATAAGAGGGTCCCAGAATCAGTAAAAACACCATCCTTCAAGCTGGGGCCAACTTGCAGCTGGGGCAGCAAATGCAAGACCCAGGCTGTTCCCCACTCAGCTTTTCAAAGACCTCCCTTCTTCCATCCGTGCAGTGTCAGCCACCAAAGTCTAATGATTGCTCTTTAACCTTAAAATATGACAGCCCCGTGCTGCACTTCTGTGATCCTGTAATCATATCTTCCTACAGATGCCCTTCTCATGCAGCTTAAATATTTTACAAATACATGTCTAAGTACAAGTCTACCACATTAACTCTTGTATAGAGGGTACTTATTTTCAGCTCTGTGGCTGGGATTCCTGTAAGTGTAACTTACCATGCAGCATGACAGAGCTGGGCTAGAAGGCACAGCTTTTACTAGCTAAAATACAATAAAATATGCTACACCCTGTTTCACAGATGAATCACTTCTAAACCATGCCTTTAAGTATTGTCTGTCACTGCAGTTTCTTATTGTAATACTTTGTGAGAGCTAAGAGAAGGAGAGAGAAATTGCCCTTTAAATCTCTACAAAGCCTATCATCCAGAAGAAATTAGGGACATTTGTTCTTGGAGTCAGGTGGGTTATGTAAGAGAAAGCTATACACAACAGGTTTTATATGAGTGGAGGTGAGGCAAATGTGTTTTCACTTATTTATGTTATATTATGTTTTATTCTAAGAACATTCAAGGACCAGCTCACAAACAAAACAACACCCAAACTCTATAAAGAGCAGCTGTAGTCCCAAGGGTGCAGACAACTGTTTCCTCCCAGCCCAAGCTGCCAGGCCACCAGCATAGAGACCCCAGGAGAGCAGAACTTCCTGATACCTGCTCTGAATTAGCTCCCAAGAGGAGAATCAGCAGCACGTGGACAAAGCAGAGGAGCAGGTCAGGCAAATCACCAGCAGACAGTTAGATTTTCCCATACACAGTCAGTGCCAAATGGTCTTTGCAGTCCTTGCTCCTGAGGACAGCACTGGAAGTACTGGCACGAGCCCCCAGCAGTCACAGAAAACCTGAGGAGCAGACAGTTATTTGGGAAATGGGCATACAAGACCCATGCCAAAGATCTTTGAACATTTCCCAATGTCTAAAATCACACTGAAGTATGAAAGACCCAAAGTTACGGGGAGAGAGCAGTAATGATCTCCAGTGGGATGTCTAGAGTCTGGCCAAAGTCTTTATATAATTTATGTGATTGGAAGGCACACACTTCATTCCTGCTACTAAATACCTCTCCACTCACCAGATACCCAGATTTTCCCTGCATTCCCTGGCTCGCCTGCGAGGGCCCTGGAGCCAAGTGTCAGGTTATCCCCTGGGCTGCTGGAGCCCTTCACAGACCCCAAACTTTTTCTATAGATTGCAGCAGGTTGTTTCTAAGCCAGCCTCCCAATGGGCCCTCCTCTCTGTTCTTTAAAGCTACCTCTGACATAATCCAGTAAAGACAAAGCTGGAGCAAGAGGGCTGTCACAGCTGGTGGCCACAGCTGCAAGTTTGGGCCAGAACACATTGTTCTTCCTACTGCAGATGCTTTCTGTTAATAAGACACTTACTACAGAGGTATTTTCTTCTGTGGGGATCTGCAGCACAAACCAAAACCAAGGTCAAAGAAAAAGTCCATTTTTTAATTTACCATTTTGGCAGGATAAACAAGAAACACTTCAGTCTCATCTGACATGAATTAATAATGGTCCTGTTATTCACTGCCTGTCAAAAGTTTCATCAAGACACAAGCTCAGGTTTTGAAAGATATCCAAAGGCAATTAAAATGCTGCATGATGGAAGAACACTTGACCTTGAGGGCAGAGCAGCTCGGCAGGAGTGCAGGAGCTGTGCATGGCTGGTGCACGGGGATGCACACACACAAACAGCCTGATCCCTGCAGGGACTGTCACTGAGCTGCCAGCACTGGGATGTGTGTTAGAGCTCCCTGTCCCATGTACACTGAGGATACAACCCAGTGCGTCCCTCCAGAAGGTTTCTCCCTCTCCAATATACTGCAGAGAAGCCTCCTCTCCTGCAGCTCTGAAATCAAGTGCAGCAAACATTTCACACTGAACCACAGCATTCAGCTTCAGTGATGAAGACCCTCTGGATTGTGTCCCACTGCTTTTTGATCACACAAAGCAGAAAACAATGTAATCAGAGGAAACAAAATGAGCATCAGTTCAGTGACAGTTCTCTCTGCCAACTTCAAGGACAAGTGAGATTTGGGGTTGCTGGAGATCCCTTTCATGCCCCATCTGGTCCCAGGCTTGCATGCAGCTCTGGGTAGCTTGGTGCAGCTTTCCAGTTTGCTCCACCCACGGAGTTTGGTTTTCTGTCTCAGCTGCACAGCTGAGTGTGTCTCAGTACCAAAAACCAGCATTAAGTTAGTTGGACGAGTGCCTTCCTGTACATTTTGTAAACAGTTTGAGACCGCCAGGTTTCACTATGTCTCATGGCTTCTGCAGAAGGAGGGTGAGTCAGAACTGGCCAGTGAAGAAAGCTGTTGTGTTTGGGACCCCGCTCCACCAGTTTCAGAAGCTGGAAGGTGTACGTTATGCTTTGCATGTATGTTTAGTTCACTTTCTTCAGCTGCCCTAGTGGTTTGGGAAGGGGAGCCATCGGGAAGGGAGAATTTTTCCTTTTCTTTTTTGACAAAACCAGAAAAACCCCAAAACCCTCAGAAGTATCAAGTCTCAGTTTTATGTAAGAACCTTCACAAAGATCGCCCAAGCATTTGCACCCAGAATAGCTCTGTCTCCTGGAGGCACTAACACCTTGCTCACATCAATTTCCATTGAGTGTCACCAAGTACCACCTCGCCCTGTGGTCCCTGCTGTCACACAGAGCTCAGACCAGTGCAGGACAGAGCTGACAGATTTTCCAGCCCCTCACTGCCTCCATCCCAGCCATGCAACATACAGGAAGGCTGTGTTGTGAATTTGAAGGCATGCAAATCTCTGCCTATAAACCTGGCTCTGCTCAGCTGCTCTTTCAGCCCCAGAGCATGTATCCCCTCCCTTTTAAGTAAACTCTTTTTCAAGAGCATGACTGTAAAGGTAAGTTCAGGCATAGCCTTGTGTAAATTATATGGTTTGAGCTCCCCAGGGATCAGCATGGTTTCTGCAGTCTCTCCAATGCTCAGGCTCCCCTGTACGCTCCATAATCATTTCCAGGTTCCTTCATGCTCCCTGACTCAGGGCTGTAACTCAGACTGTCACCCTCTGTGCCTGAGAGGCCCACTGGCAGCTCTCAGTTTGTCTGGGGACCAGCCCCCAAGCAGCTCCATGCTCCTGGCTGGGAGGGAGGAGGTGCCAGTGGCCTGGAGCAGTGGTGCCCTCCCAGCTGCCGAGCTGGTATGGGGAAATATGCCCTGGTTCATATGGGGACAATGGGCTGCCAGCTGAGGAGACCCAGGTGGTTTTAAAGATCATCTATTTTACATCTGCACTGTCAAACTGAGTAAAAGTTGCCCTTGCAGCAAACGACTTCTATAAAGATCAGAAATGGATGTTGCTTATTGCCTATTGATTTCCTGGATGAGGAATGTGCATGTGGCACAGAGCAGAGCGTTTGCACTACAAACGCTTGTATAATTATGGGAGAAGTACGCATTAATGAGGGGCTGACTATATGTTCCTTAAGTGGAAAGTGTCTTTAAAAGGAGAAGGCTCCTAGAGCTTTTGAAGTCAGAAGCTGTTAAACAGTCAACAGCTGGAAATTTAAAATTCCTTCACATCAAGGCTCTGTGATCAATAGGGATTAAGTCAGACAGGACCTTCCAAAGCTTCTAGCCTTATTAACAAATAGGTATCTGAAACACAGAGGCACTGCTGGAGGCATCTGTGAGACCCTGGTGCCAGGAGACAGGCAAGGGGAGAGAGGCTGAGGCAGAGACACGAATGTTGTGCCTGGCTGACTCACCTACAGCCACAGCAACCGAACCTGGATGCTCAGTTCCCTTCTTTTGGGGCTGCCTGACTATCTCCTGATCACCTGCCAGTCTGAAGAGGAGGTTTCCTGCCCAGTTTCCAAATACTCTTCTCCTAGGTGTGCCATCACAGTATCCGTTTCCCACCAGGAGCTCTCTGTTGCAGCTCAGATGGCCATTGAGGTACAGCCAGTTCTGGGAGCAAAGACCCACCTGTGGGCAGGGAAGGTGGAAACAGCTGCTTTACATTTGCTCCATTTGCAAAATTTAACGTCCCTGGTTTTATTCTAATAAAACCTGATCCAATTGCTTGTTTGGGTTTTTTCTTTAAGCTTAAAGCTTCTCAATCCTCTTTGGGGACCAAAGCTTTGTCCGAGTCAGGATGCCATCACAGGGGATTATGTAGGCGCTTCCAGAGTCTTTCTTGGAACTTGTTTCTGCTGCTACTTAAAGCCCCAAGGCCTTTGAGTTATAGATGAAGCAAGATGCCCTCTCTACGTGCTCACATCACAAAGCACGTGGACTGATTTGTAAAAAGATCAGCATGAAGTTCAGCTGCTCATATCTCTGCACTTCCAGACCCACCTGAGTCCTGTCTGGAGACTGCTGTTGTGAAATGCCTGCTTAAGGGATTACAACAGTCTTCACTTTCTCCCGTCACCTGAGAAGCACTGAAAAAAGGAGAACAATTGATCTGAATATCTCTTTATCTTTTTCTATTTCTTTCTTTTTTTTTTTTTTTTAATCAAGGAAAGAGAGAATAAATTAAGATTCTTTCCCTTTCCTGACAGTTTTCCATTCAGAATGGGCTGAAAAAGCATTAGGTCCTGGGCCCATAGAGGAGGTGTCCAGGCAGCAATTCTATAAAAGAGGAGCAAAGATTAAGAGCTTTGCTCTGATCAGATCCAGAAATCAATTTCTTCTTGTTGTAGGATTTTTTTATATACCAATTTTGCAGTTTTACTAGAGCTATAAATATGCTGTCTTTTGGAGAAAAAAATAGATTCCTGCAAAATTTAGAAATCCAGTCCCTTTCTTTTCTTTGTATCTAACAGATGCAAGCTACCAAAAGAGATTTCCTTCTCAGCAGACTCTGTATCTGAACACTGCAGTTTCATTTACAATATTTCCTGCATGAATGACCTTAGCTCTGTTGTTGCCACGTCTTTGGATTTACGATGTGGTCAACAGTTTGTTATTTTCTTCTCTGCCTTCCCAATTGCCTTTGTCTCGCTCGGGTGACAGGGGAGGCTGAGGTGAGTCAGGTGGCCACTGGAGACTGCTGTGCATCTTCCCCGAGTGGGAGCTCCGGGGACGTGTCTCAGCCAGAGAGGCACTCCAGCGACAGATCCAGCACAGCTCAGAGCCCCAGCCCCTTGTCCTCGGCACAACATCACCGCACTGATGAGCGGAGAAAAATGTTTTATGTTGCTGTGAAAGGAAGCGACGCGGCTGGAGATTTAATCATTTCGGATTCATCCTGGCGTGACGCCAGCGGTGCGTACAAATGGAGCGATCAATGTTTAATGCGCCGCTCCAGCTGGGCTCGGACCTCCTCGCGCGATGGCGCGTTGGGCATTCCCGACGCCACGCGGCATCACCACTGCCGGCGTCTGAAGTGGGTGAAAACCACTCAGCCTGACACAGCAGCCTGCCCGCCAAGGGGCTGGCACCTGCCTGGCACCGCTGGGCTGGATGGAGAGCTCCGCTGGTGGCTTCTTGCTGTGGCAGCACGTGGTTGTGGTGCACAGCGTGACGCTCCAGGATGCGACTTCGCTGACCACGCCGGTCTGTGCCTGTTAAAGAACGTCAGAAGTCCAGAAAGGACATCCCTCTGATAGCATGGCACCCGTTTTGGGGAAATAAAAACATCTGGAAAATAAGATAACACCAGATACATGAGCCTCCTCTATTACAGCTGGTGAAGGGGTCAGTGGCTCTGACCCAGGAAGAGGTGAATGGTCCGGGGAGATGGTCCCGAAAGGAATCGCCTTCCCGAGGCCCGGCATCTTCCCTCAAGTGCTGGCCAGGAGGGCCCTTGCAGAGACTGTCAGCTCTTTAGTGATTATCAGCTCGTGATTCCAGCTCAGCTCTGCAGGGCAGCCTCCAGGCCAAGCCAGACCAGAGAGAAAGATGAGAGGCTCATGTGGCTGGTTCCCCACGGAAGGAGCTTTACTGTTGGTCCGTACTCCGGCAAAGGGGAAAGCCAGGGATGACAGCTCTCTCTGTCCCACAGGGGCAGAGGGCTTAGCTTTTATAGGGATACAGGGGATGGGTGAAGGCCAATGGCTTACAAGGGATCTGCATAGGGTCTCCTAAAGGATTGTGGGTCTGTCTTTTCTTGCCGTGACCAAAGAAGCGTTTGCCTTTCCAGGGAGCCCTGCTGAGTGATTACACAATCTCAGCAGAGATCCCTCCAGGGCAGGGGCTGGGCATACCCCACACTCCTCCTTCCTCCACTTCACTCCAGGTCAGCTTTCCACAGCTGGAGACCACAGAGGGGAGACTGCAAGTCCTGCATCCCTCTCAAAGCAACAGGAGATCTGGGTGAGGAGACCTGGATCTCTGCCTCACGTTGTGCAGAAGTAGAATGAGTGCTAGTATATTATGGAAATCGCATCAAATGGGGAAATGCCTTTTTTGTGCATATATTTTTTTCCATTCCTCTCCCCAGGCCCAGCAAAATGACAGACTCCTACAACTTGCAAGCTTCCTGAGGATGCCTTTATCAGCCAAAACAGGGATTGTTTGTAACATTCCTCTCTTTCCCTCTGCCACATCACTTTTATTGTCTGGCTCAGCTTCCGCTGCTATGTGCTGCTCACTCCTCCAGCAGAGGAAATGAGCAGCACACACAGGCTAGGCAGGAGAACAATATTAGAGAAAGAATTGGGAACCATTTAATACAAACTACCCTGGGATCGGATTGAGCCTAGCTCAATGCTCCCCATCTCATATCATTTTTGTTTTTAAGAAGTATCTAAATGCTGGGAGCAAATTTCAAGTGTTGTTTGTACTTGGCCCCAGTGTGGGTCAGACAATACAAAGCAAACTCCCACATGCTCTGCCCCAAGGAGGCTGCACTCTGGTTTCCTCCTGCCCTGAGAAGTAGGTATCATTTGTTACTCATGCATTTCAAATGCCAAATGTGGCAGGATTTGTTCTAATCAAACTCAGCAGTACTGCTGAGAAAGCTCTGAGTCTGAGATATGTTCTTTTCTTTGAACATTTCCTCTCCTTGCTAAACCTTACAAGCACTTTCAGCATCTGGCAGGTTTCTTGGTTGGGTTTCCTGGGACTAGAACTCAGGAAACCACACAGTTCATCTCCTTCCCCAGGGAAAGTCTGGTAACAAAGTCATCCCTGACAAATGTTCACTTTTTTAAAAACCTTCCCAAGATGGAGGGTTTGTAGCCTCCTCAGGTGAGCCATTTGAGTGCCTCATAATTGCAGAAAATACATGACACCTTGGGAAAATCTCCATAATATCACCTCAATCCCATTCTACCATCTGCTTTGGTTTTAGTAATGGCATCTCTTAGCGTCAGGGAAAATCTCTAAGTCAGTGTTTGCAGGACAGTAACACACACAGGTATCATTGCAGGGAGAAAGCTTCCAGGAACAAGTGGATTTAAAGAGATTTGCTGAGCTTTAGTTGTGAGGTTAGCTCTGGATATGAGAAGAAAACATAGAGGGACTGTCAGGTATCAGAAGAGCTGAGTTAGACAAAGAGGTGTGGGATGGTGTAAGAGCAGAGATGTTTTGTCCTCACAGGCATCATTATCCAGCGGGAGGAATGACCTTACACTGGGCAGCACCGCAGTCAAACGTCAGCCTGACTGGTCACAGTGTCAGGACAGCCCTTTATGCACAGTAGGTGTCACAGGTGTCAGCCTCCTGGGAACCAGACGGGACCTGGCCACTCACCAGAGCTCGGAACACCATCAGAGGAACGCCCAGGATACTCGCTCATTACTGACATGGTCTGATCTTGAACCTCTGTGGTGGAAGGAAAAGCACCTCTGAGTCATCCCTGCTCTGTTTACTGCGAGCAGTGAGTGCTGAGCAGGGAGCAGCCTCCCGGAGCGCCTCCTGCCACAGAGCCACCTTCGAACGGCCCACGCTCTGCAGAGCAAATAGAAAGGCTGCTGCCGCCAGGAATTTCCTAGGGGGAAACGGTTCAGAGCAGGGTGAGGCTTACCGTGGTTTCAGTTTCCGTGTTCCATCAGCTTTCATCTCCAGCAAGTGCTCCTGCGTGCCTGGTTCTCAGAAAAATATGTGTTTGGGTACATAATTTAACTTCCCTGGCAGGCAGATCAGCTGGGTTCCCCTCTCAAGCACTCAGCCAACCCACTCAGAAGGGCTGGTGCCCCTCACTCCACGGCTCCCAGTCCCAGCTGCTTCCCAGAGTGCTGGTTGCTGCCCCACAACCTCCTCATTGCTCAGGTCACAGGGGAGAGGACAACTTCTCTCTTCACAAACATTCACAGCACCCCTGATCTAGTCCCACATCCCTCAGCCCCCATCAGCTCCAGATGCCAAATCTCATCCAGGTCAAAGCCACACCTGTGGATCCAGGGCTTGATCCCAGCTAAGAAAAGAAAAGGAAAGTCTCAGCAACACTGAGGCAACAGACAGCAGGCACATCGTGTCCTATTCACACTCACACAAGGGTGCAGCTTGCCAGCATTTGAAAGTGTTCCCATATTCTAATATATTTTTTTAAATATGCATTTTTAAAAGTCCTCTCACACAGAGAGGATTTTTTAATAAAATAGCATTTGAGGAAAGAATAAAGCTGGGATTTTGTTGAGGCCAGAGGGCCTAGATAACACTACTGAGTAATGAAACAGTGCTCAGCTAACCTAATGGGCTTATCTGGATGGTCTGTGGGCTTCCCTTTGTCTCCAAGCCAAAACTTGAGAAAACACCTGCAGCAAAAATCTTATCTGCACTCTTCAGTTTTCTTTCCTCCCTCATCTCCTGGACTGTGTGTTATAAATAGTTTCTTTCCCTCCTCCTACTACCCCATTTATCAGCACAGCACTGGTTTTTTTTTTAAACAATGCTACATCTAGAACTAGGCTCCAAGCCTATTTGGAAGGATTTGTAAGTTTTATACATTTTTTTTGTTCAGCAAACAGAAATAAAATGGGAATAAATCTGTGAAGGAGCTTGAGGCTGACCCCCCAGCTGAGACTGTGCACCAGCACCATCAGTTCTGGCAATTCACCTCAGAAGGGGTGGCTGTTGTGAGTCCCTCTCAGGTGGCAGTGCCCACTCAGAGCAGATATAACACGGATGGAAAAGGCAACAATCAAAGCCCAGGAGGGGACTCTATCAGCTTACCAGGAGTTTAAGGAAATTTTGAGTAAATCAGAGCAGCTTGTGCTGGCCTGGAGAACACAAGGGCATCTGAGATGTTTGCAGGTGGCTCGTGTGGAAGGACTAAACAGGACATGTACCTGACTGCAGTGAAAGCAGATCCCCAGCTGTGCTTCAGTGCAGAGGGAAAGGAGGGATTCATGAGAGGATAAAGCAGAGCTCCAGGCCCAGACATAGGTGTGGAACAAAGGTGACTCCAGTCTGATGACCCTGAGAAAGGAAAAGCAGGTACTTGGGACTTGTCCTGCAGAAGCTACAAGAGTAAAATGGCATCTCAGCCTCAGGTAAATTTATACAGGGAAGGGCATGAGGAAGAGGACAGAGAATGTCAGGAAGATGTGCAAACAGAAGAGCAGCTGACTATGCATACCCAGAAATGTATCTGAGCTGGGATGCATCTCACTCTACTTTAGAAGCATCTCTCTGTCTCCCCTCATGGTGACTCTGGGCTCCCTTTATAGTCACAGCAGAGAAAAGGGCCCATTTACAGAATGATTCATCTGACCTATTTTAGACATTTACTCTAGCATACAATGACTCATGTCCTTGGGTTGCCCATTTCTTTCCTATAAACAAGAGTCTAGACAAGTAACTCAGATGTAGACATTCACAATTAGATGTCTACGTTTGGACAGATGAATTCTGCCTCTAATGTTCAACCAGAAATCAACCTACAAGCTCTGCCAAAGACAGCTCTGGTTGATAGCCACGATAGGGAAGAGAAACAGCGTCATTCATTCTTTTTGATGGTGCATAGCTCCCTGCACAAAACGCTCAAAGCATTTGCTGAAAGATTAACCATCCTGTGAATGGCTGTGATAGCACTCCTGGAGCAGCAGCAGGGACCAGTAAAAGCAGATTCATTATTGCAACTATTTTTCTAATCTGCCCCTACATCTAATTAGCTGGTGTCAGATCCTTTTTCAGTCAAATTCATTTGGCAAAAGGAAACACAAATCAAATGATTTTGGCATGCCACCTCCCCTCGGGGTGGGTTGGTGATGGTACAGATGCGCATCTCGCCATGGGCTTCCACTCTCCCAGACTTGGGAGGCCACAAGAAAAGCTGGTGGCAAATCTCTTGCTGATCCCAAGGATTCTTTGTGCTGTCAGCAGAGTTAATGCTGTGCTTCCCAATGTGAGGCTCTCAGAAGCTCCTCAGGGCTGGGGGTAGCTGGCAGGATCTTGTAATGCTTTAGGAACCAATAATCTGGACAAGTCAGGCCAGACCACTGGGAAGACTTTTTGTTTTGACAGTTTTAAAGTGTTTCTCATTTCAGGCTGTCAGTCTAATTTCCTATGGCTCTTACATTCACACTGGCTGTGTCTCCCTCAACAACTTTGAACTCATTGAGCAATTTCAGCCAAATTTGACAGAGAGATAACAGCCTCAGAGACAATTCAGTTCCTCAAAGGTTGGCAAAAATAAACATCCACGTAAAGGAGAGAGATGATATGAGTAACCTCAACTGAACAAAAGGCTGCAGCGTGAGCTCAGCCTTGAGAATCAGCACTAGGGATTCCTCAAGGGAAAGAGTTTTTGCAGATCACTCGGACCCCAGCCCTGGGGACAGTTTTCCTGATCTGCTCAGCAATCCAGACACACCACTCCAGAGCAAACCAGTTTAACCCAGCAGCCACAGAGCACCAGGGTTATTCTCCAAGCAGTTTTGGTAACAACAGTTGAAGTTTCAGCACACAGTCACCTCAAATTTGAAAAAGCAGTTCTGTTTTAATGTTGCAACTGCAGTTTCAAATGTGTAAAATCAGGATACTTATTCTCACAGAGCTGAGTTTTGGAAGGGAAAGGTAAGCATTTTCGGCTTTAAAGAGTGTGACAGGAAGGTTCCCCAGCAGCTCTTGCCATCACATCCCTCAGGGCAACACTTCATGGGCAGCATTTCCCAGGGAAGCACCTTCCCTGTGAGCCTGGGCAGGGAGCACATCACAGCCCTCCCTGCTGGCACCAGCCAGCCCATATCCCTGTCCTGGGTGGGCATCCAGGAGCTGCTGGCTCTCCTTCCCACACCCCGCTGAGCTGGGCGAGTTGGGGTGCTGTCACCTGGTTCCCGGTGCCACCGAGCTTCAGCTCTGCTTTGGGTCCCTCAAAGCTCCCTGTGGGCTCTGCCAACAATTTGCAGTGACTGGAGGAGATGCCTCAGCTCATGGGAGGCCCCAGGGAGCCCTCTTGCTTCCCTCTGATAAGGGGAGAGTGGATGGGAGGCTGCTGGCAGTACATCCACAAACTCAGGCAGGGGCCAGGGAGTCATGCTGAGAGAGGCTGGAAGGGGGGACACAGCTCTGAGGCTGGCACCGTGGGAGCCAGGCTAACTGGGCTCATGGGGCTGCTGTGGCTATGGATGAAAAGGAAAAGTTCCGTGTCAGCTGGAACTTTGCTCACTCTGGGCCAAGTTCTCCATGGCTCACTCCCCAGCCAGAGCCAGGTGCCTGGCTGTAAGAGCAGCCCTGCTCCCAGAGCCCCAGGATGCAGGGAATGAGCCCTGAGTTACAGCTGGGTGCCATTCCCTCTGCATGCCAAAGCGACTGGCCTGCAGCAAAAGGGCAGCTGAAGAGTGAGTGAGAAACGAATCCCTCCCACAGCACCAAGCAGAGCCTCAGGCACTCCCAAGGCAAGGCTGGGGGACAGCAGAAAGAACAGCTCTGTGTGTTCCCCGCCTGGAGAAGTGCTGGGAGCGGCCCCACGTTGTGTCTGTGTCAGGATTTCATTATGGGCAAACACAGGTTTATCAATCAATATCAAAACAGGTTTATCAATACAAAGCATCACAGCTCCTGGGCACTGCGGAGGCACGAGCTGTGAGAACGAGGACTGAGACGGAGGAAATCTGCAGCATCATCTGATCTCTGTTGCCACCTCCCAACTCTCCCTTTCCCTTCCCACACCACCCCAAGCTGTAGCACCTGCAGAAGCCCTGGGCCAGCTCTGCTGCCCCAGAGGAAGCAGTGGCTATAAACGGCAAACACAGGCTTCTGTCTTCCTCGGTGGCTGCCCTTGCAGTGCAACAATCCAGCCCTGCACAGCCAATGCCTGGAAAATTCCTGCAGGCTGCCCCTCTGGTGACCCCCAAGTGATGAGATTTTATTCCCTGTCTGACTTTATCACTCCCACAAGTGGCAGAAGCCAGAAAAGACCAGAAATGCATGCTTGCACTGGGCTGCCACAATTTTAGCAGAAAACAAAACAGCACCAGAAGTAAGGGACTGACTCAAAAGGAAGAAGCACGTAAAAAGTTCCAGACATCCTGAAGTGCTCAGACAACTAAGGCAGGCTGTCAGCCACCCTGAGAAAACACAGATAAGCCAGAAACCCCCATTTCCCACTTGCCAGAGCTCTGTGAGCTGGAGGAGAACTCAGCCCCTGCACAGCCAGAGCTGCCTGCTTGCCAGCAGCTCCTCACCAGAGAGAGGAGATGCTCCTTCAAGGCACCACCAAGATCATTTAGACACACACCAATCACACAGACACTAACTTATTTTCAATATATCTGTTTCCCCCCCAGCACAGCTTCTCCTGCAGTTCAAGCAGCACGAGCGGTGCATCTCGCTGCCTCGTTTATTTTAAATGAGATTTATGTTGGTATTACTAAAACAAAGCTGCCTCCCTTTCACAGCCATGACGTTAATGGACAGAACCAAAATCCCAAACCAGGCTCTCTCACCAGCTCTGCAGCGACGCTGTTCCAGCCAAAGTGGCAGGGGGACCTAAGATCAGACCTCATGCAGTCAAGCTCTTCCCGGTGGGTCCTTCAGCCCAGCACTCCCCAGTACCCTCTGTTCCCGGGTGGCATCACCATCTCCGATGACACATCAAGGCTGCAAAGCATCCTCTGAAACCCAAGGGAGAAGGGAGCTTTGCCCAGCCAGGGAAGAAGCTGGCAGTGGGGTGCAGAGCTCCGACCGTGTGCGTGTGGGAGAGACTCTGCTGTCTGCAGCAGTGGCTTTTAATGGCTCCTTCCACACCGCTCTGCTGATTGATGGCTCACCAGGAGCTGTTAACGCAGCAATATCCCAGCCCTATTTACAGACATCTCTGCACATTTACTTTGTCACAAGTAAACTCTGCACACGGCAATAAAGCTTAAGGTAATGACTTCTTCAGCACAAAGCCAGCAATTTCCTGTCAGCTTGGTTTACAAATGGCCAACTCTGGGCTTAATTTTCAACTGTGGCTCCAAGGATGGCTATGCAAAGTGGGGCGAGAGGAGGGAGAAACTCCAGGCTGTGCCACCTGCTCTGGTGGCAGCCGTGGCAACCCTGCTCTGAAGGATGAACAGGGTGGGGCAAACCCACCCCATGTTCACCCACAGTCACCGTTTTGCTCTTTTTCCATCGGCAGGAAAACCAGTGAATGGCAGCCCCAAGCCTCAGGTGAACTCCCACAGGTTAATGTGGTTGTGTCCCATTCTCAAAGCCAACGTTGCTCTGTCACAGTTGCCATGACACAAGGGGAGACCACAGTGGGTTTCCTCTCCAGAGGCCTTTCTGAGGGAGATGCAGGCATCTCATACCACTTCCTACAGCATCCTGCAGCAGTCCCAGTGTGACCTGGGTGGGAATTGTGACCACAGTCCCTCTACCATGCACAGCATTACCAGAAACAGAGCAGATCATCAGCCTGGACAGACCTGGGAGTACCTGTGTGGCCTTCAACACCTTTCTCTGGAGCAAAGGGAAACAGGGCAGGGACGCCACAGAGCAGGGGACTGGGCTGCAGATAACCTGCACACAACTCACTCCAAGCTCCCTGCTGCCAGCATCAGGGAAAACAAAGTGGGTGTTGCTGCTCTCCCCTGCAGCACCAACCTTCACGTGCTGAAACTGTGCTAAACATCTCCAGCCTCCTTCTATAATTAGTGCAGAGAGAGGATGTCTGAGGAGTCTATTTTAGGTGTCATGAGTCACCTTCCAGAGATGGGAATCTTTTTATTTTTGCACTGACCATATAGAAAGATCTGAAAGTAGATACTTAAAATAGGTGGTATAAATATGCATTGAAAGCTTGGAGCATCCTGCCCTTTAACTGGGTTATGATGTTCCTCCCTACCAAAGGGTGTGAAAACACTTTGTCAGACTGAAATCTAAGCTGCTGCACCTAGGAGAGCTGTCAGCAGCCAACTCAGGTGCAGAGGGGACAAGATGATGCTGGTGGAGTTTTTCCAAACCATCCTGATCCAGCATGCTCATCCCACTGGAAAACAGCAAACTGCTTTCAAGCACAGACCCTGAACTGTGAAAAAACAGCTTTGGCATTGTTGAAAAGGAGGAGAAAGTTAATATATTTCCATCTGTGAAAAAAGGGTCAAAAGATCAAGAGCTCTTGTTGGCTCAATCTCCAAAAGGCAGGTCTATATGTAATGTTTTCATTTTAAGCTGTGGCTAAAAGGTGAAGAAAATAAAGATGGGAAAAGGCATCTTCTTGATGCATTAGGGGAACAGCTGCAGTGAAGCCTCGGAGGTTTTCCACACTGCAGCCCAAGGTTTGGGGGCTTCCCATTTTCCTCTCATCTTGCTAGTTTTTCTGATTTTTCCCACTTAATGTTCCTCTACCCTTTCACAACAATTTCGGATGCAAAAATCGTGTTGCTTAAAGGAAACCCTTGTGTTTGCAAGAGCCCAGTCTTTAACATTTTTTACTTGTTCTTGTTGAGATCTCACTCCCATTGTTTCATTTCTACCTTAAAACCCCTCAGTCTCCTGTTTCCACTATGAGCTGTTGTAATTGTTCCGTTTTTCCGCCCATTCCAATTCACCCTCCTTTAAAGTTCCTCCGTTACCCTCCCGGCTTCCATGAAGATTCCCTCAACTCCTTCTGTAAATACTTCAAAGCTTTAGAGAATGAACTGTGCTTCAGCTCTGCATCCTCTTAAACAGCTCGCTGAATATGCTTCTTGTTATTTTTAAGAACCTGTTAGAATTAAACCCCAGTAAGAAATCTGCCACCATTGTGGGGGAGAGCACATTAATCAAAGACACAAGCTTCTCCCCAGCTGCCTGGGCAGGGCCCAGGCTGGGATTGATAAATTGCACCTGGAGGTAACTAATAAATCTGAGAAGTCATTTGCTTTTTATGAACAGGAGCAGCGGGAGATCCAGCTGCCAGAGGAATTTGGGTGGAAGGAGAGCAGTGCCTGGAGCCCCCAACACGTTCCTCTTCCCACTCACTCCCCTGCTCACTGCTACACCTGATGCCCACCCTCTGCCCCACTGCCAAGCACAGTGGGTCCTGCCATGCTTGGATGGGGAATATTTAAATGAATCACTGGGGCTTTTCCGAGCACATGGCAGGAGTGCAGCCAGAGCCTCCATCTGCTGGCATGGCACAGCACCGGCCACTCTGGCAGGGTGGGGAGGATGCACTGGGCTAAAGCTCTGCCCAGGACACAGCAGTGCTGGCTCCTGCCAGGGGCTGTGAGAGCTGGAGACACTTCCTCTGTCCACGCCTGCCTGCGCTGGAGGAGGAATTTTGCTGTTCCCAGCGTCGGCCCAGCAGAGAACATCCTCATGACAGACTTGGATGTGAAGTCCTGAGATTCCCCAGATCCTGTCACACAAATGTCAACACCTTCCCCCTCACCACAGCCTGAGCAAACTGTCCCCACTCCCCACTGAGTAGGAGCTCCAGAAGAGTCACCCCTCATGCTGCAGCCTCAATACCAGCACTGGGGACTCTGCTTTCTGTCAACATTACCGTGATGTGCATCAAATAACCATGTCATGAGAAACTTTCTCTAACTGCTATCAAGATCCACATTTGACTGTTACCTCAGAAGTTTAGGAAACACATTCCTCATCTTCGTTGGAAACAATTTTATGGTGCCCACATCATAAAAATCTGCAAAGACTAGGATAAATCATTAATTACACATCTGGTCCTAGACAATAGTGCAAATGACTGTTCAAAAACATGGGGTCAATGAAAACCCATCTTCTATAGTACTGCCCAAATGTCATTTCCTGTTTTCTCCAGATCACAAACTCCCATGGTGAGCGGCCTTTTCACCCATGCACTGCACAGAGCTGCTAGAAAACACACACCAACCACCTACGCTTCAGAGACCCAGAAGGGAGGATCAGACAGGATGTGATCACAGGAGAGATCATACAAGACATGGGTTAAGATGTTTCCTCCCTCCCCCTTCCTTTTCTTTTCATGTGAACATCATTAGGGCAGCCTGGAAGAGCTTTCCTGACACGAGCAGTGTTTTTTCCAGAAAGCCAGGACCAGGCACGGGCAGTGGGGCTCAGCTCCTGGGCACAGAAGAAGCAGTCTGCTGGCATCCACTTGATCCATCATGGGAAACAAATGCTTTTCCCTGATACATTAGGGCACAATTTAGACTCTGAACTTCAAATCACAAAGCTGCATTACAGCCTGTATTTCCCCACTGACCTCACTGCAAGAGAGAATCAGAAACACGTTTGGAAATTCAGAAGTGTTTGGGGTCATGCTGAGAAAGAAGCAATCCTTATTCTGCTCCGGGATGTGCTGGCCTCTGCCAAGGCTCTGATTCATTGAATATCAGAAAATATCTCTGCTATCCAAATGTCCCTTTTTCAAAGTCATTCTCTCTGTGGGCAGGGAGAATGAAAGAAGAGCCTCATCTGCACCTCTCAGTACCACACCTGGGGAAAAATATGTCCCCTCCCCTGGGGCACTGTGCAATATCTCCCACTCATCCAGAGGTGCACAGAGACACAGCAGATCAGGATGCCACATCCAGTGGAAATCCTCACAGTGCTCCTGGGCCGTGTCCAACATCCACACCACATCCATCGTTGTGGAACATCAACCCCAAATCCACCCCCTTGGTCGTAATCAGCAGCTGTGACTTTTATTTTCCCTTTCCTACACAGGGCTGCTCTGATATTTGTTCACAACACTGGCTGTGTATCACATCAGAGGGGAATTACTTACTGCCAATTATTGCATTAAAGTTCAAGTGGAATGATGTACTAATTGTCTTGTTATAGCTATTAAAGCTCTGGTGTGCAAGCAAGGCACTTTTCAGATTATCTGCATCCTCTGTGGTGACACACGGAGCATAACACGATGTGCTAAGAAGCGATTGCTGATACAGTCATAGCCACTTTAATAATATCTACATTAAATAAGCAGATATTATATATAAATATAATAATTATTACATATATATATGTAAATAATAGAAGCCTTCAAGTTCAAGATTTGCTGGGAATTCTGCAAGCTCCTGGAAGCAGCTGCTCTCTCACTGCCAAAGCAAAAGTGCTTATGAGGTACTGACCAAATCCAAACTTTTAAAAAGCAGCAAATACAGCAAGAAGTACCACTCTAGTAAGAAGGGGAGAGGAGATATCTCATCTCTTCCCAACATTACACTGAGGGCTGCCTTAATGCCTGGCAGAAAGAGAGCCCAGGCATCTTAGTGATCCCTGCCTTCCCTGGGGTCTGATCCCTTGCTGGAGGGTTTTGGACATATGTGTACAGGGGAATCCTGGTGAGATTTCAAGCAACTCTGAGCTGTCTCTGGCATCTTTACAGGGAGTTAATTAATTTCCTTTTAAAGGGCTTAACAGGTAGACAAATGTGTGAGCTGCTCCAGGGATTTCCAGCTGTGGGAGGCAAGGTGATGTGAATGGCACCATGACTTTCTTGCTACTAGGGGAAGAAAATATCCCACTGTCTCCCTGCTTCCCACCACTGGGATCAAAGCAACCTCCTGGATCATGGTCAGATACTCAGAAGGAGCCAGCTCTGCTGTTCAGACATTGCATGAAGGTGTCGAGATATTAATAGGAGGTAACTAACTATTCCCTCCTAGCAATGTGTACAAAAGGAAGGATGAAAGGCCAGAATGGGATAAAATCAAGTTTAAAAGGCAGCTGCAGGGTTTTATCCTCAGCTGGGTTCTCATACAAGCGCTCTTGTAATTGCTTATAACATTTTCCCCAAGCTCCAGCTATACTCCTTACACAATTCCCACAGACAGACCA
The DNA here is from genome assembly GCF_020740725.1 of Corvus hawaiiensis. Lineage (NCBI taxonomy): Eukaryota > Metazoa > Chordata > Aves > Passeriformes > Corvidae > Corvus > Corvus hawaiiensis. Next base: position 9,086,522 of record NC_063230.1, on the reverse strand, counting down.
CCTTTGGGGCAAGGCCATTCCCTGGCCAGATTCACACAGAGGTGCTTTACAGCTGGGACATGAGTCCAGCTTCCAAACACACAGCTCAGTCCAGCACAGTGGGGTCTGTGTCTAGAAAATGCCTCCCCGAACTGGAGGCCGTGTGGACCCAGAAAGGCCTGAAGCAAAATTGGAGGTGAAGCAAAGAGCAGGAAGTCCCCAGCCCGAGGCAGGAGGCACCTGTATCACCCTATCACACTCACCAGGTACCACTGTTCCCTGCACAGCAACCTCACATCAGCAGATACCTCCCTCACTATGGTGTGACCAGAGCAAGAACCAAGATCTAAGTCTTTACTTCTCGAATTGCCCCTCTGCTGGTTCAGGTTGAGGACGCCAGCACAGCAAACTCTGTCGCCAGCAGCTTCCATTGCAGATGGCTGAAAGCTTTTAGAGATTAAAGGAAATCACATGGAGAAAGAATCTCCTTTCTGTGCCAGAAACACACACAGCCAAAAGCTTTCCACAATGCAGGAGAGGATGAGGATTTGGGGGGCCTATTCTAACACCCAGTAAAGTCAGTGAAAATATTTTCTGATTATTTCAGTGGGCCCAGCAAAGAAAAGAGTAGCGCTTAAGGAGTCCTTTAACCCTAAACTCTTTGAGACCCAATCTGCTCAGATTGCTACTTCTGTGGTTTTTGGGAGGATTGATTGAGAAGAAGAGGCAGATAAGAGCTGAGTTTCAGAAAAAAATAATCATTGTTTTCTTTGTGACTATTTGAAACTGTAGCTTAATGTTATCAATCCCTTGGCCTGGTGCAGCTTGGTACCAGCTGGGACTGTGCAGGCTGGCTGGTCTCACCACCAAAGTGTGATCCTGTTTTTATAGCACTGTATCAAAGGGAGGGCAAAGCAATGAACTCATTTTGGTGTAGTCTTTAGTAAGACATAGGAAAAAAGTGTGAGAAGAAAGTAGCCTTTTATAGAGGGGGTACTGAGAGATTCAATAATATTCAGGTATAAACAGGAGCTCCTCTAAACTACCCAAGTTAAACTCCAGTCTGAACGCATTTTATATATGCATCAGGCTAGACATAAATTACAACTAAAAATAGGCAACTTTTTGCAAGGAAATAACACTGCAAGCTAACCAAACAAATGGCTTCCCACAGCTTCAGCCCCAGCTTTGTCTTTTTCATGGCCTGGGTCCCCTTCCAGCACATGGGGCCCTCTCACAACAGCCCACACCCGTGTGGCTGTTTGCAGGGATGGAGCTGCCTCCCCCAAGCCCCCTTAAATCCCAGGTGATGTGGAGCAGACAGCTCCTGCGAGCCCTGAGAAAGGCAGCAAACCCTCGTGGGAGCCAGCAGGGCTCCTGCTGTGCCTCTGTGGTCTGAGAGGGGAGAGCCATGTGCCGGCAGCCCCTTACAACCCATGGGGTGTCCGTCAGAGCCCCGCGGGGACGCACCAACTCAATTACCAGCGTGGGCTCCTCACCAACCCATCCCCTGACAGCCAACAGACCTGCAGGTTCCAAACCTGTAAGGGGAAGGAAAACACCACCAAACAGATTAGCTCCACAGTTGGGCTCTTAATTATGGGTCATTTAGTTCAGTTAATCAATAGGCAGACTTCTTTAACCGGCTAATTATGCCAAACTGCTTCCACAATGAGCAGGTTTGCTGCTGGTTGTTAACCATGAAGGGATAATATTTCACTGTAAAGATAAGAACGGTCCCAGTCCTCAGACAAATGCTTTGCAGTTACCGGCTGCAATTTAACCCATTCCACACCGGAGACCTACAGCTGGAACAAAAAGGTACCAGCATCACTGGCTTCTCGGGGCTAAACCACCAGGGTGAATATCGCCTCGAGTGAATCACTCAGATCATTTACTCTCCAAATCGCTCCTCACTCAGGCTGAACAGGAGCTAAAAATTATCTATGCAAATCAACCAGCTGAACTTCCTGGTGGCAGCCCTGATAAAAACCAACCAGCCTCTGTTGCCTTTCAGGCAAGGAATGTAATTCCCTCCTTTGCTCTGCCAGGCAGCTGCATGAGGCAGCAAGTCCCAGCTGAGGCAGGAGTCTGGAGAGCCAAGCCACATCCTCCTTCCAGACCCTGGAAGAGCAGATCAGCATGCGGAGGAGGAGGCCTAGGCCCTTGTTTGTCAAAACAGATAAAAGGCCAAGACAACCTCTTGTTACTTGTAGTTGTTTAGAAAAAAGAATGGATTTTGTTGCAAACTTGAAGAACTGATTACTGGATTCAAGGCCTCTGTTGAGGTCATCAAACAGTTATTGCAATAGAGCAAGATAAGAGCTGAGCGATAGCAAAAGTTTGTAGCTGAATTTCCTGGATATTTGTTTTAACAGAACAAAGCAATCTGGGCTCGGGGTTTGCTGGCAAATGGCTTAAACTGGAGAATAACAGCGTGCTGAGAGAGCATCCCCAACAGAGCCCCCTCAGGGATGCTGCTTCTGGCAGGCTGGGATCCCCTCTCCCACTGCTGGGGCTTCAGACATCCCTCTGCTGGAGGCATCCATGCCCAGCCCCAAGGATAACTGGAGTTCTCCTCAGTGCTTCCACTGGCTTCTGAATGACTGCAAGGCAAGTCACAGTTCCTGTCCTACCTGCATCCCCTACATTTATTTCCCCATCTTCTTAACACCCCAGACCTTGGCTTTTGCTGCTTGAGAAAGCCTATTAATGGAGCATTATTGTAATAAAGAAATGCAAATACAAGCCCTGGCCTTAAGCGTTAGCTAAAAATTCATCTGCACTGAGAAGTCACACAGTTGTAACTTACACCAGGGTGACTGAGCCAGCTTGATACCATCGTAAAAACACAACAGAAAGCAACAAATACCTTTTCCAGGAGTATCAGCCATCTTTATGAGGAGGAGAGTTCAACGAGGTGAGCATTCAGAATGACTTTAGAATAAATCACCTTGTGTCTAATTCAGCCCATCACACCAGCACAAAGCTTGCATTTCTACAGTTCTTAGTAACAGGGGAATCTTGAAATGCACTGCCTGGGGCAGAGGATGGCCCACAAGCTGCCTTTGTCACCTCTGTGCACATCTCTGATGACCTTTTTGGGACTATTCACTGCATTCTCAACCACAACAGACCTCAATGGCTACAAAAAATAAGATTTTTGCTGATAGAAGTTTTACCTTTGCTCCCCCAACACCTTCTTTTTGGCACGCGAAGCTGTATTGTTTTCCAAGGAAGCAACGCTTTAACTTCAACATTTGTCTGCCATCAGCTCTTTCTAAAATATGTTGTTGAAGTGCAAGCTTTATGTAAGCTTTATGGCTTCAGATGCTATTTTCTAACCTCCTAAAACATTACAAAGATTGCAATGTTGACTGGAAAAAAAAATGGCACACAGATTTGTAGAAAAACAGGCATAGCTGAATCACAAAAAAATCTTTAAAAAGCAATAATATTTGTATCCTGAAGTGTATCAGCTGCAGCATTTTCTTGTTGAAAAACAAGGTGCTATCAGAAAGGGCTGCAGTCAGATTCCAGGGGAGTTTGGGCAGAACTGTGGAATCAGGTTCCAGGCTAATTCCATGTTTACTCTGGAAAAAGTGCTATTGAGATTTAAACCCGCTATTTCTAGTACTATAAAACATCATACATTCCCACATGCAACTGATTTATTAAACTTTAGTGTATCTGCCAGGAGCAGGAATGTCAACCTAGAAACTGGGAAACAGAAGCTTAATAGTTTGTGTTTAAAAAAAAAAAAAAAATTTAAATTAAGACTCTTTTTAGCCAGATCATGAGAAAACAATGGGGTAAGGGGTATTCCTTTGGGACATGCAGTACTAGATTGCAGATGTGGTTCACAGAGACATTCAATCAGATGGCACATCAAAAGCAATGGTAAATTACCTGTCTTCAATAAAAAAAAAAACGTTAACTCATAGGTACTCGGCCACCAAGGAAGGCAATTAGAGTTAGCATTATTTGTTAAACAACAGGCACGAGATGATACATAGTGAATTTTTTGCAATAATAGCCATTCCTGGTCATTCATTTTGAAGAGAATAGATCTGTCACTTGAGTGAAAACAATTGACAGCACCATTTATTACCTTGCATGCTTCAGAATAACAGCACAATTTACATGTTGCCCTTTGGCACTGGGACTCTGAGCTCGCCTAGAAACAAAGCAAAAATATCTACAGACCTGGTAGCACAGATTTAAACAGCAGATGACCTTATGCAGTTTATTTAAACTTCTATAATGGCACAGTCTTGTTCAGCCTCTGGTTATGGAAGAAATAGGTTCTTCTGGAGAATCCACAGCCTTGAGACTCTGAAACACAAAGGGTCATGCAGAGGTCTCTGTATCTAATAGTTCAGAGAGTAATGTTTTAACTCTGATCCTCTCAGATACCTCCTGGGAATTAAAGATATTTGGTTTCCTTTCAGAGGCTTTAAAGGGCTGGGTCCATCAAAAAGAAGGAAATTTTCCCCTAGCTCATGAAGATAAATCTTTGTGCTAAATCTTTCTTTTCCATGTGAAAAAGGCCAGGTTCTCGGTACATCCGAGCCATTGAGCCCACTGAAAAACAAACCAACAAAGTCTAAGGGAAACATTGTTACTAGAATAGAAAATACTCAGCCAAAAAAGACTCTAAATGTCCCAAGATGCTGCCTTTGATAGTGACATCTTTGATAGTGACATCAGCTGCTGGCTAGTGTTTCTTTTTGAGAAGGTTAACAGGTGTCCTGTGGCACCTGTTACAAGTACATGAGACACTCAAATTTGGGTTCAGCTTTAATGGAGGAGAAGCCTGCAAACAATTTTGGAAAGGCATTTTAAAGAGATAATTAGCTCTTTGAATCCAATAGAAACACTTAGGTTGAGAGCTATTATAAACCTCTACAAAGCACTTCTGTCTACTTCAGCAGCAAAAATTTGTCCAGAATGGGTAAATTGAAAATATCTTCCACACACCCTTATGGAATTAAACTGGGATTTCAGGTCTGTAGATGGATGCTGAGGGCAGCCAGGTGCTGGCAAGACTTCCTCTCTGCATAGGGAGGTCTCCACACCTCCAGCACACCCCTGCAAGAGCCAAAACACAGAGCTTTTCCCACCACAGGACCGCTCAGCTTAGCAGTGTCCATTCCAGTTCCAGAATGTTCACACTGCTCTTCCCTTTGGCAGTGACTCCCCAAGCCCGAAGGAAGGGCAGGTCAACACCCAGAAACACCCTCTCTTGTTATAATTAACATGCAGAGTGGATTTTCTGGTTTCATTTTCCAGCAGTGTTTGATAGCACATGGCCAGGTCAGAGTCTGGCCATTCACTGAGGAGCTCCATCAACCCCAAGCACTGCTCTACACACTGTGAAATTCTAGGGGATTATTACAGCTGGAAGTAGCACTTATAAATTCAACACACACCTTGTGCATCCTCCCACAGCACCCTGGTCCTTGTAGAGCTATGGAGCACCTGTCACTCTGAATTTTCCTACTCTCAGCATTGGGATATTGTTATAATAAAGACAGTGAGATCCTGGGTTTCAAGTACCTTAACAGCAGATTTTAGCCCTGTGCTGTTACAGAACATTTGCAAAGATCCAGGCTCTATCTGCTTCCTTAGGTTTTCTTTTCCCCCTGTTCTAATTCCTGGAATGCTAACATATAACCAAAATATCTTTTTTTTTTTTTCCTTTTTGTTTTTAACAGTTGTCACCAACCTGTAGTTATGTTGTCAAATAAACTGCTGATACAGGTGTATTATTTACTTCAATTTCTAGCAGAGCTGAGAGCAGAGATTCTTTTGTTGGTTTTTTTCCTTTCTTTAAACACCACAGCGTAAATTGCCACCTGACTCACATGTCAGATCAGAGCTCAAAAATACCCTAAATCCATGTGAATAGACTGAATGACCAAGAAACACATGAGAGGGTTCTGGACAGCCCAGGACCATGAAAGTCCCTGTCCATAACAGCAGACAGAAACCACCAAACAACCACAACCCCTTGCTACAAACAGCGAACAGCTGGAGGTTTGAATCTTTCCCTCTAGTAAAATCAAGAAACAAAGGCTCTAGGTAGGGATTATTTAGCCATTTAACCATTGAACTTCCAGTCAGAAAAGCCAGGGCCAAATCTTGTAGATATTCTCATTTTTACAAAGAGCTTTGCACAGCAAAACTCTGAGCAATGGGATTTTTGTTTTTCTTTATTTCCTCCAGGCCAAAAGTGTTTGTTCTCTTCCTCAGGTCTGACACAGGGGTCTTGAAGAGGAATTGTGCCTAGTCTGTGGTTTATAAGGTGAAAGCTAGATCTCCTCACATTTAGAGTTCTCTTAACCAGGACTGAAATTCTTTACTTAGTTCCTTTCACTGTGCTCCACATCTGCTTCCTCCTTAAAACAAAATTTGGCAATGGATGAAGCAGCACAATACCATGCTTGTGGGGCAAACAGAGGTCACATAACCTGTCTCTGCCTGTGGAGTCTGAAAGCAGAATACTTAGTGTTATTAGCTTTTCTGCATGAGTGATCAATCCCAAATTGGACATATGGGTGCCATGGACAGACTGATAAAAGTAGCATTTATTTTTTCTGAGCGGGCTATTTACTACTTACTTGGGACTGCAATGGCAACTGCGAGCTCTCCGTCAGTGACGTGCTGCTATCATCCTTTGTGATAAGGCTGAAACCATTAGGCAGACAATAAACAAACAAACAAACAAATAAATAAAGGGAAAAGTGCTCGTGTAAATGTTAGGGGAATACTTTAAGGCAAGCTGGATGTCTGCTAAGAGAGCTGACACTCCTAAATTTTGTTGTTCTTCACAGGGCTGCTCCTGCTACCTCTCTGCAGGGATATCTGGAGATATTAAATAATCTTCTACCTATTTTAGGTAGATACCTACCCTCAAAGGCTCTGCTGCAGAGGGAAAAAATGCTGCTTCCCTTTCTCAAACACACTCAAATAACAAAATGCCCAATTCTTATGCAGTTTTCCTTCACGACCTTTGGATATCCTTTATTTCGTAAATGGGGAAACAAAGTCACAGCCATGCTCTGCCAGGCAGCACAGCTGAGTTTCCCCGTGTACAGCTGTGGGACTTTGCTCACAAGAAGAATTAAAACCCCACCAGATGAATCACATTAAAGCTCATATGACCTTCACCAAGTCTAAGAAATTAACTCTGACACACCTTGTAATGCAATGGGAAATCATTACCCAGCTTTGACATATGGTGTTCCCAGGGCCTTTTGCTGTTCAGATCACCTTTCTCTGAATTTGAAATGCTTCTGCCTCCTGTGGAACAGGGCTGGTGCATCCAAACAGGGGCAATTTTTACCAGGTTGGGCCAAGCAGTTATTCCTGAAGGTGAATTTGAGGCCTGCCACAGCCCTTCTCCACTCTTCCCTATTCTCAAGTGTCTAGAAGGAACTGAAAGAAGTCATGTCCCAGAATCAGGGAAATCAGAGCAGGGCACTGCCTTCAGCCTGGTCATGGCCCATTGCAGCATGAGAGAGTCACCCATTTCTTTAAAATACTCCCTCAGCTTCTGGTTTTTTGTTTCACTTCCCTTCCCTGCCCAACCCTTTGACACTGCAGACCTCAAGTTTGGACTTCAGCACCCAGGAGCCAGCAGGCAGGCATGCCTGGGTCACTTCTGCACCCAGGCCAGCAGTGCAGGCACACCTGGGCACCCTCCTGGCCCAAGGGCTTTTGAGGAGCATCTGCTTCACCAGAGCATGTAAAGCAGGGAACAGTCAAAGTGGTCTGAAATTCATTGCTTTGCACTTTCTCAGGTAATTCCCTTTATAATCAGTGTCCTCTCTACATGGCAAGCATGCCAACCTACACGAACACTTCGAAGTTACTTTGCGCCAGAAAAATCTTTTCCCAACCTCCACCCCCAATAGGAAACCACCCCATGGGGGCTGATGGTCACTGCCCTGTCTGAACACAGTGGACACCAAAGGAGCAGCACGAGAACCAAACCATGTACAAAACAGGGCACAGAATTTCCAGGAGCCCCCACTTAAATCATCTTAAACCCACTGAAATCACAGCCCAAGCGAAAAACTGTCCCTCTTAACAGTGGGACTTTTTTTTTCATTTGCAGATTAACTGGAAAACTATTTTCATTTCAGATGGCTTTACAGGTTGCTCCAAGTTGTTTGCAGCCCAGCAATTTGAAAGCTCTTGCAAAGCTGTCTACATTTCTTGGCACATCTAAGTTTTCCACTGCAGATCCCATGCAATTAATCTGCTCTTCAGAAAGTGAAAGTCAAAGCGAGGAAGTCCAGTTGCAGTTATGGGAATCTTTTCATGAGCTTTAATAGAAACTGAACTAAACACTGGGATAACTCAAGACATTGGAACAGTCCCCAGGCTTGAGACACCAGACATCAGGAATGGACTGCAGTGATTGATCTTTTGCATCCCTGGATAGTGCTGCTACCAGCTCTGGCTGGCCAGCATGGAGCACAGAGCCACATCCCACAGGCTGTCTGGGGGGCAGTGATGGTTAAATGTTGTGGCTGCCCCTCAAGTGGGTCGATAAATGAAGACAAACGGGACATGCACGCACCCACCCTAAGCACAACGCTCATTTTATAGGTTCCAGGATGCACAGCATGCTGGCCCTGGCAGTTTGTGTCACACACCCCACGTGTGAACCACCCACACCCTGCAGCCCACAAGGAAATCTCCTCAGTGGTGCGTCCTCCCAGCCTCATCCCCAACTGCAGAGACAGCACAAACCACAGGAGACAACGTCAAGGGGGGTAACTCAGCGCAGGTCTGGGATAAATCACAGGAACAAGACACCTGGCAGGTCACCTTGCCCTGCTCCCCCGACAGCCGCTGCTACCGCAAGGCTTTTGCCTCGCTGGTGGAACTGCCTCCAGCAGCCGTCCTACAAGAGCTTGTTAAAACAAGCTCAGCAGCACCACTGCTCCCCACGCCAGAGACTTGAATCATGAGACCATAAACAGGGCTGATGGGATCATAACTAACACGCCTGACAGCTCTCGCTGCTCGCTCCACTTTTGTCTCGCACAACGGGGAGAAGAGGGGGCTTGGAGCTGAAATGAGAAGCCCAGGACACGTCCCTGCAGCCTCAGAGGTGTTACTGGGCTTTGCTGGGCAGCAAACACGCCTCTTGTAGGGTGCTGTAGAACAAGATGCTGCCTTGTGCCCTGCACGCCTGAGCGTTGCAGCGAGGGACCCGGCACAGGCACTCACCCAGCACAGCAGCAGGAGCCCAGCAGGAGCCCATGTGGGAAGCCTGGGATGGAGGGAGGGGGCAGGATAGTGCAGCACAGCCCATGCTGGGCTCTTCAGCTGTGGGTATGTGAGAATCATGGTGAAAGCATATTCTCTGACTATAACCAGAAAATGAGAAACATAATGGGTCATAAAAATGAAGGGAACTGCTGAAAATCAGCAAGAGCTAGGAAAATACACTTCCTTTCTGCATCCAGAAAGCAGGGATAGCAATATTTCCTTACCTGGACAGGTAAAACACTTCTGTGAGTCTGCAGTTATTGCCTCAAGAGCATCTTCTGGGACTTGAGCAACAAGCCAATGCTCAGGGAAACAAAGGCTCTTGCCCCATGGGGTAAAAGGCAGGGCAGCTGCAGGAGCAGCCCCAGCCCAGGTACCTCTTTGGGAATGGGTCAAGGATGAGACAGACCATCAGCCCAGAGTGTGCCCATCTGAGCAGGGCCATAGCAGAGCTGCAGGAACCCTGCAGCATCGCTACGGAGGCAGGATGGCCCCAAGCTGAGCCAAACCGGGCTCCTGTAGCCTCAGGTGTAGCTCACTGGGGCCGCCACTACTACCCATCAATCCTGTGCACAGTCACCCAAAAGCAACTACTCTGGGGTGCAAGAGCCACCCCAGGCAAGATGGGACCCCTGGCCAGCCCCCATCTCCCATTTATCATGTCCCACTGCCCCCAGCTCAGGCTTCCATCCAAGGGGCAATCCACAAATGCAACTGGGTCTGCAATCCCATGAGCGGCGGAACTGAAAGGAGGTGAAGCTCTACTACAACTGCTGATCAGGTTATTTTCATGGATAAAACATTAATGATGTGGTTTTGGGTGGTAAATTGGTATGGGAGGAGATGGATTTTCTAAGGTGTCAGAACATTTTGTTTCAACATTTTTCAAAATGAAAATGTTGACATTTAGCAAGGGAAAAAAAACTAATTTAGATTTTAGTTTAATATTAAATGTGGATTCATCAAGAGGAAAACTCCAGAAAATGATCCATTTCATGTCAAGCATTTTAGAACTTAGGTCAAAATGAGATTGGGGTTGGGATTTGTTTAATTAATTGAACCCTTCTGGAAAGTACAGCTTTCAGCTGGCCCAAAGTGATACAACTCAGTTTACACATTCAGGCATTGAGACAGATAATTCTACATTCAAATTAAAGGGAAGTGGGGGAAAATAAACCAGCTTGAAAAAGCAGCATTTACTGAAACACAAGGAATAGGTTGGGAGAGGGAGTGAGATGGACAGGACTGAACAGTGCAGATGACAGGGGAGAATATTCTAAGCAAAATAAAATGATGTACAAGTGCATAGACCCCACTGGAAAGGGATAGAGGATTTGGCATTATAGGGGAAAAGTAGGATGCAGAAGACAAGGGGCTTTGCAAGCATGCCTTAATCCCTTTGCATCCTCAGGCTAAGCCCAGCTTCAGAAGATATAAATGCTTAAATAAACATGAGTCAATTTGTTATTCCTCTGTGTTTCAGATCCTCCTCACCTTCTGCCTGGTTCATTTACTGCAATTAAATGCTTGTAAACAGATTATACCCTGAAAGCTACATTTTCCTGGTAAGTGGTCACCTTAACCTCCTCTGCCTTGACTGTGGCTAATATTCCCCAGGTCACACTCTAATCACTGAGTAATGGGACCAGAGTGAATCACGAGGTCACTTGGTTGGACAAAACTCTCTCCAGCATCCAAACCACATCTGTGGCTGGGCTTTGCTGATGACTGTTACAAGCACTGCTTACACTCAGGAAAAGGATTACTAATGTCATAATTCTTACAAATTGGAGCAAAACCTGCCCTGAACACAGGACACGTGCTGCTGTATTAGACTAGTAAGCATAATGACAAATTCTACGCTCACAGGGGTTTGCTTTCTCATTGGTTATGACATCGTACACACGGTGAAAACAGCAAAGTGGAGCCTGCTGTGACACAGTGCAACTTTCTGGAAAAAAATCTTTGGAGAAGATAAGCTTCTTCAAGCCATTCTGAGAACTGAGGTTCAACTGCCTTGTTTTTAACTCAGACCAAAATACTTTTCCTCACAGCCTATACAGGTGGGGGGAACTGCATGAGCAGCTTGTGGAACCTTTAACAAGCCTGACTCTTTGATTGCTTTGTCTGCTTTTAGTGGCAAGGTCTGAGCTGAAATATTACTGACAAGGACAAAGTTCATTATGGATTCTCAGATGGGAAGCAAGTTCTGAGCTGGTGTGGATGAGTAACTCCCCTGAATCAAGTGGGGTCACTAGTTTCCAGTAATTGGCAGTCTTGCTCTGTATTTTCTGTCCTCTAACACTGACTCTGTCAAACTGCATTGATTGTCTCTGTCAGCAAAAAAACCCCAAAACATATATATAGAGGAGAACAAACAGTCTTTCCTCATTCGGGTTAGAAGATTTTACTCTCCTGAACAGGCTTAAGCAGATCATTTGTCTCCCATATTTCTAGGAGCCCACCCTTTGTCCCCCCCCCAAACACAAAATAGCTCTGCAAAAATGAGTAAGAAATGTGAAGTTGTCGTGGAAAAGAACTACATTGCTTAAACTGAGCTTGCAGCATGAGTTTCACAGCTGAGTGGTGGCTGTCATGAGCTGATCTCTCTACATGCCTTTGGAAAAGCAGCCTGAAAGTCAAGACTTGTTCTCTCCCCCAAGCCAACACGCTGTGCTTCCCCCTTCACTGCCTCAACCCCAGCAGAACAGAGGAAAGGAGGCTGCTGCATGCCAGTCACTACAGGAAGCCAGCTCTTTGTTTTTACATAATCATCTCTATTCTGAGCTTTATGAAAAGTTCATAAAAGGGAAGGAACAGAAAGTCATGGTGACAATGCAACCCAACTCAGAGATGCAGTGTGGTACTTAGCAGTGTTTACCTGCTCCAATAATTCTGATCCCAGGGCAGAGCACTAAAGATTAGCTCCAGACCTCATTAGGCAGGATAGAATTATGTGGGTTAACAAAGTAATACTCTTGGCTTTCTCTTGCATTTTAAAAGTGGCTTGAGACCTATAAAATCCCTTTGAATTTTATTAAAAGTCTTCCGCAATCATTTTTCATCCTGCAGCCCAGTTGAGCTGAACTAATAAATTAGCATGTTATCTGTGTGGATATCCATTAGAGCTTCAAATGAAGATTATTAGAGCCAAAGAACTAACAATGCCACTTGCAGCTGGGGCGGAAGCAAACTGCTCCACTGAGCAATGGGCACCGAGGATAAGGAAGGAGGGACGCATCCACCCCGAGAGCCTGCGGGAGATGAGCAGCATGAGGAGGAGCATCTCCAGCTGCCAAAAGGGCAGGCTCTGGCCACCCTGAGCAGGCAGCCAGAGGCAGGAAGAGCCAGGCAGGAGCTGCTGGAAGTGAGTCCGCAGGAAAGCTTCAGTGAAGGCAGGGAGCCCAGGCACGTCCCGCAGGGTGCTGCGCGGCCAGCGCTGCTCCGCTGCAGGCTGCCAGCGCCCGGGCTTACCCTGCAGCAGGCTCATCACAAGGCAGGGATTTAAAGGAAATGTCATCGCATGCTGCCTGCTTCACTGAACCACAGCAGCTTGGTTGTGCTTCCCTGGACTCTCTTCTTTCCCTTAAACAAGACCCTGTTCCAGGGCTCCAGCCACAAACTCGCTTCTCAGCCCCTGCCTGCATCAACACCAGTCTGACATTCATGTGGGCACAGGTTGTTCTTTCACAGAAGAAAAGAGCTCCTGCCTGACCTTGAGCTTCATGATGTGCTACCCAAAGTGAATTTCAAGATACATCTCCAAGCTGCTGCTCTTCCCCTGGGGTCATACGGTCACCATTTTAGTATGTCTTTATTTCCAGCCTTCCTCCTCTTCATCTAATTCCCTTTCACCTCCCACTCCTATCCTTTATTACTCTTCTGTTCCTTTCTAAGAGGAAAATGTTTCTTTTTACTCTCAATCTCTGTTCTTTTCTTCCTGTCATTCCCTTCATGTCTCATCCATGATGATATTTTTGTTCATGCAATAACCAGTTTGCTCTTTCTCCTCTTCCCACTGGGCTGCTTTGATCTACTGCTCCTATGTCTGTTTTACACATTCCTTTTCCTCCTTCCAAAGACACATCAGCCTATTTCCCATTCCCTCCTCCTTACTCATCTCTCTTTTCCTGCTCTGATCTATTCTTGCTGCACCAAACTTGTTTCATGTGTAGATGGTTTTAAAACCTGTTCTGCTGCCCGGATGGGCACTACAATAAGTGCAGAAGGATGTGATCTGTCAGTCCAGTCACCCTAAACCAACGCAGGATGCCACTTTAACACCCTGCCCTAGACATGCTTTAATAAGAAGAACACCACCTGACTTCCAAAGGAAAACCTAACCCAGGCAGCACTGGGGACAATAATCCCTTGGTCACTGCAAGTTTAGCAGATCAAGTTGCAGCACAAACCTGGAAAAGCCCCCAGGGATCTGTCTCACTGCCTGGATCTTTGGCAGGAAGTGTGCCAACCAACAGGAATGCACTTTCTGTTGTCTGTAATCAAGAAAATCCCCCCAAATGAATAAAATCTACTTGCGGCTTTACAGCATTGCGGAAAGAGGAGCTTTTAGACCTGTGTACAGTTACAATAAATCACAGCAAGATCTGACATCTAACAGCACGGAGTCTGTTGCCCCCCCCCACAAGGGGAAACAACCTGAGGGTGGAAATTACTCTTCCTCTCCACATGACAGCCACTTATAACCATTGCCCCTTGCCTGAGAACCTGTCTAAAATACCACGCTTTTCCACCCTTGCCAAACAAGGCATCAGCACTCTCTGCAGCTTCTCCTCCCGATGAAAACACACTTCTACCTGATCTGGCCACTTCAGGGAGAGAGAAGGTAACAAATGGCCCAGAAACTGCTGCAGCATCCTCTCCTGAGGGGATGCCCCTGCTTGTGAAACGGGGCCTTTTGCAACCAGAACATTTGGACACAGAGCACACAGGGCCATTTGGTGCCCAGCAAGTGCCTGCTGGGCATCTGGGCTGGCTGCCAGGCCATTTGTCCAGCTGCCTCACCTCTGGGCTGTGATGAGCAGCACTTAATTCAAAGGTTACAGCAGAGTGTTTTGGCCTCTTCAATTCATAGTACACCATCCAGTGATTTCACTAATGCTGTGGAGCTGTGGGACTGGTGCAAATGTTGGCATTCTCCTGGAAAGGAGAAAAGAGACTTGCTGCATTTTCCTTGTTCCATACTGGAGAACATGGGAACAAAGTGCTGTACTTGTTGTGATAGGACAGGTCTATCAGCAGAGCCAGTCCAAGCTAAAAGACCCAGCTGATGACAAACGAAAACCAGTTCATTTACCAGAGCATTTGCAATGCCAGTCCCAGAAATCTGGCATGGCTTTCTTTTACCTCAAACCACCACGTGAATCAGTCATTTCCAAGATGAAAACTGCAGTGAGAGTCACAATAATGACAGCAACCTGCAAGAGAGCTCTGCGTGCACTCAAATGTCCCTGAAATAGCAAAATGGCCACAGCAATCTTCATGTCATTGCAAAGGTTAGGTGCAGGCTGCCCTTTGCATGCCCCAAATCCAGACCTGGGCTATGTCTGAGTAGGGAGCTGGGAGAGAAATTGAGATGAAGGAAGTCTCAGTGATTGCTTCACATGCACATAGGGTGCTGTTCCATAGCAGTGGTCTGAAACATTACACTCTCACAAGGCTGTAACTGCATCACTTAGAGCCATTACACAAGCAAAATACAGTTCAATTTGGCAGCATGGGGTTTGTCTTGGTGTTTTTAGCACAAATAGGAAGAACTAGAAGCCGCATGAACTTCTGTGAGCCCATCCTAAATAATTTCACTGAAATGTAAAGTATCATGCCTAACGTCAGCTCAGTCTCTGGGGCATTAAATTAGCCCATTTATTGAATAAATATCATTATTTCTATGTAGAAGGAAGCACTTCAAGTAGCTGACAAGCATCTATTGCCACTTCAACATTCAAATGTGCCTGTTGCAATGGGCACAGATCTCCTGCATCCTAGACTCCAGCAGTATGACCATGTCTCAAATGCTGCAGAGCATCAAAAACATCACAAGACACCTACATTGGGGCACCTGATTCACTCCCACATGCCCCTGCAACAGCAGGTGATGCAACATGATAAATCTCAGTGTGGAAAATCCCTCCTCTGCACAGTTCCTACCCACTCCTGACCACGAGCTCACTGAGGCCTCAGAAAATTACCTCTGCGTACAAAAACAGTTGATTTAACTACGAAGTCATAATTAATACTAACAATGAATATATGTATGGCTTCAATATTGTATACATTTGTGTCTCCCCTTTGTATGTCTACTTACCAGTGGTGACCAAATTCTGTCCTTGGAGGTACCATGAAAGCCTGTGAGCTCAGATCAGGCTACAGTCAAGGGCAGCATTTGTTCCTAAATTGAAGTGACACAGGTTAATGGAGAAGAAAGATAATTTCATTACCGGAATCTGAATAGATCTCATCATATAAGAAAAAAACTTAATGCAGTGCTGATGGCAAATATAAGTAGATACACCTTAATAGCTATCATCACTGCCTGAACCATATGAACACCTAACACAATTGCCGTGGTACAAAACAGCTTTTGACCTGCCGGTAACATTTCATTTCGAGCTCAGCACTAGCCACAAACCCCAAGTCCATTGAACCTGCAAAAATGTACACACTGCACACGCAGTGAACTCCTAGCCTTGAGGCCGAATGTTGCCTTATTTGGTGAAAATTGATTAGATTTGTCAGGTGAATAAAATTCTTTATTAAATTTTCCCAGTTGAAACTTTGCCTGCGTATTTTATTTTTTTCATTAGAGCGCTGCTGAATTTGCCTGAAGTAGTTAAGAATATTGTAAGTGATACAGCAGTAACAATTGGACCAAGCCACAGCAGAAACCCCCCAGGAGAACACGCTTTGCCTATGGAACTAAACCCTAAATGCTGCTGGTTTCAATTTCTCCCTGCCAAAGGGGAGCAGAAGAGAAATTAGGCTAGAAAGTTTGGGGTTTTTTTTTAATTTTTAAACAAGATTAAAAAAAAAAAAAATCAAAAACACCTCTCCTCACAAACACACACACACACAGCCAGGAGGGACAGCACAAATATTTCTGAATTAGCTGTGAAATTTGGCAACAAGCATCAGGACCAGGCACTCAGCAGAGCTGCCTCTCACCCTCCCCTCTCTGCTCCCCACTGCCCTCTCCACACCAAACACATCCCATGCCTGGGGAATTAGCTTCAGTTGCCCCAGTCTGATTTCTAATTATGATGCAGGATGCACGGTGATAAATTTCCTATGGGATACTCATTATATAGAGCATATGAATGTGCTGTAATCAGGCGTATTTGTTGCTATGGAAAAACACAGCAAGCATGCAGAGCCTTCTGTGTGGCATCTTTAGTGTCCCTGTGCTCGGAGCACTCGGATTCCTTGGCAGCGTGTGGCATAGCAACATGTTATCTGGCATCAAAGCCAAGGGCCATGCAAATTTCAGTGGGGTTTTTTAGCCTATTGCGACTTCAAGGGGTGTGGGACGTAATAAATTTGCATTATTCCCTTTTAAAGCAAAGGGATCAAAGAAAAGTATCACAGAAAGCACAAGGTTCAGAGTGCAACCTTTCCCTCCTCCCCCCTAAAGCCTGCTGGCTGTCCTCCTTGTCTGTAGACTGGCCACATCCCTTTCAGAAAGCAAGATAGGATTGCCAGACCTGTATTCACACCTTTACATGCCATGGCTACATAGGGCCAAGTGTGGCTTTCCCTGTGCCCAGGTAAAGGGGTACGAGCCTGAATAGCACAGGGCAATGTCCAGGTAGGACATGCCACGCTAAAGGGAAAAAAAAACCAAAAAAGGCACTCTGCTTATTAATTAAATCCCGTGTTAATCCCTTCTGCAAGGGCTGGTGGAGGTGGGGAGGGTGCCAAAGCGCAGTTCTCTCTGTGCTACCGAATTAAATGGAGCTTGGTGGCACATGGGAACACTCAGCCCATTTGTTTTATGCCTCCCATACTCTAAAACACTTAACCCCTGGCACCAGAGCACATTCCCTGGGGGCTCACAGAGTCTCCATGGAGAGACAGGACAGCAGCAAAGCCACCTCGCTCCAGAGCCTGCTCCTCCAAAGGGACAGGGAGGCAACTTTCATCTTCTTTAAACAACCCTCAGTTCTGTATTGCTGGAGGCTCTGACCCAGAGACAGCTTCTTCTGAGGCTATGCTTGATGTGAGAAGTGAGGTGGCGAGACTGGAGAACTGCTTCCACATCTGTATGGCCCACACAGAAGTTAATGAACTGGGACAGGCACAGCAGTCCCCTGCTGGCGTGGCCAACAGCCCACCAGAGAGATAAGGGCTCTCTCAGTTACAGCAGGGTCAGTCCTTCTGGTGGGTTTTTGCCAGGCTATGTGCATTAAGCTGGGAGCAGGCCAGTTCATATAGAAAGCACTATAAAATCAGGCTTCCTCACAGCCCAAAGCTCTCACAGCAGTCTGGGACAGAGGCTTGGCTTATCTTGAAGCCTGGTTGCCCAGAGAGAGCACAATTGATGAAGGACACGACCACTGAGGGAATCCTGTGGCATTGCTGCCATTCCTGTGCTTATTCTTATCTGAGCATCTCAGGATACTCCACAAAATCAGATTAATACCATCACTCCTACTCCTTTTGAAGACTGGGAACCAGAGAGAAAAAACTACAAACATGCGTTTCATTTTCCTGCTAGCTCCTCCTGGGTTTTGAGGGGGCACCACACTGTTATCCATGTGTGCGTACAGCACCTCTCACACCATCCCAATATCCCAGATGGATGATACAAGCCTACTCACTCCATAAAAATTTACCAGCATCTCAAGCTCATATCATATCTCCCTCCAGAGCAAGTCCACTGATGAAAACTCTTCTACAAAGAGGCTGTGATATTAACCTGAGCTGACAGCAGGCCAGTGACTGCCACATTCCCCAGCCCCTGGCAAGCAGCAGGTTAATAGCTAAGTGTTATTCATCCAGCTTGAAGGAAAACTGTTCAAAACATTGCTGGTTTTGTTAGTGCAGCTTTACACAGTGCTTATAAATGAGGAACTTGACGAGAAATGCGAATACACCATTTCTCAAACAAAACACACATAAAAGAGTGAAATTCCCCTCCAACTTCAAGGGAAAAGTATCTCATTTGCTGATGCCAAATACTGATTTAAAACACTGACAGACCCAGACCACTAAAACTTCCCGTAATGAACTGTGGTTTTCAGTGTTGGTAAAAAACCTCAAAACACAACAGGAAATGAGGCAAAGGGTTTGTTTTGTTTCCCCTACTGGTGCTTATATAAAGGGGAAATTGTTATTGTTTATTGCTAAATCCATAACTCAGAGAAAAGACCCGAGCCTCCCACTCCCCTGCCCCAGCCCCTCCTCAATCCCACGCTCCCACGTGCCCAGGGGAGCTGCACCACTGAACGAGGCACAGGTCTAGGTCATGCCAGGTGCAAATGAAAGCAGAAGCCTGCTCTTTTTTTTTTTTTTCAAATGTTCCAAAGCCACTTTTACTCTGTGTCAGTTGTATGTTGCCAGTACCACCAGCATCGTTACCACTGGGGGCTTTGGGTTTAAAAGTTCTTGGGGGCTTTTTGACTCTCTGCTGCATATATTGATATTTTTAATCTCTCTGGTGAAATGTTTCATAGTTCCATGGGACTTTTCTTTCCCCAAGCAGAGGAAACTAACACCCAGCAAGTTTTTTTCCAACTCTGAATTGAGGGTGAATACAAGTATTTGAGGTTGTACTTGCAGTCTTGGGGGCCAATCACACTTCTGGGCTTAACTGAAAAAACTTGAAGTGTAAAAATCTGCTTTTTACAATGATTTCTGCCTAGAAACTACAAATAGATAATTTTTAAGAAATGCATAGAAATATTGCAGACACATTTCCCCAACTGCATTCAGATTAGCTATGAATGGAGCCTGCTAACCAAGGCAGTACTAGCACACGTGTAGCAGAGCGTTCATCTGCCTGTGTCACACTGCATTTATTCCCAAAGGACAGCAAACACACAGGACCAGTTCTCTGGAGTGAGGAGTGCTGCTGTCCTGTGAACAGAATTCAGCACGAGCAGTTGTAAAGAGGGAAGAAAAAAAAAATAACAATTACTTTGGTTTTGAGGACAGAGTCCAAAGAAAGCGCGGTAAAGATCCCCAAGCTGCGTCACTTTGGAGCTCAGCCAGAAGGTGCCATAAATAAGGTCTGGAGGCCAGGATGCATTAGGGAGGCATGAGGACAGTGTTCCCATGAACAGAGATGGCAATCTCTGCTCAGCTGCAAAGGGCTGCAGCTGTTGAATAATTGCTTCAATACCAGTGGTTTCAGAGAAGGCTTATCAGCCTGCCCTGTCCTGCCCTTGGAGTGGGAGGTTAAGGTCCAGGGACAGAGACAAATTTAGAGGGACAAAGAGATGATAAGTAGAAGGAAGAGGAAGGCCTCTGCTTGCTTCCCATTCCACTTCTAGTTTGGAGAGATAAGGATCCTTTTCTTTTTGTCAGAGCAATAAAAGGGAAATGGATTAACTGTGCTGGCCAGGATTTTCACTGTGGAGCCAGAGGGAGGGGGAAGTAGCCAGCTTGGGTTTTGACTCCCTCCTGATGTTGGACTGGCATTACTGATATCAACTGTCCTAGAGGTGACCAAAGTCTCTTCTGAATGGGGATTTGCCTCAATGTAGCTACTCACTATTTAAGGTGAAAAAAAAAATCACTGGTTTGTACTCTTTTGCTAGAGCAGAAGGGAATTTTTTAGCAAAAAACCAGCACAGATTTATTAGCTGGGGCACAGCAGTAAGCTGATGCTACTCTACGGCTTCCAGGTAGCAATAAAGCAATGCCCAGCAGCTCAGCACACAGGAGCTCAGCTGTGTCTCTTCTGGCCTGAAAGAAGACACCTTAAGAGCATTAAAAACAAAAAATAAATAAAAACACACCTTTTAAACCTGCATCCAGCAGCAGTGAGACATAAGGCAGGTAAGTGGGAAGAGAGAACCCAAAAGCTTCAATGAAAAATTTCTGTTCCCTTCGTTTTCAGGAAGAAAATATCCAGCAGTACAGAGTGCTAACACAGCACTGCTGTGCTTAGGAAGCACCTCTGCAGTGGATTCTCTTGGCAGTGGAGCTGCACTCTGATTCTGGGCTAAGGCTTGTGGAGGGACCATGTGCCCTCACCCCAGGACCTCCCACTTCATTTCACTGCTGGGAAGGGCCCTGTGGAGGGGCACAGCAACTATCTTGGAACAGCATTTTTTAGCGGTTATCCGTGGTTACGCTCAGTTTTGTCAAACAGTACAGCACTGGGATGATGTCACTTCTTAAACCACAGTTTAGCATAATTCTTAGGTGCCTCATTGAACTCACAGGAAATTAAGCAGATGATTATCTAATCAAGAGCACAAACTGGAATAATTTTCCCTTATCTCCTCATCAGCCTAAAATCTCAAAGCAATTTACAGAATAAGTCAAGACATGTAGCTAATCTCCAAGGGATGGTACTGTGCCATTCTACAGGTAGGGAAACTGAGGCACAGGAAACAAACTTTCCCACTACACTGACACCACTCATCAAAACAAAGCGGGGTGACTGTTGAAATGGGAGAACAAAGGGAATAGGGATGGCCCCAAAAGCCTGTGTTAAGTTACAGATAAAAGGGTGGATCCAACCAGGAAAGACCCAAAGAGCAGCAGCTCTGCTGTTCCAGGCACACACAGAAAGCCTCTCTCCCTACATGGATAGGTACAACACATACGTTCCTCTGTGAAATTCCTTCCTGCACTGCACTGTTGACTTACCAGCCCTCTGCAGCAGAGGAGGGGTGATGGATTCACATTAATGTGCATCCCGGGAAGCAGGCACATCCCCAGGGGAGCAGCATGATTCATTTTTAATGATACTTCCCCGAGTCTGTAGGCCCCATAAGCCAAGAATTACAAGCCTTGAAAGTCATGATCACTGACTGAGCTGTTGTTGGTGAAGGAGGGCTTCCAGCCCAAGTGGGAGCCGTTACAGCACAGGGATCATTTTAAACTAAGTGACAAGAATCTATTAGGGGAAGGAAAATTACACTTTTCAACAACTGAAGAAAATAATAAAAAAAAACCCCACTTCCTGCCAGAAATTCTGATTCAGAAACAAGACAAGAAGGCAAATTGCTTCCCCCAGTCTACCCGGCATGGAGCAAACCTACACACATAGGTCAGAGGCCTGGCAAGAGCCTGAGGCTAAACTAATTATTGTGATTTGTTCGTCTTTTGTAATTAATCTAGGAAAGGCTTAAGGCTGTTAGCAGCTTTAAAGAAGTAAATCTGAAGGACCAATTAATTAAGAACAGCAGTGCTTAATGAGGACCTTTTGGTTCTCTCATGTTGATTGTTATATTTGTTGAAAGTTAAGTTTCCGCTGTCTGTCAGATCTTGTCTAGTCTTGTAAAATAGATCTTCTTACTTGGTGCTTAACCACTTGACACTGGAACAAAAGCTTTCGATTACAAAGCAATTTGTGGGGATTATAATGGAATGAGCTACGCCCACACTCCCTGATTTAACAATCAATTTGAAGCAATGTTCAGTTCAACCCAGAAGCCTTAAGGATCCTGAAACTACAGTTTGGATCTCCTGGTTCCTTGCCTCCAGGCCAGACCCCACAGTCCGCTAATGGTGGAGGTAGGTTGAAGCATGCACCCCAAATCCTCTGAAAACAAAATAGGGATGTACTTTTCCTTACACGTTCTTGTCTCAAGTTGTCAATTAAGCACCCATCTCTCTCCACATTTTCTGTGTGTCGGCCTGGTGCAGACCAGGAAAATCATGGCCTGCTGCAAAACCTAGAAGTGAAATTAGCTGAGCACCGCAGAGATACAGACACAGCTTTATCTTCTCACACCAAACATCGCAGAGCCAACAGTCAAACCACGTCCTGAAAGCGATCCTGCACCAGCAGAGCCCTTCACCTGAGGCAAATGCAGCTGGGCACAAGAGGAACGAGGAAGACACTACCAATGTCACAGTCAGAGTTGAGAGGAGAGGTCAGTGCTGGCTCTGCTGTGCTCCTGAACACCTTATGCAATTCTCTCACACATGTGGAAAAATGTTGATGCTTCAGTTTATTTAATTGGAGGAACAAGTAATTCAACCCAAGAACATACTATTTTTTGTTGTTGTTTTTGCTTCTGTTAAGATGGATCTATGAACCAAGTCAGAACAATTCTTCTGTGGGAGGAAACATGAACATTACCTAGAGGCCCTGAGCATCTTAGAGAGACCAGCAGTATCATTCATCAGCTGAGGGAGGCACCTGCCATTCACAAACCTCTGCCTCTGTTCTCTGTCCTTAGGTAAGATACACAGAAGTGTTTTGTGCTGGAAGGGAGAGACTGGGAAAGGAGTAAACCAGTGTGTGAAAGGAACAAAGATCAGGTTACCAGCTTACCTCAGGAACAGTCCTTTGTGAACAGAACTGGACTGTTTTGCTTTGCAAGACAGAGGAGACATACCCATGCTGTTCTCTTTTAGACACCTTCCCTGTCATCTGTCCCCACAGCCAGCATTTTTCACATGCAGCAAATTAATTTTACATTCTCAGCAGGCATCTCTTCTAGAGACCAGCCAACTTCCTGATATTTTCTGTTCAGCTTTTATATCTGCAGATCTATTTTAAATAAAAAGCTATGTGTTTTACAAAACATGAGTGCCAGTAGCACAGAGGAAAAATGTGACATTTTTCTCCCCAGGATATTTTGACTGACACGTGAAAAAGTCTATAATCTTACATAGGCTCAAGCTGCTCATGTTGACATCCAAATGTTTGGTGAAAAAGAGCTTGACTGCCTTCCATGAAAGGTGTAGTCTTCTGATTTAGTTTCTTTAGCCCAGAAAAAAAAAAAATTACCTCAAGCTCTTTCTCAAGGTATTTTATTTTATTCACCTGTCACAAATGCAGCCGATGAATTGTGGGTGAATTGACTTTCAACTCCCTAACCAAATCTCCACATAATACCTTGTTTATTTTCATCATGTTCTCATACTACCAGCTGAGCCTGCTCCAAAAGCCACCTCAGCTCAGTGCTCAGCATGGTGGAAATGCTCCCTGGCTTTTACAACTCATTAGCTCAGTAGCCTCCTTAGAAGCTCCTCACAGTGATCCCTCACCATCCTCCTGGAGAATCAGCCACCCCTGCAGACAGGGAGCATCTGACTGGTCTGTGGAAGTGAAAAAGCCTTCCCCCATCCCACACCACCACTGTGCTGCCCCATCTCAACATTATTCAACTTTAAACTCCTCCCAGACAGCAGCACAAAACTCCAAACCGGAGCAAAACTTTTTTTTTGTATCCTTCTGGTTCTGTACTTGAGTGAAAGCACTCCAGCATCAAGACAAAAAACATCCCCCAAGGGTTTTCCCCCAAACACCACAGTGAAAACTCTGTGAGCTTTGAGTCATTGTTTCAGACTTATTGTGTCATCAGAGATTGGGAGAAAGAGGCAGAATTCACCACTGAGCACTGCAGGGCATGATAAATCTGCTGGAAACTGGGTCTCTCTGAGCAGAGACCCACAAAATCAGCTCTGCCTCCCAACACTGTAGATGTATTACCAGTGTGAAAGTAGCTAATCTCTCCAGGATTATGACAAACACAGACTTCAAACCAACCCTTGCAATGTGTCAGCACTTAAGAGTTAAGTTTGTGCCTGAGCCATATCAGCACATAAGACAGGAAATAATATATGAAAGATAAAAAGCTTATTCTGCAGTGCAGGGAGAGGTCACCTGTCCATGCTCCAGACTAGGTTCCTCTGAATCCAAGTTTTGGGGCTGGGGAAGCCGGCAGTTCACTGCTGCATTTGGGGACTCAAAATGTTGGATGTGTATCTGTGTCAGCAGATGTTATCACACTTCACTTCAGAGACAAGTGAAAACCTGGGGGAAACAGTGCAAGAGGGAGATTTGTTTCTGCTTCATGCAGATACACAGAAGTTGACTGAGGGAACTGATGGGGGGGGGGGGGGGGGGTAAATGCACCTCTTCTGATCCTGGATTTGGACATGAGTAAGGTAATTTTGAGAAAACTGGAAAACTGCAAAGCTAGAAGAGATTGCTACAGAGTCACAGCAGGGCTAATGCCTGAAAGGACAAGGGCCTTAGGATTAGCTCTGAGCATTTCATGGTCACTTAACTGTGTCTAACCCCAGTTTTGATTTACTTTATGGTAAGGGGGGAAAAAAAGTGTGTGGGGGAAGGAGAGTACATTGCAGAGCTGTTAAAAAACAGGGCTAGCCTGAGGGATGAGGCTGGCAAAACCCTACTGCTTATATTTAATATTAGTACAAGCACAACTGGGCATTGCTGGACCCAACCAGCCTCAGAGCTGCAAGGGCTGGATGTTTATGTGTGCTCTGAGACCTGTTTCTTGCAGAGCTCCTGGTCTGAGAAGGCAAATATTTACACACAAGTGTTCCCCTGCTTTGTTCCATGTCACCCAGCCCAGCAGGTCTCAGCTCTGACCCAGCTGGGCACCCACAGAGCCCCATCCCCTGCCCCAGCCAGGCCCAGGCACGGCCCCAGAGCCAACTTGCTCCAGATCCCAGGTCTTTTGCCAGCCCTCCCAGAGAACAAGAGCAAACACAACCTTCAGAGAGGAGATAAACACAGAGGTGAAGTCAACATTTTGTGTCTGTTGATACAAACCCAAGCAGACAGAAGCCTCTGCCGCAACACAAACAGGAGGCTGCCCTGCCTTTTAACTTCACTTTCTACAGGAGACTGGGCTTCTTTTCAGCTCAGAAGCATGAGGGGAAGTATGAGCTATGTAGCTGAGTGCAAAATACTAAACTCACTAAGATACTTTTCTTATTCCCAGAACCCATTTTCCAGCAGATCTCAGCTCAATGGCCTGCAGTTTTGCATACACGCACATACCATGTTTGCAACTTCCCAACCATAAATGCAAGACAGGCAGAAGGCTGGCAAGGTAGTGATTGCTCTGGCTAGATGGCAAGTGGGAAGGGAACAAAAAATCCTGGTCCAGTGAGGTTATTCCTTGATTGTTCAGTTCAGCTTGGTAAAGATCATGGCAGCATCTGGCTGCTTCTAAACAGAGAGGACAGAAGTGCATGAATATCTGATTAGCTGAGTATTATCCCTCCAGACCTGGACCTCAGCAGCTCTCTAGGATTGGGATTTCTGCATATTCACTTCAGAGTAGGGCCCGCCTGGGAATGAGGGAGTCCAGCAGTCACTGGAAACACTGGCTCCCTGCAAATCACAAAGCAGAAAGAAGTATATAGTGATTGTTCTTCACATGATTCAGAGTAAATAAAAACCTAGTGAGGTAATCAGGAAGGGAGCATCTAAATGCTGTCTGTCTTACGCAGGACAAGAACCCTTGCTTGGAAGCAATCAGAAGATGCTTGATAACGTGTTTGCAGCTATGTCACTGGTGACCTATCAATCTCCTTACACGTGAAGATGGATGTCAAGGCTGAGCCATTGTGTATTCTTGAGATACAAAGGAGAATACTTTGAAAAGTAGTCCCAGAGCACTCCAGTCATCACCATGAGATGAAGTACAACAAGACATGTGAAAAGCTGTGGCAGTTGTTTTATGTCTCATATGTGTCTCTGTGAATAGCAGCTTCAGTAATTTATGTTCCTGGTTGAAAAGCTTTTTGTAGCCTTAATACACAGAGTGGTTAACCCTTCTGCTCCGCAGCCCAAGAATCTGTACAAGTCACCAAAGACAAATAGCACCATCCTTGGCTCCATCTCCAGCGCCCTTTTTTACACCTACACACTAACATCCCTTATTTTCCAGGCGTGTGGACTGGCTGCAACCCTGAAGGACAGAAGACACTTCAGGATACTTCTTTTAGGGTATCAACACGTGACTTTCTCTACTCTTCTGCCACCTACCTCTCCCTCAAAATCCTTTGTTTTGTTCCTTTGGTGCTCCATCCTCCCCTTCCTGAGGAATCCATCTTTTCCCTTTGCTGCCTGTACATACCCTGCCACCCAATCCTTCCTGCAAACATTTTGCAAGGGATCAATTCTCTACAGATCAATTCAACACAATTTCCAGTCTTTTTGGGGAAATGAAGATTTTTCAGAATAACTTCTACAAATCGTATCAAGACACAAAGAAACCCCAGTTGTACCCAACAGCAACTCACACTTTTTAGGTGGTAGGATCTCAACAGAAGCACTTGCAGTGGTTTTGCAAGTGTGTGCACGTGCATAAAATGCAGATGATTAAGAAAACATTGCACAAAAGAAGCACCACACAAAACAAGAACAGAGAGGATAATTACTTGTAGTAATATCAGCAAAACAAGAATTTTTAGTGCTATATGCTATAAAACAAAAAAAACCCCTATCCTTACCTTGTAAAGGGCACTACCTCTTGCCTAACTTCCTCTCTCCACTCTCAGCCTGCACGGGCCTGTGCCCAACTCTCTTGGGCTGAGAGAGTCAACAAAACCCTCAAAGTGAGCCAGTGCAGGGACACAAGATGCTCTGAGACCCTCTAAGGTGTTCACATGTCTGCAGGAGAAAAAGATGCTGCCTCTGTTGCATCCTGCTGCCACCACATGTCACTGTTAAGACAGAATGGCAGTGAGTGACAGGGAGTTTTAGGGAAGGCTCTAAACTTCTTGTGGAGATGGACCCCACAGTCCTCAAGAGCTGCCTTTTACCTCAGCCAGCCCCACTCTCCTGACACAAGTGCAGCACTGGGGCCTCAACAGCATTGGGGCCAAGATGAAAGCAGCAACAGAAGGAAAACACATGCTTGGAAGAGGGAAAAGGTGGGAAAATAGATATGAGAAAGAGGACACCACAGGGAAGGACAAAGAGCAATGACTTAAGATCACTTGCAAGCAGAGCTAAGTTAGGTCATTGCCTCTGCCTATCAGCAATGAGGTCCTTATGAATTTCACAGCAATACAACCATATCTATTTTAACACTCACAAAAAAACCCCAAAAACCTTCAGTGTGCCCAAAATTAATAGCAGTTAAATAGGGACCAGTTCTTGCCAGACACTTTGCTGGTGCATTGGCAGCCCATCAGAAGCACAGCTCTCAGCAGCTCTGCAACAGCACAGGCTAAAAAAGCCTTTTTCAGAATCCTCCCCTCACCTCTGCTCCTGCCCCTGCAGCCACAGGAGACCTTTTGCTCCAGTGCAGGTTCTGGAGCATCTTGTTCTTGGCCTTGTGTGCTGGCCTCGTTTCTGGTTATGAGATCTGGGAGACTCATTTGAGATTAAACAAAGGACTAAAGATTAGGTGTTCTGTAATTTAGTACTTCCTTTGCCTGCTTTATGTTTAGCAGCTTTTGGCAGAGGAAAGGAACAGCAGCAGCCAAGATGGGCTCTCTGTGAATCCACACAACCTAACCAGAAACAAGAGCATATACTTGACTCTAGCTACAGAACTTGAAACTAGCAACAGAACTTTCATCCAGGGTCCCTTTCCAAACACTACACTTGCATTCATTTTGCCATCAAGCCATGTGGTTGTTTAACTAGACCCATGGAAAACACATTAAAAAATAAACCATAGAGCAGATCCAGATGTTTTGAAATGCTAAACTTAGTGCCTTACACTCTTGCCTCCTCATCCAGCTTAAAAAAATTCCTGAAAAACTCAAAAGCATTCCTGAGCTGGTTTGTCATGAGCCATTACTTCATACTAAAAAGTATACTCTAGCACAGATTTAAATAATCAATCTTTTAGCCATAAACACAATTACCAAAACACTTTGAAGGTTTGGATCAACTTCATGAAAGGATAAAAATTCTTTGCGCTCTCTCTTACTTTAAATAAGACTCTTGTTTCCAATAAAACGTGCTTTCCACATTGAAAATATACACAGATAAGCAGGGTGATATCCCCAAGCTCCAACCTCAAGATGATGCAGCAGGCAAGGGAGGCTGGAAGGGAAGGAGGCAAAGGCACTTCACACATGATTTTCAAGGTGTTATGCACAAAGCAGGAGAAATCGAGCTCAACAGCACTGCCTTGCTATAACACCTTCAAAATGGGAAGGAAGAAAACGAATTTTTACTAGTTCTACTTAGTTCTGCAGTCAGCTGCCATTTCCATGTTACTCCTTTGTCCCACTCCCACGTTTTAATCCCAATGCAAAAATTTTTAACCTGATCTCGTTCCCTTGAGCTGGCCAGGAACCTCCTCAATTCCCTCCCCACATCACATGTCAGACTCTTAATTTAAATAGCTGCCAGACCAGAATCAGTTACATCATTTTCCCCCCTTCTTTTCCAGGTATTCTTCTAATGGTTCCTAAGCTCTCTCCCAGAATATTTCCTACAGCTTTCAGGCAGTCTGAGAAACAATGGCGATCACAATCTATTTTTTATAATCCTAGATGTGGTAATTGAAGCCTTACATCCCTGAAAAGCAGTTGAGGGTTGTACACTGGATGAATATCAAGTGCATGAATATATCCAGCCTTACATTCAGCCATGAAAAGCTTTACTGGGAAAGACATTAAGCCTAGGTCACCAAGATGAGCCAGCTGAGGTGATGGCCATTCTCTGTGTCCCTCAGGCCCAGTTTTCAGGTTTAAATACCAAGAATGAATGAGTCAACATGTCCAGGTGCTTTTGAGAATGCCCTTAAGGTACTCATCACCAGCTATAAGCACTTCACTACCTCTGAAGCCTTGATCCACAAGCTCTTCTTTACATATGGAGCACAGAAACCCCACAAGACTCCCAAACTTCCTAAAAAATGAGGTGTTTTTAGTCAGTGGAATGGTCTTTGCTTCAAAATCATCCGCTGAGATACATAAAAAGGACAGGGAAAATTATATTTTTTCTAATAAACCTTGCATCAAAATTGTCATTAAAGTATTCCTAATATCAAAACTCTGGTCATGTCTGTATCTTCTCTGCACCTCCTCTCCCTCTTTCCCCCAACCCATTTGGGGGTGCCACTTTATCCAGACCACTTTGTGGTCAGTGTAAATTTTACATGCATCAGTGAAGATTTCCCCAATAGATTTTTAGTTAAAAACAAAGGATCTGGGCCTTTGAGACTTATCTTAACTACACGTTGTGGATCAGCTTTAAAATCAGCTCCAAAACATTTGGAAATTGTTACAGTCCGCTGGCTCTGTAATTATAAAAAGCTGAAATTACTTTGAAGCTTCATTTAGGGAAGACTAATGCTGCAATTACTCAACAGAGCCCTTTGCAGCCTGATTATCAATGAGGGTTGTATGTTCCCATCCGTGCACAACCTGAGCCACAGAAGGGCAGGACACCACGAGCCACATACCCCCAGGCATCTCTTGTTAAAGTGCTCCCCCCATAAAACAACCTGCTATCAACCAAGAAAATAATATATTGCATGCTGGTTTAATTGTAATTTACAGTTTCCTTGTAAAGCAGCACATGCAAGAGGGCACTGTGAAAAGCTGGAATGTTTTCCAGAAGAGGCCAGCAAATTGTGGCTCCGCTGTATGGGAGTGATTAGCACCTGCCTGTCGGTACAAAGCAGCAAAGTCCACAAACCATGAGCTCAGCTTTTGGCCAAATGGAGAGACTGAGGGGCCTAAAGTTTTCCTGGGCAATAAATCCAGTGATTACTGAGATTATATTAACTCAAATTAACTCCCAACATGTTTTTTTTTTTTGGTAGCAGCACAGACAGCCCTACTCAGATCTTGCCCAGCTGGGCACAAGGCTGAAAGGTATTGCTTCCTGTGGGTAGGAGAGATGAGTCACATACGAAAACCTGACCCTATGACCTCTACTCTACTCACACGAGTAGACCCTAAGCCTGATTAATCTGCTCAGCAATCAAAAACTTCCAAATTTTACAAGTGTTTGTGATGAGAAAAATTCTTTCCTTAAAAATCACAACTTTTCTCTCCAAATGTTTTTCTTTAAATACATACATATACACAAAAGTAAATTCATTCTGCCAGCAGAGAACAACTTTTTAGCAATTTACTGACAAGCAAATAGTTTTGCCAGACACTTAAGCAAAATGAAAATACAGTTAAAAAAAATTCCTATGTAAAAGCAACAGTTTGTTTTTCTGGAGGGCTGGGTTGGCTCAGCTTGGGTTTTGTTTGGTTTTCTCTTTGTTTGTTTGTTGTTGGTTTTTTTTTTTACACTCTGTTGGACTCATTTTAATTACAAAGTTAACTATGAGAGTAATGATTGCAAAATTAAGGTCCTTGAGTTATTTGGTCGCTTTCAGCAAAACAGACTACCATCAAAAGGGGATTATTCTTCCCCACGAGGAAGATGCAGTGCAAGGGTCCCCACGAGCCCTGGTGCACCCAGCTGACATGCAGCAAGAGTATTCACTAGGAAATCTGCTAGGTCATAATGTTATTTATCCTCCAATTCATATATGCTGTACATCAGAAAAAAAATTCGAAATAGAAGAGTTGGTGCTGTGGTAAAAGTGCTGGTTAGATACAGACAGGGCGATAAAACCAGGCAGAACCATCAGCCTTCTCCCACAAATACAGGCAGGGAGGAAGAGGAAGGCAACCTCCCACCCAGTCACTTCTTGTAGCTTTGGTTCCAATTCTTCTTACAGACACGCAGCCTTTTTTCATCGATGGGGCTGTGTGGGCATGGCAAGAAGGCCCTAAATTCTTGTCTATTTGTTAATATTGACTGTCTTGGAGAGTGGAAAATGTTGTTCTTCTGCCTATCAGTGAGGGAGGTGATGAGCTTTGCAGGGTAACAGACATCTCCATCTCCCAGCACCTGCTGGGGGCACACCTGGCATCAGCCTCCGTGCTGCTCAGGGGCTGCTGATGCTCTCTGCACAACTGAGCCCTTCCCAGCAGCAGCTGTTGGACTGCAGCACACCAGAGGTTCAGCACCCAGCCAGTCCTGCAAACAGAAAGCACTTCTGAGAGCACACTGTGGCCCCAACACCCCTGAAACAACACAACACCCCTGAACTCCTCCAGCTCCGAGGAGGGCTCGGGCAGACAGGGCGTTGCCACATGTCTTCAACCAGACACCACCCGGGTGAGAATAAAAGGCAGTACTTTCTCCATGGGTAATACTGACACTTTCACTTAATTAAAGGCCTTTAATAGGCATCTCCCTCCCTCACACCTCCCTGTTAGCAGACAGCTTATTCAGAGAAGGAAGATTAACAACTTTTTTGCTACTTTGATGTTACCCAGAACAAATTAAAAATTAAATTAATCTAGTTACTCACTTCTCAAGTACAATGCCTTTTGTGTTACATTACTGGTATTTTTTTCTTGTAGCCTGACACCCAAACTAGAAAGCAATTGGATACTTGTGTGTTTACAGCATTCAGATCTTCTGCATTAGTGTAAACCTGTCTTAAAGCTTTGACTCAAAGTCACGAAGCCTCAGGTATATGAGGAGGGGGAATAATGTCATTGTTATGCAAAATTATCGAGATCATTGGTTTATACCTCTCTTTACCTCAGGGGCTCGTTTCAATGCCATGTCCTGTTTGGTAACTCGACTTTGAACCAGAACTGATACAGCACCACAGCAAACACAAAGTCAGCCTGAATATCCCTGAGCACAGAGATCCCACATCCCCTCTGGGCCCCAGCTCCAGTGCTGGACCACCCCTCATGGGGAAAAATAATTTAACAAAACAACAGCAGTTCTCATACTGTAAGGTCAGCGAGGGAATTTGACTGATAATCTTTTATCAAACGTGCAATCTGAAGCAGCAGTGGTGTGATTGCATTTCTGCTTTAACCCCCGACCTCTGCTGAGCAGGGCTGCCGAGAACACACGCACAAGAGGGGAAGAGCAACCCTTTCAGGAGCATCTTTGCTTGCTGCCCATTTGGTTGCTGAGGGGTAGGTTGTTCCTCTCCCTTCCCATGGAAGCAAGCTGTTGTTTCACTCCTCCGATAAAGCTGTTGGTGTGGCAAACTCAGCAGAGATGCAGAGTTCAGCAGTTCACAGAAGGCGCAGTGAAGCAGCCCAGAGACAGCTCCTGCAGAAGTGACTGCTCAGCCCATGTCTATTAAAAACCTTCCCCAGAGCTGCTCCCTCTCCACACAGGTTTTAGGTGCTGCTTTCCTCCCCTGACAGAAGTGCAGCTTGTAAACTGAGAACTGCAGCTTCTCCTCTTAGCAGACTTCTTACCGTAAGCTGAGCCACACTGTTCCTCTCCGAATATTTTATCTGTTCCTAGCACTGAGGAAAACTGGCTCCTTCCCTTTGTCTTCCTGTATTGACCAGAAAAATGAAGTAACAGGATGAAGTACCTCCCCAGCAGCAGCACAGCCACACCACCAGGAACCAAACCCCCAGTTTAAGGCAAGTTTTTTTAGAGAACCCAGATTATGGCCTCAACAGGCACTCGTGTGCCCATGTCTGCCTCTCTCTACCCATCTCCAAGCTCTCAGACAGGATGCCCAAATGTATCAGACATCAAACCTAGGTCCAACAGCCCTCTCAACCCTGCAACCATGGTTTTCCTTATCTCTCTGCAGGGCAGATGCCACTCACCAGGGCCACAAAACTGTACCTCTATCACGTTTTCTCATCTCTAAAGTCACAATCCCTCCCCCTCCCAAAGACAACCATGAGACTACAGTAATGCTCGAAAATGAAAAAGCCTATAAAAGGTACAATAATTAAGATTCCATTTTAATTCCTCAGCACAGGGGAAGGAGACAAGGTCTCCAGCACATGTTCTCCCACTGCCACAACAGTTCGTGCATTGTTATAAAATTTTTCAGTGCCATTTATTTTTATTTGGCCTGTGAAAGAATTTGGGGAAGGCCTCCTTGTAAATGGCCCATAAAGTTTGACAGGAACTAAGCCTCCTACTGTTTTTGTGACTGATATAAAAGAGAACCAACTCAGTTGGCACCCTTAATGCTTAATGTTTTATGGGAAAAGGAAGACTGTCCCCTGTACAAGCAGTCAGTTCCCAAGCAGGCCATGTTCAGGCCTGTAAGCATCTTTTGTGGCCTTTTACGAGGTAAGGCTTTCCCTATAAAATTCAGGCCTCACCACAAACCCACTTCCCTCTGGGCTCATCCATCAATAAGCACTTTCATTAAAATTCTACCTTTCTTAGAGAAACAGCCAAGCTAATTTAACAGGA
The DNA here is from genome assembly GCF_020740725.1 of Corvus hawaiiensis. Classification (NCBI taxonomy): domain Eukaryota; kingdom Metazoa; phylum Chordata; class Aves; order Passeriformes; family Corvidae; genus Corvus; species Corvus hawaiiensis. The sequence continues at coordinate 9,053,113 of NC_063230.1, read as the reverse complement.
AATTGACTTTCCCCATCACCCATGCATTCTGACTGCGGTGACACCAGCCAGCACTGCCCAGAGACATCCTGCCATTAGCATTTCTCCTTCGTGCATCAATTTCCAAAAGCCACCGAGCTCCTTGCATGGTTTGGGGGAAGAGGAAACAGGGCAGTCACTCAGAAGATGCAGCTGCTTTCAGATAAACACTGAGAAGAGAATGATCCCTTGCATCCTCAGCAACCACCAGCCTCAGGAAAGCACAGGAACAGCGATGAAACTCAAGGACTGGGGGCAAATAGCGGTGGGTTATGGGTCCATTTAGACACACAGAAGGTGTACAGCAGGAGGAGATCTGCTTAAGGGGGATTAAGGGCAGGACAGGGTCACACAGACTGTGGGCAGAGATCTGGCTCTCAGTCCATAGCACGCAGTCATCCTCCTCCCGAGGTGTTACTACACTACCAAAAGATCAGTCCTGTAGAAGTAAGGAAAAACTCCAACCTCCTGAGACAGACTACATTCCAGAAAATAAATTTCATCACCATGCCAATACTTTCTGAGCAGAGTTCATTAAATACATTATATGTATCCTGTATATTGGCAAACTTAAAAGAATTAAGAACTTTTTTGGCTTTATTGTAAAAATCCATTTCATTCTCTTTTGGCTTCCAAGACAAGCTTTCAGGTGGAAGGCTGTACATAACACCACTGTATTTAGAAATGAGAAATCAGAAACTACGCTGACTCCATCTGTCCATAAAAAAAACACAGCATAAAAAATTCTATATGAATTTATTCTGCATTCTAGTGAGGTATCTCTCTGCATTTCACAAGAAAGTGTCCAGGGAAAGTGACAGGTTTATTTTTAGCCTTTCTTTAATCTTTGCAGAGTATGGCAGCAGATTGCAACCCATCGTGAGTGTCCCAAACTAGGCTGAGATATGCTGCTGAAAAAGAATGGGTTTAGATTGACTGTCATACTGCAAAGATATGGAGATGTTCTTAACAACCAGCCCCACTCCAGCTATAAGAAATTTGATCATATGCATTTCATTCTCAGTGTCACATATAAGTGGGAGATACATTTGTCACTGGATAATACATTCAGAATTAACAAGAAGAACTTGTCAGGTTTTGGCTGCAACCACTGAAGCTAAAGCCTAGAGCGAAATAAACTGTCAGATCAGAGCTTTGTTAAAAGGATTAAACCCATTCTTAAGGGTGGAGCTGTGGAAAAGCTTTTAAGCTTTATACTTACACCTGAAAGGTTTTAAGCCAGGTTTCTAAAAAAGACTGACACAAACCAAATATTTTGAAAAACAACAGCTAATCTGACCTCAGAAGCAGGACCATCTCCAGGATCAGCTGTGTTGTGAGCCACGCACGGAGCAAACGCTCCCGAGAAGCCCTGGATCCGTCAGGCCGTCACTAATTATTGGCCACATTTTTTGGCATCTGCTCAAGTTGCTGTAGAATCAGTAACAGTTTTGTGGGTTAGTCTCATTACAGACCTACTACAGTAATTGATTTGCACAGTGGCCATGTGGTAACTCATAAAACTTTTCACAGGAGTCCCAGTTCTGCAAATATTTCCTCCTGCACTTACGGGGAACAAAGCACCCTCTGGAAGTCAGCGAGTTCAGCCACACTCCCAGCCTGCACGGGAGCACTGGGAGGGTCAGGCCATTGCAGTGCAGCTTTTATGTGACTGGGGAAAAAACTCTTTTCCTACATTCAATTAGTTGCAAAATTGCACCACATGATACCCTTGCAAATGAAGTCGGTGTTACCATCCCACTGCCTCGGCAGCTGGGGAGGCTGGGCTGTGACTCAGAGGTGCAGGGAGCTGCGCAAGGTCACACAGTAGCTCAGTCATAAATAGCACCCAGGTGCCCAGCTCTGAGCTCCCTCACACTGCTTCTGCACTATTTTGGGAGCCTAACTTCAACTTGCAAACTCAGAGTTTGGCCTGTGCTGTATCTGCTTCAGGACAGCAAACAGCACAAGCTCTGCAGCAGGGAGGCTGATGGACACCAAAGCAGCTCATGCTCAAGGGGGGCTGCTGCTGCACTGTCAGGGTCCCCCCTACACAGGTCCAAAAAAAGTGCATCAAGAGGGTCATCTGGAAGCAACTGAAAGGTGGAATCTGCAAGTAAAAATGTCCTTCTACAGCTCTAACAAATATATCTCCCACCAAGGAGGCCACAATTCCAGCTGTCAGATGAAAGGCTCCACTACTACACGTAATCTGTGGGTAAAATCTTCCCAGTGCCTGAGTAACCTCCGAAACTTCTGCACCCATAATCAACCACGGGCCAAGGATAGCCTGGATAGGACCAGCTTCCAGCACCTGGTCTAGTGGAAGGTGTCCCTGCCCACAGCAGGAGGATTGGAACTCTGTGATCTTTAAGGTCCCTTCCAACCCAAATCATCCTGTGTTCAATAAAATACAAAGTTGGGTCCTTCAAATGCCTTACAGAGCCCAGGCACTCAGAGAGCTGAGGGTGACCTTTTCCTCACCTATTTGGTCTCAAGGCAAGATAATTGGGCTCTGCAGCTGTGGGAGCTTGTAGGAGTTGAACTTTAGAGGACTGGACCCCAAGAAAGAAGGGGGCACCAGCCGCAGACCCTCTGGCTTTGCAGAGTCTACAATCCAAGGACAAAGAGCTGGAACAAGCCTGCATCATGCAAGTCAGATGTTTTGCCAAAAGTGCCATAAAATGAATGCTGATAAGATTAAAGTTTAGTGATTCTGGGAGATACCAAGTAGACCTTTGACGCTGTAATGGGATCACGAGAGCTGAAGTCTAATTTCATTATGGAATTGGTACAGTCATCTAGGAATGTGAGCAAGTCTCTTAAATTCTCTGTGTCTCTCTGCACATGATAGGATACGTCTCTACTGACTTCATCTGTGCAGGTTATCAAGTCATCAGAGCACAGCCTGTTGCTCAGCAGTGCAACCCCCAGCACAGCTGCAAACCTGCAGCCCATAGCCTTCAACAGCCAGCTCATATTTAATGCTGGCTTCTGTGTGGTGTGGACATTACTAAATCATTTTAAGGAATTCTTGTCTCACATTTGAAGCCAGTTTTGGTTCAAAAAGTCTTCTTTGCCCCACCTGGGAGGAAAAGCATCACAGCTTTACTAGTGATCACACCAAGCTCTGTAATCTCCCCAACACCTTTAATCATTGTGTACCACAACTGTGCAGCACCACTCCTTGTGTGAAACTCTGCTCTTACCCCTCCTGCTTTTCACACCAGCCTGCTTTAGGGCTAGGTTGTTTCATTGGTTTTTTTTAATATTTGAACTCAATTGTGGTAAGCATTGTACACTCACTGAAATACCAATATACCCCTGGCCACCATTCCTGCCTAGGTAATTAGGTTTGTTGCTTTCAAAAAAAAAATAAAAAAAGAAAGCAAATAAAATCAAAAAGCGTAATTATGGTTTAGAGAACACTGGTCTCAATTCTTCTGTTCTCAAAAGTCCTCTAGGGAGACAAAGAATGAGCGCTACTTATTGATTTCATCCTCCTAACACTCACAAAAGTCTTGCTGGAAAACAGGATCCCTTGCTAGAAATCACCGCTGTCCTCAGCTTCCCCAGGGGAACAGGGAGAGGGAAACACGACTGAAGGCACTTGAGTTGAAAAGGGAAAAAAATAGAGAAGGAAAAAAAAAAAAAAAAAAAGGAAAAAGAGGGCAACAGTTTCAGCTTTCATTATAAGCACTGTTATATCAACAATGGCTGGGGAACAAAGGAAGCCATTTCCACTAGTTCCTGCTTCAATTAGTTATTTGAACTAGTGAAGATTGTGCCACTTTATCTCCCCCTTGTAACATAATCATTGTATTTTACATCTCATGAGAAAAAAGGCCTGCCAGAGGACGTTATCTGGCTCTGGGTCATACATCACAGCAGATAACATCGTTATTCATGTCAAAAGGGATGATCAAGGTCTTCCTGTTTTATCAGCGATTAGCCAGGAAAGAAAAGCTGCTGCTGCTGCTGGCCGGGAGCCAGACGCTGTGCAAATCACAGGAACGGTCCTTCCAAACCATCACAATCCCGGCTGAAGGGAAGGTGCTGAGCAGCAGCGGGAGATCTCCGCGCAGGGAGGGTCGGATCCTGCTCCTACCCACGACACCGGTGCTCCGGCACCGCCACCGCCCCCTCTCTGGAGCAAGGCGGAGGGAAGCTGGCAGCCAAGCCAGGCTTTTAGCAACTTAAGGTAGTCTGGGAGGCACCCAGGTCCCTTGGGAAGGAGCCAGACTGTCCTCTCATCCCCACACGTCCTCACCTTGGCTGTTGGCATCTGCGCTCCCCTCCCATCTGCTGTTTGCACCGTTCCTGCTCGTCCTGCCCACAGACGGCTCTGCGGTAAAGCTGGGGCAGAGCTCAGCCTCTGGCTCTGCCACGCGCTGAATTATTCCACTTCCCAAGCACTTTCCCTCGAGCTCAGGGCTCTTCACTCCTGAGTACTTAGCATATTCCCATTTTCAGCATCTCGAGCAGTTTACCTACTATCTGAGAGCAACAGTAAAACCTACACACCTTATCTCAGCTACAAGCCCAAAGGGAGTGAGAATTCAGTGCCTTATGCCTCCAACAGTAACAAAAAGAAGAAAACTGCTGCCATTTGAAAAATACACCATGTTGAACTACAGAGGTAAATTCCGTGGTGGCTTCCTGGAGCGACTGAGCTTTACGTGCCTGATGCAGGGTTCATTGAACCAAGAAAGTGCTTCCACTCACTTGCTGAGCTCCAGCACTGTATCCCTTGGCAGTAACACAGCATCATGGAAAAACAGTGTCCCAAATCACCAGGCAAGACTCATCTGAGCAGGGCTTTACTGCTTTCTGCCACCCAACGGGAAATAGAGAAGTCCATTCACCATCAGTACTGTCATAAAGCATGTAGAAGATCCTGTGCATGAGCTGGGTAATTCTTTTAAGAGCAAACCTGTACGAGCTGGTGTGATTAACAAGCGCAGAAGCCCATAAGGGATACACAAGCTCCTGCTGTGGGGAAAGAAAAAAAGTCCTTTGAGTGCATGCTTGGGATGGATGCATTTTGTAGGTTTTAAAAATCTTCCCAGATTATCTACCATAGGCCAGAGATGAGGAAAGACAGACAGGAACTGCTGTATCAAAACACTCCAATAGTTATTCCAACACATTACCCCAGCTCAGAGCCCAACATGCAACTGTGCTGTTACAGCAGCCAGCCTGAAACTGGAAGAGTGTTAATAGCAAAAATAAAGTGTGAACCAAAAGCTATTAAACATTGCCATACATTAAAAATAACAACAAAAGAAACCTGAGACCAAGTGCCATTTCCTTTCAAAAGGAGATAAAATTAAAAATGACTCAGCAGCTATGAGTCAGGACAGGAAACTTGTCCCAGAGCCAGTGATTGTAGCTCCAGTGGAAATGGGCACAAGGGCTCTGAATTGCTGTCGCTGGCATGCTCATCATCGCCGGCGCTGCCAAACACAACGCGTGACCTGTCTGCAGAGCTGCCGAGGCTGAGCTCACCACAGAGAGCTTCACAGAGTCAGATGTTCCTCCAGATGAGTTATGAAAAGGAAACATAACTGCTCAAACAGACCACAGAAATAAGCCCGGTTAAGCCAACACAGCTGGGGCGCTCTCAGGTCACACAGTTAAACAGGAAAACAGCAAGTTTGGGGCACAGGTTTTTTAGAATGGGTTGTGCTGGAAGGCTGGGAGCAGAGCTTTCCTCCTGCCCACCCACAATGCTGAGGTGATGGTGTACAGCAACTGTCCCCCAAAGGGTAACCTGAGCCTTGTCATCCTCCTGAGCCTGGGCACAAAAGGGCTTGCACTGTGGGATATCTTATCTGACCAGCTGAGACAGCCGAGTCATCCCAGCTCTTACAGCAGAGCCATGGCTTGGGATTGCCATGAAAAAGTCATGAAAGCAGAGCTGGAAGCGGCACCCTGGCACCCATTAGAGCTTAAGGTACTCCAGTGGCCCTCCTGCTCCCCACAGCACCACAAGCAGCAGATCCTTGCTGCCTCTACATCTTGGGATGCCCTTTACTGCCTTGCCATGCCCAGGACCAGGGGGAATCTCCAGTTTGGCTCAAACTCAGCTGATGCCCCAGCTGCTCATGAGGCAAATCATGGGAAGCTGAGCTGTGCAGAGGGAAGTCAGTGCCACTGTCACCATCAAGACTAAGTCAAGCTGACAACTAGGCTTCCACCCACAGGCATCCTGGGCAAAAATACTCAGTCCTCATGATCTCCAGTTACTAGAAATCATGGGATCCAAACTGGGAAAGGCTGGCAAATAAATTCATGAGTGGTTAGCAAACCCTGTACTGCTCTTTTGGAGCAAGAGCCAGGAGATCACTATCTAGGTAGAAGAATTCATAAAGTTTTACTACAGAGATCATATAAACCCTAAAACCTTTAATAAAGCAATTGTAATTACAGAGGATTATTATTTTTTTAAATCAAACGTTTCAAGTACCAGGTATATAAAAACACAGTTGCACAAGCTGCCAAAGAGGAATCAAGCAAAATATGTACTCTCCCAGTAATTAACATTTATTAGGGGTAATTTGCATGCAATCCCTCATCAGATCTAGAAATGCCAACCCTGAACAACTGCCCAGTTTGTCCTTTGGGCATACTAGCCTTGCTCATATCCTGTCAAACCTCACAGACCTCAAAAGACCAGCAGAAAGAGCTGGTACTCGCTGCCACAGGAGGATCCTTATTGAGCCTGTAGCAAACTCCTCCCGGAGCACAGCAGCAGCAGCTACAAAGCAAACCCCATATCTGAGCTCTATTAATTAGCTGATACATCTTGAGTGTATTCTAATCTTTTCCTCTTCAAAGGTGGTCCAGACCATCTCTCTGGTAGAGTCCTCGCAGGAAGCAAAGCCTCCCTTGCAGGATTTTCCCACCACCCCTGGAGCAATTTTCCCACAGCCTCAGCCCTGCACATCCCATCAGGAGCACCCCCGCCCCCGGAGCTCCAGCCCTGCAGAGGCATCCCACAGCCCCCAGTTAATGGGATCAGTGTGGCTGCTGGGGGATCTCCAGGAGCTGAGCCAGGAGCACTGAGCTGGATGCAACCTGGCAGGGCCAGCCCGAGTGCAAACCAGCCCTGATCCAGGCTGGGAGGGTCTGTCACAGATAACTGCTTCTACACACACCCCAGGAAAGCTTTCTGGAGTTGAGTAATGGATATTAAAATACCAGGGAGATGAAATCCATCTGCAAGTGTTTCTCGTGGAAGCATTGTGCACTGCAGAAACCGTATACACTGCTCCAAGCCAAAAGTGTTATTTTGCATGGGCTGCACCACATGGATATTTTTATTACCTCACTTCATAAAATATTTCTGAAGTTTCCTGGAAGATACTGTTTCACATGCCACCAACAAACACAAAGCTTGCTCCAAGCAACTCCTGACATATATGCAGCAGAGAAGAAAAACAAATAATCACCTAGAGCTTTTTCATAAACCATATCTCTCATGCACTGCAGAGATAAGAGCCATGACTTGTGATGGATGGGGCCATCACTGGAGTCCCACTCATGCAGAGCTTTCCTTGAAAGCCACACACTCACTCCATCAGGGGTTTTCTTGGATCCCACCAGCAGTGTAGGACAGTTTCCCACACAAGCTTCCAGACACACCCTGCCAGCATGGTTCCCTCTGGTACCACATGGGCACTCTGTGACTGCTGCAGCCCAAGGGGAACCAGAAGTGAGTTTTTGGGTGGAAGCAGCAAACCCCAGTGTGCTGGTCAAAGCCCTCACCAGCAATCCTCCCCCCTGATTTTCACACTTCTAGTCCTGCAACAGTTGGACCTCAACAGCATAGAGGAGAGCCCTGACATCTGAGCACCCACACATTTATCTCAGGCCAGCTCCTGAGCAGCCATTGCCCACCAACATGGTTTTATAGCTTGGATCTGCTCCACAGCATCTCCAGCAACTGGTATTTGTGTCCCACCTCCACACCTGGAGCACCACCAAGAGGATCAGCAGCGACAGGCTTATCCCAGCAGCTTCAGCTGGGAGCAAAGGAAACACACTTAAAAAAAAAAAAAAAAAATAGCACCACAATAGTATTTTAAATAAATGCAGAGTGATGGCTCTTCTTATAAGTGCTGCTATTAGGCAGCAGCTTGGAAAAAAATAATGTCTGATAAAAAAAGGCATTTTAAGTGGTGCTTGTTTATTCACTGATTTCTTAGGTGTTTATCAGCTTGGTATGGGTTAGCAAGGCATAGCAGCACACAGAAAAATTACTTTTAAATCTCATACTCTGACAAAATAATAGCTGGATAATAACACAATGACTTTTAAAGCCCACTTAACAGGGGATATTAATGAAGATATTCCCTAGCTTCTAAATTACTGTATTGATTATATCTATGTAATGAGGATGGATAGGATTTCAATTTGAGAGTTAACACAAGTGTTGAAATAATTGGACATGAAAACACTTCCACAACTCAGTTACTTTTGTTTCTTTAGAAATGTTGACTTGAAACATATTAACAGATTACTGAGATCTTAAAAGGGAACATCCCAAACTCCTCCTTCATGTTTCAGTCAAGTGGGTATTTTCTCAATGATTTCTCTGTAAATTTATTACAAGTGTCACACACAGAAGAATGTGGATTAAATATCTAAGTCTGAGAAACTGCTAATTTTGTGAAACTTAATTGAAATTTTTATCCCTGAAAAACTGAGAGGCTTCAGGCAGGATCTACCTATAAAGAAAAATAAAATCCATGAGTCCCCTATTTCCTTAGGATCCAAAGGAAGGTTAGAGCAAGCAGTGCTAAAAGAAATAATAATCATAAGCATAGACATGCAAAGTTTCTTTAGCCTATTATTAAATGATTAAATAATTTAAATCCTTATAATAGCATGCAATAAATTACTAGGAATACAGAGGCATTGTCCCATTGCTACTGGATAATGCTGCCAGTGTAGTTAATAACTCCCCTATGGATCCAAATGCAGATACTGGAAAAGGCTTGTCTTTGCAAGCGCACAAATGGGGAAAAACAGAAAGAAAAAACGTTTATCCACACCTTTGAAACAGAAGCACAGCTTTATCAAGCCCTTCTTCCAAGAATGCATTTGCCAGAGAGCCATAATGCCCTGAGATTAATAATTATGGATAACATTTATGGAGGATGACACTAAGCACTAAGTCCTAGACTTATTCATTGCTCCTGCCTCAAACCCCTTTGCTTTTCCCTTTGCTCTACTTTTACTCTCCTGGTGCTCATGCACAAAATAAAGAATCCTTATAGCACTTACAGTACTTAGCTTCAAACTTCCTATTTATTCAAGCTCCCCATAATTAAGAACTTGAAAGCAGCAAGCTCTGTGCCCTTCCATTCAGCACTAACCAGTTTGGGATTTACAGATTTATTTTTTTAAAGTAACCCCAAAAGCTCTGCCAATATTTGGGGGAGGAGGGGACGTATCCTGGAAGGGAGGTGTTTAAGATAAGAGTGAAGATTCATGCAGCTTTTTTTGCTCACAATTTTGCATACACAATCAGTAGTCAGGGGTTAGTTTACTGACAAAATTTGTGGCAAATCAGACAAGGTATTTGTGAGATACAGGACTTTGAAAAATGAGGTGCAATTCAGCCTTTGAAATATTCCTCTAACAATTTATCGTGGAGCCATATCTCAAGACCTACTTGGCCTAGAAACTTCACATTTGTTTTATTCAAGAGTCCTTGGCTAGATTCAGTGCACAGAAATACTTCAGATAAGGTCAAAGTCTTATTTACTACATGCTGCCCCCAGTTGGGTTTTTTCCCCCCTCTTCCTTAAGCCATCAAACATTCCTTCAGTCTGTAAAAAGACTGTAAGACAGGCTCTGCCACGGTTTTGGCAGGGATTAGTTGCTGCGTGGGGATAGGGACACAGAAACACCATCACTGCTCAATTAACTTGACTTCCAGAAGATTAATTCTTGCTCCCCAGCTAGTCCCTGGGATCCTCACACACTGACACTCGATTTGCTCTCGCTGGAGCCACGCAGACACCGGTACAGAGCAATTCTGTAAACTGCATAAGCAAAATCACTCCTGTTCAGAGCCAGCAGGCATCAGCACAAATAGTAGCCTCCCACATGCCAACAGCAGAGGGGCTCCCCAGGATGAAGGCAGGAGATTTCCAGACAAATTCTAAGGGAAAGAAAGGAAAAGCCTTTGATGCAACACTTGTTACCAAGGTTTTCTACGTGGTTCAACAGCTCAACTCCAGCTTCACGTTGAGCATCCCAGTTCTACCCAGCACAAAGTGAATGTTTAGAGGGCCCCACTAACTCAGACAAGCTGGAACCTTCAGGCTGTAGGTAGGAAAGCTTATCAGGATAAACAGAGAGCACAGGTTCAGATTTGTGATCGTACAGTGGGGTGGATTTCACCCAGTGCAGGAGAGGAAGCTGAGAGTAGAGTTTCTAGAGTTTCATTTTATTCCAGCTATTATTTAGAAGACCAAAACCACAAAGCCTGCAACTGCTGAAAGAATAACTTCACCCCAGGTTTGTGGATGTTAACTTAGCTTGTAAAAGTCTTCTGTAACTGGAGAGACCTCAGAAGCCCTAGAAGTGTTCCTCATGGCATAACATCTCCACTTAGTATCTAACATTTAGACAGATACATTATCTCAGCTCACCTCTCTGGTGTCAGTGCTGGTTTCTGGCAAATAAAAAGCACTCAGGCTTCTGGAGTCAGGACAGCAAACTGAGGGGACACCAATCAGCAGCTCCCTGGTGCCTCAGAGGACACCACACAGCTTCGCCAGTCGATGCTTTGACTGAAACCAAGGCATAAGACACCTCACCCCCAGGAAAAGAACCAGAATTGACTCCCTGACCCTCTTTATCAGCCCCTGCTTTATCACTCCCATCAGGACTCCCCTGCCTGCCTCACCTGCCCCTCATCTGTGCGTGCCTGGGCTAGCATTGGCTGTAAATTGCCATCCATGGCAGATGGATTCAATTGCTTTTGACCTTACAATTTCAATAATCAGGTAGGCTTTTCACCTGTCACCTACCTTGACAAGCAAACTGATGTTGCAGATGAGGAAAAAAAACCAGCAAGGAGGAGGGAAAGAGAGTGGAAGGGGTGAGAAATGACAAGCTTTTCCTATCTTGCCCCAGGTGAGTGTTGCAAATTGGCAGCAGCAGTGAGGGAGTCACCCAGGGTTACCGTGCAATGATTTGAGTATTAACAGGCATCCTTCATTGTTTTAATCCATAATGTATAATTAACCCCTTGGAGCCAACGAGTCTGGGAGTGCTCTTGTAAGGGCTGATGTAAAAGGCAGCATGGCACACTGCACTGGGAATTCCTAACAGCCCACCATCAAAGGTTTCATCATAAGCAATTTATGTCTTTGCAGTTTATTACATATTGGGGCTTGCTGGAACCTCTCCTGTTATCATGCACCAACATGCACCAGCTCTGTGTAATCTCCAGTTGAGAGCATTGTCTCACAAGTGCCCTTTCCTCACAGGAAAAAAAAAAGCCAACCAGTAACAAGGCATTTTTAAAGAGTTTAGACTGTAAATTGAATAGGAGGAGGTGGAGGCTGAGAATGGAAGATATGAATGTAGCTCCTTTAGTATAGGAGATCACTCATACATAACTTGCTTTAACTCTTGTGGCTGTTCTGGAGCACACAGAGGGACGCCTGAACAGAGAGGTTTGACTTCTCTGGGTTCTAAAATGCTTCCATTAAATATGTATATATCCCTTTTCCCAGATGGAATTTCTTAATACCTATTATGTGCATTGTGGCAGCAGGTAATAACAGAGAAATATTTATGAAGATACAAACTCTACAGCAGCAGGCTGTCCAAAGGAAGCTGCTGAGACTCAGTTTTTGTATGGACAGTGTCAGGTCCAAGGGACTCTCTGATCCAAGCCAGAACAGAAAAAGCAGCTTTTCTCCTGGCTCCAATGCTGCTTCTGCACAGGTCCATCCCCATGCACAAGACTGATGAGTTGAGCCTGGGGAAAGCTATGATATCAGCCCAAATTTCTTTGTATTTGAAGAAATAGCAGATTCCAGCCATCTGGGGACATCTTTCTCTGGATCTTTTTTGCACTGGTGCTAGTGATATTCTTTTAAAAGACAAGACAAAAAAAAATCCAGAGAACCCAGGAGCCAAGATTCTCAAAAAATCAGTGAAGTCAAGAAGCTGGGATTTAAATATTACAGAAAATCTCACAAAGCTCTCCGTCTGGTTAGCAGTGAACTGGGGGAAACTGAAAAATCTTTAGTTCCAAATTCAGAAGTTAATCACCTAAAGTACTTTATTGGTTCCAAAGAGTCTGCTGAGACACCTGCACCCAAGAGAGCCCTGCCTGGACCACCATCTGATCCACAGAGAGCAGGCAGGTGACAGGGAGGAAAAATGCAGTATTATATTACAGATGAGGAACAAGACAATTAAGTGACTTTATATCACAGGCAATATATATTTAAGTGGCTTTAAATCACAGGCAATATATAACAGAAATGAGGGATGAATTTAGACCTCCATAACTGTCATCCAAGATTATTGGCACGAAGCTGGCACTCAGTGCCAGGGAGAAGCACAGAAGAGTCACCCAGAAGTCACGGTGTTAGAAATGATGGACGGCTCCCAGGTAAAAAATGCAGATTAGATCTTCATTGCAAAATGTAGCAGGATGTTTTTCACATGATCACCTTTCAAAGGCAAGGTCTCAGTGCAGACAGGGATGCTTCCAGAGAGGATTTACTTGTTCTGCAGCAAACACTGAGCGGGGAGTTTGGCTTCGCTGTAGCAATGCCACTGGAGGAATGTCATCCTCACCCAGGCCTGGGAACGACACAGGAGCTCCTCCAGCAAGGAGAGACACCAGGATCACGTGGCAGAACATCTGGGGTGGGAAATGTCTTCTTGAGGGGCTCTCAGTTCTTCTGCTTTCCAGTTTGCAGAGGGAAAAAAAGAAGACATTTCAGATGACACCTTTCAAGGTTAATATGTGGAGAAAAAATATGGATGCAACAGGGACTGCTTCATGTCACGTGCTGTCCTGGGCAGGTAAGGGGAATGCTCCTCTCTGGGTGCCCCTCAGTGTGGGTTGGACAACTGCCCATCAGGAAAGGTCTGAGTATAAAATTACTCCTGTTTCAGTAGAGGGAGACAGGCCAAGGACCTCTCCAGGCTTCCTCTAACCTCACTCAACAAAGGGACTTTATACAAAGGTGGGAGAACAAGTCCATCCCAACCACTACAAAAGACCATGGGGGAGAAGACAGTGACTGGCAAGAGACTGCCATGGGGAGCTGGGAATGAGCCCTGATGGTGCTTCATTTGGGATGGGTGCTTTCTTCCTGAAGTCTGTTCTCATCTAAAAAAAGTCATAGCTGGGCTAGACATGAGCATTCCAAAGGTGAAGATTTGCAAAGTACTTCTCCAAACTCTGTCTTACCCCATTTGCAGGGCTGGCAGTGACTGCCCCAGTTTGGGGGCACTGAAGGGCTCGTCCCTCAGACAAACCCTGAGGAGAGAGAGCTGCTGAGCCCTGCAACCCCACTGGAGCTTTCACAGCCAGAGTAAAGGTGTTTTGAAATTCTGGAAAACCATCGGTAGTACCGAATGCTTGCATAAAAAAAAAAAAAAAAAAAAAAAAGTGGCAAAGAATCCAGCCAAACAGGCCGATTGCTCCATGCCCACTCAGAATCCATCTCCCACATCCCTCCTGTAGGGCTGTGTATCATTAAATCTTGTCTCGCCACCTCCTTTCTTCCTGCAGCGCCGGGCTGAGGATGTCTGTGCCCTGCTAGCGGGGCATTTCCCCGCTGGGTGGGGAATGAATTATGCATTCATGGCTGCACAATGCAAACTCTCATGGCAGAGGAAGCAGAGGTCACAGAGAATCGTTTGCTGCCGCTAACCCTGCACTAGGCTTTCACACTGGAAGGTGGGGTTCCAGCTCATGTCCTCACTTCCCTCCCCAACACGCCCTCCCGCCTGGATGTACATCAAAAGCAAACGCAAGGGGCTGAACCTTGATGTAATCAGGGAACAGCTGTAAAAGGAGAAGCAGCAGTGGGCTGCTGGTGAGGGATGGGATGTCCCTGAGCTCAGCTGGGGCTGGAAGCAAGGCCAGCTACTCCTTAGAGGTGGTCTGGAGGGGTTTGTGAGGACCAGCCCACCTCTCCAGTGTTTTATCCACTGCAAGTTGGATTCCAGCTCATCCCTGACCTAATTGCCTCTGAGAAGAGGCAATTCCACCAAGAGAGAAAAAGACAACATCTATAAACTAAAAGCCCTTATTCTGATTTTTGCAGAGTTCTCACACATCCTTTCCTCCCCTCCTCCCCCCCTTGAAAGAGCTGCTGTCACATCAAAGTTCATAACATCAAAGTTCATAACAGAGCTATCCACCCAGGAGCTAATCACGTTTTTCACAACCAGGAAGCAGTTTAGGCTGTAACTTCTCCGTTCTGGGATGCATGTTAACAAATCACTGTTCCCACGTCATTCCTCGTGTATCCAAGCCATCTCCCTGTGCTCTGAGAGAGGCCATGATCAGTAACGAGGTGCTAAGAGGAAATCAGTCATTCAAAGAACCCCATACCCAGTTTAGGATAAGCAGAGCTGTTGTAATCTCGGCTGCTTTGGTTTCCATTGCCAGACACACACACCCAGAAATCAAACATTCCTCTGCACTTCGGAGGAGGGATTGTGACAGAGCAAAAGCAGGTCTGTGTGTGTGTTTCCCTATCTCCCGTTAAGCCTATTCTCTTGGCATCTATTAAGAAATCACTGCACATTATTAAGATATCTCTTAATTAGCATTAACTACATCACACTGCGATTTATTCATAGGCAAACCAGATCTCTTTACAGCTGTATAATGTCAATAAATACTCTATCAAATGAACCCCAACCTCTCGTAAGTTCAGCTTAGAAAGAAGTGTAGCTTAAATTTGAAGCGTCCATCATGCAGAAGGAGATCTGATGTAGAGACCGTACTTTGCCATCATCTTCTGGCTGCTCCCTGAATGTGAATGCAATGTACAGACCTTCAGCTGAGCAGAGCAACTCCTAGAAGAGGGTATGGAAGCTATTAAAGTTTAAAATGCAATCATGTGCATGGAAGAGAGGTCATTCCTTCATACTGCTTTGAGTTCAAGGGAAAAAGAAAACAGGAAAGTATCTCAGCTGATTAGAAGAGGTCAGTGGAAAAGGAATAGAAAATGGGAGAGGTGGGGGAGAGATCCCAAAATAACTTAGGCTGCAGTGTCCACATGATGCCCAGAACAAAGATCAGGGCAGCTTTGTCAGGACAATGCCACCCCTGGCACGTTTCTTACCCTCTCCTGGCCTCAGCTTACCCAGAGAAGCCAGAGCAGGGCAGGGCAGGGTTAGTCAGGTGTGCACAGGTTTTCTTCATAACCATTCATATCTCAAAGTGCAAAATGCCAGGTGAGATGCAGCTCATGTGCAAATCACTATCCACCAGTCAGGGGCTGATGTCTGTCCTTCCCCTGGGCTGCCAGCACAGGGCAGGGATGCACAGGGACAGGGGGACAGAGCAGGGACACCTCTGCCACCTCCCCACAGCCTGTCCCCACTGCAGACCCACCCCACAGCCTGTCCCACGCTGGCCTGGTGGGAGGAAAGGTGAAAATTGGGAGAGACAGAGATAACTGCTGGGGGACATCATGTGTCCCTCCCGATGACAGGCAGGAGGGTGGAAGGATGGAATCAAACTCCCAGCTATTCCACGTGGGAGCAGGTCAGAAGAGGCAGCCTGCTGTATTAATAAAACCAGGACAAATAGTGCCAGAGGTGGGGAATACCTCACCCACGCCCCATCGCTCCCTTCCTCACCCTCCACCTCCACAAAACTTCTCCACAAAGGAGAGTGTTATTTATAATAAGAGTGTTATTTTTTAACAGCAAAACTCCAGAGAAATGGGGGGAAATGGTGAACTGTGCCTCTCCAGCAGAAAAAAATATCTACACATATTTTTCATAAAATAACTCATTCTTAACCTGCATCTCTGTCAAGCTCCAATATTGGTTGAAACCTGTGGAAGCAATAATTTATAAATTACTAACAGTAGCAAACAAACAGCTTTTTCAGCATCTGCCATTGCTTGTGACAAAAAATATATGCAAAGCCCCGGGAATCACAAAGTGTCACCTGAAGAAACATGCCAGGATGAGTTTCCCCATCCATCAGAGTGACCAGCGTGTCTAACCACAGCTCAGAGCAGCAGAAAACAAATGCTTCCAACAAGCTGCTCTGTATTTTCTCTGGTGACTAACAGCTCGGGGGGGAAAAAATTTGCAAGCAATTTATGAGTGGAAAAAAAAGGTAACACTTGAATATTATTCATTACAAATTATTCATGCTCTTTTTCATGCAAGTAGTCTGCCCATTCATCAAAATTTTTGCTCCATCCAGGACTGGGAAACAAGCTGTTACTCATTTTTATTTTCTTGTATCGCACTCAAGGTATAATATATGAAGAAAGTCATATTCTGCTGGAAAGGACAGAATTAGAGTGGAAAACTGCAGGCAGCAGAGCCACGGGGCTGCAGGCAGCAACCCGGGGGAAGGGACAACAGTGTGGGGGTAAATCCACACAGGAAGGTCCGGTGGTGGTGGGGGGAAAAGCCAGGCTTTGGATTGCACCCCTCCTGCCAGCACTGCCTCTGCCGAATCTGCCATCACCCACAGCCCCACACCAGCAGAGAGCCCCAGAACGCCGAGGAGCCTCCTCGCTGGGGGCACGGTGCCCGCGCTGGGCATCCGCGCTCCGCGGGGCCACGGGCGGGGATGCGCTGGGCAGAGCCGGGGCCCGGGCGGAGGCAGGAGGCAGCACATGCACCTGCACAGGGACTGAGTCATTGCTCGTGGCAGGTACCAGACGGGCCTTTGCATGCATAATTATTCAATCTGCATCGGTGGTAGTTGCCTGGGCGAATCCGGCACGCAGGCGGGTGTTATCCTGGGCTTGTTAGATTGCTGATATAAAGGGAAAGAAGTCAGACTTGCTTATGCATTCCTGTTTTGTTGTTTTTTCCATCTCATTGATTAAAATGTGAGAGTGAATTTAGCCTTAATGAATGTCAAGTGCTCTCTTGCTGGAAGGAAAACTGGTTCAGGAGGTGCTCTGCAAACTTTGGGCACGGGGCTGTGCCAGGGCAGAGTGCCCCGACTTGCCGAGCTGCCAGCCCCACCAGAGCGGGGCACAGGGGATGGAAATGCTGCCTCCCGCTCATCCCGTGGCCTTGGGCTGCTCATCGAGGGGGCAAGCAGTGGGAAAAGCCAAGCCAGGCTGGCGTGGAGGTGCCAGCAATGCCACGATTGTCACCCAGGAGCCCCAAGCCAGCCCTGCCCGGCCCAGCCAGAGGCAGCAGCTCCCGCTCTGCCCTTGCAGAGTGAAATGTTTACCTAGAGCCCTGCCTTTCTGCAGCAGCTGGAAAGTAGGCTGAAATACAGGAAACATGACATCATTTGCCTTCTCCCAGCACAAGATAGATTAGCTCCTTTGTAAGGGGAAGCAGCGGTGAGAAACACACACCCCCAGCAGTAAATTCCACTATTACAGAGACACATTTATTGGGAGATAACAAAAGAAAGCTGCTTCTGCAGTGACTTTTTGGACAGAAAAGAGAAGACATCTATTTTATTCTTTTGAAGTAGATGCTGTGTAGGAAATGGCTAGCTTTTTACAGCTGGCTGTGTTTTCAGCTATAGCTTTCCCCAAACCTGCTCCTGAAGCTATGTGCTATATGAGTCACTCCATCAAATAAAGAGCAATAATAAGTTATTGTGAGCACCAGGCTTTTAGATTTCTCGGTCTTCTCATCTGAAGAATAAAAATTACCCCCTTCCTGACTTCTTAACTTTGTTGGCCAAACTTTAAAGCTGTGGCTGAAAACCAAGCAAAACTACCAAGTATGCTACTGTAGTGCAACTGGTTTCATGTAGTTCAAAGTCAACATTCCTGGGTTCATTTCCCAGCTCTACCACAGCCTTTTCCTTTCCTTTTTTTTTTTTATTAAACCTTCCTTGAGTCATTTGATGAGTTTCTCCTCTGAAAACAAGCCCGTCCTGAGGGACACCAGGAGGTGCAGAAATTTGCACAAGCAAATTACTTTATATCATTCTTTGCTTGTATAGAAAGCCAAATAAACAATGAAATTAGTTGCTTCTTCCTGAAGAAACTAAAGTTTAAGGTAAATGTAACCCCCCCATGGCTGTCCCATCCAGAAATTTTTGTAGGATAGAGTGCTATGCTGGTCACACCAGGGCCTTTGGCAGGTGAACCTGGGTTAGTTGGGTTAGTTCTGGGAATATTTCACAGATTTTCTGCAGTTAGGCCCTTGTAACACTGTTTTCTGCATTTTCCTGTTTCTCATTCCAAAATCTCCCTCCCATCACCCAGCTCCATCCCTGCAGCTCCGCTCCTCGGTGGCTGGGGTGGCTGGGGACAGGATGACGTGTTCCATCAGGGACTCTGCAGGGAGGACACGCAGCTTTGGCACTGCTTTGGGGCAGCCTTGTTCGTCTGCAGCAGCTGATGTGGCTCCAAGCCTTGTACTTCACACCCAAACAGAGAAAGGAAACCACCTCTGTGCCTCTGCACACACTGCTAATTCCCACAGAGCTGGGGAACCTGCCAGGAAGGAGTTTTTTTCAAGAGGGCAGATCCTGGCGAGGTCTGATTTCTAGCTGGAAAATGCATTATGCATCTGGTACCTTGGGGAATCCATGGAGGAGGCTGAGAGAGGCTGGCAGTGGGTAGCTATTAAATATATTGCAGCTATTATTACTGTTGAGAAGGCAGGCACCAGAATATCATCGAGGGGGGCTGAAGAGAAGAAATGCAAGCAAAGTACAGGCATCACATAGGAAATGAAACCGTCTTCAGAAAGTAACTCAGGGAAATGCAAAATGCTGGTAAAACTAGCTGGCACAGGCAGTTTTTCTGCAAATGTTTCCACATTGACCCCTCCACCTGCTCCTCAGGCACCATCAGAGCCCCATTTTGCACTACAGTGGAATGGTTAAACCCAGCAGAAAGGCAGCAAAAGTAAAGGTTATGTGCTCAGTGTGAGATTCCACAGCCGAAAGAGCTCATTGACTGCAGGGGTCCCTGGGTCAGGGATTCGCTTGTACAGATTTGGTTGGAGCCATTCTGGGAGGGAGGTTGGCTTGTTCTCGGTGTTTTGGGAATACCTGGGACCACGATACCCTGTGAACACTGGTTCTCAGAGGTCAGAGTTGCCATGTCCCCCAGGACTCTGCAGTTTGGAGGAGGGAGGAGGTGCTCTGGGGGCAGGAGCAGGCAAAGTGCAGAGCTGTCATTCGTTTCCTGGTTTTGGCAGCAATACTTCTTTAGAAATAAGAATTAAGGTTATTCTTACCATTTTAGAATTAAAGACTGCACCCAAAGCCCAATGAGAAGGAAAGAGAGATTCCCAGTGAGCCTGAGAGTCAGCCCACAGCGCATGTTGCTCTCCTGATTTATTGGAGACTGAAGCTCACACTCCCATGGGATCCCCAGCAAAGAACAAATGAAATTAAGGCTGCTGCCTTTGGAAATCAGATTTCAAGACAAGTAACTGCTGCAAAAGCTTGTTGTTCACATCACAGTCCCTAAAACGGCAAAATTCTGCCTTTTATTCCTCAGAGATGCTGCAGTAGTGCATATTTCTGTTAATACAAATAACTCTTTCCACCCCTAAATACCCCTCTAGCTTTCACCCCTCAGCTTTCTCTGTCGGTGTCCTAGATCTGCTACCAGGAAAGCATCCTTACTATTCCTGCTTGTAAAGATTGTCACAGGAAAGTAGATACCACATGATCTAAATGCTGTGCTGATGGAAGTAAATCACTACATTCTCACTTAAAATGTGATGGCATTCAGGGCTCATGTCAAAATCTGGATCTCTCTGTGCATGGGGCAATGCAGACTTCCAGCAGATAACCCCTATACAAAAGGCAGAAGGAATTGGAATAAAGGTGTGTTGAAAGCGCCCCTTTTATTCCATTTTGTTGAAAGAAGAAGAACTTTAGACATGTTCCCACTCCTTTCTTCTAAGGAAATCAATGGGACTATTGTCACCATTTTCAAAAGAAGCAAGATCAGGCCTTTCACTAAACGCACCAAAACAGAAAGGAATACACTTTCCCTTCCCTGGAATACTGCTGCTGTTTGGCCAGCCTGGCTGCCCTGCAAAGACAGGTAATGCTGGGCCAGCTGGGACATCACAAAAGGCAATTACACTGAGAAAATTCAGTGTATGGGGTTTTTCAGCAGCCAGGCCCAGCTCAGACAGTCAAACTTGTCTGCGTGGCAGAGCTGAGGAGCTGCCACCCACCTCCCTCCTGCTAGGGACAAGCAGGTAGATGGAGGCTAAGCTCTTCCCATGCTTTTCTCTTTCAGAACTCTACTACCTAGGGAATTCCAAAGCAAAGCTGCTTTTATTCCAAGATAGACTGCAAATTTCCCAGAGGAAATGTCATTTATGCTGAAATGCATGCCAGGATGCAGTGTGACCCAGCCCTCGGCAGTGGTGACCCAGTGCTTCCCTGGCTGGAGCAGAGCACAGGTCGTCTGTTCTGTCACACACTGGCAATCCTCTATCACAACCTGCTGTTAATTGCACGGGCTTTTGATGAATGAACCACTGACTTTATCAGGTGCTTCCACAGGACGGCTCTGTGTGCTTCTGCTGGAGCCCCTCAGGGAGGTTCACAATCCACATCCTGCTGCGGAGAAAGGCAAAATCCCAAAGTGCTCCAGACACAGCTCCCAGCATGCAGGAGATGCAGCAGCTCTCCATCTCTGATCTGCAAATGCTCCTGTCCCGTGGAGCGTGGGGTGAGCAGGTGCTGAGGCTGTCCCCCAAGGCTGGGGTGGTGTCTACACCCAGAGGGTCCCACTGGGAGCCCTCACACTGCTCCCTCCACCCCTCCCCTCTATGTGCATTCGGTCACTGAGGTGTTATGGAAGCTGCTGGTGAAGGGCTTCTCCATGGAACAGCTCCATTCTGTGCTAATGGCCAAGCAGAGCACAGCTCAAACCAGCCCTGCACCGATGTCAGCCCCATCTCAACCACCCTGCAGCTCCCCGGTGCCCCCACCAGCAGCTTTCCCAGCACACCCCCTCCTCAGCATCTCAGTGTGCTCAGCAACACAAATTAAACTTTTCTCATCAGGCTGGGCTGGCCCTGGGCTCCGTTTGTGGGCAGGCCAGGGCTTGTGAAGGCAGCACCTCCCCGCCCGCAGGGTACCTGGAGCTGCCTGTGGCTTGTTAAACCACGCAGGGATTTCATCTTCCCTCCAACTTCCTTTGAGAAACTCACCCCCAAGGTTTCTCTTTCCCTAGCTCTCATAAAGGGAAATTTGGGAGTGGAATTGAGCCAGTGAGATTTACCTCCGCAGGGTTTTAAGGATCTGCCTAGTCTGTACAGCATCCTTCTCTCTACAGCATGGGGAGGAGTGATGTTCCACGTGGTCGAGTCCTATTCCCCCTTTATCTTTTAATTTCCAGCCCTGCAAACAAGTACATCTGCCAGGCTGCATGTAAACAGAGTAATGGGTTCTCTGGCCAGCAGGAAGGTATGACTCATTAATTGCTTTACACCACAGTATAGAAATCCATCAGCATCTGCTATGCCCAATCTCCTTGTAGGAAAGACATATTTGGACTTCATTTTTCAAAAGAAGCTTCTGTGTGCTCTGCCACTGTTCTCTATGCAAATTTTGGTGTTAATTGCACCAAAATGAGAAACATATTACTTAAATCAGTGCACTCCTCAGATGGGCATCAGTGCGTGTGTGTGATATTCTGCCAGATGTTATTTTATTACTGCAGTTTAATACCTAACCATCTGCTTCCTTCTTATTTTGTCATGGTTTGTATTCTCCCTGGGACCTCTTTTCTGTTACACTGGCTTTTATCATCTGCATTATGTATTAGTGTGGCCAGAGCTAAAGGCTGGCAGTATCCAGAGCACAGGATTTGACCAGAGAAGCAAATGAGCAGCAGATCATTAAAGGAAGAGAATGGAACTGATACTCCAGTTGGATCAAAGAACAAAGTTGATAACAAAAAGATAAAATCAGAGTTGAATGCTTGGGGATTAGCTATAGTGATCCCAACTGAGACCGAGCATGCTACGCTCTGGCAAACACCTTGCAACTTGCACCACCTTGTAGCTTAAAAATTACCCATAACATTTTAAAGCCTAGGAGGAATGGACTGGAAAAAAAATGTATTTTAAGCACTTATTTGAAACTGCCTTTTTTTGCTCCTTTCTCTTTCCAGACTGCTCAGTGCTGCAAATGCCCAAACACAGACAAAAAGAAGAGACAGGAGCAGGGATTTTAGCTCTATTTCCCCATTGCTTGGCACCATGTTACCAATTTGAGCCCAGGCACCTTGAGGGCACTGGGGTGTAGCACAGCAGCTGCACAGCTGCTCACACTGTGGTTGCATGAGGGCAAGTGAGTACAGAAGGCAGTGGAAAATGGAAGAGAAATCACAAAGATGAACATTTCCATATTTCAGGAGGACAGTACTACTAACAACAACCAGGAGAAGGAAAAGCCCCATTGAACATGGATGTTCTCAGGGGTTTGCCCAAACACAACGAACAACAATTGGAATTACAGGATGTTTGCCTTGGACATACACATGCCTACCTGAACTGCTTCAATCCCACTTCATAAACTAAGTTCTTCATTGACTGAAAAGAATGTAAATACACCATCTCATAACCACCCTGCAGAGGTCTTTATCAAACCTCATTTTTGTCAAACAGGGCCATGTTTCACTGCTCATGATGTTGGCTCTGAGTATTTCCCTGATATACTTCAGGATTGCACCACATATGTCCAGGAAAGGGAAGATGTTGAGCCAAATAGCCACAGGGGCATAAAAGTGAAAGCAGCAGTCAGATAGAAAATCTTGTTCTTATTTCTCTTTCATTTTTTAAGACAACTAGAGAATGTTTGTAATTTTTCTCATCATTTACACGGGGATGTTTATAAAGGTTTAATGGACCACCAAAATCCAGGAGCCCACCTTTCCCAGGTTCAGTCGAGGTCTTTGAGGCATTTTAGCATTCTTGCTCCAGAGACAAAATGAGATGGTTCAGATAATTCATTTTATGAACACATAAAGCAATATTTTCGATAATTCTGTCTGGTTTGCAATTTTATTGTCTAGTAAGAGATTACGGATAAAAACAACCTAACCTTTTTGTAAGTAAAATTCCACTGGTCACACATAAAATTAACCAGCACTTCAGAGCCTTGAAGCATCATGCAAATACTAAGTATTGGTAATTTTCCCGTACACTAAAGAGCAAAGAGTGCAGCATTTATGGGAAGCATTGGGAGCAAAAGGGATAAACCTCACTGGTTTGGGGACTGTATTACACCAGGATCGTGTCCTTGCCATCTATCCCAGTTTGCCCAGTGGTGCTATAACTGTTGTGAACATTGCCCTGTAAGGCCATAAAACAAAACCAGTTGTGTAACAGTAACCCATTTCTGGCTCCCTCTCAGTTAAGAACAAAATTAACTTTCAATTGATTAGGAATTAAAAGCATGGCAGGGAATATAACCCAAACGCACTGCTCACCGGGCAGCAGACCTGAGCACCAGAAGCTCCTGCCTCCAACTTTTAAAGCTATTAACCCTGGCATGAATTTTTATTTAGTGTTAATTAGGGGACTGGCAGCAAAAATCAATTAATTAATTACATCTCAGATCCACTGGAAAGCATAATGGAAATCAAAGAGAGCTAGGTAGAAAGGCTGCTGCACAGCCCTGGGTGATGGCACTCGCTGTTTCTATAACTGTAAAGAAATAAGTGTTAAAAACAGAATAAAAAAAAACTCTGAGCAAGATCATTTTCCCTAGTTGGAAACTCCAAACTCTTCCTTGACTTGGCCTATCTGACAGGAGGGTGTGTACCCCCGGCTCCTGCTTTCAGTTTTGCCTCTGGAGCTCTCTAATCCTGGGGATTTCTTGCACCAGTCCTGCAAAGTTCACCCTCCCCCTGCCCGCTTACAGAGCACTGTCCACACCCTGCCCAGGGGCTCAGGTTATGGGACCTGTGGAGAAGGTCCAGAAGGTTCCCAAGGGAGATGTTTCTGCAGGACTCAGAAGGAGCCACCAGCACGTGTCGCCTTCTCCCCGGCCACATCCCTCACAAGAACGCACACATTTGGCTATTTCATCTATTTCAACAAAATTACCTACGAGGTTTGGGTTTGCTTGGGTTTTGAATGCCCAAGGTACAATTAGCTAACTAACATTGCTGGCAGTGATTAGCGGGTGCTAATTACAATAGAATTCCTGTCAAATTACACGGTGCCTAAGTACAGCCTGACAAAGTAGTTCAATTTTTAGGGAAGAGGGGGTGAGTGGAGGGGCTGGCAGTGTCGGCAGGCGTCTCCAACATTAACACATCCCCCATCTTGTGCCATGTTTCAGGCAGCCAGCTTCCACAGAGGGATTTTTATTTGGGCAGGACAACGACATTTGTCCCTTACGGCTTCAAGAGAGGAAAACCAAGAGGTGAGCAAACGTGTGTGTTTGTGGTGGGCATCAAGAGCCACCCAGAGCACAGAACTCCTGCTGTGACAGCTTCTGTGCCATTGGCACCTTGAATTTCATGATGAGAGCCGCTGGTTAACAAGGTCTTGTGTGTCCTAATTCGAAGCGTTCTGATGGAGTTAATCAGGAGGTACCACTGCCCTCGCTGTGCTCCCTGCCAGCCCAGGAAGGTGCTGGTGCCAGAGCCCTTTGCTCCGGGAGGAGCAGGCAGAGGGAAGAGGCTCCGCGAGCCTCTGCCGACGGCCCCGCTGCTCAGCCCATTTATCAGTGCCACCACAGAGAATAAATATTTATAAATGGTGTGTCAGCTCTAATGTGATAAATTATCTCCAGTCATCACAAAGATGGTTCAAGATGTGTTAAGCCAGATTTAAACATTTGGCTAAGAAAATGTCTGAGAGTGGAGTTGAAGGAGGAAGAACAAGAAAAAAATCCCCACATGTGCCAAAAAGAGAAGGGACGAAACATTTACCTGTTTGACTTTGTACCACACTCCTCACCCCGGGTTTGTGAAGCGCAAGTAACCTGTCAAAGTACATTAAAACTCTCTTGACTTACCCCAGTTTATTGTAAATATTACAGCAAATCCATTGTAAACAGCAGCAAGAGGCTTTTGGGAACCCATTAATCAAAATAAACTGCTCTGGAAAATGCCTCTGCTCAGCTTGTTTAACTAGTGCTGCAGCTCCATACTGCATAGCTGATTTCAAAATATACAATTTATTGCCTTGGATGTCTTTGCTCAGAGCTAGATCTAAATTCCTCTGGGTACTTTAACATACAGTTAATCAAAGCACAATGCCACCCCTATCATATTCACAATCTGGCAGGCAATTAGTCAATAATAAATAAAATGCATTGGAAAGACAAATGATATTACTGTGTATGTATCAATGGTCTTATAGGCTCAAAAGATTTATCAGTACCACCGGAGAGAATAAATATTTATAAATGGATGTGTCACTCATAAAGTGATAAACTATCTCCAGTCATCACATGAAGAACGCCTTTTTTCAAGTTGACGTACTTTATTATCTACCTAATCATTTTTCAAAAGGTGTTTTTCAACTTTATTAGCCGTACTTAACAACTGGAGGAACTTATTATCATCATCACTGAACTGAGGTTGTGCAGCAAAGCCCCACTCAGGATTTCCACTGCAGGTTGTACAGAGACAATAATAGGTTTCCTTTCTGCTTCGGCCCCAGACTACTGAAAGTCCTGCAAACCCTATTTCTGGGAGTAGAACCACTCCAAAAAGATTAAAAGCCCTAACCTTCCCCCAAATAAAAATTTCAACATTCACAGTGTTTAAATTTCAAATGCCATTGACATACAGAGACTGGAAACCCAGTGGCACTCAAACATTTTGATTAGTTCTACCACAGCTCTCTGCTGGGAGGGAGCAGCATTTGAAACATCAGTACAAAAAAGTATTTTCCCTACAATTCTTTCCTCACCATCTCCAAAAATAGGAGCTCTGTTTATACCCAGACCTGGCAATCTAAATGAGTGATTTACAGCATCCAAACTAAGGATGTGTTTTAAAACCCACTGATTTTTTGTGTAAATATTTAAATAAGGGTACTTTTTGGAAAGTAGCTTGTGTTAGCAAAAGTGACAATGAAGTTGTATTTGCATAGAATTTAAGCCAATATAACTGCATCCACACACAGAAATGTTCACAGCAATCACACAGAAAACCAGTAATTCTTTTCTGCTTACATCCAACAGATCATTAGCTAATGATTAACTCAGCCACATTTATTTATAGAACTTTGATTTTCATCTTATCTTATTTTATTTTATTGACTGAAAAGCTGAAGTGGCTACATTCTGACTTATCCACGCAACTGTTTTAGGACCATCAATAACCCAATAATGAAGCTTTTCTTTAGAACTGAAAATGCCAGGAGCTTGGTGCTTGCATGAGTCCAGCCAGACACCACATGCTGCGAGGACAGATGTTTGGATGGCTGCTGCACCTCTGGGTTTCCCTGCCCTGGGGGATGGAGCTGTACTTGGCTTGCACGTGGAAGCTTGTGAGTAAGCAAAGGAAACTGGATATTCTCCACATTTGCAAATGTACCATGCCAGTTAGACCTGATAAAATTTTAAATGCTCCCTTCAATGAAGTTTTTTAAATGCTGCTGTTGTTATCCCACTCATTTTACATCGGAGTTTGGCAGCGGATGCCATTAGCGAACATTCAGTGTCAACAGTGTCATGATGTTGCTCTTAGAGATGTGTCAAGTACCGTAGCGTGATCTTGTTGCATTTAAAATTAACCACAGCAGTGAGACTGTGCCAATTTCTTGCATTAGATCCAGAACGAAGCCAGCAAACGTGTCAGGTGCACAGAGCGTGTTTCAAGAATAAACAAGCAACAAAGGAAAACTCCTTTCTTCTGCTGCTTTCTTCCTTCCAGCACGTCTTGTCACATAAATGAGTTGTTAGGGAAAAGCCTTTCTTCTGCTCTGCTGTGCCGAGCAGCCTGCCTCTGCAAGGGGAAAGGAGACACGGTGACCAGCCAAGGGCCCCAGAGCCCTGGGAATCCTGTAAGGCAGCCACTTACAACCCAGGTTTAACTTGCTTTTCATTCATTATTCTTCACAGAATCTTTGGAGGCAAGACAGGAATTTAGATAAACCACACAGATCTAGTTCCCTAAGATAAGGAAAAACCCCTTTATTTTAGAAATGTGGTGCCTAGGCCCTATTAGTTAGCAGATCTGACTAAATGTGCATTTTTTTCCTGACGTAATCACAGAGTTTTTCCCTGCAAGTCATTTCTCTGTCTAAATCTTCAGTTTCTTGGAAACCACATGACTGATGGTCCTGACTGCTCGAGCTTGAGATAATCTATTGCACTTTAGCTGCAGAGTTGCCCACTCAGCATTATACACGGCTCTGGTTTGCACCACTTGTTTTACGAGGTATAATACCAGCTTTATATCCTTTGTAGCTGAAACGCTGACAATTTTTTTTCCTCTATGATTCAGACTAGGGGAAAGAAATGCATTTGTTGAAGTGAGAAATTCTCACATTAAACCACTTTAACCTTTCTTATTCACATGAGAAGATTTAGGATAGAATCCCTGTAGTGTGCATGCAGAGCCAGGGTTGTGGCAGAGACCTGACATGTCTAACACCGAGATCAGTTTGCCCAGGGTCACCTGGGGCTGGCAGGAGGACTTGCACGTGAGCCAGGGACTTTGGCAAGTCCAGTCACCTTCTTCAAAGCTTTTGAATAAAACCAACTCTGTTCCTGTTTCACAGCAGAGCGATGGAGACCGTGCCTTCCTAGTACTGCTTCTTGTACAGCTGGGGCCTCATTACATCACCCACTGGACAGGCTGCTGGAGCCAGGGCACCTCAGTCCTAGGGCCCAGCCCAAAGCCCTGCCCAGCTCCTGGGAGTGCAGGGGAGAGCTCACTCCAAGGTAAACCCTGCTGCTTCCATGCTGGGCACAGGGCCAGGCTCCCCACATCGGATGGGCACTGGTGGCAGGGGGGCAGGGGGCTCCCAGGGCCAGGCCAGCCACACTCCTCCTGTGAGAGCAATCCCTGCCTTGCTCTGTCTGGCTGGGATGAGGCTCAGTTGCTGTCTGACCCAATGGAGATGTTTCCAAGGGATGAGAATTTTTCTGAGAGCTTGCAATAAAGCAAACTGCTGGAGGCAAAATAACAAAACTGGGAGAATGAGCTCTTCCAGTGGGTCAGCTGAAGCTAATGCTTTGAAAATAGAAATCTTTCATCCAACTGCATCTCACCAAAACATTTCCAAGACAGATATCAAGCGACCTGCAACAAATCACCCAGGAACTTTGGTTAGAGCTGAAATTCCAAGAAAATCTGAGCACAGGGAATAATGGCTGAGCTCATACGTGGGAGAGTAGACTTATGCTGTGAAAGGTTATTCTGGTGTTCAGTAACAGGAGGGGAAATGATCTTTCAAGTTAGAGATTTCTCAGCTGAGGGTGGCTGTTGAATAAGCCGACACCAAGGCTCAGAAGGACATTTGAAGGAACTTACACATTTACAGCAGTGTGCCATGCAAGTGGCATTTTATTTCTAGCAGTTGAGCAAAATTGCAAAGAGCTGGTAGATTTTTGGAACATTTTAAAACATTTCTTTCAAGGTATGTTATTGCCTCCTTAAAAAATAAATACACATGCCACACATTCCCCATTCTGCAGATACAGTGAACATCTATCCCAAGCTCCATCTATTAGCTGTGCTACAAAATCCCTGTGCTGCTGTGGTGGGACTCAATTTTAATTCTTTTTTTTCCCTGAAGCCTGGTAGTCCCCCTATACCAGGTGAACAAGTGATAAAGGAGGAGGGGGTGATCACAGAATAGCTGTGTTATTGTGCTCTCCCTCCTGGGGCACAGCCCCTCAGCAGAGCATCCCAATGCAGTGGGGAACCAAGAGGGAGTTTCTAAAAGGGGACTGGAAAAACCTGATTACTTTATGCATGAGGGACTTGTTTCAAACGCTGCTGTGAGGACTTCCCAGTGGTCCCAAAAGCTGAGCATAGATTTCAAAAACTGTGTTCTTGCATGTGGAGGAAGGAACTGATGACTGCTCTGCTCAATTCCCTATAGCAAAGGTCAAGAATAGAAAGGCAAAAATTAAAATCTCAGCTCACAAATTGTCTCCCTGCGTGAATATTTTGCCACCAGTTAACACTTACTGCTGCCTGTCCCCAAATCCTTCCTGTCCCTCCCTTCATCTGTCACTGCTGAGAACACAAACATCCTCTCCATCACACAAGGTCATCTCCATCCTCCAAGCAAGGCCCCGTTCTGCTCACCCTCCCCTAGGTCCACACTGGCAGCAGGCAGCATCCTTTGCCTACAGCACTTGCACTGCAGTGGGAAGCAGATGGAGACAAGCACAGACAAGGTGAGGGGACCCTCCAAGGCGAAGGGCACGGAGTCAGCAGCACACAGCTGCTGGGAACGCTGAGACTGGTGGGGGATGCAGTGCTGCACTCCCTGCATTTTAACACAGGCCCTAATTGAATTCATTATGAGAACCACATCCCCACATCATCAGCACCATACGGTATTTTGCAGCTGTGGTCGTAACTCAGCTTCATCAAAAACCTGCAGTGGTGAGGAATGAGCAATAGCAACGGTGTGCCACTTTCTCAAAGACTCTTGTACAGGGTGTGGATAGCAGGCAAGTACATGCAAAGTCAAGAGGAAAGTTGGGAGCTTCGATTTTCTTAATTTTAGTGGCAGTTTTGACATATCAGAAGCAGAGATTCTTTTGAATATGGTCACATTTTTTTAAAAAATTAGCAAATAACACTGCAAGTGCAAGGTCAGTGCTATGGATGTACCTATGGGCTGTGGTACATCAGTGACAGTTCCCAGACTGAGCAGGTCCAGGATGTGATGTTGCCACAGGGCCATGCTACATTCAGTCCCACTTGTCTTCCCTCTTCCCCATCCCTTCCTCTGCTCTCAGAAAACAACAATATGCAGCATGAGAGACTTGTTGGAAACCAGGAGTGAGTCCTGACAGTCCATGTGCTTCAGCAGCTGTTACCTTGGGATAATGAGGTCAATCCTTTACAAAGTGAACTTCATAAAATCACTGCTCTGTCTGGAGTGACACGTAAGGACGTCACAGCAGACCTCCTACAGACTTGGCATAACATGTGACACATTTCCATAGATTTCAGTTAACTAAGGCCTCACTGAGTTCTCCTGCATCCATGTGCCCAGGCAAGGACATTCCAGGGGATTTGGGGGGCTGTTCCCCCACTCACAGGGATAAGCATATGAGGGGCAGGTAGGTTACAGGACCCTTTAGAGGGCAATGACAATGCTTTCTCTTTTCCATCATACAGCAACTAAAGGTTGGTATTAACTTGGCAATAAATATCTCGTATTTCCCCTCTTTTCTAGGGTACCAGTCTCTAGAGACCTCCCCTGCACAATGCACATGGGCACACTTGCACACACTCATCTACCTAAAATAACTGCTGCTTGATCCACACCGTTTAAAAAACCTCACAGGCAGTGGCCAGGAGTCCTTTCTCTCTTTGCCCTACAATAAAACTTTGTTCAGCAAGCCAAAGGACAAAACCCCCGGAATTTCAGCTTGGCTGATCAACCCTCTTTCTTCTCCCCGTCTCAGAAGTGCAGTTGCTTCCAGCAGCTCTGCTGCCTTGCCTTAGGCGAGGGTCTCTTTAGGAGGAAACTGCAGTTCCCTTAAATTGAGAGGGGGCAGACCTGAAAAAAATTAGGGATTTGGCAGGGCTTAGATCTGAAGCTTTAGTATGAGTCTCTCTAAAGACTGAGAAAAGGAAATTTCACAGAACGGTGTTAAAAAAGGAAAAATCTGTAATCAGTCTAATTTGATAACCAATTTGTCACAGCCATGCTCTCACCCTTGCTTTTGAAATGAATGGTGTTCGGAGACAAATGTCAGCAAGCCAGGCTGGAGTGTGAAATCCATCACAAGCACAGACACCAGATGTGTTGGCTTTATGAACTTTGGATTTCCTGACCTCTTGGTTAAAAAGCATCTGTCTCTATTCCTCGAGATCAGGAGTGGTGAATCCAGCAGCTAACAATCAAGGCAAAGTTGTTTATTGAAAAGTTTCATCAGATGAAGTTATTCATCTTGGAATATATGCTCCATTCAAGCAGTCTGAAACTTTCCAACAACTATTTGGTTCTCAGATTCACTACCTGGATGCAAAATACTCTAATACGGTTATCATTTCCTGGTGTAAATGTTCAGTAATGAACCCAAACCTGTCCTTTGTTAGAGTCTCACAGCTGAGCTTATGAGACTTATTAATCTCTAGAAGAACACACTTCTGATGCAAATGATAAAATTATCCATTTGAGGCAAATCCTAGATCCCTAAGACACACGTGCATTGGAAAAGGCTTGATTTACATGGTTGTAAAACTCTTGCAGGAAGCATACAGTCTTTTGACTTACAAAGAAAGCTGGAAAGAGGAAGCTGCTTCATTTGCAAATTCAGCTTTCAAGATCAAGGGCAACGTTCTTGTCTTCTGACTTCCCTGGTGCTCATATTTATATAGAACTTGCTGGTATTTCTATTGTACCAAGGTTTAACTTCAGCATTTTGGCTCATGCCACCTCTTGCTCACACAGCACACATGGGAGATGTCCCTTTCCTGAGGGCTCCCAGCCCCAGATGAAAAACTCCAGGATGAGCAGCTCCCACAAAGAAATACTGGCAAAGCTGCCCCAAATCCACATTCAGCACCAGGTTTGCAAACTTCTCTCCAGTAATATTTGCTACAAGCACACACGTTTACACACAGCTGGCTGGATCCACGTAATTGTATTTTTTTGACAGGAATTGTAATTTTTACACACTTTGCACTCAAATTTCTCTGTGGGGTCGAGGCAAAACAGAGGAACTGCTCATTTGTCCTCCCTAATTTAGTTCCTTGTGTCTGGGACTGAGGGGCACACGAGGCATCCCTTTCACATCCCCACATTCAGGGGCTGGATGCATTTCTCCCCGTGGAGGACATGCTCAGGGAGGAACTTGCTCAGCAGCACAAACATCACTGAATGAGCCACAGGCTGGGCACTGCCACAGGTCCCACACAGTGCCCCAGCACAACCCTGGCCTTCCCATTTTTTCTCTTACCTCCTTTCCTCTCTTGATGACTGTTCCTGCTCCAAAAGGCAAGAAAAGCACAGGGGATGCTACTCCTTCTCCTGTTTATCTGAGAGCCCAGCACCGAGGTAGTTCCGAAGCAACCCCGGTGTAAATTGATGATCAGGCAATAAAACTGTCTTTAGATAAGTAGAACAGTTTGCATACGCCTTTGTGCGTGCACCTGCCTGCTCAGCGAGTCATCACTCATTTCACAGCTCATTTCGCTGACTGTGGTCTACAGGTTTTATCTCTTTAATTGGGCAAACAATACACACCTTGTCTCTGCGCATAAAGTCCGGTGCTAACGTGCATGTCTCCTACAAGTTGGTGGTTTGGCTTTTTTTAAATCAGCTCTAAGTAATGCTGAGCATTTAAGGTGGAGCGTTATTTTTGTGGTGGCTCAGTCTGCAATGCAAATACTCAGATTTCTGCAAGGATTTTCATTCTGGCTGAGGCCAATCTTCGAGAGCCCACATCAGTGTCTACTGAAGCCTGGAGAGGGAGTCCCTCTGATGTCAAATGGCTTTGGGATGGAGCCAACAGGGCAAAAAAGAAAAGATAAGAAATGAGAGTCCCCTCTCTCCCACGCAAGGAGACTAAAGCAGAATGGCATAGTAGCCGAAATTTATCAGTTACCCTACTTCAGGGGGTTTCTCTGGGAAAAGACTGGGCTTTTTAAAAAACACATAAGCAGTGCATTATCCAGAGACTGGCTTTAGAATCTCCATCGAGGCCAGCAGAGTTACTGCAGTTACAGCCTTGGCCTGAGGAGAAGTTAACGCAAAGAGCAGGTGAAACTGCCTGAGCAGAGCGTGGTCCTCCAGCAGTGTGTTCTCCCTCTTTCCACACCTTCCACTGCTCCCTGCTCCCAGTGTTTCCAATCCCATCCTGCAGGCTGGGGCTGCAGGGCACTGGCACGGTCCCTGTGCATCCCGCAGGGGGATGCACCATCACCTGCCAGCAGGCTCTGCACAACTCAGCTCTGACCTGGGGTCCTGCCTGAGCTACCACGAACCAGGACAAACACGACAGACCTGGACGAGGCTCTCTGGGAGAGGATGAGCACCCATCCCTGCGGCAGTTTGAGCAGCGAGGCCGGAGAGAACCACTCAAAAAAACACACACCCACACACGCTTTGCAGCATGATTAGTTTTTGGCGAAGAGACACTGAATGTTGGGGGGGAAAGTGCTGTCTTTGTTCGAGGATGCAAATGAGCATCTTTTTTAGAAGCTGAGAAAGAGCCCCGACTAACCAAAATTGCGCATTGACTGAAATAAGCCAGGCTGCCTTTCAGATGTAGACTTCAGACAGAAAATGAAACATATCAAAGTGTCTGATTTGACGTGGCTTGCAGCTGCAAGGCAAAGCGACTGTCCCATTTTTTTCCCCTGAGGCAAACACTCAAGATTTTCTTGATCTTATCTTTGTCTTTCTATAAGTCTTTGAAAACCATCTGTAGAGATTCATAAAGGGTATTTGTGTTTTAAGTAAACTGCAGAACTGATCTATACTGAACAGATGGAAACAAATCAAAAAGCTTAACGGGATGCAGAAAAACAGCAACACTTAGAAAAATACTAGATATGAATGAGTAGGCAGGTTGTCTCCCATTTGTATTACATTTGGTGTGGCATCTCTTTCCCAGAGCTCTCTCTGCAGCCTGCACAGTGAGCTCTCCTTACTCCTCTCCTGTCCTTGTTCACAGGCTGCAAAACACTTCCCCGGCTGCGTTTGCTCTTCTGGACAAGCATCCCTTCAATGGGAATTGTTCAGCTCCTTGGCAGAGCCCTCATACCCCCCCAGAGCCCTTAGTGCAGCTCCCTCACAAATAGATTGCATTTGACAGCAAAGGGTCCTGATTTTTCACGGCTTGCCAAAACATTTCTGCACAGGGAAGGTGGGGGAGAAAAGTGCTACAAATCAATCTCGGCGTGCTTGGGGATCTGCGGTTGTTTGTTTGTTTTTTCCGGGTGATGTTTTTTCCGACAGACGATTTCAAAGAAGCACAAGGCTGCTTCCTCAGTACCAGCTTTTCATAGAAGACACAATAAGGTGCAAAATGATGTGTCTTACTGGAGTGAGTGGGCGTTAATGGGACTTCCTGAGAGTACTAACAAAACCCACAGAGAAAAAGAGAAAAAAAACACTTTAAGAAAATTTTCCCTGGTGTTTCAGCTGCGGCCTTGCATGTTGTCTCCTGTCCCCATCAGTCAGAGCCCTGTGTGGCCACTTTGAGGAGGATGCTGTGACACTGCTGGAGAGCATCAGCCTCTGGTTCAGATCAGTCATTGCAATGAAGCTGTGGCCAAGGATGGGTTTTGCTCAGGGTTACAAAGACAGTTTTTACATCAGCATAGCTCTGACTTCACAAAATTCAAGTTTGTTCGGAGAGTCTGGTCCCTGCTAACACAAAGTCTGGACTGTATAATCCCCTCCATAAATTTATCAGCTTCCATCATAAAACCACTCGGACACAGCGTTGCTGCACAGCTGTTTCATAACCTCAACCCTCTGGTGGCAGCAATGCCTGTTTTCTTTCCAGCTTACGTGTATTAATGGCCAGTTTGTACCTTTATTTCCCCTCCTCCTTTTCTTTTCCTGTCTTTACTCACCAGTCCCTAACAGGCCCAAGGCAAAGGTTAAGGTAAATTCCAGATGGGAGACCCAGGAATGGAGAAGGCTGTTGGAGTGACATCAAAGCACTCCTCCACTTTGTTTCTGTAGGATGTTACATGATAGAAGTTCAAGATAAATGTGTGTTTCTATTGAGCTACTTAATTTATTATGAAGCCAAGACACAGGTTCTGCCTTAAGCATCTCAGGAGGTGGGCGTTCCTATCCTGCAGTCCCACCTGGTCCCCAGGAAGGACATTAGGGACAGTCCTGTCCCTTTAGACTCCAGGACTCTTTGGTTGGGATCCCCAGGCACACAGGAAAGGACCACTTCAAAGGAAGAAATGGCAGGGTGTGCTTTGGCCCCATGTCAACCTTCCCCCACCAGGATGAAAGTCCAGCAGTTCTAAACTATGGGCTGAGCTCAGTACAGACCCAGATGTGATCCTGCAGCTGTCAGAGGGAATACATCTTTGAATGAAACTATCAGAAATTCATCTTTGACTCTGCTGGAGCTGAGCAGGACAATATCAAAAGTATCTGAAAACTCAGTTCTCTCTATGCCAGGAGGCAGGGCCAGAGCAAAACCTTGACATCGCTCCAGTCCCTCAGCACGGGGCTCCAGCCCCAGGGCTCCAACATGAGCAGCTGTGGTGGGAAAGGCCCTTCCATGCCTACCCACCAGCCTCCAGGACAATCACTGTGGTGTGCTACACACTTTTACCACCATCTCTCTTAGCTATTGATCAAGGAAATGAAGCATTCCTACATTTTTCTCTGCCCCTTCCAAAGGGGTCATTGCCTTGTGCTTGGTCGTGCCAGCTTCCTTCTGCTGAAGGGAACAGGCCAATACTGACTTCCACCCTTGTCCATCAGGCCACACCCATGAGACCATGCATGGGTGACATCTGGGGCATTATCACCCTGAACATGCCCATTTTCACCCCCATC
Organism: Corvus hawaiiensis; assembly: GCF_020740725.1. Classification (NCBI taxonomy): domain Eukaryota; kingdom Metazoa; phylum Chordata; class Aves; order Passeriformes; family Corvidae; genus Corvus; species Corvus hawaiiensis. The sequence continues at coordinate 9,017,233 of NC_063230.1, read as the reverse complement.
TGGAGCTTAGCCAGCTCCAGGCTCTGCCTCCTGAGCAAAGCACAAGGCATCCCATGCTGCCATCCCAATGGCCCTTTGGTATTTGGATCCATGTAAGTGCAGATCCCCAGTTCTATCCATCTACCAGCCTGGAGAGCCTTGCATGCAAAAATAGAGGCAATACTGTGACTGATATTTTTAGAAAGGGAATGCATATGTAAATTATTCCCCTGAAAATGTCTCTGTGCGTCAGCCTCTCCCCTGATTCAGAGAACATCCCTTCTATCTTTTCCTCAAGTACACGCTGCGCACAGAGAAGCTTAACATCTCAGGCAGAGAAGGTTGCTGCAAAAGTGATTCATCTATCACATCCTTCACAGCTTCAGTAAACTGGAACTGTGCGAATCTCTCTGCCCCCAGTCTTGGCTGCTCCGGAGCTCCCGACTTCCCTCCCATTCACAGCTTCATGCGCACAGCGGAAGGCGAGGAGCGCGGCTGGCTGCCTCACCTCGCTGTCCCCAGCCTCCCACCGTATGCTTCCTGCTGAGGATGCAGTCAGAATCCAGACAGGCCCATCTGCCGGGAGCGCTTCCCCGGCCGGCGCCCCGGAGCCTGCGGATGGAGGTGTCCGGGAGGCGAGGAGCCCTCGCTGCCCTCTGCACGCACCCACCGAGCATCCCACCCGTGATTGCTGCATCCAAACCATCCCCATCCCACCGGGCAGAGCTCCTCAGCCTGCTCCAGGGCTGCCCGGCCCCAGGCAGCCGAGCATCCCACCCGTGACTGCTGCATCCAGACCATCCCCATCCCACCGGGCAGAGCTCCTCAGCCTGCTCCAGGGCTGCCCGGCCCCAGGCAGCCGAGCATCCCACCCGTGATTGCTGCATCCAAACCATCCCCATCCCACCGGGCAGAGCTCAGCCTGCTCCAGGGCTGCCCGGCCCCAGGCAGCCGAGCCATCCCACCCGGGATTGCTGCATCCAAACCATCCCCATCCCACCGGGCAGAGCTCAGCCTGATCCAGGGCTGCCCGGCCCCAGGCAGCCGAGCCATCCCACCCGGGATTGCTGCATCCAGACCATCCCCATCCCACCGGGCAGAGCTCCTCAGCCTGCGCCAGGGCTGCCCGGCCCCAGGCAGCCGAGCCATCCCACCCGCGCTCAGCGCTGGGAACAGGGAGCCTCTCAAGAGGAGGCGGCACTCCCAGCCACCAACACACGCAGTTGTGTTTCTCCACCCCCTCACATTCACACCCTCCGTCCGTGCAACCTGCCCAAAACTCCTCCGGTCCCGGAGGCTGCTCGGCAGTTCAGGCAGGGCAGGAGCTGTGCACAGGCAACTCGCAGTGCCCTGAGCTTTGGGAGGTAAACAGCCCAGTCCCCGACGTTATGTTCCATCACTGTCCAGAAGCTATTAGGAAGCTAATTAAAATGAATAGATCACTTAAGTATTCAGAGTTCATATCCCATTAATTCAACAGCGCAAGATACAGAGGAAAAGACAAAGGCTGAAGAAAAGGCCAAGGACGCTACAGCAACGTTCCTCAGAGTGGATTTTTTACCCTTCATTCTTGTAATACAAAAGATAAGTCTGTCTCCTGGCTTATCTAGATACATTTGTAAAGATTAAAAACACACTTCTTTGCCTTTGCATTCTGCTGTAAATGATTAGCCCATGGTTTCGCTAAGCAGGCGCTCTGCCAGCCCCAAGGTTCTGATTTAAGCCACAAAGACAGGGAAATTCAGAGGGAAACCTGCTGCTGCCTGTGTGGAGCAGCCAGGCAGGCAGGATGCTGCCATTGCCTTGCCCTTGCAGGCAGATGGGGAGATGGGGAGATGGGGCTGCACATGCAGCCTCAGCCCTACAGCAGAGGCTGGTCCCAGTTCCTGCACCAGGAAAAAAGAGCATTTTCCTGCTTTGTGGTGCTGTTTGGGAACATGGACATTGATACCCAGGCAAGGACATATTTCCCACCTGGAGCAGCCCAGTGACCTCACCTCCAAGATTCCACTCTGCCTTTGAGGCTGGCTGTGAGATGGGAGTAGCAGTTTCCAAAGCCTTGGGCACAATCCAAGGAGATGTCCCTGCAGAGAAACCACTGTCCCCAAGCACATCCTGAAAACCCAGCTCAGCAGGAATGAACAGGCTGCAGAAGAGGAGTCTGGTAGCTCAGAGGGTGGGAAATGCAATCGCACCTTTAAAAAGCCACTGGGAAATAGCACAGCCCTATGCTGTGCTGCAGCCTGTAAGACCTGGATGTTGCTCTGCTGCAAAGATCTGTTTGCAATGGTTCGTGCGAGGCCTTGGAGAAGTTCAAGAGTGGCTCTGGTCCCAATCCCACCCCGCACTGCCAGGTTTATGCTGTTCTATCACCCTGCTTCACATCCCTTTTTAAAACTGGCATTGTAGGCACCTAAGTCCTCTCTGTCTCCCTGAAAATGTTGCTGGGTCAGACAAATTCAGCTGCAGGCAACCTGCTGAAGAAGGGGTGTGCTCGTACCCCAAAAGACTCTACTCATAGTCCTATGGTTTGGAGCTCTCCAGCTGAAGAAAAGCTTACTAAAGAATGGCATTTCTTTGTCACATTCCAGACCAGCACAAATTAATGTATTGGCATTAAAAGTCCATGAAAAATGGGGTTAATTACAGAAACGATGACCTTTAAATAGAGGAGCTCAGGCATGGGCTGCTCTCATACATCATCACGTTAGGAAGAGCCACATACTGACACACAACAGCAAATAATAAATAATAAATAATTAATCCATCAAACTAAATTGAACTTTGTGTAATGTAGTCCTGACAAACCATAGATTAATTTGCCTAATCCATCATCTGTTAATCCTTCATCCCCAAGAAATGCACATAAGTGCTACAACTATGTCATTCAAGTCTATTCCTACAGGCAGGGTGACTCAGGTACAGTCTTCCTGAAATCCATCAGCTGACTTTCCCACCTTTGGCAAATACTGCCAGAGCATCGCAGATTCCATATGTCAAAGGTGGATAACTGGAGCATCAGAAGTTCTGCATTTATGAAGCCACAAAAATAACAATTGGGGATTCATATCATCTGTAACTAAGAGAGTTACACTGAGCTTAGTGCATTGTTTGCACTATATAAATAATAAATGCTAATATTCAATGTTAAAGGAAACTGGAGCTGTAACCCATACTAGTAGATCTACACAATAAAGCTCATTGCATAAAAGCTTGCACATTAGAATAAGGCTCTTGGTAAGAGGAGGAAATTAAGAGAATTTTTAGGTTTCAAATGTATTTTATTCTGAGTCTGTTTTGGGTGTTCCAGCTGTAGGAGAGGTAACACAGCAGAGCTGGGGAGCTGCACCTGGAGAAGACACAGAAGTGGTGGGTGTGCCCACCTTACTGCAGGTACTGGAAATTGCAATGTATCTGTAGCCACCAAGTGCAAAATGGTCCCAGAAAAGAACAACAGCTGGATTTAAGAGCAGCAAAATCTCCCAAACTTTCTGTGGTCATCCAGTCCAGTGTTTATAAACCTTTAAAAATCATTTAACTCCTTAATCTAGAAGTCACTGACTACTTTGTGCCCTGCTGGCACAACTGCCTTACTTGCAAACCTAACCAGGATTTGGACCAATGCTGAAACACGTTTTTTCTTCTCCCATTTCTGTGGCTTCTCTGTCAAGCTCAGTTGAGTCAAAGGTGCAAACCAGCAGGTGGTACCCAGCCCTGCAGCAGGAGACAGGCAGGAAGGCAGGCACCCAGGCATGCTTGCTACTCACATCCACCCAGCTTCCCAGGTTAGGGGGGAAATTTGGTACAGGATTCTTAAAAACTACAGGAGCCCAGTAACTTTTTCCCAGTTCACACTGAGTAACAAGTTCCACAGCAGTGGAAATACGTTCTTATCCAAACCATTATTGGACACCAGAAAGGTGCCTACTCCTCACAAGACCTGGAAACCTGTGTCTGGTTTTAAACAGAAAGCCAAGAAGCCAGCAATTAAATACTTTCCCTTCCTGTAACAGATTACTCCAAAGTCATTTCCCAGTCTTATTGTCGAATCTAATTAATTTGTTCTTTGCAACATCGCTTGCATTTGCTTTAACTGTCAAGTGACACCACGAAGTGACGGTGCCAAACCTGCCCAAGAGCTGCAGATGAGCCCTGCAGCCCTTTTGCATTTAATGTTAACCCCTCGTGTTCACACCCAGTTTATGCATTGTGGCTACTGGATCCTCACCAAGCAGCTGGGAGAGTGTGCAGGCCTGCAGGGTCCTTCCCTGGCAGAGGGACCAGGAGGATGCCTCTTGTGGCATCAGCACAATAAAAATCTTGAAAAACGTTCCAGAGATGGCAGGAACAGCAAGGACAGCAGCAGGGTGATGTTTTGCTGCCTTACTTGGCAGCAAAGAACAGCAACTTGCACTGGTCCTGCCCCACTGCAGAAGTCTCCATCCCTGAGCAGTAAATATTGTTTGAGGGAAAAGGCTTTCAGATAAGAAAGACAGGACTGCTGAGTGTGAAACACAACACAAACAACCTTTGCTGCACCTCAGGGAGAGGGCACTGCACTCCTGACGAAGTCTCTAGGGTAGAATTACGAAGTATTAACGTGCTTGTGTGTAAAAAGTGCAGTAATGGCTGAAAGCTGGAAACCAAGGGTTAATGGAAGAAGCCACAGTCACCTGTGCAAATGCATATTTAATGTTCTCAGAGGACAACTATGCCAACTGCTCGGCAGCCAGGAACTCTTCCTTAAGAACTACTGTCACAAGCTTCTGATCTAGTTCATAAATAATCATCAAATGAAATGATTTATGGATTTGCTGAACTAAAACTTTCTCTGCTCTTCCTCAGCTCCTCTTCAATATCTGGGAGAGGAGGGGAACGCAGCAGAGCTGCAGGAGCTGAGGCTGATGTCGCTGTGCACAGGTTAAGGTTGTTCCTTGCTTTGCCAGGGGCAGTGTAAGCAGCTAAACCTGGCACAGGGATACCCATAGGATGAGCTTGGGGACAACCTCAGGACCCTCCTTGGGTCCCATTGGCCGTGTCCATATCTGGGACCTGCCCTGCACAGCATCCTTCAGGTCCTGGCTTGTGCCAGACTGGGAAAAACTTATCCCAAGGCAGTGATGGTTAGATTATTACCCAAAAATCAATCTCAAAAATCCCAGTCCATTTCCTCCAGTTATCCCTTTACTCCAAGAGCCAGGCTGAACATAAACTGACACACTCAGTGTTATACAATTATCACTATATAAATAAATGTCATCACATTTAAATCACAACCCAGTCTAACTTTGAGGTCAGCCCTGCTTTCAGCAGAAGGTTGGACTTGGTGACCTCTTGAGGGCCCTTGCAACCTAAATTATTCTTTGATCTGGGGGTTTTTCCCTAACAGAAATTTCCATCTCTTTTAAGAGAAGTAACTTACTGCAAGCCATGGGAAAAAGAAAGTTTAATAACAGGTACCTCCTATTTTGCAGCTGTTTTGGATTCAAAGCTTTAGGATAAGTAAATACATTTAAAAGACATTGCAACCTTTAAAAGAGGGCACTGGTTGCAGTCCTGCAGCACTCTGCACAAGGCAGACACCCTGTTCCAGTGCTGGCATGACTGCTTTCATATGCATTGCTATTCCATTTTCTAATGGTATCCAATTACCTTTCATAGCATAGAAGACAGACTTAAAACATCTCCTATATTTTTTTTTTGTCGCTGTTATTGCTAAAGCCTGAACTTGCTTGTAGTGATTTGCAGGCAGCCCTCCTCTCCCTGGGAGCGCCGGTCAGCTCCCAGCCGCATATTTTTGGTACATTTATAGAAACTTGGGGTCAGATGGCTATTGTGGTGCAGAGAGCCCCTTGCTAAGAGACCCCAAGGACTGCCTCCCCCTCTTGCCAGAGCCAGGGGTGTCCCCACAGCCCCGCCCGCACCGCCAAGACACCGCAGCTGCTGCGAGGATCAAGCCGCGCTTGTGTCGGGCTTTGATGTTCCCAGGTGGAAGGAGCTCTAACGGCGCGGTGGAGTGTTGTTTTTACACAAGATTTATCAGCACAGTTAACACACCGCCACAGAGCTGCTCTCTGAGCATGCCCTGCATGGTAATGAGCGCTCGCAAGCCCGGCTGCTGCTGCAGGTACGCGCTGACACTCACCTTCAAAGGGCTTTACAAACATTAGCTCGGCGAGCATCACCCCGGCTCCCCGAGGAGAGCTCAGCTCCGCTTCCCAGGGAGGGAGGGAGGCGCAGAGGTCGCGGACTGGCTTTGTGATGGGCTTGGGAGAGCCAGGATTCAAAAGAGATTGAAGTATCTTATTTTCACACAGACATTTATATCGGGCTTATACATTGTACTGCCTGGAGGAACCTCGCACTTCAGCATACGAGACTTTTGGTGGGTTGGGATGTATTTTACCCTGAGCTGTGTAATTTTTCAATATCCAACAGGATGAGCTGCTCTGTAAAACAGAGTTCTCAAGCAGAAGCTTTGTTGAATTTTAACACAGGCACATCAATGAATCCACACTGATATCCCGGGGAGATCAAACAGGAGGCTAGAAAAATTACAGGAGAAAGCATCTGGGATCTTTTGGGGGAAAACTGTCAAAGTATCATAGGAAAATATAAAGTTTGATATCAAGAGGTCATCCAGTCCAGTGTTTATAAACCTTTAAAAAAATCACTTAACTCCTTAATCTAGAAGTCACAAACTACTTTGTGCCCTGCTGGCACAACTGCCTTACTTGCAAACCTAACCAGGATTTGGACCAATGCTGAAACACATTTTTTCTTCTCCCATTTTCTTTTTTAATTTCCTGCATGATTTATTCCTTCCTGGTTGTCTTCTGAGCTACTATGGGATATTCTGTGAACACGTGGCCTCACCTTCCAGAGCCACAGGTGCCATCAAAACCATCCACTCCAGCCCAGCACAAAATGCCATTCCCTTCAGCGACGTCCAGGCTCCATCCCACACCTGACCCCATCATCTGAGATCAGGGCTCCTGTGGTTTCCCTGCCTCACCTCTGCGGGCACTGCACAGGGACATGTTCTGTTATATGCTTTTAAAAACAGAGCACCTCTTGTCAAGACATTCCCAGTTTCTTCCAGTGAAAGCTGGGATGAGTAAGTCTAAAAACAGCAAATGGTCTTCCTGGATTTGCAGAGGAAGTTTGCTTTGAGCTACCAGAGTCATCCTTGGACCTCTGTGGACAGCCCATTTTACAGATCCAGCTGTGCTGCCAAAGAGAAAAGCCCAGCAATTTAAATAAATACTACGCCTCTAATCCTTGTAGCTCACTGTCCTGCCCGAATGTTACTGTCTCCTGAGCTACCCTTTGCTGTAGAAAAGGCTTATCAATACCAGGCACTGAGACCAGGTAACTTGTGCAGCCTCTGTACGAGATGCTCTGATCTCAGCCAGAGCCACTCCCACCTCTCCTAACACTTGGTGCAGGACCCTGGGCTCATAACCACCCACCCATCGGGATACACAACCTTTGGGATGACACCAAGCAGCTATTTTCCATATTCATACGCAAAACCATCCCCACATCAGGATTCAAAGCCTTTGATACAACACCAAGTGGGGCTTGACTTTGGGGTTTTTTTTTGCATATTTGGGGAGATGGAAGCAAGCATTTCCCACACCTTTCCCACACCTCCTCCCCGGAACAAGCCCAGCCCATCCAACTCCTTTCCCAACCACAGGAACCGCAACCCTCTGTGGTTTGTGTACGTAACTAATGCGCCGAGGTGTGCTTTTTGTTTAAAGAGCTGTGAAAAGCAGAGAGGGTGTTTCACCCAGAGATATATTACACTTGATTAGCCGGGGCGCTGGAGCGCGAATGCTACAACAGGAGACGGACGTGCTTAAGCAGCGGCTTGAGCCCGCGCTCCTGTACCGGGAGGTCAGGGGAAAGATTAACTATATCTGACTGCCGTGTCAAAACACTCAATTGCAGCATTTATAAACCCACAGAACTAGTTGCCTCGGTCGGCAGAGCAGATTTATTTCCCTCCGTGTAGCTCCTGCAAAACAAACCGGGGCAGTTGGCGGGGCCAAGTTTGCTTTCAGCTCCTGCCAAAGGGAAGGGAGAGCTGAAAAGTTCAGGTGGAGATGGGAAGCTTTCAATATCCTCAGACGAAAAAAGTAAATCTAGGGGGAAAGATGGCGATTTTTCAGTTGCTTATGGCTGACCTGAAGCCAGGTGTATAGCTCAGCCTGTCTAAACACTATCTTAATAGAAGAAAAAAAATTACATTTCCCTGCTCTTCAGCAGGTGTAACACACACATAATGACTTCTGGTTTACACTCAAAAACCTTGTGAAAAAAAAAGTCCTACTTTTCACACCAGGGATGTTTGGGTTTGATTGCTCTGTAGAATCCTAGAAATGTGTTTCTGTGCAAAACAAGTTGAAGGTGACCCCTGAAAAGAGATTCCCAAAGGAGGCCTCCCACTTCAAAATCAGCATCTTTTCAGGATACTGTGTTTTAAACTCATGGTTAGATTTGGAACGCCACATACAGCTCTTGAAGTGCAAGTCTAGTCCTTTTTATCTCAATATACATCTCCACTGGAAAAGACTGAGTGATGCCCAGTGTGAGCAGACAACTGCAGCATGTGGCTACTGAGAATCAGAATTTGGACAGCTGGGACCACCACTTAAAAAAACCAAACCAAACCAAAAAAAAATCCCACCATTTCTTCAGCTTTATGAGATTTGTATGACTAAGGAAAAAGGCTTTGCTTCCCTTCTGCTCCCAAATTCAAGAACTTTTTCTCAGCATCCAGACTCAATTCTATCCAACTTATTGCCACTTCAAATTGCCCTCCTTTTCCAAATCAAACTCAGTGGTCATCATGTGATGTTACTGGCAGCTTTTTCATCCCTATTTCATCTGCGGTTTCAGCATCAAGGGCAGGACTGGAGATGTCACCAACATTTAAAGAAAAGGGTGCCAGACACCCAGGGTCAGTGTCCCAAGAGCACATCTCCTCTTCACCACGCACATTGCAGGTACTTTAAGGAACTATTGCTCCTCATGCTCTGCAAAAGCAGCAAATTCTCTTCACTTCAAGCCTGTAAGAGCACTTTCGTTTCCAGGGGCAGGACCAGAGCATCCAAGAGACACCAAAACTAGAAGTGCTCATCCTTCAAAGCCTCCTAGGTGTTTCTCAGCCTACTCCAGGCCCTGTGGACTCAAACCAGCCATTGTTGGAGGGTTCCTGCTCTACACCCTGCTTCACGACACAGCCGTGCCCGTGTTAGCCTGGCAGAAGACACAGACAGGACTTTTCCACTCAAGTCACAGGAATGTTTCTCAGTAGAGACTGTCTGGATAAACCAGATGCTTCAGCACCCTGAGCTATGCTGCAGGGGTGCAATTTTGTTTTTAAACTGCACTTAGTAGCGTTCTGACTTGCAGGTTTCACTTTTTAATAGTAAACACATTCTGTAGGTGCCAGAGAACATTTCGAAGCATTTCAGTGGAGTCCTTTTACCTCCACAGCCTGGGGGCACATACACTGAAACAACAGCTGAAATCCAATTACTGAGGAATATTCCCAAGTGCATTTCCATAGGTAATTTGTTAGTCTGTTGGAACATGCAAAGTGATTTTCCTCCACCTCTTGATGCTGTACCATAGGCTCCCAGGTTGAAGATTTCTATCCAAATTGCATAGTAACTACCACTGGAAAGGAATCCACATGACCAGGGCAACAACCTGCCAGCACTTTCCAGGACCCAGCCCTCACCTTTGATTTGACAAGAAGTTATCGGCCCAGCCACACCACAATCCCTGCTACCACCCGAGCTCCTCACTGCCCAATAGGTTTGATGCATAAAGACATGAGAAGCCTGAAAGTATTTTTCCTTCAGCATCCTGTTTACTGATTTAGCATGGAGCTGACACAGATGTGCAGTTCTAGACACAAGCCTTAATGCAATTCCTTCATCTGCTGTCACTCAAATTCACACGAGCTGGCTGCTGCCGTAAGGGGAGGAGCGGCCACCCTGCTCATTTTGGGACTGCCAGACAACCCAGCCAGGAGCTTTGTCCTCATTATGGAGGGACCCCCAGATTGCCACCACATCTGTGCTGTCTGTGCCATCACAGCACAGCAAATGCTGTGCCCAGGAAAGCTCCACGTGCTGGGTTCACACAGAGACAGCCACGATGTCCTTCCCCCTTCTCCTCACAGCCAAAGAAAGGGAACCATGGCATCGTATTTATCCTTAACATGAACCAACCCAGGAGCCAGCATTGTGATGGCCCTGCTTGGGGTGCTCTCCCACCTTATTGGGGGGTACCCACACCTTCAGCCCAGCGGGAGAACCCCAGCTGGGTCTCTCACAACCACATCAGGACAGGTTTTCAGCATGGGCTGGCTTCCAGGTGCACCTCATCCACTCCTCTCCCCAGCCAGTACCATCCCCCCCGGTGAAATATCACTGGAAACTGGTCTAATTTCAGAAAGAGGAGGCAAAAATTAAATAGACAAAGTTTGGGTCAGAGTGACAAGGAACATAATCAGAAAAGAGCATAGATGAACTGCCTGTGAGTTAAAGCTAATTCAGGGCAAATTAAAGCATCTGAACTCCTACTGAGAGCCACTGATTTAGAATTATGAAGTTAACTTACAGCAATCATTTTCTATATGAAAGCAATTACGGATGGGTTAAAAGCTTCTGTTATTATGGATTGTGTATGGCTGCCACAGAGGGTTCAGTCTCCCAGGATGAAATTTTAGCCTTCATGAAAAACTACTGCATCCTGTATGCCAAATCTTGTTCACCCATCAGAAAGTCATTGAACATCAGACGTTTTATTAACCAATGCAAATGCAGACAGCCAGGGAGAGGTAGATAGGGAACATCCTGCTCGCCAATAAAGCACATACACACAAATCACCATGGTTCACTTCCCAAAATAATCACACAGGCTCAAACACACAGCTGTGATGGATGGCAAATTTCCAAGTCTTAATGCATCAGAAAGCAGAACCGTTGTTTGAAGTGGTCATCTCTTGAGGGGAAGAGAAAAGTCAGGGGAAAGCTTGTGAGCAACCTGCAAGCACAGGGCCATCCCCAGGAGCAGCCAGGTGGTGTCTGCAGGAAGGTCACCGGCCATGGTGACACCGACCTCCTCCATCTGCTGCTACCTGGGCAGAGCCTCCAAAGCAGCCCCAGCAGCAGCTCCCACAGGGCTGCCTCTGAGAGACGAGGTGGTGTCAGAGAGCAGCACCCCAGCTCCTGCTCTCACCCCTTGGCAGGACAAATGGGGCACTCGGCATCTGGGGGCACAGGGTCTCATGGGACAGACCATCCACGTGCCCACTGCTCGCAGAGCTCCAGGAGCAGCCCTCAGGACAGCTGCCTGTCCTGCCTGCCCCTAAACCAGCCCCAGCCCGAGCACAGGCAGCACATAGCAACAGCTCACAAATGGAGCTGACGAAACCACTTACCAAAACAATCTATTATACTGAGCCTCTTCCTTCTCTTCTTTCTTAATTGGGCTTTATTTCTTGTTTGGTGTTTTCTGAGCAGTTAAATGAGTTGACAGACCTTTTGTTTCTGGAATGAAAATGAGATTTTGACTGCAATGTGCATGGCAATGAGCCGAGTGTGTGAGGGCATCTCCATCATGTGCCTTTCAGGGATGAGACTTGGAAGCAGGGGGAGTGGGGGGGAAGGGAAACCTGTCCAAGACCTAGTGGAAACCAAAGGTTCAGAGGTTTTATAGTGTAGATATTTGGATTTCTCCTGCTGCAGAGGCTGTGAGAGCAGGAGTGGTGTGAAGTGACAGCCAGCCTGGCCCCTGTGTCCAAGGAGCAGCCTTGGGGCACTGCAGGCATCGTTCAGCTACCAGGACAGGGAAGAACTTGCTCCACAGGAGCCAGCAGGGACTCAACACAAGGCCCTGATGGTCAGCATGGATCCATAATTGACAGTTACAACAAATGAAATTTAGCAGCTAAACTCAGAGGGTTATGATAATCCAGCAGTGCTGCAAAGGCAGGGAAGAAGGAAGGCTCATGCATAATGCATGAGGGGGAAACCCACGGCACTGACAGCAAGGGCTAAACGCGGCTTACAGAGAGGTTGAAGGCAAAGATCTCATTGGATTCAATAAAATCCGAGTCCTAATGAGGAGACAGGGCAGCTCACTCTCATTACACCATCCTCCACTCCATCTTTCCTGGAGACATCCCAAATCCTGCTCCTCTGGCTCACCTGAGGCCAAGCGCAGAGATCTTCTGGCAGGAGGGCTGTAAGCCCTGAACATGAATCCTCACAGGTGCTTCTGTGCTCTCCTGCTAATTTCATCAGCCCAAGAAAATCTGTATTTGCTACACACAGCCATCAGTACCTGTGGGTGATGGAGGCACAGGCTCCTCATGGTTTTCCCAGGGCCATGCAGAAAGTCTATGGCAAAGCACGGCTCCAGGCACTAAATGAACAATGGAGCATCCTCCCTGCAGCTCTCGGGAGACTTCAGGTGCTGCTTCCCTGCATGGGTTCCTGGCTCAGTGGTAAATGTGATAAACAAGTGAAACAAAGCTTTGCATTCCCAGAAATCCCCTGCTAAGGCAGTATTTGGAATCTTTATTACCACCTCAAAAGTGCTGTTTAAACTGGTATCTTTTGGGGGAAAATCCCCAAACTGGCCATAAAAACTGATTAATGATCACTGGGAAGCAACAAAAGAAGAAACTCAATCTTTTTCCCTTTCTGCTCATCTTTTCTATGCATGTTTTCCATCACAAAGTCAACACAAGAAATGGCACCTATTTAGCACTATTGATCCAGCTTACTTCAGTAATAAACCACATTAAGTTAAAATCAATACCAGCCACTCTTAAACTGATTTAGGAGTGTCCACACAAAGGGGCTCACACCAGTTTAGACAGATTTGCTTTGTAACCAATTTAGTTAAAACATGCAATCTAGAGACCGATCTGTGCTGTGAACAGCTGGGAGGCATTAATTCCTGGGGTTCAAAGGCATCAATTCCCAAGTGCCATCAATGGCTCTCAAGGGACAGGACAGAGGAAGTGCCACTGACAAACATCCATCTTCCTTGGCAAAACATACAGGTCTCCCTCACTCCAAAAGCCAGAAAGATGGGGGAAATCCAAAGAAACCCAAATTAACCTCAGAGTTGATTTTATTTCTACAGCTTGCACTAAAAAAAAAAAAAAAGAATATAAAAAAAGAAAACTGAAGCTGCTGGAGACAAACAGCTCAGAAAGCTACATTTTATTTCTCCCCCTGGAATATTTACTCCATGAGACATGTGCACTGCAGATCACTGTGCCCACTGTAAATCCAGCAGCCCTGGGCTTTGCAGTTCAGGTTGCAGCACCAGCCAAGTGACCAAGGTTAGGGAATGCAGCACGAGGAAGAGTCTGACAGTGCTGTTTATCACAGCAGCCTTCTGCTGGTTGAATACCCCCGGGTCTGTACGTGTGCAGGACAGGCTGGGGGGAGCCCTGGGGAGCACAGCACAGATTTCATCACACACCATGACATCACAGCCTCACAGGCACTGAGCCAGGCTGTAAATCTCAACACAGCAGAGGGAAGAAGGAATCTTACTTCAGAGGAGATGAGGCTTTAGTGTTCAGTCAAGTGCAAGCTCCAGGGTCTCCATCAGATGTGATGCCAGGGAAAGGCTCAAAGAAAACACTTGGTGTTACCTGCCCCTGGCCAAGGGGAGGGAGCCTGGGCCTTGTGAGGTCCTGCCACCCCTGTGCCTCAGCACCCAAAAGTTGACACATCATAGAGAAATCAGTAAAGGCTATCTTAGGTTTGAGCTTCAGAGGGAAACTATCAAAAGTTTGTTCAGGACTTGGGGATTCTTGGAGCAAACGGGGTTGGGTTGGAACAGTTCTGGTTCATCTACAGCAAAGGAGAGGAGAAGAAAGCAGGCTCCTCAACCCATGCTTTTTGCCTGCAATATCGTAAAAATATTGCCTTCAGGGCTGTTTTACACCTTGGAGAAAAATGTGGAAAAGTATCAGGCCGATGTTGGTTGTTTGGTTTAAAACCAGATCTTTGGTTTCAGTTGTCCCTGGGTTTGTGGTGGTTACAGCCATGGGTTGATCTCCAGAGCACCCACACAGCACTGTCCTACCAAGCCCTTCAGGAGCTACACACCTGCAGTCTCTAAACCCTGTTCATTTATTTCTCCTCCTGCCTCCTTTCTCCCCAGTCCTTCCCTGCAGCTGCAGGCACCATTTCCCATCCCTGTTCATTACCTCGGGAGATCAGGATCAGCCAGCCCACTAAAACCCTTCCAAAAGGCAGGAAACGCCACACTTCATTGCTGCTTATCCACCTACAAAATATGCATGTTCAGGCATCTTCTCACCTCAGCTGCTTTTAAACCTGCCACTCAGAAGTGGTTTGGGGCTTCACTTTCAGGCTGTCACTCTGCTTTGTGATTTTCTGGATACCTGGAAGAGATTTTGAAATGGTTTTCCCTGTTACCAGGTAATAATTTGTTTCACAGAAAGAGTCAAGAGTTGTACTTATGTTGCTGAATTAAATACAGGAATGTTTTGGACATAGAAATAAACCCTTTTGGGTTTTATTATTTATTTTGCTTTAAAGCCTCAGGCGCTAAAAATTAGCCTCTGCTGTTCCATGAAAATACAAGGAATGGGTCTTTCCCAGAGCAAATAAATAAGGTGAAGGAAAAAAAAAAAATCACTTTCCACATACTGCTGCTGGGTGTAGAGCATTCCTAAAGAGGGATAAATCCTGCTGAGATGTCCTGCCTGGGGTCTCCAAGGGCAACAGGCACTCGGACCCCAGAGCCAAGCAGGGTTTGGTGCTTGCATCCCAAGCTCCAGGGCGAGGGATCATCTCCGTGATGTGATGCTGTCTCCACATCAACTGCTCCAAACACACTGAGTACCAAATCCCATCCTCACACTGGAAGCAAACACATCTGGGAGTAGCCAGTGCCTTTCCCCAGCACTGCACTGAAATCCTTATTTAGCCGACAAAACACAATCCCACTCACTCCAGAGGCCACAATTGGAGCTGGGAGGACTGGCATCTGTCATCAGGCTTAATGCTCCAGCTGAGAGGCAGAGCCAAGGCTTTGTGAGCCGTGAGGCGCGATGACAAAGCGCGATCAAGGACACTGCCCACGTGGCTGTGATTGCTATCGGGGTTATTGGCAGGGAAAGACAGCATGCAGCTCACATGGCCATTTAAGGCTTGCTCTGATGCAGAGAAGGGGAGAAAACCCCTTTTGTAGGTGCTCCATTGCAGGGAAACATGAATTAAGATGCTTCCTCTGGTGAGCAAGTACTTTCCAAACCACCGGATCCAAAGAGAAAACCGAGACCCTTACGGGCACAAAGCCCACGTCGGTAGAAGCTTCTGCTGAGGATGCTGAAGAGGATCCTCATGCTAATGCCAACTGCATTGGTGGTGGTGAGAGGGTGACATTTGGTCTGGTCTCTTCCTTTTGGACATGTACACATTTTTGCAGCACCAAGAGCACGTTGCAACAGGAGGACTTAAAACCCAGTTGCAAAATATGCTGCAAGCAGTGATAAGAAATTAATCTATTTTCACTGTCTAATCTGATGTTTGTGGCAGGGTTCCCACCACTCTGAGCTCATCTGAAAGCCCAATAAGCTCTGCCCAGGTCACTGTTTCTGCTTTCCTCAGAGCCACAAGAGCAGCTGGAATGGGAAAAATCTGCAAAAAAAACCACCTCCAAGGCCAGCACCTGAACCCCTCGCCAGAACTTTTGGTATATACAGCTACTCCTTAATTCAGTTTGATTCACAGAAAATGCCACAAGCCAAGCTGGTTTTGCATTCTTCCAGAGAAAAATAAAAGTATATTGGGGTTTGTGGTTTCAAAAGAAGTGTTAACTGCCTACTGACCACATCCTCCCAGTCATTCCTGCTCTCCTTCTCTGGTAGGAGTTAAATACATGTAACCCTCCCTGTGAGACAGCAAGGTCTCACCCAAGGGCTCAGGATGCTCTGGGGGCTGGTGTTCCCATCACTTTCTTGTCCTCCCCTACCATGAAGGTCCAATATTACCAATGCTCCCCAAGGCATCCCTTAGGCACAGCCCATGGAACTGCACCTGCCTCTGGCCAGGAAGAATTTTAAGTCAAAGACTAAGAGAAGAAAGGTGGTCAGCTTGAGGCAGACAGAAGGACTTTCTGTCCTGATTTTTGTGTGATCAGGCTGATGGTGCAGCAGAGGCCACGGGACAGGCAAAGGTTGTGTTCATGGTCACGAATGCCCCTTCCTACCATCCTGTTCTGAGTCACCCTGCACTTACTCCCTCAACCTGCTGAGCATTCTCAGACATGAAAGCTCACATCTGACTATAAATTCATGCTGCACAAGGGGCCAGCAGCCTTGCTCCTCTCCCCACGTGTGCGTGCCACGCAGGGACACCAAGTGTGTAACACACGTTAGTGTGAGCTGCCACACTCGTGGATCTGACTCCAGGAGGGCTGCAGGGATGTGTCCCACCTCTCCCCTGCACTGGGGGCATTCCCAGCCCAGGGAGCAGGGACAAGCCCAGGTCACTGCACATCCACATCAGCCCCTCTGCCCAGGCAGCTCAGGCCAAGCCCTGGGAGAAAGGGACAGCAGCCACCCAGCCCTCATGCTGAGGCCATGAGTAGTGACCAGCTCGAGGGCACCTGGCTCTGTTTGCAGCACTGCCATTGATTCAGCAGATTCAGAAATTAAGAAAGTGGCTTTACCACATGCAGGCAATATAAGGATTTAAAAAAAAAAATTTAAAAATCAAAAAATCAAAAAGCCATTAACTATGGTTTGTTTAATCAGGATTTGCAAAGCGCTGAGAGATACTCAGGCACTGTTAAGTGCAGACTAACATCTCTAATCACCGAGTGTCAAGATGCACAGAGCTGCCTATAGACATGAAGAGGCACTTAGCCCACAGCAGCTCCCCTGTTCCATTACTTCTGGAGTATCTCTGTGAGCCTGGGGCTGGGCTTACCAGGAGATGTGATGCCTCCAGATGAATGCATGGGATTTGAATGCACCTGGGATGGGGCTTCAGCTGGGTGACAGCCAATAGGATCAGGCCTCCACAGTCCAGGGGCATTTTTGGGTTCTCAAGGTGCTTTGGCTGCTGAAACAAAGCACTCTGCCTTTGAGACAGAGCACCAGGGAAACCAGAGTGTCTCCAGCCACCCTACCTCAAGACTAAATCACGTCTTCTTTTCCTTACCTTCAAAGCAATAAATGCAAGAGAGGATTTATTGCTTTTTAACAAGTGCCACAGAACATGCATTTCATTAATTTACACGGGAGGCGGGGGGGAGGAGATGCCAGTTCAATAAATTCTCCCAGAGTATTGCTTTGAAACAAACAACTCTGCGGTTCCAGGCTGTGGATGTCACAGCAGAGGCTTTTATCCAGATGAGCTATGTGTTCAACAGGGTGACTAAAATGCTTCAAGAAAATTAAAAAACAGAAGAAGGAACCCAGAGAGGGTGGAGAAAACAGAGCCACTCTCTACAAAAGGCAACGTATCACTGACACGTTGTTTGAACTCCCAGTGGTGTATTAAAAAAATAAAAATAAACCCCCTCTGAACCATAGCTGCATCCTTAGCTCTCACTGATGTGTTATCTTAGCTCAGAGGGAAGAATGACATTGCTAATGCCTTTTTCTTCTCTCTTCCCCCCACCCAGAGAGGAAGAAGTGTTTGTTTTTCTTACAGTGTTTACCATGTGGATGGTGCAGCTCTGGTCCCCTCAGACTGGGGAGAAAGGGAAGAGTGTTTGGAGAGGGGTGGCTTCAGGGTGGGATCCTTCCCATCTGATTTACTGGCCAGGCCAGAGCAAATAAAAGGGATAGTCTTTCCCCCACCCTGAGCACAGCAGGGCTGCAGATGTGAACAGTGAATACAAAATCCCGCCTGAGCCCACAGCATTTCTTTGACAATAGAAAATAAATAGCTCCTTATTTGTTTATTTAGTTAACTTCACTTCTGAGGGATTCATTTTGTGCTACTGAAGAGGAGGAAATGGGGATGAGATGAGGCTGGCTGGGCGGCCCTGCAGACCCTGCTGCTGCTGACACCAGTCCTTGCCACAAAGCCTGATGCTCTCCTGGCTGTGTCACCCCAGGGAAATCCACAGGAATTTGGTGCCAGCTCTTTGCTGAGCTGCCTCAAGGTCACCGAACACAACCCAGGAGTGATGTCCCAGAGTGAAGTGCCCCAGGCCCAGGAGGTGCTGCTTGGCCAGCCAGGCACTCACAGCAGACCCAAGGTCCAGGGCTCATCCGAGTTTTGCCCCGTTAGTGACCAAGGACCGCCACACCAGCTGTCACCCCTGCACAGCTGTACAGGGCCAGCAGTACAAAACCAAGCTGTCGGTGCAAGGGTGGCTGGGGAGAACCTTCCAGCAGTTACCTGGTGCCCAGGGGCACCCCAACATTCGTGCTGCTCCCTGCATGTAACCACCGTAGTGAGGATACAGGAGCACCTTTGCCCCTGGGAAGGGTGGACTGGGCTGGGATGAAGCTGGGATGGGGATGCAGGGTGGGACAGGGAGTGTGACAGGAATCTCCACACATCATGAGGGGATTTCCCCTTTCCCCACATAAACAGCTGCACAAGGTCAGAAACTGGCACAAAGCCACTGAGAGAGCAGAGGAAGAAGGATGGAGCAGTGAAACATCAATCAAAGTCACCCAGTCATTCTGCAACAGGGCCAGGACAAGAAGTATTTTCTGCTGGCACCTCCTGCCCTGCTGGTTTCCATTAGATTATAGCAAAAGGACCAGCACTTGAATTACACAAGCTTCAAGCATCCCAGTTTCCATGTTACCTTTCCATCTCCTATCACTTGTCTCTTACAGAAAGCAAAGCAGTGGCAGACAAATACCAGTGTGGGCAAACACATCCTTACCCTCGCCACCCTGAAGAACACATCAAACAGATCTGACATCAGCAGCTCAGGCACATACTGTTCTCTCCCCACGCTGTTCTCAGTGCGATTTATCAGGAGCAAACCTTTCACTTGCACACCTGTTTCTGAGTTCCAAACCAAAGGCATCATCTTTCCTTAAAAACAAAAATCCCAAACAAACCAAGTAAGCAAACCACAAAGTCACAGTGAAGGCCCTGCTCCTGAGATGGGGAAGAACAGAAAGATCCAGCAGTGCTCCAGGCCCACCTCAGGCTTCTTTCAGGATTAGGGGTCAAGCAGCAGAAATTCAGCATCAGGTTCATTGGGTACCTGAGGGTCAGGAGGAGCAGCAGGGTAGCACTGGGAGACCATCCTGAACAACCCCTGTCTGGGAGACACCAACCTGCTGGGGAGGAGCCTTGGATCACCCACTGGTATTTTGAATGTGTCCTGTGCTCCTCTGGCCTCTCGGGAGCTGGCTGTGTGTGCTCCAACCCAACACACCCCATTTCATGGGGTTTTAACATCACTACCACAAAGTTAGCTCAGTGTAGACACACATACTCATGGGATTTCTCTTTTCCATTCAGGCTCTGTGCCTCTTCCCCGAGGTCTGCAGAGCTCCTGGGCACTGTTCCCTGCCACCTCTAAAGGCAAATATTGAAGGTAAGGCTCGCAGGTGTTCGTTTAAACAACTGGCAAATACACGACCCTTATCAGAGAGTGTTCTGTTTGATCTGCTTTGCCATCAGATAAGAGTAAGAGCAGAGGGTTTTTTTTTTAAATTGCTCAAATTTTTTTCCCAATAATTACTGTTAAAACTTTCTAGTTACAAAAAGAGGGGAATTATTCTTTGTATTTTCTGATGGTTTCCAGACTTGTTTTTAAAAATCTTCCCTCAAATACCAACATTTCTGCTGCCTCCACTTTCTGCCATGCTCATTGCTGCACCTTCTCAGCACCTCACAAATCTCAATTAACCTCAGCCATCCTGGGAGGTAAAGGCATATTAATAATCCTGTCTCAGATATGGAGGAACCAAAGCTGTTAGCAAATGAGGCCAACACTTCACAGCGAGTGCCAAGGACTGACAGTGTTTGATTTGGGGAGCAGGGAGGTAGAGTAGGGACTTCAGGGCTCTGCATCTTCCCAGCAGCATGGCCGGAGCACACAACACAGGGAAGTGGCTCTGGGAGCTGGTGGCAGAGCCAGTTCAACTGGAATTATTCTGCTAATTACATTTTAGCACCCTCACTGAAACATTTCTGCTCGATGAGATGCAGCACCAAAACCACTATATCAGTTTTTCCCAAAGGATTACCAGTTTTGAAACCCAGACTGCTGCATTTCAACCCTAAACTCAGTCCTACAGATTTCTTTTCCCCTCATCTTTCCCCATGCTCTGGTACAGATCCCATCATCACTCCCTCACAACTTTTACTGGGCTGATGTACACAGAATCTACAAGATAACAAACTGCTGCTACCCCAGTTTCACAGGCCAGGAGGGGAGCACAGACAAATTAATTTGGTTAGCTGCTATCACAAATATCTATGGCCCAGCCAGGGGAGGGACACCCCAAGTCAGAGGCTCAACTTAACATCAGTTCTACAATTCCTCTGAGATATCACCTGGGATTTAACCTTGTAGCTATTTGAGCAGAGACTGCAAGCTCTAACACAACCTCCAAAGAGACAATATTACATGGCTGCTTCCTGTATCACACAAAGATAACACTAACATGTTTTCAAATCATGCATTATAAAAGAAGGCAATGAGAGATTAAGGCTACTGATATTTTCCTGATAAAAATTTTCAGTCTCTCCACAGCAGCTTTGTCACAGAGTTTAGGGCTCTGAGAATTACAGCGACTCTGCTTTGTTCCCCCCGACCCTCTCAAAAGGCAATTTCCCAGGTTATAAAGCTACTAAAACATAACACACATTACCTGGCTCCTGTCTTCCTGAGGGCATCAGCCCATGAAGCTGGCAGGCAATCTCCAAAGCCCTGGCCACCAGCAAGAAGGCCTGGTGGGTGACAGCCTGCAGGTGACATCCTCCAATTCTTGTGTGTGGACACACACCCGAATAAGGCATCACCACACCACAGAGCCCCCTCCTTTACCTCCTTCAGACCAGGATAACAGCTTCTTATGCCAGCTTAACCAGGAGTTAACCAGCTCTGCTTCCATCAACCACGGCCTCCCAACCTTCCTCTCTTCATTTGTTACAAATGAGATACATCCCAGCCAATTAGCCAATAATTAATCCCAACTTCCAGGGCCAAGAAGGTTTTAGGGCATCAGTTCCCAAGCCTAAGCCTCCCCCCAGCCAGTTTCACATAGGTTTGAGCTCAGGATACATTTTTGTGTCTCGGGGCTCCAGGGTGGTTCCTGGCACAGGGGCTGCGATGTGCCCAGCCCAGCCTTGGTCACTGCTCTCCCTTTATTTATCCTTGCTGCAATAAACACCAGGGCAAGGACCCAGAGTTCTTGGTCCCCTGCCAGAGTCCCTTCCTCTCTGCAAATAGCCTGGAAGAGGGTTTGTGACACCAGCTTTTGCACTGCCTTTTTTTCCTTTCCTTTGCAGGCTCTCCCCTCTCGCAGGGTGTGAGGTTTCCCTAACCTGCTCACTGGGCAGGCTGCAAGCCTTCTGTCTGCTAAGCTTAGAGATCGTTCTGCTAGCCAGGAAACCATGTGGGACTGGTGGTGGGACCCAAACTGAAAACAAAACTCGAGACAAAAGCACTGAGAGCCTGCAAAACTGCTCAGATTAACAGCAGGCAACAAAGAAGCTTTCACAGGCAGGACAGCAGCACATGCTCTGCCCTCCCTTAGCTGTCACTGCAAGATGAAATTGTTGATCTCAAGTGCCAAGGAGACCAAAAAAAAAAAAAAAAAGAACTTGATCCAAAGAGAAAATCTCACCCAAACCAGCCTTCAGATGGGGCAGCAGTGGGGAGCTGGCAGCAGCCATGGGAAGAAGCTGAGCCCCTGCTCCCCATTCTTCCCCTGTCCCAGGGATGCTCGTTTTTATTTCCTCCCTGGAGCAACAAGTGGACCCATCCTGACTTATATTAATTGCTTATGGAAGAAAATAGGCATTTCCTATCATATTTTCCTCCTGCACTTGGGTGGGACAGCAGCAAAGTCCTCAGGCTGATGATGTTTTGGCAGCAGCAGGGACCTGGGGAGTTGGTGGGAGCTCAGCCCAGCTCTTGCTCAGGGTGGGACGGGAAATTCAGTGTGGATGTCAGTCAGCAAGATGTGACTGCCTCGAGTTAAAAGCAGAAGCATTTTAATAAGAAATATGCCTCTGAGTCACGATGCTCCAGGGACCAGTGGTGTACTCTCTTACCCACCAGCCTCACTCAGGGACTTTTTTAAGGTCAGGATCTGGGCTTAAAATTGCTCAGCTGTGAACAGAATAAACACTTGGTCATGTTTGCTCACTCGAGCTAAAGGTGAGTCACCTGTAATAACTTTCAGAGGGAAAATTATATGAGTAATACTTTGAGAACAAGGTATGAAAAATACCGAGAAGGAGCCGTGTGATGTATTTAATAATCACGACCCCTTGCTGAATCATGATCCTCTCAAAGATGCATTCACTCACGCTCACCAGCATTTGATTGTGTGGCTCTGGAGTGTGCTAACCCTAAAACGTTCTGCAAATACATTTGTGTCGCTCAGCTCTAGCTGTGTTTAGAGAGTGCCTTGGAGAACACATTAAACACTTCAGCTGCTAAAGCGAGTGTCAGCACCGTCCCAAGAGCCTCTGAAGTAAATGATGTCGTTAAGCACATTGTGGGAATAGTCATATTAATCTCCCATCTCTGAGCAAACCTGCCTTTACATCAGAGCCACAGGGGTCAAAGTGGGTGTGTTGGTACATTTTTAGCAGCTCCCAGTTGCTGGTACTGGCAGCGGGATGAGCTGTGCGAGGCCTGACCCTGCTGCTGGCTCCTGTGGAGCTGGAAATGGAGGAGCTGGTGGGAGATTCTGGCCAGGGCTCCCCACAGCCAGCACTTGCCTCGCCACCTGCCAGCATCTCCTCAGCCCTGACGGGCTCCTGCCACACACCGTGCTCCCAGCCTGGCACAGTGAAGGCAGTGGGACACACCAGCCTGAGGGATGAGCATCCACCCCTCAAGATAAACCTGGATCAGGTGATCAGAGCCAGGGAAGTGCCTACTGCTGGGTTATTCCATAAGGCATGGAGTCCTGGCTGCTCCTCCCAGGCAGCTCTCATGGTGTGTGTCATGATCTGCTCTTGAAATCTGGCCAAGATCCTGGAGAAGCTCGAGCATCAGCCTTGAGCTTCCCGGCAGGTTTCAAGTTTGGATTCACAGGACGTTAAAGCACCTTGGGGGGCTGAGAGAAGGCTGAGCTGTGGGTGCACTGGTAGCAGAGCATCTCTCCAGCCCCAAGGGCGGGGCTGCAGGTGCCTCAGAGCACAGAGATGCAGGGATGGGCTGTGCCTGGCAGAGCGAGGTGCTCTGCTCCCAGCCATCAGTTTCTCTGTGCTGTCCTTTCCATGTGCTCCAGGATGCATTGCTCACGCTGCCGGGCAGCAGGATCCTGACACGGCTGTAATATAATTTTGCATGTGTTAATTTCATTTCTTGGCTTTGCTCAGGATCAGCTATTATTCTGCTGAGATCGTAACCAGGAACGGGTGAAGCTGGTTCAGAGAAAACAGCCAAGCCCATGCCTTTCATTTCCCCTCTCCTCCCAACTGCTGTGACCTTTGCCCATTATTAGAACCAAAACTGAAATAAGCCTTTTCTTTCTGAGGCGCTGAAATACTCAGCTCTGAGTCAAATTCATGGAACAAGGGAACTGATTCAGACAGCCACAAGCTATTGTTTCAGTTCCACCTTATAGCAGTTCCAGCTCTGTCAGCTCTTTTCTTTCCTCCTTTTAAAACCCAGCTGGGAACAGCCCAGTAAGAGGCCAGTTGACACTGGGGATGGAGGCACTGGGCTGCTCACAGCTCTTTCCAAAGCCCCCATATCCCTAGAGAGCACCATGGCAGGCAGCAACACATCTGCCACGCTGTCCTGCCCAGGCAAGCACTCCCTGGCACTCAGGGGACAGATCCTGTCCATTGTCACCCTGCTGGGAAAGCAGTACTATGATATGGCAATTATTGAGTGGGGGGCTCCTGAGGCAGGAGCTGGTTCCGTGGAAGGCCTTGGTTTTACTAGATCCCAAAAAAAGCCAGCAACAGGTACTGTATCCCTTGGAGAAGGGCAGAAGCCCCACTTGAAGGACTGTTCTGCACAGTCTCGCTCCCACAGCACACCCATCTTTAGCCACCAGCATGACAAACTCTGCCTGGACATTTGTGCAACCTGCACAGCTCCTGGAGGAGGGCTCCCTGCTCTGGTGTGAGCATTTCTCCCAATCCCACCCTGTTTCTGAACCACAGGTTCGTGCTGGTACAGACCTCAATGTAGCTACACCCATGCTCAGTTCTCTGGAGTAGGTAAGCCAAGCCCCTAGGAAAAAGGCTATTATGGGATTCTCTGAGTCACCCTGCGCCTTCTCCAGTTGTACTTAAACCTGATACTGATCCATACTGTTGTTGAAAGCAAAAATTAAGCAGACAAACAAGTAGCTGGGAAGGCACTTTAAAGACTTCTTCATCAAAGGTGATTTCAAAACATTTTCCAATTCAGCATCCTTTAGCATAAATACACCACCCAGGTTCCCAAGGGCCTTTGGGGTAGGAAGATCAGTGTGGTAAGGAAGCCTCTTCTCTGCCAAAGCCTGATATCTGAGCAGCTCCTACTTGCAAAATAACACAGGCACCTGTTGTTTGTTTTGGCAATTCTGAAATCACAGTGTTCCCATAAACTCCACACACACACACACACACGGGTCCTGGGAGAGCCCTCACTCCCAGCGCTGGGGGAGATAGTGTTATTTAAATAAATAAATCCTCAAGGTTTCTGAGTGGTTTAGCCAAGAGTGCATGGAAAAATTACTGTGCTACTACCAAATAGTTGAGATTCAGGCCCAAAGGCCATGAAAGGTGTCTGTTCTTGTTTCATTGCAATGAAAGCGTGCCAGCCACGACCACAACTGAGCACAGCTCCCAGTAACAGAAGTGCTTCTTGACAAGGAGAGCTGGGATTTGCTTTTGGAGCACCTTTGCCCCCCAGCCCAGAGGAAATCTCACAAGTAATGTGGTGAAAGGTAAAATTCAGATACAAACCAGGATTTAAAACCACCAAGAGCTAGTGCTGGTACCCACGTGTGTGCAGGCATGAAGATGTGTTGGTGCAGGACTCCGGAGTAGGGATGGGCACAGGGACTCTCAGCACCACACTAGGGAGGACTGGACAATATTTGAAATGACATTTTTTGTCCTCTTTCAGAAACAAAAAGCAAGCCCATGGATGTTAACTGCAGAGCTGTGCATGAAATAACAACCTGTTACCCGGCTTCTTGCCTGAAACATGTTTGTTTTGTACTGCGTTTATGCAGAAAATTTTTTCAGACACCCAAGACAGTTGTGATTACTCACCTTAATGTTCAGCATTTATCCATATCTATCTCATGGTAGTTAACATATGCAAGCCAGCCAGGCTTAGCAAATCTTTGCCCTTTCCTACATTATTGATCTGACATTTCCTCTGGAGTATTTCAACTGAGAATTAAATTAACGCCGTATCTATGGACATTACCTAGTTAAAACAGACCAGCTGCACGGGCTGGCACACCCTTTGTTCAGTCAATCACCATCTTCCTTTTATTAATTCATGAAACCTTGTTGTTAGTTCTTAAAAGTGGAAGATGCCATTAGCAATGCTAATGAAAACTACCAGGCTCATTATGGCCGGTGCTCTCCAGACAGCCCCTAAAGAGCTCTCTCCATCCTACAGAGACCTCGCTCTGCCATTCCCAGGCAACAGGAACGTGCTGTTTGCTTTTCCTCAGACATGTTCTTGGGAGAAGATATGCCTGCAGTTTACAGTGTGGTGACCACACAAAATGCTCCCTGCTCCATCTGGGCCATCTCCAGGAGTCCCCTGGAACGGTCCCACATTAGTCCTGGCACCAAGGAGCAGTCAGCGCAGGTAGCAACAGCATCA
Source organism: Corvus hawaiiensis (assembly GCF_020740725.1). Classification (NCBI taxonomy): domain Eukaryota; kingdom Metazoa; phylum Chordata; class Aves; order Passeriformes; family Corvidae; genus Corvus; species Corvus hawaiiensis. The sequence goes on along the minus strand of NC_063230.1, from coordinate 8,991,217 downwards.
TCCCAGCTCTTTCCCTTCTCTTTTTAAGCTCAAACTGTCAGGCAATTTCCACAGTTAAATATTCATTTTCCCTTTTGCTTTTATGTCACAGAAACACCACTGAAAGATCAGCAGGAAAAACAAATTACTCAGGAAAGGCTGTTTGGCCTCAGGAAGAGGTGTCCTCAGCATAGACTCAACTGCCTTCCTGGATTTACAGGGCTCTCTTTGGTATTTAATAAAGACTGCTGTTCTGACAATAAAGAGAAACATCTGCTGCCTTGTGTCTGGCCGGCTTTAGCAGCCTTTATTTTTCCTTCTTAAGAGAACAGTTTGGATTGATTAAGACTCAAGCAAAGTATTTTAACTTTGATACATCCCCAGCTTGTTGAAATCTTACCTGAAATCTTAAAAAAAAACCCACAACAAACCTACAAAAAAACCCAGTACACAAAATGAAAGTCTGGAGAACATGTGAAGGCCCAGAGACTTCAAAGAAGCACTTTCAAGGCTGAAGACTGGATCTAAAAACTTTTATATTGCTCCAGCCACAAAGGAGGCCTTCAGCTGGGCTCTGCTCAGGCTGGGGCTTCACCTGCACAAAGCTTTGCTGCAGCTGAGAGGGGTCCCAGTTTGTACACACACACACACACAGAAGCCTCATGAAGACCAAACTGAGTAAAATCCCCAGTCTTGGACTCTGTCTGACCTTCTACGCAGCTGGAGAGCAAAGCACCCAAAAGTTTCATGTTGCTGGATGACTTGGAGATGTGATGGGAGAACCTGAGGATGCTCTAACGCCTGCAGAACTGCGTCTTCAGACTGGAACAAGACAAATTTTCAGTTTGAAGAGAGGTAGTAAACATAGAATAAAGAAAACAAATCTGAGGAGATGCTTTTTATCACATATAAAGCTCTGAACAGGAATCAGTGCAGACTTGTTGACGCCAAGCACAGGATACCTCTAGGTAAATAGAAATACTTCTGCTTCACATACTGCCCTGGGTTATTCCTCCATGGA